>NW_027478446.1:0-600000 GCF_051014685.1 Ptiloglossa arizonensis | reverse complement strand
GAACTGCGAAAATTTTGAGTTTCTCAAGCGTTTCTTATCTCCAAACTGCCATATCTCGCGAACGGATTGATCAATCCGCAAAATTTCTGTTGCATCTGAAAGTAGAACTCGCCCGATTACAACGGTATGCGTACTTCTCCCCTTGGCCGTTCTAGTCATTCGTTTCGAGCATCAGAACTGCGAAAATTTTGAGTTTCTCAAGCGTTTCTTATCTCCAAACTGCCATATCTCGCGAACGGATTGACCAATCCGCAAAATTTCTGTTGCATCTGAAAGTAGAAACTCGCCCGATTACAACGGTATGTGTAGTTTTCCCCTAGGCCGTTCTAGTCACTCGTTTCGAGCATCAGAACTGCGAAAATTTTGAGTTTCTCAAGCGTTTCTTACGTCCAAACTGCCATATCTCGCGAACGGATCGACCAATCCGCAAAATTTCTGTTGCATCTGAAAGTAGAAACACGCCCTATTACAACGGTAGGTGTAGTTTTCCGCTAGGCCGTTCTAGTTATTCGTTTCGAGCATCAGAACTGCGAAAATTTTGAGTTTCTCAAGCGTTTCTTAATTCCAAACTGCCACATCTCGCGAACGGATTGACCAATCCGCAAAATTTTTGTTGCATTTGAAAGTAGAAACTCGCCCGATTACAACGGTATGCGCACTTTTCCCCTAGGCCGTTCTAGTTATTCGTTTCGAGCATCAGAACTGCGAAAATTTTGAGTTTCTCAAGCGTTTCTTACGTCCAAACTGCCATATCTCGCGAACGGATCGACCAATCCGCAAAATTTCTGTTGCATCTGAAAGTAGAAACACGCCCTATTACAACGGTAGGTGTAGTTTACCGCTAGGCCGTTCTAGTTATTCGTTTCGAGCATCAGAACTGCGAAAATTTGGAGTTTCTCAAGCGTTTCTTAATTCCAAACTGCCACATCTCGCGAACGGATTGACCAATCCGCAAAATTTTTGTTGCATTTGAAAGTAGAAATTCGCCCGATTACAACGGTATGCGCACTTTTCCCCTAGGCCGTTCTAGTTATTCGTTTCGAGCATCAGAACTGCGAAAATTTTGAGTTTCTCAAGCGTTTCTTAATTCCAAACTGCCACATCTCGCGAACGGATCGACCAATCCGCATAATTTCTGTTGCATCTGAAAGTAGAAACTCGCCCGATTACAACGGTATGTGTAGTTTTCCCCTAGACCGTTCCAGTTATTCGTTTCGAGCATCAGAACTGCGAAAATTTTGAGTTTCTAAAGCGTTCCTTATATCCAAACTGCCATATCTCGCGAACGGATTGATCAATCCGCAAAATTTCTGTTGCATCTGAAAGTAGAAACTCGCCCGATTACAACGGTATGCGTACTTTTCCCCTAGGCCGTTCCAGTTATTCGTTTCGAGCATCAGAACTGCGAAAATTTTGAGTTTCTCAAGCGTTTCTTACCTCCAAAATACCATACCTCGCGAACGGATTGATCAATCCGCAAAATTTCTGTTGCATCTGAAAGTAGAACTCGCCCGATTACAACGGTATGCGCACTTTTCCCCTAGGCGGTTCTAGTCATTCGTTTCGAGCATCAGAACTGCGAAAATTTTGAGTTTCTCAAGCGTTTCTGACCTCCAAACTGCCATATCTCGCGAACGGATTGACCAATCCGCAAAATTTCTGTTGCATCTGAAAGTAGAAACTCGCCCGATTACAAAGGTATGTGTAGTTTTCCCCTAGACCGTTCCAGTTATTCGTTTCGAGCATCAGAACTGCGAAAATTTTGAGTTTCTAAAGCGTTCCTTATATCCAAACTGCCATATCTCGCGAACGGATTGATCAATCCGCAAAATTTCTGTTGCATCTGAAAGTAGAAACTCGCCCGATTACAACGGTATGCGCACTTTTCCCTAGGCGGTTCTAGTTATTCGTTTCGAGCATCAGAACTGCGAAAATTTTGAGTTTCTCAAGCGTTTCTTAATTCCAAACTGCCACATCTCGCGAACGGATCGTAAAATCCGCAAAATTTCTGTTGCATCTGAAAGTAGAAACTCGCCCGATTACAACGGTAGGTGTAGTTTTCCCCTAGGCCGTTCTAGTTATTCGTTTCGAGCGTCAGACCTGCGAAAATTTTCAGTTTCTCAAGCGTTTCTTACTTCCAAACTGCCACACCTCGCGAACGGATCGACCAATCGGCAAAATTTCTGTTGCATCTGAAAGTAGAAACTCGCCCGATTACAACGGTATGCGCACTTTTCCCCTAGGCGGTTCTAGTCATTCGTTTCGAGCATCAGAACTGCGAAAATTTTGAGTTTCTCAAGCGTTTCTGACCTCCAAACTGCCATATCTCGCGAACGGATTGACCAATCCGCAAAATTTCTGTTGCATCTGAAAGTAGAAACTCGCCCGATTACAAAGGTATGTGTAGTTTTCCCCTAGACCGTTCCAGTTATTCGTTTCGAGCATCAGAACTGCGAAAATTTTGAGTTTCTAAAGCGTTCCTTATATCCAAACTGCCATATCTCGCGAACGGATTGATCAATCCGCAAAATTTCTGTTGCATCTGAAAGTAGAAACTCGCCCGATTACAACGGTATGCGTACTTTTCCCCTAGGCCGTTCCAGTTATTCGTTTCGAGCATCAGAACTGCGAAAATTTTGAGTTTCTCAAGCGTTTCATACCTCCAAAATACCATATCTCGCGAACGGATTGACCAATCCGCAAAATTTCTGTTGCATTTGAAGGTAGAAACTTGCCCGATTACAACGGTATGCGCACTTTTCCCCTAGGCGGTTCTAGTTATTCGTTTCGAGCATCAGAACTGCGAAAATTTTGAGTTTCTCAAGCGTTTCTTATCTCCAAACTGCCATATCTCGCGAACGGATTGACCAATCCGCAAAATTTCTGTTGCATTTGAAGGTAGAAACTTGCCCGATTACAACGGTATGCGCACTTTTCCCGTAGGCGGTTCTAGTTATTCGTTTCGAGCATCAGAACTGCGAAAATTTTGAGTTTCTCAAGCGTTTCTTATCTCCAAACTGCCATATCTCGCGAACGGATTGATCAATCCGCAAAATTTCTGTTGCATCTGAAAGTAGAACTCGCCCGATTACAACGGTATGCGTACTTCTCCCCTTGGCCGTTCTAGTCATTCGTTTCGAGCATCAGAACTGCGAAAATTTTGAGTTTCTAAAGCGTTCCTTATATCCAAACTGCCATATCTCGCGAACGGATTGACCAATCCGCAAAATTTCTGTTGCATTTGAAGGTAGAAACTTGCCCGATTACAACGGTATGCGCACTTTTCCCCTAGGCGGTTCTAGTTATTCGTTTCGAGCATCAGAACTGCGAAAATTTTGAGTTTCTCAAGCGTTTCTTAATTCCAAACTGCCACATCTCGCGAACGGATCGACCAATCCGCAAAATTTCTGTTGCATCTGAAAGTAGAAACTCGCCCGATTACAACGGTATGTGTAGTTTTCCCCTAGACCGTTCCAGTTATTCGTTTCGAGCATCAGAACTGCGAAAATTTTGAGTTTCTAAAGCGTTCCTTATATCCAAACTGCCATATCTCGCGAACGGATTGATCAATCCGCAAAATTTCTGTTGCATCTGAAAGTAGAAACTCGCCCGATTACAACGGTATGCGTACTTTTCCCCTAGGCCGTTCCAGTTATTCGTTTCGAGCATCAGAACTGCGAAAATTTTGAGTTTCTCAAGCGTTTCTTACCTCCAAAATACCATACCTCGCGAACGGATTGATCAATCCGCAAAATTTCTGTTGCATCTGAAAGTAGAACTCGCCCGATTACAACGGTATGCGCACTTTTCCCCTAGGCGGTTCTAGTCATTCGTTTCGAGCATCAGAACTGCGAAAATTTTGAGGTTCTCAAGCGTTTCTGACCTCCAAACTGCCATATCTCGCGAACGGATTGACCAATCCGCAAAATTTCTGTTGCATCTGAAAGTAGAAACTCGCCCGATTACAAAGGTATGTGTAGTTTTCCCCTAGACCGTTCCAGTTATTCGTTTCGAGCATCAGAACTGCGAAAATTTTGAGTTTCTAAAGCGTTCCTTATATCCAAACTGCCATATCTCGCGAACGGATTGATCAATCCGCAAAATTTCTGTTGCATCTGAAAGTAGAAACTCGCCCGATTACAACGGTATGCGTACTTTTCCCCTAGGCCGTTCCAGTTATTCGTTTCGAGCATCAGAACTGCGAAAATTTTGAGTTTCTCAAGCGTTTCTTACCTCCAAACTGCCATATCTCTCGAACGGATTGACCAATCCGCATAATTTCTGTTGCATCTGAAAGTAGAAACTCGCCCGATTACAACGGTATGCGTACTTCTCCCCTAGGCCGTTCTAGTCATTCGTTTCGAGCATCAGAACTGCGAAAATTTTGAGTTTCTCAAGCGTTTCTTACCTCCAAACTGCCATATCTCGCGAACGGATTGACCAATCCGCAAAATTTCTGTTGCATTTGAAAGTAGAAACTCGCCCGATTACAACGGAATGCGCACTTTTCCCCTAAGCCGTTCTAGTTATTCGTTTCGAGCATCAGAACTGCGAAAATTTTGAGTTTCTCAAGCGTTTCTTACATCCAAACGGCCATATCTGGCGAACGGATTGACCAATCCGCATAATTTCTGTTGCATCTGAAAGTAGAAATCCGCCCGATTACATCGGTATGCGTACTTTTACCCTTGGCCGTTCTAGTTATTAGTTTCGAGCATCAGAACTGCGAAAATTTTGAGTTTCCCAAGCGTTTCTTACCTTAAAACTGCCACATCTCGCGAACGGATTGACCAATCCGCAAAATTTCTATTGCATCTGAAAGTAGAAACTCGCCCGATTACAACGGTATGCGCACTTTTCCCCTAGGCCGTTCTAGTTATTCGTTTCGAGCATCAGAACTGCGAAAATTTTGAGTTTCTCAAGCGTTTCTTACCTCCAAACTGCCATATCTCTCGAACGGATTGACCAATCCGCATAATTTCTGTTGCATCTGAAAGTAGAAACTCGCCCGATTACAATGGTATGCGTACTTCTCCCCTAGGCCGTTCAAGTCATTCGTTTCGAGCATCAGAACTGCGAAAATTTTGAGTTTCTCAAGCGTTTCTTACCTCCAAACTGCCATATCTCTCGAACGGATTGACCAATCCGCATAATTTCTGTTGCATCTGAAAGTAGAAACTCGCCCGATTACAACGGTATGCGTACTTCTCCCCTAGGCCGTTCTAGTCATTCGTTTCGAGCATCAGAACTGCGAAAATTTTGAGTTCCTCAAGCGTTTCTTACCTCCAAACTGCCATATCTCGCGAACGGATTGACCAATCCGCAAAATTTCTGTTGCATTTGAAAGTAGAAACTCGCCCGATTACAACGGTATTCGAACTTTTCCCCTAGGCCGTTCTAGTTATTCGTTTCGAGCATCAGAACTGCGAAAATTTTGAGTTTCTCAAGCGTTTCTTACATCCAAACGGCCATATCTGGCGAACGGATTGACCAATCCGCATAATTTCTGTTGCATCTGAAAGTAGAAATTCGCCCGATTACATCGGTATGCGTACTTTTCCCCTAGGCCGTTCTAGTTATTAGTTTCGAGCATCAGAACTGCGAAAATTTTGAGTTTCCCAAGCGTTACTTACCTTAAAACTGCCACATCTCGCGAACGGATTGACCAATCCGCAAAATTTCTGTTGCATCTGAAAGTAGAAACTCGCCCGATTACAACGGTATGCGCACTTTTCCCCTAGGCCGTTCTAGTTATTCGTTTCGAGCATCAGAACTGCGAAAATTTTGAGTTTCTCAAGCGTTTCTTACATCCAAACGGCCATATCACGCGAACGGATTGACCAATCCGCATAATTTCTGTTGCATCTGAAAGTAGAAACTCGCCCGATTACAACGGTATGCGTACTTCTCCCCTAGGCCGTTCTAGTCATTCGTTTCGAGCATCAGAACTGCGAAAATTTTGAGTTTCTCAAGCGTTTCTTACATCCAAACTGCCATATCTCGCGAACGGATTGACCAATCCGCAAAATTTCTGTTGCATTTGAAAGTAGAAACGCGCCCGATTACAACAGTATGTGTAGTTTTCCCCTAGACCTTGGCAGTTATTTGTTTCGAGCATCAGAACTGCGAAAATTTGAGTTTCTCAAGCGTTTCTTACCTCCAAACTGCCATATCTCTCGAACAGATTGACCAATCCGCATAATTTCTGTTGCATCTGAAAGTAGAAACTCGCCCGATTACAACGGTATGCGTACTTCTCCCCTAGGCGGTTCTAGTTATTCGTTTCGAGCATCAGAACTGCGAAAATTTTGAGTTTCTCAAGCGTTTCTTACTTCCAAACTGCCACATCTCGCGAACGGATCGACCAATCCGCAAAATTTCTGTTGCATCTGAAAGTAGAAACTCGCCCGATTACAACGGTAGGCGCACTTTTCCCCTAGGCGGTTCTAGTTATTCGTTTCGAGCATCAGAACTGCGAAAATTTTGAGTTTCTCAAGCGTTTCTTACCTCCAAACTGCCATATCTCGCGAACGGATTGACCAATCCGCAAAATTTCTGTTGCATCTGAAAGTAGAATCTCGCCCGATTACAACGGTTTGTGTGGTTTTCCCCTAGGCCGTTCTAGTTATTCGTTTCGAGCTTCAGAACTGCGAAAATTTTGAGTTTCTCAAGCGTTTCTTACTTCCAAACTGCCACATCTCGCGAACGGATCGACCAATCCGCAAAATTTCTGTTGCATCTGAAAGTAGAAACTCGCCCGATTACAACGGTATGCGCACTTTGCCCCTAGGGCGTTCTGGTTATTAGTGACGAACATCAGAACTGCGAAAATTTTGAGTTTCTCAAGCGTTTCTTACTTCCAAACTGCCATATCTCGCGAACGGAATGACCAATCCGCAAAATTTCTGTTGCATCTGAAAGTAGAGACTCGCCCGATTACAACGGTATGTGTAGTTTTCCCCTAGGCCGTTCCAGTTATTCGTTTCGAGCATCAGAACTGCGAAAATTTTGAGTTTCTCAAGCGTTTCTTACCTCCAAACTGCCATATCTCGCGAACGGATTGACCAATCCGCAAAATTTCTGTTGCATTTGAAAGTAGAAACTCGCCCGATTACAACGGTATGCGCACTTTTCCCCTAGGCCATTCTAGTTATTCGTTTCGAGCATCAGAACTGCGAAAATTTTGAGTTTCTCAAGCGTTTCTTACATCCAAACGGCCATATCTCGCGAACGGATTGACCAATCCGCAAAATTTCTGTTGCATCTGAAAGTAGAAACTCGCCCGATTACAACGGTTGGTGTAGTTGTCCCCTAGGCCGTTCTAGTTATTCGTTTCGAGCATCAGAACTGCGAAAATTTTGAGTTTCTCAAGCGTTTCTTACTTCCAAACTGCCACATCTCGCGAACGGATCGACCAATCCGCAAAATTTCTATTGCATCTGAAAGTAGAAACTCGCCCGATTACAACGGTATGCGCACTTTGCCCCTAGGCCGTTCTGGTTATTAGTGTCGAGCATCAGAACTGCGAAAATTTTGAGTTTCTCAAGCGTTTCTTACCTCCAAACTGTTATATCTCGCGAACGGATTGAACAATCCGCAAAATTTCTGTTGCATCTGAAAGTAGAGACTCGCCCGATTACAACGGTATGTGTAGTATTCCCCTAGGCCGTTCCAGTTATTCGTTTCGAGCATCAGAACTGCGAAAATTTTGAGTTTCTCAAGCGTTTCTTACCTCCAAACTGCCATATCTCGCGAACATATTGACCAATCCGCAAAATTTCTGTTGCATTTGAAAGTAGAATCTCGCCCGATTACAACGGTATGCGCACTTTTCCCCTAGGCGGTTCTAGTTATTCGTTTCGAGCATCAGAACTGCGAAAATTTTGAGTTTCTCAAACGTTTCTTATCTCCAAACTGCCATATCTCGCGAACGGATTGATCAATCCGCAAATTTTCTGTTGCATCTGAAAGTAGAACTCGCCCGATTACAACGGTATGCGCACTTTTCCCCTAGGCGGTTCTAGTCATTCGTTTCGAGCATCAGAACTGCGAAAATTTTGAGTTTCTCAAGCGTTTCTGACCTCCAAACTGCCATATCTCGCGAACGGATTGACCAATCCGCAAAATTTCTGTTGCATCTGAAAGTAGAAACTCGCCCGATTACAACGGTATGTGTAGCTTTCCACTAGGCCGGTCTAGTTATTCGTTTCGAGCATCAGAACTGCGAAAATTTTCAGTTTCTCAAGCGTTTCTTACTTCCAAACTGCCACATCTCGCGAACGGATCGACCAATCGGCAAAATTTCTGTTGCATCTGAAAGTAGAAACTCGCCCGATTACAACGGTGTGCGAACTTTGACCCTAGGCCGTTCTAGTTATTCGTGTCGAGCATCAGAACTGCGAAAATTTTGAGTTTCTCAAGCGTTTCTTACGTCCAAACTGCCATATCTCGCGAACGGATTGACCAATCCGCAAAATTTCTGTTGCATCTGAAAGTAGAGACTCGCCCGATTACAACGGTATGTGTAGTTTTCCCCTAGGCCGTTCCAGTTATTCGTTTCGAGCATCAGAACTGCGAAAATTTTGAGTTTCTCAAGCGTTTCTTACCTCCAAACTGCCATATCTCGCGAACGTATTGACCAATCCGCAAAATTTCTGTTGCATTTGAAAGTAGAAACTCGCCCGATTACAACGGTATGCGCACTTTTCCCCTAGGCGGTTCTAGTTATTCGTTTCGAGCATCAGAACTGCGAAAATTTTGAGTTTCTCAAACGTTTCTTATCTCCAAACTGCCATATCTCGCGAACGGATTGATCAATCCGCAAAATTTCTGTTGCATCTGAAAGTAGAACTCGCCCGATTACAACGGTATGCGCACTTTTCCCCTAGGCGGTTCTAGTCATTCGTTTCGAGCATCAGAACTGCGAAAATTTTGAGTTTCTCAAGCGTTTCTGACCTCCAAACTGCCATATCTCGCGAACGGATTGACCAATCCGCAAAATTTCTGTTGCATCTGAAAGTAGAGACTCGCCCGATTACAACGGTATGTGTAGTTTTCCCCTAGGCCGTTCCACTTATTCGTTTCGAGCATCAGAACTGCGAAAATTTTGAGTTTCTCAAGCGTTTCTTACCTCCAAACTGCCATATCTCGCGAACGGATTGACCAATCCGCAGAATTTCTGTTGCATTTGAAAGTAGAAACTCGCCCGATTACAACGGTATGCGCACTTTTCCCCTAGGCCGTTCTAGTTATTCGTTTCGAGCATCAGAACTGCGAAAATTTTGAGTTTCTCAAGCGTTTCTTACATCCAAACGGCCATATCTGGCGAACGGATTGACCAATCCGCATAATTTCTGTTGCATCTGAAAGTAGAAATTCGCCCGATTACATGGGTATGCGTACTTTTACCCTAGGCCGTTCTAGTTATTAGTTTCGAGCATCAGAACTGCGAAAATTTTGAGTTTCCCAAGCGTTTCTTACCTTAAAACTGCCACATCTCGCGAACGGATAGACCAATCCGCAAAATTTCTGTTGCATCTGAAAGTAGAAACTCGCCCGATTACAACGGTATGCGCACTTTTCCCCTAGGCCGTTCTAGTTATTCGTTTCGAGCATCAGAACTGCGAAAATTTTGAGTTTCTCAAGCGTTTCTTACATCCAAACGGCCATATCACGCGAACGGATTGCCCAATCCGCATAATTTCTGTTGCATTTGAAAGTAGAAACGCGCCCGATTACAACAGTATGTGTAGTTTTCCCCTAGGCCTTGGCAGTTATTTGTTTCGAGCATCAGAACTGCGAAAATTTTGAGTTTCTCAAGCGTTTCTTACCTCCAAACTGCCATATCTCTCGAACGGATTGACCAATCTGCATAATTTCTGTTGCATCTGAAAGTAGAAACTCGCCCGATTACAACGGTATGCGTACTTCTCCCCTAGGCCGTTCTAGTCATTCGTTTCGAGCATCAGAACTGCGAAAATTTTGAGTTTCTCAAGCGTTTCTTATCTCCAAACTGCCATATCTCGCGAACGGATTGATCAATCCCCAAAATTTCTGTTGCATCTGAAAGTAGAAACTCGCCCGATTACAACGGTAGGCGCACTTTTCCCCTAGGCGGTTCTAGTTATTCGTTTCGAGCATCAGAACTGCGAAAATTTTGAGTTTCTCAAGCGTTTCTTACCTCCAAACTGCCATATCTCGCGAACGGATTGACCAATCCGCAAAATTTCTGTTGCATCTGAAAGTAGAAACTCGCCCGATTACAACGGTTGGTGTAGTTTTCCCCTAGGCCGTTCTAGTTATTCGTTTCGAGCATCAGAACTGCGAAAATTTTGAGTTTCTCAAGCGTTTCTTACATCCAAACTGCCACATCTCGCGAACGGATCGACCAATCCGCAAAATTTCTGTTGCATCTGAATGTAGAAACTCGCCCGATTACAACGGTATGCGCACTTTGCCCCTAGGCCGTTCTGGTTATTAGTGACGAACATCAGAACTGCGAAAATTTTGAGTTTCTCAAGCGTTTCTTACTTCCAAACTGCCATATCTCGCGAACGGATTGACCAATCCGCAAAATTTCTGTTGCATCTGAAAGTAGAGACTCGCCCGATTACAACGGTATGTGTAGTTTTCCCCTAGGCCGTTCCAGTTATTCGTTTCGAGCATCAGAACTGCGAAAATTTTGAGTTTCTCAAGCGTTTCTTACCACCAAACTGCCATATCTGGCGAACGGATTGACCAATCCGCATAATTTCTGTTGCATCTGAAAGTAGAAATTCGCCCGATTACATCGGTATGCGTACTTTTACCCTAGGCCGTTCTAGTTATTAGTTTCGAGTATCAGAACTGCGAAAATTTTGAGTTTCCCAAGCGTTTCTTACCTTAAAACTGCCACATCTCGCGAACGGATTGACCAATCCGCAAAATTTCTGTTGCATCTGAAAGTAGAAACTCGCCCGATTACAACGGTATGCGCACTTTTCCCCTAGGCCGTTCTAGTTATTCGTTTCGAGCATCAGAACTGCGAAAATTTTGAGTTTCTCAAGCGTTTCTTACCTCCAAACTGCCATATCTCTCGAACGGATTGACCAATCCGCATAATTTCTGTTGCATCTGAAAGTAGAAACTCGCCCGATTACAACGGTATGCGTACTTCTCCCCTTGGCCGTTCTAGTTATTCGTTTCGAGCATCAGAACTGCGAAAATTTTGAGTTTCTCAAGCGTTTCTTAATTCCAAACTGCCACATCTCGCGAACGGGTCGACCAATCCGCAAAATTTCTGTTGCATCTGAAAGTAGAAACTCGCCCGATTACAACGGTATGTGTAGTTTTCCCCTAGACCGTTCCAGTTATTCGTTTCGAGCATCAGAACTGCGAAAATTTTGAGTTTCTAAAGCGTTCCTTATATCCAAACTGCCATATCTCGCGAACGGATTGATCAATCCGCAAAATTTCTGTTGCATCTGAAAGTAGAAACTCGCCCGATTACAACGGTATGCGTACTTTTCCCCTAGGCCGTTCCAGTTATTCGTTTCGAGCATCAGAACTGCGAAAATTTTGAGTTTCTCAAGCGTTTCTTACCTCCAAAATACCATACCTCGCGAACGGATTGATCAATCCGCAAAATTTCTGTTGCATCTGAAAGTAGAACTCGCCCGATTACAACGGTATGCGCACTTTTCCCCTAGGCGGTTCTAGTCATTCGTTTCGAGCATCAGAACTGCGAAAATTTTGAGTTTCTCAAGCGTTTCTGACCTCCAAACTGCCATATCTCGCGAACGGATTGACCAATCCGCAAAATTTCTGTTGCATCTGAAAGTAGAAACTCGCCCGATTACAAAGGTATGTGTAGTTTTCCCCTAGACCGTTCCAGTTATTCGTTTCGAGCATCAGAACTGCGAAAATTTTGAGTTTCTAAAGCGTTCCTTATATCCAAACTGCCATATCTCGCGAACGGATTGATCAATCCGCAAAATTTCTGTTGCATCTGAAAGTAGAAACTCGCCCGATTACAACGGTATGCGTACTTTTCCCCTAGGCCGTTCCAGTTATTCGTTTCGAGCATCAGAACTGCGAAAATTTTGAGTTTCTCAAGCGTTTCTTACCTCCAAACTGCCATATCTCTCGAACGGATTGACCAATCCGCATAATTTCTGTTGCATCTGAAAGTAGAAACTCGCCCGATTACAACGGTATGCGTACTTCTCCCCTAGGCCGTTCTAGTCATTCGTTTCGAGTATCAGAACTGCGAAAATTTTGAGTTTCTCAAGCGTTTCTTACCTCCAAACTGCCATATCTCGCGAACGGATTGACCAATCCGCAAAATTTCTGTTGCATTTGAAAGTAGAAACTCGCCCGATTACAACGGAATGCGCACTTTTCCCCTAGGCCGTTCTAGTTATTCGTTTCGAGCATCAGAACTGCGAAAATTTTGAGTTTCTCAAGCGTTTCTTACATCCAAACGGCCATATCTGGCGAACGGATTGACCAATCCGCATAATTTCTGTTGCATCTGAAAGTAGAAATCCGCCCGATTACATCGGTATGCGTACTTTTACCCTTGGCCGTTCTAGTTATTAGTTTGGAGCATCAGAACTGCGAAAATTTTGAGTTTCCCAAGCGTTTCTTACCTTAAAACTGCCACATCTCGCGAACGGATTGACCAATCCGCAAAATTTCTGTTGCATCTGAAAGTAGAAACTCGCCCGATTACAACGGTATGCGCACTTTTCCCCTAGGCCGTTCTAGTTATTCGTTTCGAGCATCAGAACTGCGAAAATTTTGAGTTTCTCAAGCGTTTCTTACCTCCAAACTGCCATATCTCTCGAACGGATTGACCAATCCGCATAATTTCTGTTGCATCTGAAAGTAGAAACTCGCCCGATTACAATGGTATGCGTACTTCTCCCCTAGGCCGTTCAAGTCATTCGTTTCGAGCATCAGAACTGCGAAAATTTTGAGTTTCTCAAGCGTTTCTTACCTCCAAACTGCCATATCTCTCGAACGGATTGACCAATCCGCATAATTTCTGTTGCATCTGAAAGTAGAAACTCGCCCGATTACAACGGTATGCGTACTTCTCCCCTAGGCCGTTCTAGTCATTCGTTTCGAGCATCAGAACTGCGAAAATTTTGAGTTCCTCAAGCGTTTCTTACCTCCAAACTGCCATATCTCGCGAACGGATTGACCAATCCGCAAAATTTCTGTTGCATCTGAAAGTAGAGACTCGCCCGATTACAACGGTATGCGTACTTCTCCCCTAGGCCGTTCTAGTCATTCGTTTCGAGCATCAGAACTGCGAAAATTTTGAGTTTCTCAAGCGTTTCTTACCTCCAAACTGCCATATCTCGCGAACGTATTGACCAATCCGCAAAATTTCTGTTGCATCTGAAAGTAGAAACACGCCCGATTACAACGGTATGCGCACTTTGCCCCTAGGCCGTTCTGGTTATTAGTGACGAGCATCAGAACTGCGAAAATTTTGAGTTTCTCAAGCGTTTCTTACCTCCAAACTGCCATATCTCGCGAACGGATTGACCAATCCGCAAAATTTCTGTTGCATCTGAAAGTAGAGACTCGCCCGATTACAACGGTATGTGTAGTTTTCCCCTAGGCCGTTCCAGTTATTCGTTTCGAGCATCAGAACTGCGAAAATTTTGAGTTTCTCAAGCGTTTCTTACCACCAAACTGCCATATCTCGCGAACGGATTGACCAATCCGCAAAATTTCGGTTGCACTTGAAAGTAGAAACTCGACCGATTACAACGGTATGCGCACTTTTCCCCTAGGCCGTTCTAGTTATTCGTTTCGAGCATCAGAACTGCGAAAATTTTGAGTTTCTCAAGCGTTTCTTACCTCCAAACTGCCATATCTCGCGAACGGATTGACCAATCCGCAAAATTTCTGTTACATTTGAAAGTAGAAACTCGCCCGATTACAACGGTATGCGCACTTTTCCCCTAGGCCGTTCTAGTTATTCGTTTCGAGCATCAGAACTGCGAAAATTTTGAGTTTCTCAAGCGTTTCTTACATCCAAACGGCCATATCTGGCGAACGGATTGACCAATCCGCATAATTTCTGTTGCATCTGAAAGTAGAAATTCGCCCGATTACATCGGTATGCGTACTTTTACCCTAGGCCGTTCTAGTTATTAGTTTCGAGTATCAGAACTGCGAAAATTTTGAGTTTCCCAAGCGTTTCTTACCTTAAAACTGCCACATCTCGCGAACGGATTGACCAATCCGCAAAATTTCTGTTGCATCTGAAAGTAGAAACTCGCCCGATTACAACGGTATGCGCACTTTTCCCCTAGGCCGTTCTAGTTATTCGTTTCGAGCATCAGAACTGCGAAAATTTTGAGTTTCTCAAGCGTTTCTTACCTCCAAACTGCCATATCTCTCGAACGGATTGACCAATCCGCATAATTTCTGTTGCATCTGAAAGTAGAAACTCGCCCGATTACAACGGTATGCGTACTTCTCCCCTTGGCCGTTCTAGTTATTCGTTTCGAGCATCAGAACTGCGAAAATTTTGAGTTTCTCAAGCGTTTCTTAATTCCAAACTGCCACATCTCGCGAACGGGTCGACCAATCCGCAAAATTTCTGTTGCATCTGAAAGTAGAAACTCGCCCGATTACAACGGTATGTGTAGTTTTCCCCTAGACCGTTCCAGTTATTCGTTTCGAGCATCAGAACTGCGAAAATTTTGAGTTTCTAAAGCGTTCCTTATATCCAAACTGCCATATCTCGCGAACGGATTGATCAATCCGCAAAATTTCTGTTGCATCTGAAAGTAGAAACTCGCCCGATTACAACGGTATGCGTACTTTTCCCCTAGGCCGTTCCAGTTATTCGTTTCGAGCATCAGAACTGCGAAAATTTTGAGTTTCTCAAGCGTTTCTTACCTCCAAAATACCATACCTCGCGAACGGATTGATCAATCCGCAAAATTTCTGTTGCATCTGAAAGTAGAACTCGCCCGATTACAACGGTATGCGCACTTTTCCCCTAGGCGGTTCTAGTCATTCGTTTCGAGCATCAGAACTGCGAAAATTTTGAGTTTCTCAAGCGTTTCTGACCTCCAAACTGCCATATCTCGCGAACGGATTGACCAATCCGCAAAATTTCTGTTGCATCTGAAAGTAGAAACTCGCCCGATTACAAAGGTATGTGTAGTTTTCCCCTAGACCGTTCCAGTTATTCGTTTCGAGCATCAGAACTGCGAAAATTTTGAGTTTCTAAAGCGTTCCTTATATCCAAACTGCCATATCTCGCGAACGGATTGATCAATCCGCAAAATTTCTGTTGCATCTGAAAGTAGAAACTCGCCCGATTACAACGGTATGCGTACTTTTCCCCTAGGCCGTTCCAGTTATTCGTTTCGAGCATCAGAACTGCGAAAATTTTGAGTTTCTCAAGCGTTTCTTACCTCCAAACTGCCATATCTCTCGAACGGATTGACCAATCCGCATAATTTCTGTTGCATCTGAAAGTAGAAACTCGCCCGATTACAACGGTATGCGTACTTCTCCCCTAGGCCGTTCTAGTCATTCGTTTCGAGCATCAGAACTGCGAAAATTTTGAGTTTCTCAAGCGTTTCTTACCTCCAAACTGCCATATCTCGCGAACGGATTGACCAATCCGCAAAATTTCTGTTGCATTTGAAAGTAGAAACTCGCCCGATTACAACGGAATGCGCACTTTTCCCCTAGGCCGTTCTAGTTATTCGTTTCGAGCATCAGAACTGCGAAAATTTTGAGTTTCTCAAGCGTTTCTTACATCCAAACGGCCATATCTGGCGAACGGATTGACCAATCCGCATAATTTCTGTTGCATCTGAAAGTAGAAATCCGCCCGATTACATCGGTATGCGTACTTTTACCCTTGGCCGTTCTAGTTATTAGTTTCGAGCATCAGAACTGCGAAAATTTTGAGTTTCCCAAGCGTTTCTTACCTTAAAACTGCCACATCTCGCGAACGGATTGACCAATCCGCAAAATTTCTATTGCATCTGAAAGTAGAAACTCGCCCGATTACAACGGTATGCGCACTTTTCCCCTAGGCCGTTCTAGTTATTCGTTTCGAGCATCAGAACTGCGAAAATTTTGAGTTTCTCAAGCGTTTCTTACCTCCAAACTGCCATATCTCTCGAACGGATTGACCAATCCGCATAATTTCTGTTGCATCTGAAAGTAGAAACTCGCCCGATTACAATGGTATGCGTACTTCTCCCCTAGGCCGTTCAAGTCATTCGTTTCGAGCATCAGAACTGCGAAAATTTTGAGTTTCTCAAGCGTTTCTTACCTCCAAACTGCCATATCTCTCGAACGGATTGACCAATCCGCATAATTTCTGTTGCATCTGAAAGTAGAAACTCGCCCGATTACAACGGTATGCGTACTTCTCCCCTAGGCCGTTCTAGTCATTCGTTTCGAGCATCAGAACTGCGAAAATTTTGAGTTCCTCAAGCGTTTCTTACCTCCAAACTGCCATATCTCGCGAACGGATTGACCAATCCGCAAAATTTCTGTTGCATTTGAAAGTAGAAACTCGCCCGATTACAACGGTATTCGAACTTTTCCCCTAGGCCGTTCTAGTTATTCGTTTCGAGCATCAGAACTGCGAAAATTTTGAGTTTCTCAAGCGTTTCTTACATCCAAACGGCCATATCTGGCGAACGGATTGACCAATCCGCATAATTTCTGTTGCATCTGAAAGTAGAAATTCGCCCGATTACATCGGTATGCGTACTTTTCCCCTAGGCCGTTCTAGTTATTAGTTTCGAGCATCAGAACTGCGAAAATTTTGAGTTTCCCAAGCGTTTCTTACCTTAAAACTGCCACATCTCGCGAACGGATTGACCAATCCGCAAAATTTCTGTTGCATTTGAAAGTAGAAACTCGCCCGATTACAACGGTATGCGCACTTTTCCCCTAGGCCGTTCTAGTTATTCGTTTCGAGCATCAGAACTGCGAAAATTTTGAGTTTCTCAAGCGTTTCTTACATCCAAACGGCCATATCACGCGAACGGATTGACCAATCCGCATAATTTCTGTTGCATCTGAAAGTAGAAACTCGCCCGATTACAACGGTATGCGTACTTCTCCCCTAGGCCGTTCTAGTCATTCGTTTCGAGCATCAGAACTGCGAAAATTTTGAGTTTCTCAAGCGTTTCTTACATCCAAACTGCCATATCTCGCGAACGGATTGACCAATCCGCAAAATTTCTGTTGCATTTGAAAGTAGAAACGCGCCCGATTACAACAGTATGTGTAGTTTTCCCCTAGACCTTGGCAGTTATTTGTTTCGAGCATCAGAACTGCGAAAATTTTGAGTTTCTCAAGCGTTTCTTACCTCCAAACTGCCATATCTCTCGAACAGATTGACCAATCCGCATAATTTCTGTTGCATCTGAAAGTAGAAACTCGCCCGATTACAACGGTATGCGTACTTCTCCCCTAGGCGGTTCTAGTTATTCGTTTCGAGCATCAGAACTGCGAAAATTTTGAGTTTCTCAAGCGTTTCTTACTTCCAAACTGCCACATCTCGCGAACGGATCGACCAATCCGCAAAATTTCTGTTGCATCTGAAAGTAGAAACTCGCCCGATTACAACGGTAGGCGCACTTTTCCCCTAGGCGGTTCTAGTTATTCGTTTCGAGCATCAGAACTGCGAAAATTTTGAGTTTCTCAAGCGTTTCTTACCTCCAAACTGCCATATCTCGCGAACGGATTGACCAATCCGCAAAATTTCTGTTGCATCTGAAAGTAGAATCTCGCCCGATTACAACGGTTTGTGTGGTTTTCCCCTAGGCCGTTCTAGTTATTCGTTTCGAGCTTCAGAACTGCGAAAATTTTGAGTTTCTCAAGCGTTTCTTACTTCCAAACTGCCACATCTCGCGAACGGATCGACCAATCCGCAAAATTTCTGTTGCATCTGAAAGTAGAAACTCGCCCGATTACAACGGTATGCGCACTTTGCCCCTAGGGCGTTCTGGTTATTAGTGACGAACATCAGAACTGCGAAAATTTTGAGTTTCTCAAGCGTTTCTTACTTCCAAACTGCCATATCTCGCGAACGGAATGACCAATCCGCAAAATTTCTGTTGCATCTGAAAGTAGAGACTCGCCCGATTACAACGGTATGTGTAGTTTTCCCCTAGGCCGTTCCAGTTATTCGTTTCGAGCATCAGAACTGCGAAAATTTTGAGTTTCTCAAGCGTTTCTTACCTCCAAACTGCCATATCTCGCGAACGGATTGACCAATCCGCAAAATTTCTGTTGCATTTGAAAGTAGAAACTCGCCCGATTACAACGGTATGCGCACTTTTCCCCTAGGCCATTCTAGTTATTCGTTTCGAGCATCAGAACTGCGAAAATTTTGAGTTTCTCAAGCGTTTCTTACATCCAAACGGCCATATCTCGCGAACGGATTGACCAATCCGCAAAATTTCTGTTGCATCTGAAAGTAGAAACTCGCCCGATTACAACGGTTGGTGTAGTTGTCCCCTAGGCCGTTCTAGTTATTCGTTTCGAGAATCAGAACTGCGAAAATTTTGAGTTTCTCAAGCGTTTCTTACTTCCAAACTGCCACATCTCGCGAACGGATCGACCAATCCGCAAAATTTCTATTGCATCTGAAAGTAGAAACTCGCCCGATTACAACGGTATGCGCACTTTGCCCCTAGGCCGTTCTGGTTATTAGTGTCGAGCATCAGAACTGCGAAAATTTTGAGTTTCTCAAG
Source organism: Ptiloglossa arizonensis (assembly GCF_051014685.1). NCBI lineage: Eukaryota > Metazoa > Arthropoda > Insecta > Hymenoptera > Colletidae > Ptiloglossa > Ptiloglossa arizonensis. The sequence goes on along the minus strand of NW_027478446.1, from coordinate 581,257 downwards.
CGTTTCTTACCTCCAAACTGTTATATCTCGCGAACGGATTGAACAATCCGCAAAATTTCTGTTGCATCTGAAAGTAGAACTCGCCCGATTACAACGGTATGCGCACTTTTCCCCTAGGCGGTTCTAGTCATTCGTTTCGAGCATCAGAACTGCGAAAATTTTGAGTTTCTCAAGCGTTTCTTACCTCCAAACTGCCATATCTCGCGAACATATTGACCAATCCGCAAAATTTCTGTTGCATTTGAAAGTAGAAACTCGCCCGATTACAACGGTATGCGCACTTTTCCCCTAGGCGGTTCTAGTTATTCGTTTCGAGCATCAGAACTGCGAAAATTTTGAGTTTCTCAAACGTTTCTTATCTCCAAACTGCCATATCTCGCGAACGGATTGATCAATCCGCAAATTTTCTGTTGCATCTGAAAGTAGAACTCGCCCGATTACAACGGTATGCGCACTTTTCCCCTAGGCGGTTCTAGTCATTCGTTTCGAGCATCAGAACTGCGAAAATTTTGAGTTTCTCAAGCGTTTCTGACCTCCAAACTGCCATATCTCGCGAACGGATTGACCAATCCGCAAAATTTCTGTTGCATCTGAAAGTAGAAACTCGCCCGATTACAACGGTATGTGTAGCTTTCCACTAGGCCGGTCTAGTTATTCGTTTCGAGCATCAGAACTGCGAAAATTTTCAGTTTCTCAAGCGTTTCTTACTTCCAAACTGCCACATCTCGCGAACGGATCGACCAATCGGCAAAATTTCTGTTGCATCTGAAAGTAGAAACTCGCCCGATTACAACGGTGTGCGAACTTTGCCCCTAGGCCGTTCTAGTTATTCGTGTCGAGCATCAGAACTGCGAAAATTTTGAGTTTCTCAAGCGTTTCTTACGTCCAAACTGCCATATCTCGCGAACGGATCGACCAATCCGCAAAATTTCTGTTGCATCTGAAAGTAGAAACACGCCCTATTACAACGGTAGGTGTAGTTTTCCCCTAGGCCGTTCTAGTTATTCGTTTCGGGCATCATAACTGCGAAAATTTTGAGTTTCTCAAGCGTTTCTTACTTCCAAACTGCCACATCTCGCGAACGGATCGACCAATCCGCAAAGTTTCTGTTGCATCTGAAAGTAGAAACTCGCCCGATTACAACGGTATGTGTAGTTTTCCCCTAGGCGGTTCTAGTTATTCGTTTCGAGCATCAGAACTGCGAAAATTTTGAGTTTCTCAAGCGTTTCTTATCTCCAAACTGCCATATCTCGCGAACGGATTGATCAATCCGCAAAATTTCTGTTGCATCTGAAAGTAGAACTCGCCCGATTACAACGGTATGCGCACTTTTCCCCTAGGCGGTTCTAGTCATTCGTTTCGAGCATCAGAACTGCGAAAATTTTGAGTTTCTCAAGCGTTTCTTACCTCCAAACTGCCATATCTCGCGAACATATTGACCAATCCGCAAAATTTCTGTTGCATTTGAAAGTAGAAACTCGCCCGATTACAACGGTATGCGCACTTTTCCCCTAGGCGGTTCTAGTTATTCGTTTCGAGCATCAGAACTGCGAAAATTTTGAGTTTCTCAAACGTTTCTTATCTCCAAACTGCCATATCTAGCGAACGGATTGATCAATCCGCAAATTTTCTGTTGCATCTGAAAGTAGAACTCGCCCGATTACAACGGTATGCGCACTTTTCCCCTAGGCGGTTCTAGTCATTCGTTTCGAGCATCAGAACTGCGAAAATTTTGAGTTTCTCAAGCGTTTCTGACCTCCAAACTGCCATATCTCGCGAACGGATTGACCAATCCGCAAAATTTCTGTTGCATCTGAAAGTAGAAACTCGCCCGATTACAACGGTATGTGTAGCTTTCCACTAGGCCGGTCTAGTTATTCGTTTCGAGCATCAGAACTGCGAAAATTTTCAGTTTCTCAAGCGTTTCTTACTTCCAAACTGCCACATCTCGCGAACGGATCGACCAATCGGCAAAATTTCTGTTGCATCTGAAAGTAGAAACTCGCCCGATTACAACGGTGTGCGAACTTTGCCCCTAGGCCGTTCTAGTTATTCGTGTCGAGCATCAGAACTGCGAAAATTTTGAGTTTCTCAAGCGTTTCTTACGTCCAAACTGCCATATCTCGCGAACGGATCGACCAATCCGCAAAATTTCTGTTGCATCTGAAAGTAGAAACACGCCCTATTACAACGGTAGGTGTAGTTTTCCCCTAGGCCGTTCTAGTTATTCGTTTCGGGCATCATAACTGCGAAAATTTTGAGTTTCTCAAGCGTTTCTTAATTCCAAACTGCCACATCTCGCGAACGGATCGACCAATCCGCAAAGTTTCTGTTGCATCTGAAAGTAGAAACTCGCCCGATTACAACGGTATGTGTAGTTTTCCCCTAGGCCGTTCCAGTTATTCGTTTCGAGCATCAGAACTGCGAAAATTTTGAGTTTCTCAAGCGTTTCTTACCTCCAAAATACCATATCTCGCGAACGGATTGACCAATCCGCAAAATTTCTGTTGCATTTGAAAGTAGAAACTTGCCCGATTACAACGGTATGCGCACTTTTCCCCTAGGCGGTTCTAGTTATTCGTTTCGAGCATCAGAACTGCGAAAATTTTGAGTTTCTCAAGCGTTTCTTATCTCCAAACTGCCATATCTCGCGAACGGATTGATCAATCCGCAAAATTTCTGTTGCATCTGAAAGTAGAACTCGCCCGATTACAACGGTATGCGCACTTTTCCCCTAGGCGGTTCTAGTCATTCGTTTCGAGCATCAGAACTGCGAAAATTTTGAGTTTCTCAAGCGTTTCTGACCTCCAAACTGCCATATCTCGCGAACGGATTGACCAATCCGCAAAATTTCTGTTGCATCTGAAAGTAGAAACTCGCCCGATTACAACGGTATGTGTAGTTTTCCCCTAGACCGTTCCAGTTATTCGTTTCGAGCATCAGAACTGCGAAAATTTTGAGTTTCTAAAGCGTTCCTTATATCCAAACTGCCATATCTCGCGAACGGATTGATCAATCCGCAAAACTTCTGTTGCATCTGAAAGTAGAAACTCGCCCGATTACAACGGTGTGCGAACTTTGCCCCTAGGCCGTTCTAGTTATTCGTGTCGAGCATCAGAACTGCGAAAATTTTGAGTTTCTCAAGCGTTTCTTACGTCCAAACTGCCATATCTCGCGAACGGATCGACCAATCCGCAAAATTTCTGTTGCATCTGAAAGTAGAAACACGCCCTATTACAACGGTAGGTGTAGTTTTCCCCTAGGCCGTTCTAGTTATTCGTTTCGGGCATCATAACTGCGAAAATTTTGAGTTTCTCAAGCGTTTCTTAATTCCAAACTGCCACATCTCGCGAACGGATCGACCAATCCGCAAAGTTTCTGTTGCATCTGAAAGTAGAAACTCGCCCGATTACAACGGTATGTGTAGTTTTCCCCTAGGCCGTTCCAGTTATTCGTTTCGAGCATCAGAACTGCGAAAATTTTGAGTTTCTCAAGCGTTTCTTACCTCCAAAATACCATATCTCGCGAACGGATTGACCAATCCGCAAAATTTCTGTTGCATTTGAAAGTAGAAACTTGCCCGATTACAACGGTATGCGCACTTTTCCCCTAGGCGGTTCTAGTTATTCGTTTCGAGCATCAGAACTGCGAAAATTTTGAGTTTCTCAAGCGTTTCTTATCTCCAAACTGCCATATCTCGCGAACGGATTGATCAATCCGCAAAATTTCTGTTGCATCTGAAAGTAGAACTCGCCCGATTACAACGGTATGCGCACTTTTCCCCTAGGCGGTTCTAGTCATTCGTTTCGAGCATCAGAACTGCGAAAATTTTGAGTTTCTCAAGCGTTTCTTACCTCCAAACTGCCATATCTCGCGAACATATTGACCAATCCGCAAAATTTCTGTTGCATTTGAAAGTAGAAACTCGCCCGATTACAACGGTATGCGCACTTTTCCCCTAGGCGGTTCTAGTTATTCGTTTCGAGCATCAGAACTGCGAAAATTTTGAGTTTCTCAAACGTTTCTTATCTCCAAACTGCCATATCTCGCGAACGGATTGATCAATCCGCAAATTTTCTGTTGCATCTGAAAGTAGAACTCGCCCGATTACAACGGTATGCGCACTTTTCCCCTAGGCGGTTCTAGTCATTCGTTTCGAGCATCAGAACTGCGAAAATTTTGAGTTTCTCAAGCGTTTCTGACCTCCAAACTGCCATATCTCGCGAACGGATTGACCAATCCGCAAAATTTCTGTTGCATCTGAAAGTAGAAACTCGCCCGATTACAACGGTATGTGTAGCTTTCCACTAGGCCGGTCTAGTTATTCGTTTCGAGCATCAGAACTGCGAAAATTTTCAGTTTCTCAAGCGTTTCTTACTTCCAAACTGCCACATCTCGCGAACGGATCGACCAATCGGCAAAATTTCTGTTGCATCTGAAAGTAGAAACTCGCCCGATTACAACGGTGTGCGAACTTTGCCCCTAGGCCGTTCTAGTTATTCGTGTCGAGCATCAGAACTGCGAAAATTTTGAGTTTCTCAAGCGTTTCTTACGTCCAAACTGCCATATCTCGCGAACGGATCGACCAATCCGCAAAATTTCTGTTGCATCTGAAAGTAGAAACACGCCCTATTACAACGGTAGGTGTAGTTTTCCCCTAGGCCGTTCTAGTTATTCGTTTCGGGCATCATAACTGCGAAAATTTTGAGTTTCTCAAGCGTTTCTTAATTCCAAACTGCCACATCTCGCGAACGGATCGACCAATCCGCAAAGTTTCTGTTGCATCTGAAAGTAGAAACTCGCCCGATTACAACGGTATGTGTAGTTTTCCCCTAGGCCGTTCCAGTTATTCGTTTCGAGCATCAGAACTGCGAAAATTTTGAGTTTCTCAAGCGTTTCTTACCTCCAAAATACCATATCTCGCGAACGGATTGACCAATCCGCAAAATTTCTGTTGCATTTGAAAGTAGAAACTTGCCCGATTACAACGGTATGCGCACTTTTCCCCTAGGCGGTTCTAGTTATTCGTTTCGAGCATCAGAACTGCGAAAATTTTGAGTTTCTCAAGCGTTTCTTATCTCCAAACTGCCATATCTCGCGAACGGATTGATCAATCCGCAAAATTTCTGTTGCATCTGAAAGTAGAACTCGCCCGATTACAACGGTATGCGCACTTTTCCCCTAGGCGGTTCTAGTCATTCGTTTCGAGCATCAGAACTGCGAAAATTTTGAGTTTCTCAAGCGTTTCTGACCTCCAAACTGCCATATCTCGCGAACGGATTGACCAATCCGCAAAATTTCTGTTGCATCTGAAAGTAGAAACTCGCCCGATTACAACGGTATGTGTAGTTTTCCCCTAGACCGTTCCAGTTATTCGTTTCGAGCATCAGAACTGCGAAAATTTTGAGTTTCTAAAGCGTTCCTTATATCCAAACTGCCATATCTCGCGAACGGATTGATCAATCCGCAAAACTTCTGTTGCATCTGAAAGTAGAAACTCGCCCGATTACAACGGTATGCGTACTTCTCCCCTTGGCCGTTCTAGTCATTCGTTTCGAGCATCAGAACTGCGAAAATTTTGAGTTTCTCAAGCGTTTCTTAATTCCAAACTGCCACATCTCGCGAACGGATCGTAAAATCCGCAAAATTTCTGTTGCATCTGAAAGTAGAAACTCGCCCGATTACAACGGTAGGTGTAGTTTTCCCCTAGGCCGTTCTAGTTATTCGTTTCGAGCGTCAGACCTGCGAAAATTTTCAGTTTCTCAAGCGTTTCTTACTTCCAAACTGCCACACCTCGCGAACGGATCGACCAATCGGCAAAATTTCTGTTGCATCTGAAAGTAGAAACTCGCCCGATTACAACGGTATGCGCACTTTTCCCCTAGGCGGTTCTAGTCATTCGTTTCGAGCATCAGAACTGCGAAAATTTTGAGTTTCTCAAGCGTTTCTGACCTCCAAACTGCCATATCTCGCGAACGGATTGACCAATCCGCAAAATTTCTGTTGCATCTGAAAGTAGAAACTCGCCCGATTACAAAGGTATGTGTAGTTTTCCCCTAGACCGTTCCAGTTATTCGTTTCGAGCATCAGAACTGCGAAAATTTTGAGTTTCTAAAGCGTTCCTTATATCCAAACTGCCATATCTCGCGAACGGATTGATCAATCCGCAAAATTTCTGTTGCATCTGAAAGTAGAAACTCGCCCGATTACAACGGTATGCGTACTTTTCCCCTAGGCCGTTCCAGTTATTCGTTTCGAGCATCAGAACTGCGAAAATTTTGAGTTTCTCAAGCGTTTCATACCTCCAAAATACCATATCTCGCGAACGGATTGACCAATCCGCAAAATTTCTGTTGCATTTGAAGGTAGAAACTTGCCCGATTACAACGGTATGCGCACTTTTCCCCTAGGCGGTTCTAGTTATTCGTTTCGAGCATCAGAACTGCGAAAATTTTGAGTTTCTCAAGCGTTTCTTATCTCCAAACTGCCATATCTCGCGAACGGATTGACCAATCCGCAAAATTTCTGTTGCATTTGAAGGTAGAAACTTGCCCGATTACAACGGTATGCGCACTTTTCCCGTAGGCGGTTCTAGTTATTCGTTTCGAGCATCAGAACTGCGAAAATTTTGAGTTTCTCAAGCGTTTCTTATCTCCAAACTGCCATATCTCGCGAACGGATTGATCAATCCGCAAAATTTCTGTTGCATCTGAAAGTAGAACTCGCCCGATTACAACGGTATGCGTACTTCTCCCCTTGGCCGTTCTAGTCATTCGTTTCGAGCATCAGAACTGCGAAAATTTTGAGTTTCTAAAGCGTTCCTTATATCCAAACTGCCATATCTCGCGAACGGATTGACCAATCCGCAAAATTTCTGTTGCATTTGAAGGTAGAAACTTGCCCGATTACAACGGTATGCGCACTTTTCCCCTAGGCGGTTCTAGTTATTCGTTTCGAGCATCAGAACTGCGAAAATTTTGAGTTTCTCTAGCGTTTCTTAATTCCAAACTGCCACATCTCGCGAACGGATCGACCAATCCGCAAAATTTCTGTTACATCTGAAAGTAGAAACTCGCCCGATTACAACGGTATGTGTAGTTTTCCCCTAGACCGTTCCAGTTATTCGTTTCGAGCATCAGAACTGCGAAAATTTTGAGTTTCTAAAGCGTTCCTTATATCCAAACTGCCATATCTCGCGAACGGATTGATCAATCCGCAAAATTTCTGTTGCATCTGAAAGTAGAAACTCGCCCGATTACAACGGTATGCGTACTTTTCCCCTAGGCCGTTCCAGTTATTCGTTTCGAGCATCAGAACTGCGAAAATTTTGAGTTTCTCAAGCGTTTCTTACCTCCAAAATACCATACCTCGCGAACGGATTGATCAATCCGCAAAATTTCTGTTGCATCTGAAAGTAGAACTCGCCCGATTACAACGGTATGCGCACTTTTCCCCTAGGCGGTTCTAGTCATTCGTTTCGAGCATCAGAACTGCGAAAATTTTGAGGTTCTCAAGCGTTTCTGACCTCCAAACTGCCATATCTCGCGAACGGATTGACCAATCCGCAAAATTTCTGTTGCATCTGAAAGTAGAAACTCGCCCGATTACAAAGGTATGTGTAGTTTTCCCCTAGACCGTTCCAGTTATTCGTTTCGAGCATCAGAACTGCGAAAATTTTGAGTTTCTAAAGCGTTCCTTATATCCAAACTGCCATATCTCGCGAACGGATTGATCAATCCGCAAAATTTCTGTTGCATCTGAAAGTAGAAACTCGCCCGATTACAACGGTATGCGTACTTTTCCCCTAGGCCGTTCCAGTTATTCGTTTCGAGCATCAGAACTGCGAAAATTTTGAGTTTCTCAAGCGTTTCTTACCTCCAAACTGCCATATCTCTCGAACGGATTGACCAATCCGCATAATTTCTGTTGCATCTGAAAGTAGAAACTCGCCCGATTACAACGGTATGCGTACTTCTCCCCTAGGCCGTTCTAGTCATTCGTTTCGAGCATCAGAACTGCGAAAATTTTGAGTTTCTCAAGCGTTTCTTACCTCCAAACTGCCATATCTCGCGAACGGATTGACCAATCCGCAAAATTTCTGTTGCATTTGAAAGTAGAAACTCGCCCGATTACAACGGAATGCGCACTTTTCCCCTAAGCCGTTCTAGTTATTCGTTTCGAGCATCAGAACTGCGAAAATTTTGAGTTTCTCAAGCGTTTCTTACATCCAAACGGCCATATCTGGCGAACGGATTGACCAATCCGCATAATTTCTGTTGCATCTGAAAGTAGAAATCCGCCCGATTACATCGGTATGCGTACTTTTACCCTTGGCCGTTCTAGTTATTAGTTTCGAGCATCAGAACTGCGAAAATTTTGAGTTTCCCAAGCGTTTCTTACCTTAAAACTGCCACATCTCGCGAACGGATTGACCAATCCGCAAAATTTCTATTGCATCTGAAAGTAGAAACTCGCCCGATTACAACGGTATGCGCACTTTTCCCCTAGGCCGTTCTAGTTATTCGTTTCGAGCATCAGAACTGCGAAAATTTTGAGTTTCTCAAGCGTTTCTTACCTCCAAACTGCCATATCTCTCGAACGGATTGACCAATCCGCATAATTTCTGTTGCATCTGAAAGTAGAAACTCGCCCGATTACAATGGTATGCGTACTTCTCCCCTAGGCCGTTCAAGTCATTCGTTTCGAGCATCAGAACTGCGAAAATTTTGAGTTTCTCAAGCGTTTCTTACCTCCAAACTGCCATATCTCTCGAACGGATTGACCAATCCGCATAATTTCTGTTGCATCTGAAAGTAGAAACTCGCCCGATTACAACGGTATGCGTACTTCTCCCCTAGGCCGTTCTAGTCATTCGTTTCGAGCATCAGAACTGCGAAAATTTTGAGTTCCTCAAGCGTTTCTTACCTCCAAACTGCCATATCTCGCGAACGGATTGACCAATCCGCAAAATTTCTGTTGCATTTGAAAGTAGAAACTCGCCCGATTACAACGGTATTCGAACTTTTCCCCTAGGCCGTTCTAGTTATTCGTTTCGAGCATCAGAACTGCGAAAATTTTGAGTTTCTCAAGCGTTTCTTACATCCAAACGGCCATATCTGGCGAACGGATTGACCAATCCGCATAATTTCTGTTGCATCTGAAAGTAGAAATTCGCCCGATTACATCGGTATGCGTACTTTTCCCCTAGGCCGTTCTAGTTATTAGTTTCGAGCATCAGAACTGCGAAAATTTTGAGTTTCCCAAGCGTTACTTACCTTAAAACTGCCACATCTCGCGAACGGATTGACCAATCCGCAAAATTTCTGTTGCATCTGAAAGTAGAAACTCGCCCGATTACAACGGTATGCGCACTTTTCCCCTAGGCCGTTCTAGTTATTCGTTTCGAGCATCAGAACTGCGAAAATTTTGAGTTTCTCAAGCGTTTCTTACATCCAAACGGCCATATCACGCGAACGGATTGACCAATCCGCATAATTTCTGTTGCATCTGAAAGTAGAAACTCGCCCGATTACAACGGTATGCGTACTTCTCCCCTAGGCCGTTCTAGTCATTCGTTTCGAGCATCAGAACTGCGAAAATTTTGAGTTTCTCAAGCGTTTCTTACATCCAAACTGCCATATCTCGCGAACGGATTGACCAATCCGCAAAATTTCTGTTGCATTTGAAAGTAGAAACGCGCCCGATTACAACAGTATGTGTAGTTTTCCCCTAGACCTTGGCAGTTATTTGTTTCGAGCATCAGAACTGCGAAAATTTTGAGTTTCTCAAGCGTTTCTTACCTCCAAACTGCCATATCTCTCGAACAGATTGACCAATCCGCATAATTTCTGTTGCATCTGAAAGTAGAAACTCGCCCGATTACAACGGTATGCGTACTTCTCCCCTAGGCGGTTCTAGTTATTCGTTTCGAGCATCAGAACTGCGAAAATTTTGAGTTTCTCAAGCGTTTCTTACTTCCAAACTGCCACATCTCGCGAACGGATCGACCAATCCGCAAAATTTCTGTTGCATCTGAAAGTAGAAACTCGCCCGATTACAACGGTAGGCGCACTTTTCCCCTAGGCGGTTCTAGTTATTAGTTTCGAGCATCAGAACTGCGAAAATTTTGAGTTTCTCAAGCGTTTCTTACCTCCAAACTGCCATATCTCGCGAACGGATTGACCAATCCGCAAAATTTCTGTTGCATCTGAAAGTAGAATCTCGCCCGATTACAACGGTTTGTGTGGTTTTCCCCTAGGCCGTTCTAGTTATTCGTTTCGAGCTTCAGAACTGCGAAAATTTTGAGTTTCTCAAGCGTTTCTTACTTCCAAACTGCCACATCTCGCGAACGGATCGACCAATCCGCAAAATTTCTGTTGCATCTGAAAGTAGAAACTCGCCCGATTACAACGGTATGCGCACTTTGCCCCTAGGGCGTTCTGGTTATTAGTGACGAACATCAGAACTGCGAAAATTTTGAGTTTCTCAAGCGTTTCTTACTTCCAAACTGCCATATCTCGCGAACGGAATGACCAATCCGCAAAATTTCTGTTGCATCTGAAAGTAGAGACTCGCCCGATTACAACGGTATGTGTAGTTTTCCCCTAGGCCGTTCCAGTTATTCGTTTCGAGCATCAGAACTGCGAAAATTTTGAGTTTCTCAAGCGTTTCTTACCTCCAAACTGCCATATCTCGCGAACGGATTGACCAATCCGCAAAATTTCTGTTGCATTTGAAAGTAGAAACTCGCCCGATTACAACGGTATGCGCACTTTTCCCCTAGGCCATTCTAGTTATTCGTTTCGAGCATCAGAACTGCGAAAATTTTGAGTTTCTCAAGCGTTTCTTACATCCAAACGGCCATATCTCGCGAACGGATTGACCAATCCGCAAAATTTCTGTTGCATCTGAAAGTAGAAACTCGCCCGATTACAACGGTTGGTGTAGTTGTCCCCTAGGCCGTTCTAGTTATTCGTTTCGAGCATCAGAACTGCGAAAATTTTGAGTTTCTCAAGCGTTTCTTACTTCCAAACTGCCACATCTCGCGAACGGATCGACCAATCCGCAAAATTTCTATTGCATCTGAAAGTAGAAACTCGCCCGATTACAACGGTATGCGCACTTTGCCCCTAGGCCGTTCTGGTTATTAGTGTCGAGCATCAGAACTGCGAAAATTTTGAGTTTCTCAAGCGTTTCTTACCTCCAAACTGTTATATCTCGCGAACGGATTGAACAATCCGCAAAATTTCTGTTGCATCTGAAAGTAGAGACTCGCCCGATTACAACGGTATGTGTAGTATTCCCCTAGGCCGTTCCAGTTATTCGTTTCGAGCATCAGAACTGCGAAAATTTTGAGTTTCTCAAGCGTTTCTTACCTCCAAACTGCCATATCTCGCGAACATATTGACCAATCCGCAAAATTTCTGTTGCATTTGAAAGTAGAAACTCGCCCGATTACAACGGTATGCGCACTTTTCCCCTAGGCGGTTCTAGTTATTCGTTTCGAGCATCAGAACTGCGAAAATTTTGAGTTTCTCAAACGTTTCTTATCTCCAAACTGCCATATCTCGCGAACGGATTGATCAATCCGCAAATTTTCTGTTGCATCTGAAAGTAGAACTCGCCCGATTACAACGGTATGCGCACTTTTCCCCTAGGCGGTTCTAGTCATTCGTTTCGAGCATCAGAACTGCGAAAATTTTGAGTTTCTCAAGCGTTTCTGACCTCCAAACTGCCATATCTCGCGAACGGATTGACCAATCCGCAAAATTTCTGTTGCATCTGAAAGTAGAAACTCGCCCGATTACAACGGTATGTGTAGCTTTCCACTAGGCCGGTCTAGTTATTCGTTTCGAGCATCAGAACTGCGAAAATTTTCAGTTTCTCAAGCGTTTCTTACTTCCAAACTGCCACATCTCGCGAACGGATCGACCAATCGGCAAAATTTCTGTTGCATCTGAAAGTAGAAACTCGCCCGATTACAACGGTGTGCGAACTTTGCCCCTAGGCCGTTCTAGTTATTCGTGTCGAGCATCAGAACTGCGAAAATTTTGAGTTTCTCAAGCGTTTCTTACGTCCAAACTGCCATATCTCGCGAACGGATCGACCAATCCGCAAAATTTCTGTTGCATCTGAAAGTAGAAACACGCCCTATTACAACGGTAGGTGTAGTTTTCCCCTAGGCCGTTCTAGTTATTCGTTTCGGGCATCATAACTGCGAAAATTTTGAGTTTCTCAAGCGTTTCTTAATTCCAAACTGCCACATCTCGCGAACGGATCGACCAATCCGCAAAGTTTCTGTTGCATCTGAAAGTAGAAACTCGCCCGATTACAACGGTATGTGTAGTTTTCCCCTAGGCCGTTCCAGTTATTCGTTTCGAGCATCAGAACTGCGAAAATTTTGAGTTTCTCAAGCGTTTCTTACCTCCAAAATACCATATCTCGCGAACGGATTGACCAATCCGCAAAATTTCTGTTGCATTTGAAAGTAGAAACTTGCCCGATTACAACGGTATGCGCACTTTTCCCCTAGGCGGTTCTAGTTATTCGTTTCGAGCATCAGAACTGCGAAAATTTTGAGTTTCTCAAGCGTTTCTTATCTCCAAACTGCCATATCTCGCGAACGGATTGATCAATCCGCAAAATTTCTGTTGCATCTGAAAGTAGAACTCGCCCGATTACAACGGTATGCGCACTTTTCCCCTAGGCGGTTCTAGTCATTCGTTTCGAGCATCAGAACTGCGAAAATTTTGAGTTTCTCAAGCGTTTCTGACCTCCAAACTGCCATATCTCGCGAACGGATTGACCAATCCGCAAAATTTCTGTTGCATCTGAAAGTAGAAACTCGCCCGATTACAACGGTATGTGTAGTTTTCCCCTAGACCGTTCCAGTTATTCGTTTCGAGCATCAGAACTGCGAAAATTTTGAGTTTCTAAAGCGTTCCTTATATCCAAACTGCCATATCTCGCGAACGGATTGATCAATCCGCAAAACTTCTGTTGCATCTGAAAGTAGAAACTCGCCCGATTACAACGGTATGCGTACTTCTCCCCTTGGCCGTTCTAGTCATTCGTTTCGAGCATCAGAACTGCGGAAATTTTGAGTTTCTCAAGCGTTTCTTATCTCCAAACTGCCATATCTCCCGAACGGATTGACCAATCCGCAAAGTTTCTGTTGCATCTGAAAGTAGAAACTCGCCCGATTACAACGGTATGTGTAGTTTTCCCCTAGGCCGTTCTAGTCACTCGTTTCGAGCATCAGAACTGCGAAAAATTTGAGTTTCTCAAGCGTTTCTTACGTCCAAACTGCCATATCTCGCGAACGGATTGATCAATCCGCAAAATTTCTGTTGCATCTGAAAGTAGAAACTCGCCCGATTACAACGGTATGCGCACTTTTCCCCTAGGCCGTTCTAGTTATTCGTTTCGAGCATCAGAACTGCGAAAATTTTGAGTTTCTCAAGCGTTTCTTAATTCCAAACTGCCACATCTCGCGAACGGATCGACCAATCCGCAAAATTTCTGTTGCATCTGAAAGTAGAAACTCGCCCGATTACAACGGTACGTGTTGTTTTCCCCTAGACCGTTCCTGTTATTCGTTTCGAGCATCAGAACTGCGAAAATTTTGAGTTTCTAAAGCGTTCCTTATATCCAAACTGCCATATCTCGCGAACGGATTGATCAATCCGCAAAATTTCTGTTGCATCTGAAAGTAGAAACTCGCCCGATTACAACGGTATGCGTACTTCTCCCCTTGGCCGTTCTAGTCATTCGTTTCGAGCATCAGAACTGCGAAAATTTTGAGTTTCTCAAGCGTTTCTTATCTCCAAACTGCCATATCTCGCGAACGGATTGACCAATCCGCAAAATTTCTGTTGCATCTGAAAGTAGAAACTCGCCCGATTACAACGGTATGTGTAGTTTTCCCCTAGGCCGTTCTAGTCACTCGTTTCGAGCATCAGAACTGCGAAAATTTTGAGTTTCTCAAGCGTTTCTTACGTCCAAACTGCCATATCTCGCGAACGGATCGACCAATCCGCAAAATTTATGTTGCATCTGAAAGTAGAAACACGCCCTATTACATCGGTATGCGTACTTTTCCCATAGGCCGTTCTTGTTATTCGTTTCGAGTATCAGAACTGCGAAAATTTTGAGTTTCTCAAGCGTTTCTTACCTCCAAACAGCCACATCTCGCGAACGGATTGACCAATCCGCAAAATTTCGGCTGCACTTGAAAGTAGAAACTCGCCCGATTACAACGGTATGCGCACTTTTCCCCTAGGCCGTTCTAGTTATTCGTTTCGAGCATCAGAACTGCGAAAATTTTGAGTTTCTCAAGCGTTTCTTACATCCAAACAGCCATATCTGGCGAACGGATTGACCAATCCGCATAATTTCTGTTGCATCTGAAAGTAGAAATTCGCCCGATTACAACGGTATGCGCACTTTTCCCCTAGGCCGTTCTAGTTATTCGTTTCGAGCATCAGAACTGCGAAAATTTTGAGTTTCTCAAGCGTTTCTTACATCCAGACGGCCATATCTGGCGAACGGATTGACCAATCCGCATAATTTCTGTTGCATCTGAAAGTAGAAATTCGCCCGATTACATCGGTATGCGTACTTTTACCCTAGGCCGTTCTAGTTATTAGTTTCGAGCATCAGAACTGCGAAAATTTTGAGTTTCCCAAGCGTTTCTTACCTTAAAACTGCCACATCTCGCGAACGGATTGACCAATCCGCAAAATTTCTGTTGCATCTGAAAGTAGAAACTCGCCCGATTACAACGGTATGCGCACTTTTCCCCTAGGCCGTTCTAGTTATTCGTTTCGAGCATCAGAACTGCGAAAATTTTGAGTTTGTCAAGCGTTTCTTACATCCAAACGGCCATATCACGCGAACGGATTGCCCAATCCGCATAATTTCTGTTGCATTTGAAAGTAGAAACGCGCCCGATTACAACAGTATGTGTAGTTTTCCCCTAGGCCTTGGCAGTTATTTGTTTCGAGCATCAGAACTGCGAAAATTTTGAGTTTCTCAAGCGTTTCTTACCTCCAAACTGCCATATCTCTCGAACGGATTGACCAATCTGCATAATTTCTGTTGCATCTGAAAGTAGAAACTCGCCCGATTACAACGGTATGCGTACTTCTCCCCTAGGCCGTTCTAGTCATTCGTTTCGAGCATCAGAACTGCGAAAATTTTGAGTTTCTCAAGCGTTTCTTATCTCCAAACTGCCATATCTCGCGAACGGATTGATCAATCCCCAAAATTTCTGTTGCATCTGAAAGTAGAAACTCGCCCGATTACAACGGTAGGCGCACTTTTCCCCTAGGCGGTTCTAGTTATTCGTTTCGAGCATCAGAACTGCGAAAATTTTGAGTTTCTCAAGCGTTTCTTACCTCCAAACTGCCATATCTCGCGAACGGATTGACCAATCCGCAAAATTTCTGTTGCATCTGAAAGTAGAAACTCGCCCGATTACAACGGTTGGTGTAGTTTTCCCCTAGGCCGTTCTAGTTATTCGTTTCGAGCATCAGAACTGCGAAAATTTTGAGTTTCTCAAGCGTTTCTTACATCCAAACTGCCACATCTCGCGAACGGATCGACCAATCCGCAAAATTTCTGTTGCATCTGAATGTAGAAACTCGCCCGATTACAACGGTATGCGCACTTTGCCCCTAGGCCGTTCTGGTTATTAGTGACGAACATCAGAACTGCGAAAATTTTGAGTTTCTCAAGCGTTTCTTACTTCCAAACTGCCATATCTCGCGAACGGATTGACCAATCCGCAAAATTTCTGTTGCATCTGAAAGTAGAGACTCGCCCGATTACAACGGTATGTGTAGTTTTCCCCTAGGCCGTTCCAGTTATTCGTTTCGAGCATCAGAACTGCGAAAATTTTGAGTTTCTCAAGCGTTTCTTACCTCCAAACTGCCATATCTCGCGAACGTATTGACCAATCCGCAAAATTTCTGTTGCATTTGAAAGTAGAAACTCGCCCGATTACAACGGTATGCGCACTTTTCCCCTAGGCGGTTCTAGTTATTCGTTTCGAGCATCAGAACTGCGAAAATTTTGAGTTTCTCAAACGTTTCTTATCTCCAAACTGCCATATCTCGCGAACGGATTGATCAATCCGCAAAATTTCTGTTGCATCTGAAAGTAGAACTCGCCCGATTACAACGGTATGCGCACTTTTCCCCTAGGCCGTTCTAGTCATTCGTTTCGAGCATCAGAACTGCGAAAATTTTGAGTTTCTCAAGCGTTTCTGACCTCCAAACTGCCATATCTCGCGAACGGATTGACCAATCCGCAAAATTTCTGTTGCATCTGAAAGTAGAGACTCGCCCGATTACAACGGTATGTGTAGTTTTCCCCTAGGCCGTTCCAGTTATTCGTTTCGAGCATCAGAACTGCGAAAATTTTGAGTTTCTCAAGCGTTTCTTACCTCCAAACTGCCATATCTCGCGAACGTATTGACCAATCCGCAAAATTTCTGTTGCATCTGAAAGTAGAAACACGCCCGATTACAACGGTATGCGCACTTTGCCCCTAGGCCGTTCTGGTTATTAGTGACGAGCATCAGAACTGCGAAAATTTTGAGTTTCTCAAGCGTTTCTTACCTCCAAACTGCCATATCTCGCGAACGGATTGACCAATCCGCAAAATTTCTGTTGCATCTGAAAGTAGAGACTCGCCCGATTACAACGGTATGTGTAGTTTTCCCCTAGGCCGTTCCAGTTATTCGTTTCGAGCATCAGAACTGCGAAAATTTTGAGTTTCTCAAGCGTTTCTTACCACCAAACTGCCATATCTGGCGAACGGATTGACCAATCCGCATAATTTCTGTTGCATCTGAAAGTAGAAATTCGCCCGATTACATCGGTATGCGTACTTTTACCCTAGGCCGTTCTAGTTATTAGTTTCGAGTATCAGAACTGCGAAAATTTTGAGTTTCCCAAGCGTTTCTTACCTTAAAACTGCCACATCTCGCGAACGGATTGACCAATCCGCAAAATTTCTGTTGCATCTGAAAGTAGAAACTCGCCCGATTACAACGGTATGCGCACTTTTCCCCTAGGCCGTTCTAGTTATTCGTTTCGAGCATCAGAACTGCGAAAATTTTGAGTTTCTCAAGCGTTTCTTACCTCCAAACTGCCATATCTCTCGAACGGATTGACCAATCCGCATAATTTCTGTTGCATCTGAAAGTAGAAACTCGCCCGATTACAACGGTATGCGTACTTCTCCCCTTGGCCGTTCTAGTTATTCGTTTCGAGCATCAGAACTGCGAAAATTTTGAGTTTCTCAAGCGTTTCTTAATTCCAAACTGCCACATCTCGCGAACGGGTCGACCAATCCGCAAAATTTCTGTTGCATCTGAAAGTAGAAACTCGCCCGATTACAACGGTATGTGTAGTTTTCCCCTAGACCGTTCCAGTTATTCGTTTCGAGCATCAGAACTGCGAAAATTTTGAGTTTCTAAAGCGTTCCTTATATCCAAACTGCCATATCTCGCGAACGGATTGATCAATCCGCAAAATTTCTGTTGCATCTGAAAGTAGAAACTCGCCCGATTACAACGGTATGCGTACTTTTCCCCTAGGCCGTTCCAGTTATTCGTTTCGAGCATCAGAACTGCGAAAATTTTGAGTTTCTCAAGCGTTTCTTACCTCCAAAATACCATACCTCGCGAACGGATTGATCAATCCGCAAAATTTCTGTTGCATCTGAAAGTAGAACTCGCCCGATTACAACGGTATGCGCACTTTTCCCCTAGGCGGTTCTAGTCATTCGTTTCGAGCATCAGAACTGCGAAAATTTTGAGTTTCTCAAGCGTTTCTGACCTCCAAACTGCCATATCTCGCGAACGGATTGACCAGTCCGCAAAATTTCTGTTGCATCTGAAAGTAGAAACTCGCCCGATTACAAAGGTATGTGTAGTTTTCCCCTAGACCGTTCCAGTTATTCGTTTCGAGCATCAGAACTGCGAAAATTTTGAGTTTCTAAAGCGTTCCTTATATCCAAACTGCCATATCTCGCGAACGGATTGATCAATCCGCAAAATTTCTGTTGCATCTGAAAGTAGAAACTCGCCCGATTACAACGGTATGCGTACTTTTCCCCTAGGCCGTTCCAGTTATTCGTTTCGAGTATCAGAACTGCGAAAATTTTGAGTTTCTCAAGCGTTTCTTACCTCCAAACTGCCATATCTCGCGAACGGATTGACCAATCCGCAAAATTTCTGTTGCATTTGAAAGTAGAAACTCGCCCGATTACAACGGAATGCGCACTTTTCCCCTAGGCCGTTCTAGTTATTCGTTTCGAGCATCAGAACTGCGAAAATTTTGAGTTTCTCAAGCGTTTCTTACATCCAAACGGCCATATCTGGCGAACGGATTGACCAATCCGCATAATTTCTGTTGCATCTGAAAGTAGAAATCCGCCCGATTACATCGGTATGCGTACTTTTACCCTTGGCCGTTCTAGTTATTAGTTTCGAGCATCAGAACTGCGAAAATTTTGAGTTTCCCAAGCGTTTCTTACCTTAAAACTGCCACATCTCGCGAACGGATTGACCAATCCGCAAAATTTCTGTTGCATCTGAAAGTAGAAACTCGCCCGATTACAACGGTATGCGCACTTTTCCCCTAGGCCGTTCTAGTTATTCGTTTCGAGCATCAGAACTGCGAAAATTTTGAGTTTCTCAAGCGTTTCTTACCTCCAAACTGCCATATCTCTCGAACGGATTGACCAATCCGCATAATTTCTGTTGCATCTGAAAGTAGAAACTCGCCCGATTACAATGGTATGCGTACTTCTCCCCTAGGCCGTTCAAGTCATTCGTTTCGAGCATCAGAACTGCGAAAATTTTGAGTTTCTCAAGCGTTTCTTACCTCCAAACTGCCATATCTCTCGAACGGATTGACCAATCCGCATAATTTCTGTTGCATCTGAAAGTAGAAACTCGCCCGATTACAACGGTATGCGTACTTCTCCCCTAGGCCGTTCTAGTCATTCGTTTCGAGCATCAGAACTGCGAAAATTTTGAGTTCCTCAAGCGTTTCTTACCTCCAAACTGCCATATCTCGCGAACGGATTGACCAATCCGCAAAATTTCTGTTGCATCTGAAAGTAGAGACTCGCCCGATTACAACGGTATGCGTACTTCTCCCCTAGGCCGTTCTAGTCATTCGTTTCGAGCATCAGAACTGCGAAAATTTTGAGTTTCTCAAGCGTTTCTTACCTCCAAACTGCCATATCTCGCGAACGTATTGACCAATCCGCAAAATTTCTGTTGCATCTGAAAGTAGAAACACGCCCGATTACAACGGTATGCGCACTTTGCCCCTAGGCCGTTCTGGTTATTAGTGACGAGCATCAGAACTGCGAAAATTTTGAGTTTCTCAAGCGTTTCTTACCTCCAAACTGCCATATCTCGCGAACGGATTGACCAATCCGCAAAATTTCTGTTGCATCTGAAAGTAGAGACTCGCCCGATTACAACGGTATGTGTAGTTTTCCCCTAGGCCGTTCCAGTTATTCGTTTCGAGCATCAGAACTGCGAAAATTTTGAGTTTCTCAAGCGTTTCTTACCACCAAACTGCCATATCTCGCGAACGGATTGACCAATCCGCAAAATTTCGGTTGCACTTGAAAGTAGAAACTCGACCGATTACAACGGTATGCGCACTTTTCCCCTAGGCCGTTCTAGTTATTCGTTTCGAGCATCAGAACTGCGAAAATTTTGAGTTTCTCAAGCGTTTCTTACCTGCAAACTGCCATATCTCGCGAACGGATTGACCAATCCGCAAAATTTCTGTTACATTTGAAAGTAGAAACTCGCCCGATTACAACGGTATGCGCACTTTTCCCCTAGGCCGTTCTAGTTATTCGTTTCGAGCATCAGAACTGCGAAAATTTTGAGTTTCTCAAGCGTTTCTTACATCCAAACGGCCATATCTGGCGAACGGATTGACCAATCCGCATAATTTCTGTTGCATCTGAAAGTAGAAATTCGCCCGATTACATCGGTATGCGTACTTTTACCCTAGGCCGTTCTAGTTATTAGTTTCGAGTATCAGAACTGCGAAAATTTTGAGTTTCCCAAGCGTTTCTTACCTTAAAACTGCCACATCTCGCGAACGGATTGACCAATCCGCAAAATTTCTGTTGCATCTGAAAGTAGAAACTCGCCCGATTACAACGGTATGCGCACTTTTCCCCTAGGCCGTTCTAGTTATTCGTTTCGAGCATCAGAACTGCGAAAATTTTGAGTTTCTCAAGCGTTTCTTACCTCCAAACTGCCATATCTCTCGAACGGATTGACCAATCCGCATAATTTCTGTTGCATCTGAAAGTAGAAACTCGCCCGATTACAACGGTATGCGTACTTCTCCCCTTGGCCGTTCTAGTTATTCGTTTCGAGCATCAGAACTGCGAAAATTTTGAGTTTCTCAAGCGTTTCTTAATTCCAAACTGCCACATCTCGCGAACGGGTCGACCAATCCGCAAAATTTCTGTTGCATCTGAAAGTAGAAACTCGCCCGATTACAACGGTATGTGTAGTTTTCCCCTAGACCGTTCCAGTTATTCGTTTCGAGCATCAGAACTGCGAAAATTTTGAGTTTCTAAAGCGTTCCTTATATCCAAACTGCCATATCTCGCGAACGGATTGATCAATCCGCAAAATTTCTGTTGCATCTGAAAGTAGAAACTCGCCCGATTACAACGGTATGCGTACTTTTCCCCTAGGCCGTTCCAGTTATTCGTTTCGAGCATCAGAACTGCGAAAATTTTGAGTTTCTCAAGCGTTTCTTACCTCCAAAATACCATACCTCGCGAACGGATTGATCAATCCGCAAAATTTCTGTTGCATCTGAAAGTAGAACTCGCCCGATTACAACGGTATGCGCACTTTTCCCCTAGGCGGTTCTAGTCATTCGTTTCGAGCATCAGAACTGCGAAAATTTTGAGTTTCTCAAGCGTTTCTGACCTCCAAACTGCCATATCTCGCGAACGGATTGACCAATCCGCAAAATTTCTGTTGCATCTGAAAGTAGAAACTCGCCCGATTACAAAGGTATGTGTAGTTTTCCCCTAGACCGTTCCAGTTATTCGTTTCGAGCATCAGAACTGCGAAAATTTTGAGTTTCTAAAGCGTTCCTTATATCCAAACTGCCATATCTCGCGAACGGATTGATCAATCCGCAAAATTTCTGTTGCATCTGAAAGTAGAAACTCGCCCGATTACAACGGTATGCGTACTTTTCCCCTAGGCCGTTCCAGTTATTCGTTTCGAGCATCAGAACTGCGAAAATTTTGAGTTTCTCAAGCGTTTCTTACCTCCAAACTGCCATATCTCTCGAACGGATTGACCAATCCGCATAATTTCTGTTGCATCTGAAAGTAGAAACTCGCCCGATTACAACGGTATGCGTACTTCTCCCCTAGGCCGTTCTAGTCATTCGTTTCGAGCATCAGAACTGCGAAAATTTTGAGTTTCTCAAGCGTTTCTTACCTCCAAACTGCCATATCTCGCGAACGGATTGACCAATCCGCAAAATTTCTGTTGCATTTGAAAGTAGAAACTCGCCCGATTACAACGGAATGCGCACTTTTCCCCTAGGCCGTTCTAGTTATTCGTTTCGAGCATCAGAACTGCGAAAATTTTGAGTTTCTCAAGCGTTTCTTACATCCAAACGGCCATATCTGGCGAACGGATTGACCAATCCGCATAATTTCTGTTGCATCTGAAAGTAGAAATCCGCCCGATTACATCGGTATGCGTACTTTTACCCTTGGCCGTTCTAGTTATTAGTTTCGAGCATCAGAACTGCGAAAATTTTGAGTTTCCCAAGCGTTTCTTACCTTAAAACTGCCACATCTCGCGAACGGATTGACCAATCCGCAAAATTTCTATTGCATCTGAAAGTAGAAACTCGCCCGATTACAACGGTATGCGCACTTTTCCCCTAGGCCGTTCTAGTTATTCGTTTCGAGCATCAGAACTGCGAAAATTTTGAGTTTCTCAAGCGTTTCTTACCTCCAAACTGCCATATCTCTCGAACGGATTGACCAATCCGCATAATTTCTGTTGCATCTGAAAGTAGAAACTCGCCCGATTACAATGGTATGCGTACTTCTCCCCTAGGCCGTTCAAGTCATTCGTTTCGAGCATCAGAACTGCGAAAATTTTGAGTTTCTCAAGCGTTTCTTACCTCCAAACTGCCATATCTCTCGAACGGATTGACCAATCCGCATAATTTCTGTTGCATCTGAAAGTAGAAACTCGCCCGATTACAACGGTATGCGTACTTCTCCCCTAGGCCGTTCTAGTCATTCGTTTCGAGCATCAGAACTGCGAAAATTTTGAGTTCCTCAAGCGTTTCTTACCTCCAAACTGCCATATCTCGCGAACGGATTGACCAATCCGCAAAATTTCTGTTGCATTTGAAAGTAGAAACTCGCCCGATTACAACGGTATTCGAACTTTTCCCCTAGGCCGTTCTAGTTATTCGTTTCGAGCATCAGAACTGCGAAAATTTTGAGTTTCTCAAGCGTTTCTTAATTCCAAACTGCCACATCTCGCGAACGGGTCGACCAATCCGCAAAATTTCTGTTGCATCTGAAAGTAGAAACTCGCCCGATTACAACGGTATGTGTAGTTTTCCCCTAGACCGTTCCAGTTATTCGTTTCGAGCATCAGAACTGCGAAAATTTTGAGTTTCTAAAGCGTTCCTTATATCCAAACTGCCATATCTCGCGAACGGATTGATCAATCCGCAAAATTTCTGTTGCATCTGAAAGTAGAAACTCGCCCGATTACAACGGTATGCGTACTTTTCCCCTAGGCCGTTCCAGTTATTCGTTTCGAGCATCAGAACTGCGAAAATTTTGAGTTTCTCAAGCGTTTCTTACCTCCAAAATACCATACCTCGCGAACGGATTGATCAATCCGCAAAATTTCTGTTGCATCTGAAAGTAGAACTCGCCCGATTACAACGGTATGCGCACTTTTCCCCTAGGCGGTTCTAGTCATTCGTTTCGAGCATCAGAACTGCGAAAATTTTGAGTTTCTCAAGCGTTTCTGACCTCCAAACTGCCATATCTCGCGAACGGATTGACCAATCCGCAAAATTTCTGTTGCATCTGAAAGTAGAAACTCGCCCGATTACAAAGGTATGTGTAGTTTTCCCCTAGACCGTTCCAGTTATTCGTTTCGAGCATCAGAACTGCGAAAATTTTGAGTTTCTAAAGCGTTCCTTATATCCAAACTGCCATATCTCGCGAACGGATTGATCAATCCGCAAAATTTCTGTTGCATCTGAAAGTAGAAACTCGCCCGATTACAACGGTATGCGTACTTTTCCCCTAGGCCGTTCCAGTTATTCGTTTCGAGCATCAGAACTGCGAAAATTTTGAGTTTCTCAAGCGTTTCTTACCTCCAAACTGCCATATCTCTCGAACGGATTGACCAATCCGCATAATTTCTGTTGCATCTGAAAGTAGAAACTCGCCCGATTACAACGGTATGCGTACTTCTCCCCTAGGCCGTTCTAGTCATTCGTTTCGAGCATCAGAACTGCGAAAATTTTGAGTTTCTCAAGCGTTTCTTACCTCCAAACTGCCATATCTCGCGAACGGATTGACCAATCCGCAAAATTTCTGTTGCATTTGAAAGTAGAAACTCGCCCGATTACAACGGAATGCGCACTTTTCCCCTAGGCCGTTCTAGTTATTCGTTTCGAGCATCAGAACTGCGAAAATTTTGAGTTTCTCAAGCGTTTCTTACATCCAAACGGCCATATCTGGCGAACGGATTGACCAATCCGCATAATTTCTGTTGCATCTGAAAGTAGAAATCCGCCCGATTACATCGGTATGCGTACTTTTACCCTTGGCCGTTCTAGTTATTAGTTTCGAGCATCAGAACTGCGAAAATTTTGAGTTTCCCAAGCGTTTCTTACCTTAAAACTGCCACATCTCGCGAACGGATTGACCAATCCGCAAAATTTCTATTGCATCTGAAAGTAGAAACTCGCCCGATTACAACGGTATGCGCACTTTTCCCCTAGGCCGTTCTAGTTATTCGTTTCGAGCATCAGAACTGCGAAAATTTTGAGTTTCTCAAGCGTTTCTTACCTCCAAACTGCCATATCTCTCGAACGGATTGACCAATCCGCATAATTTCTGTTGCATCTGAAAGTAGAAACTCGCCCGATTACAATGGTATGCGTACTTCTCCCCTAGGCCGTTCAAGTCATTCGTTTCGAGCATCAGAACTGCGAAAATTTTGAGTTTCTCAAGCGTTTCTTACCTCCAAACTGCCATATCTCTCGAACGGATTGACCAATCCGCATAATTTCTGTTGCATCTGAAAGTAGAAACTCGCCCGATTACAACGGTATGCGTACTTCTCCCCTAGGCCGTTCTAGTCATTCGTTTCGAGCATCAGAACTGCGAAAATTTTGAGTTCCTCAAGCGTTTCTTACCTCCAAACTGCCATATCTCGCGAACGGATTGACCAATCCGCAAAATTTCTGTTGCATTTGAAAGTAGAAACTCGCCCGATTACAACGGTATTCGAACTTTTCCCCTAGGCCGTTCTAGTTATTCGTTTCGAGCATCAGAACTGCGAAAATTTTGAGTTTCTCAAGCGTTTCTTACATCCAAACGGCCATATCTGGCGAACGGATTGACCAATCCGCATAATTTCTGTTGCATCTGAAAGTAGAAATTCGCCCGATTACATCGGTATGCGTACTTTTCCCCTAGGCCGTTCTAGTTATTAGTTTCGAGCATCAGAACTGCGAAAATTTTGAGTTTCCCAAGCGTTTCTTACCTTAAAACTGCCACATCTCGCGAACGGATTGACCAATCCGCAAAATTTCTGTTGCATTTGAAAGTAGAAACTCGCCCGATTACAACGGTATGCGCACTTTTCCCCTAGGCCGTTCTAGTTATTCGTTTCGAGCATCAGAACTGCGAAAATTTTGAGTTTCTCAAGCGTTTCTTACATCCAAACGGCCATATCACGCGAACGGATTGACCAATCCGCATAATTTCTGTTGCATCTGAAAGTAGAAACTCGCCCGATTACAACGGTATGCGTACTTCTCCCCTAGGCCGTTCTAGTCATTCGTTTCGAGCATCAGAACTGCGAAAATTTTGAGTTTCTCAAGCGTTTCTTACATCCAAACTGCCATATCTCGCGAACGGATTGACCAATCCGCAAAATTTCTGTTGCATTTGAAAGTAGAAACGCGCCCGATTACAACAGTATGTGTAGTTTTCCCCTAGACCTTGGCAGTTATTTGTTTCGAGCATCAGAACTGCGAAAATTTTGAGTTTCTCAAGCGTTTCTTACCTCCAAACTGCCATATCTCTCGAACAGATTGACCAATCCGCATAATTTCTGTTGCATCTGAAAGTAGAAACTCGCCCGATTACAACGGTATGCGTACTTCTCCCCTAGGCGGTTCTAGTTATTCGTTTCGAGCATCAGAACTGCGAAAATTTTGAGTTTCTCAAGCGTTTCTTACTTCCAAACTGCTACATCTCGCGAACGGATCGACCAATCCGCAAAATTTCTGTTGCATCTGAAAGTAGAAACTCGCCCGATTACAACGGTAGGCGCACTTTTCCCCTAGGCGGTTCTAGTTATTCGTTTCGAGCATCAGAACTGCGAAAATTTTGAGTTTCTCAAGCGTTTCTTACCTCCAAACTGCCATATCTCGCGAACGGATTGACCAATCCGCAAAATTTCTGTTGCATCTGAAAGTAGAATCTCGCCCGATTACAACGGTTTGTGTGGTTTTCCCCTAGGCCGTTCTAGTTATTCGTTTCGAGCTTCAGAACTGCGAAAATTTTGAGTTTCTCAAGCGTTTCTTACTTCCAAACTGCCACATCTCGCGAACGGATCGACCAATCCGCAAAATTTCTGTTGCATCTGAAAGTAGAAACTCGCCCGATTACAACGGTATGCGCACTTTGCTTCTAGGGCGTTCTGGTTATTAGTGACGAACATCAGAACTGCGAAAATTTTGAGTTTCTCAAGCGTTTCTTACTTCCAAACTGCCATATCTCGCGAACGGAATGACCAATCCGCAAAATTTCTGTTGCATCTGAAAGTAGAGACTCGCCCGATTACAACGGTATGTGTAGTTTTCCCCTAGGCCGTTCCAGTTATTCGTTTCGAGCATCAGAACTGCGAAAATTTTGAGTTTCTCAAGCGTTTCTTACCTCCAAACTGCCATATCTCGCGAACGGATTGACCAATCCGCAAAATTTCTGTTGCATTTGAAAGTAGAAACTCGCCCGATTACAACGGTATGCGCACTTTTCCCCTAGGCCATTCTAGTTATTCGTTTCGAGCATCAGAACTGCGAAAATTTTGAGTTTCTCAAGCGTTTCTTACATCCAAACGGCCATATCTCGCGAACGGATTGACCAATCCGCAAAATTTCTGTTGCATCTGAAAGTAGAAACTCGCCCGATTACAACGGTTGGTGTAGTTGTCCCCTAGGCCGTTCTAGTTATTCGTTTCGAGAATCAGAACTGCGAAAATTTTGAGTTTCTCAAGCGTTTCTTACTTCCAAACTGCCACATCTCGCGAACGGATCGACCAATCCGCAAAATTTCTATTGCATCTGAAAGTAGAAACTCGCCCGATTACAACGGTATGCGCACTTTGCCCCTAGGCCGTTCTGGTTATTAGTGTCGAGCATCAGAACTGCGAAAATTTTGAGTTTCTCAAGCGTTTCTTACCTCCAAACTGTTATATCTCGCGAACGGATTGAACAATCCGCAAAATTTCTGTTGCATCTGAAAGTAGAACTCGCCCGATTACAACGGTATGCGCACTTTTCCCCTAGGCGGTTCTAGTCATTCGTTTCGAGCATCAGAACTGCGAAAATTTTGAGTTTCTCAAGCGTTTCTTACCTCCAAACTGCCATATCTCGCGAACATATTGACCAATCCGCAAAATTTCTGTTGCATTTGAAAGTAGAAACTCGCCCGATTACAACGGTATGCGCACTTTTCCCCTAGGCGGTTCTAGTTATTCGTTTCGAGCATCAGAACTGCGAAAATTTTGAGTTTCTCAAACGTTTCTTATCTCCAAACTGCCATATCTCGCGAACGGATTGATCAATCCGCAAATTTTCTGTTGCATCTGAAAGTAGAACTCGCCCGATTACAACGGTATGCGCACTTTTCCCCTAGGCGGTTCTAGTCATTCGTTTCGAGCATCAGAACTGCGAAAATTTTGAGTTTCTCAAGCGTTTCTGACCTCCAAACTGCCATATCTCGCGAACGGATTGACCAATCCGCAAAATTTCTGTTGCATCTGAAAGTAGAAACTCGCCCGATTACAACGGTATGTGTAGCTTTCCACTAGGCCGGTCTAGTTATTCGTTTCGAGCATCAGAACTGCGAAAATTTTCAGTTTCTCAAGCGTTTCTTACTTCCAAACTGCCACATCTCGCGAACGGATCGACCAATCGGCAAAATTTCTGTTGCATCTGAAAGTAGAAACTCGCCCGATTACAACGGTGTGCGAACTTTGCCCCTAGGCCGTTCTAGTTATTCGTGTCGAGCATCAGAACTGCGAAAATTTTGAGTTTCTCAAGCGTTTCTTACGTCCAAACTGCCATATCTCGCGAACGGATCGACCAATCCGCAAAATTTCTGTTGCATCTGAAAGTAGAAACACGCCCTATTACAACGGTAGGTGTAGTTTTCCCCTAGGCCGTTCTAGTTATTCGTTTCGGGCATCATAACTGCGAAAATTTTGAGTTTCTCAAGCGTTTCTTAATTCCAAACTGCCACATCTCGCGAACGGATCGACCAATCCGCAAAGTTTCTGTTGCATCTGAAAGTAGAAACTCGCCCGATTACAACGGTATGTGTAGTTTTCCCCTAGGCGGTTCTAGTTATTCGTTTCGAGCATCAGAACTGCGAAAATTTTGAGATTCTCAAGCGTTTCTTATCTCCAAACTGCCATATCTCGCGAACGGATTGATCAATCCGCAAAATTTCTGTTGCATCTGAAAGTAGAACTCGCCCGATTACAACGGTATGCGCACTTTTCCCCTAGGCGGTTCTAGTCATTCGTTTCGAGCATCAGAACTGCGAAAATTTTGAGTTTCTCAAGCGTTTCTTACCTCCAAACTGCCATATCTCGCGAACATATTGACCAATCCGCAAAATTTCTGTTGCATTTGAAAGTAGAAACTCGCCCGATTACAACGGTATGCGCACTTTTCCCCTAGGCGGTTCTAGTTATTCGTTTCGAGCATCAGAACTGCGAAAATTTTGAGTTTCTCAAACGTTTCTTATCTCCAAACTGCCATATCTCGCGAACGGATTGATCAATCCGCAAATTTTCTGTTGCATCTGAAAGTAGAACTCGCCCGATTACAACGGTATGCGCACTTTTCCCCTAGGCGGTTCTAGTCATTCGTTTCGAGCATCAGAACTGCGAAAATTTTGAGTTTCTCAAGCGTTTCTGACCTCCAAACTGCCATATCTCGCGAACGGATTGACCAATCCGCAAAATTTCTGTTGCATCTGAAAGTAGAAACTCGCCCGATTACAACGGTATGTGTAGCTTTCCACTAGGCCGGTCTAGTTATTCGTTTCGAGCATCAGAACTGCGAAAATTTTCAGTTTCTCAAGCGTTTCTTACTTCCAAACTGCCACATCTCGCGAACGGATCGACCAATCGGCAAAATTTCTGTTGCATCTGAAAGTAGAAACTCGCCCGATTACAACGGTGTGCGAACTTTGCCCCTAGGCCGTTCTAGTTATTCGTGTCGAGCATCAGAACTGCGAAAATTTTGAGTTTCTCAAGCGTTTCTTACGTCCAAACTGCCATATCTCGCGAACGGATCGACCAATCCGCAAAATTTCTGTTGCATCTGAAAGTAGAAACACGCCCTATTACAACGGTAGGTGTAGTTTTCCCCTAGGCCGTTCTAGTTATTCGTTTCGGGCATCATAACTGCGAAAATTTTGAGTTTCTCAAGCGTTTCTTAATTCCAAACTGCCACATCTCGCGAACGGATCGACCAATCCGCAAAGTTTCTGTTGCATCTGAAAGTAGAAACTCGCCCGATTACAACGGTATGTGTAGTTTTCCCCTAGGCCGTTCCAGTTATTCGTTTCGAGCATCAGAACTGCGAAAATTTTGAGTTTCTCAAGCGTTTCTTACCTCCAAAATACCATATCTCGCGAACGGATTGACCAATCCGCAAAATTTCTGTTGCATTTGAAAGTAGAAACTTGCCCGATTACAACGGTATGCGCACTTTTCCCCTAGGCGGTTCTAGTTATTCGTTTCGAGCATCAGAACTGCGAAAATTTTGAGTTTCTCAAGCGTTTCTTATCTCCAAACTGCCATATCTCGCGAACGGATTGATCAATCCGCAAAATTTCTGTTGCATCTGAAAGTAGAACTCGCCCGATTACAACGGTATGCGCACTTTTCCCCTAGGCGGTTCTAGTCATTCGTTTCGAGCATCAGAACTGCGAAAATTTTGAGTTTCTCAAGCGTTTCTGACCTCCAAACTGCCATATCTCGCGAACGGATTGACCAATCCGCAAAATTTCTGTTGCATCTGAAAGTAGAAACTCGCCCGATTACAACGGTATGTGTAGTTTTCCCCTAGACCGTTCCAGTTATTCGTTTCGAGCATCAGAACTGCGAAAATTTTGAGTTTCTAAAGCGTTCCTTATATCCAAACTGCCATATCTCGCGAACGGATTGATCAATCCGCAAAACTTCTGTTGCATCTGAAAGTAGAAACTCGCCCGATTACAACGGTATGCGTACTTCTCCCCTTGGCCGTTCTAGTCATTCGTTTCGAGCATCAGAACTGCGGAAATTTTGAGTTTCTCAAGCGTTTCTTATCTCCAAACTGCCATATCTCCCGAACGGATTGACCAATCCGCAAAGTTTCTGTTGCATCTGAAAGTAGAAACTCGCCCGATTACAACGGTATGTGTAGTTTTCCCCTAGGCCGTTCTAGTCACTCGTTTCGAGCATCAGAACTGCGAAAAATTTGAGTTTCTCAAGCGTTTCTTACGTCCAAACTGCCATATCTCGCGAACGGATTGATCAATCCGCAAAATTTCTGTTGCATCTGAAAGTAGAAACTCGCCCGATTACAACGGTATGCGCACTTTTCCCCTAGGCCGTTCTAGTTATTCGTTTCGAGCATCAGAACTGCGAAAATTTTGAGTTTCTCAAGCGTTTCTTAATTCCAAACTGCCACATCTCGCGAACGGATCGACCAATCCGCAAAATTTCTGTTGCATCTGAAAGTAGAAACTCGCCCGATTACAACGGTATGTGTAGTTTTCCCCTAGGCCGTTCCAGTTATTCGTTTCGAGCATCAGAACTGCGAAAATTTTGAGTTTCTCAAGCGTTTCTTACCTCCAAAATACCATATCTCGCGAACGGATTGACCAATCCGCAAAATTTCTGTTGCATTTGAAAGTAGAAACTTGCCCGATTTCAACGGTATGCGCACTTTTCCCCTAGGCGGTTCTAGTTATTCGTTTCGAGCATCAGAACTGCGAAAATTTTGAGTTTCTCAAGCGTTTCTTATCTCCAAACTGCCATATCTCGCGAACGGATTGATCAATCCGCAAAATTTCTGTTGCATCTGAAAGTAGAACTCGCCCGATTACAACGGTATGCGCACTTTTCCCCTAGGCAGTTCTAGTCATTCGTTTCGAGCATCAGAACTGCGAAAATTTTGAGTTTCTCAAGCGTTTCTGACCTCCAAACTGCCATATCTCGCGAACGGATTGACCAATCCGCAAAATTTCTGTTGCATCTGAAAGTAGAAACTCGCCCGATTACAACGGTACGTGTAGTTTTCCCCTAGACCGTTCCTGTTATTCGTTTCGAGCATCAGAACTGCGAAAATTTTGAGTTTCTAAAGCGTTCCTTATATCCAAACTGCCATATCTCGCGAACGGATTGATCAATCCGCAAAATTTCTGTTGCATCTGAAAGTAGAAACTCGCCCGATTACAACGGTATGCGTACTTCTCCCCTTGGCCGTTCTAGTCATTCGTTTCGAGCATCAGAACTGCGAAAATTTTGAGTTTCTCAAGCGTTTCTTATCTCCAAACTGCCATATCTCGCGAACGGATTGACCAATCCGCAAAATTTCTGTTGCATCTGAAAGTAGAACTCGCCCGATTACAACGGTATGCGCACTTTTCCCCTAGGCGGTTCTAGTCATTCGTTTCGAGCATCAGAACTGCGAAAATTTTGAGTTTCTCAAGCGTTTCTGACCTCCAAACTGCCATATCTCGCGAACGGATTGACCAATCCGCAAAATTTCTGTTGCATCTGAAAGTAGAAACTCGCCCGATTACAACGGTATGTGTAGCTTTCCACTAGGCCGGTCTAGTTATTCGTTTCGAGCATCAGAACTGCGAAAATTTTCAGTTTCTCAAGCGTTTCTTACTTCCAAACTGCCACATCTCGCGAACGGATCGACCAATCGGCAAAATTTCTGTTGCATCTGAAAGTAGAAACTCGCCCGATTACAACGGTGTGCGAACTTTGCCCCTAGGCCGTTCTAGTTATTCGTGTCGAGCATCAGAACTGCGAAAATTTTGAGTTTCTCAAGCGTTTCTTACGTCCAAACTGCCATATCTCGCGAACGGATCGACCAATCCGCAAAATTTCTGTTGCATCTGAAAGTAGAAACACGCCCTATTACAACGGTAGGTGTAGTTTTCCCCTAGGCCGTTCTAGTTATTCGTTTCGGGCATCATAACTGCGAAAATTTTGAGTTTCTCAAGCGTTTCTTAATTCCAAACTGCCACATCTCGCGAACGGATCGACCAATCCGCAAAGTTTCTGTTGCATCTGAAAGTAGAAACTCGCCCGATTACAACGGTATGTGTAGTTTCCCCCTAGGCCGTTCCAGTTATTCGTTTCGAGCATCAGAACTGCGAAAATTTTGAGTTTCTCAAGCGTTTCTTACCTCCAAAATACCATATCTCGCGAACGGATTGACCAATCCGCAAAATTTCTGTTGCATTTGAAAGTAGAAACTTGCCCGATTACAACGGTATGCGCACTTTTCCCCTAGGCGGTTCTAGTTATTCGTTTCGAGCATCAGAACTGCGAAAATTTTGAGTTTCTCAAGCGTTTCTTATCTCCAAACTGCCATATCTCGCGAACGGATTGATCAATCCGCAAAATTTCTGTTGCATCTGAAAGTAGAACTCGCCCGATTACAACGGTATGCGCACTTTTCCCCTAGGCGGTTCTAGTCATTCGTTTCGAGCATCAGAACTGCGAAAATTTTGAGTTTCTCAAGCGTTTCTTACCTCCAAACTGCCATATCTCGCGAACATATTGACCAATCCGCAAAATTTCTGTTGCATTTGAAAGTAGAAACTCGCCCGATTACAACGGTATGCGCACTTTTCCCCTAGGCGGTTCTAGTTATTCGTTTCGAGCATCAGAACTGCGAAAATTTTGAGTTTCTCAAACGTTTCTTATCTCCAAACTGCCATATCTCGCGAACGGATTGATCAATCCGCAAATTTTCTGTTGCATCTGAAAGTAGAACTCGCCCGATTACAACGGTATGCGCACTTTTCCCCTAGGCGGTTCTAGTCATTCGTTTCGAGCATCAGAACTGCGAAAATTTTGAGTTTCTCAAGCGTTTCTGACCTCCAAACTGCCATATCTCGCGAACGGATTGACCAATCCGCAAAATTTCTGTTGCATCTGAAAGTAGAAACTCGCCCGATTACAACGGTATGTGTAGCTTTCCACTAGGCCGGTCTAGTTATTCGTTTCGAGCATCAGAACTGCGAAAATTTTCAGTTTCTCAAGCGTTTCTTACTTCCAAACTGCCACATCTCGCGAACGGATCGACCAATCGGCAAAATTTCTGTTGCATCTGAAAGTAGAAACTCGCCCGATTACAACGGTGTGCGAACTTTGCCCCTAGGCCGTTCTAGTTATTCGTGTCGAGCATCAGAACTGCGAAAATTTTGAGTTTCTCAAGCGTTTCTTACGTCCAAACTGCCATATCTCGCGAACGGATCGACCAATCCGCAAAATTTCTGTTGCATCTGAAAGTAGAAACACGCCCTATTACAACGGTAGGTGTAGTTTTCCCCTAGGCCGTTCTAGTTATTCGTTTCGGGCATCATAACTGCGAAAATTTTGAGTTTCTCAAGCGTTTCTTAATTCCAAACTGCCACATCTCGCGAACGGATCGACCAATCCGCAAAGTTTCTGTTGCATCTGAAAGTAGAAACTCGCCCGATTACAACGGTATGTGTAGTTTTCCCCTAGGCCGTTCCAGTTATTCGTTTCGAGCATCAGAACTGCGAAAATTTTGAGTTTCTCAAGCGTTTCTTACCTCCAAAATACCATATCTCGCGAACGGATTGACCAATCCGCAAAATTTCTGTTGCATTTGAAAGTAGAAACTTGCCCGATTACAACGGTATGCGCACTTTTCCCCTAGGCGGTTCTAGTTATTCGTTTCGAGCATCAGAACTGCGAAAATTTTGAGTTTCTCAAGCGTTTCTTATCTCCAAACTGCCATATCTCGCGAACGGATTGATCAATCCGCAAAATTTCTGTTGCATCTGAAAGTAATACTCGCCCGATTACAACGGTATGCGCACTTTTCCCCTAGGCGGTTCTAGTCATTCGTTTCGAGCATCAGAACTGCGAAAATTTTGAGTTTCTCAAGCGTTTCTGACCTCCAAACTGCCATATCTCGCGAACGGATTGACCAATCCGCAAAATTTCTGTTGCATCTGAAAGTAGAAACTCGCCCGATTACAACGGTATGTGTAGTTTTCCCCTAGACCGTTCCAGTTATTCGTTTCGAGCATCAGAACTGCGAAAATTTTGAGTTTCTAAAGCGTTCCTTATATCCAAACTGCCATATCTCGCGAACGGATTGATCAATCCGCAAAACTTCTGTTGCATCTGAAAGTAGAAACTCGCCCGATTACAACGGTATGCGTACTTCTCCCCTTGGCCGTTCTAGTCATTCGTTTCGAGCATCAGAACTGCGGAAATTTTGAGTTTCTCAAGCGTTTCTTATCTCCAAACTGCCATATCTCCCGAACGGATTGACCAATCCGCAAAGTTTCTGTTGCATCTGAAAGTAGAAACTCGCCCGATTACAACGGTATGTGTAGTTTTCCCCTAGGCCGTTCTAGTCACTCGTTTCGAGCATCAGAACTGCGAAAAATTTGAGTTTCTCAAGCGTTTCTTACGTCCAAACTGCCATATCTCGCGAACGGATTGATCAATCCGCAAAATTTCTGTTGCATCTGAAAGTAGAAACTCGCCCGATTACAACGGTATGCGCACTTTTCCCCTAGGCCGTTCTAGTTATTCGTTTCGAGCATCAGAACTGCGAAAATTTTGAGTTTCTCAAGCGTTTCTTAATTCCAAACTGCCACATCTCGCGAACGGATCGACCAATCCGCAAAATTTCTGTTGCATCTGAAAGTAGAAACTCGCCCGATTACAACGGTATGTGTAGTTTTCCCCTAGGCCGTTCCAGTTATTCGTTTCGAGCATCAGAACTGCGAAAATTTTGAGTTTCTCAAGCGTTTCTTACCTCCAAAATACCATATCTCGCGAACGGATTGACCAATCCGCAAAATTTCTGTTGCATTTGAAAGTAGAAACTTGCCCGATTTCAACGGTATGCGCACTTTTCCCCTAGGCGGTTCTAGTTATTCGTTTCGAGCATCAGAACTGCGAAAATTTTGAGTTTCTCAAGCGTTTCTTATCTCCAAACTGCCATATCTCGCGAACGGATTGATCAATCCGCAAAATTTCTGTTGCATCTGAAAGTAGAACTCGCCCGATTACAACGGTATGCGCACTTTTCCCCTAGGCAGTTCTAGTCATTCGTTTCGAGCATCAGAACTGCGAAAATTTTGAGTTTCTCAAGCGTTTCTGACCTCCAAACTGCCATATCTCGCGAACGGATTGACCAATCCGCAAAATTTCTGTTGCATCTGAAAGTAGAAACTCGCCCGATTACAACGGTACGTGTAGTTTTCCCCTAGACCGTTCCTGTTATTCGTTTCGAGCATCAGAACTGCGAAAATTTTGAGTTTCTAAAGCGTTCCTTATATCCAAACTGCCATATCTCGCGAACGGATTGATCAATCCGCAAAATTTCTGTTGCATCTGAAAGTAGAAACTCGCCCGATTACAACGGTATGCGTACTTCTCCCCTTGGCCGTTCTAGTCATTCGTTTCGAGCATCAGAACTGCGAAAATTTTGAGTTTCTCAAGCGTTTCTTATCTCCAAACTGCCATATCTCGCGAACGGATTGACCAATCCGCAAAATTTCTGTTGCATCTGAAAGTACAAACTCGCCCGATTACAACGGTATGTGTAGTTTTCCCCTAGGCCGTTCTAGTCACTCGTTTCGAGCATCAGAACTGCGAAAATTTTGAGTTTCTCAAGCGTTTCTTACGTCCAAACTGCCATATCTCGCGAACGGATCGACCAATCCGCAAAATTTATGTTGCATCTGAAAGTAGAAACACGCCCTATTACATCGGTATGCGTACTTTTCCCATAGGCCGTTCTTGTTATTCGTTTCGAGTATCAGAACTGCGAAAATTTTGAGTTTCTCAAGCGTTTCTTACCTCCAAACAGCCACATCTCGCGAACGGATTGACCAATCCGCAAAATTTCGGCTGCACTTGAAAGTAGAAACTCGCCCGATTACAACGGTATGCGCACTTTTCCCCTAGGCCGTTCTAGTTATTCGTTTCGAGCATCAGAACTGCGAAAATTTTGAGTTTCTCAAGCGTTTCTTACATCCAAACAGCCATATCTGGCGAACGGATTGACCAATCCGCATAATTTCTGTTGCATCTGAAAGTAGAAATTCGCCCGATTACAACGGTATGCGCACTTTTCCCCTAGGCCGTTCTAGTTATTCGTTTCGAGCATCAGAACTGCGAAAATTTTGAGTTTCTCAAGCGTTTCTTACATCCAAACGGCCATATCTGGCGAACGGATTGACCAATCCGCATAATTTCTGTTGCATCTGAAAGTAGAAATTCGCCCGATTACATCGGTATGCGTACTTTTACCCTAGGCCGTTCTAGTTATTAGTTTCGAGCATCAGAACTGCGAAAATTTTGAGTTTCCCAAGCGTTTCTTACCTTAAAACTGCCACATCTCGCGAACGGATTGACCAATCCGCAAAATTTCTGTTGCATCTGAAAGTAGAAACTCGCCCGATTACAACGGTATGCGCACTTTTCCCCTAGGCCGTTCTAGTTATTCGTTTCGAGCATCAGAACTGCGAAAATTTTGAGTTTCTCAAGCGTTTCTTACATCCAAACGGCCATATCACGCGAACGGATTGCCCAATCCGCATAATTTCTGTTGCATTTGAAAGTAGAAACGCGCCCGATTACAACAGTATGTGTAGTTTTCCCCTAGGCCTTGGCAGTTATTTGTTTCGAGCATCAGAACTGCGAAAATTTTGAGTTTCTCAAGCGTTTCTTACCTCCAAACTGCCATATCTCTCGAACGGATTGACCAATCTGCATAATTTCTGTTGCATCTGAAAGTAGAAACTCGCCCGATTACAACGGTATGCGTACTTCTCCCCTAGGCCGTTCTAGTCATTCGTTTCGAGCATCAGAACTGCGAAAATTTTGAGTTTCTCAAGCGTTTCTTATCTCCAAACTGCCATATCTCGCGAACGGATTGATCAATCCCCAAAATTTCTGTTGCATCTGAAAGTAGAAACTCGCCCGATTACAACGGTAGGCGCACTTTTCCCCTAGGCGGTTCTAGTTATTCGTTTCGAGCATCAGAACTGCGAAAATTTTGAGTTTCTCAAGCGTTTCTTACCTCCAAACTGCCATATCTCGCGAACGGATTGACCAATCCGCAAAATTTCTGTTGCATCTGAAAGTAGAAACTCGCCCGATTACAACGGTTGGTGTAGTTTTCCCCTAGGCCGTTCTAGTTATTCGTTTCGAGCATCAGAACTGCGAAAATTTTGAGTTTCTCAAGCGTTTCTTACATCCAAACTGCCACATCTCGCGAACGGATCGACCAATCCGCAAAATTTCTGTTGCATCTGAAAGTAGAAACTCGCCCGATTACAACGGTATGCGCACTTTGCCCCTAGGCCGTTCTGGTTATTAGTGACGAACATCAGAACTGCGAAAATTTTGAGTTTCTCAAGCGTTTCTTACTTCCAAACTGCCATATCTCGCGAACGGATTGACCAATCCGCAAAATTTCTGCTGCATCTGAAAGTAGAGACTCGCCCGATTACAACGGTATGTGTAGTTTTCCCCTAGGCCGTTCCAGTTATTCGTTTCGAGCATCAGAACTGCGAAAATTTTGAGTTTCTCAAGCGTTTCTTACCTCCAAACTGCCATATCTCGCGAACGTATTGACCAATCCGCAAAATTTCTGTTGCATTTGAAAGTAGAAACTCGCCCGATTACAACGGTATGCGCACTTTTCCCCTAGGCGGTTCTAGTTATTCGTTTCGAGCATCAGCACTGCGAAAATTTTGAGTTTCTCAAACGTTTCTTATCTCCAAACTGCCATATCTCGCGAACGGATTGATCAATCCGCAAAATTTCTGTTGCATCTGAAAGTAGAACTCGCCCGATTACAACGGTATGCGCACTTTTCCCCTAGGCGGTTCTAGTCATTCGTTTCGAGCATCAGAACTGCGAAAATTTTGAGTTTCTCAAGCGTTTCTGACCTCCAAACTGCCATATCTCGCGAACGGATTGACCAATCCGCAAAATTTCTGTTGCATCTGAAAGTAGAGACTCGCCCGATTACAACGGTATGTGTAGTTTTCCCCTAGGCCGTTCCACTTATTCGTTTCGAGCATCAGAACTGCGAAAATTTTGAGTTTCTCAAGCGTTTCTTACCTCCAAACTGCCATATCTCGCGAACGGATTGACCAATCCGCAAAATTTCTGTTGCATTTGAAAGTAGAAACTCGCCCGATTACAACGGTATGCGCACTTTTCCCCTAGGCCGTTCTAGTTATTCGTTTCGAGCATCAGAACTGCGAAAATTTTGAGTTTCTCAAGCGTTTCTTACATCCAAACGGCCATATCTGGCGAACGGATTGACCAATCCGCATAATTTCTGTTGCATCTGAAAGTAGAAATTCGCCCGATTACATCGGTATGCGTACTTTTACCCTAGGCCGTTCTAGTTATTAGTTTCGAGCATCAGAACTGCGAAAATTTTGAGTTTCCCAAGCGTTTCTTACCTTAAAACTGCCACATCTCGCGAACGGATTGACCAATCCGCAAAA
The DNA here is from genome assembly GCF_051014685.1 of Ptiloglossa arizonensis. Classification (NCBI taxonomy): domain Eukaryota; kingdom Metazoa; phylum Arthropoda; class Insecta; order Hymenoptera; family Colletidae; genus Ptiloglossa; species Ptiloglossa arizonensis. Next base: position 542,905 of record NW_027478446.1, on the reverse strand, counting down.
TTTCTGTTGCATCTGAAAGTAGAAACTCGCCCGATTACAACGGTATGCGCACTTTTCCCCTAGGCCGTTCTAGTTATTCGTTTCGAGCATCAGAACTGCGAAAATTTTGAGTTTCTCAAGCGTTTCTTACATCCAAACGGCCATATCACGCGAACGGATTGCCCAATCCGCATAATTTCTGTTGCATTTGAAAGTAGAAACGCGCCCGATTACAACAGTATGTGTAGTTTTCCCCTAGGCCTTGGCAGTTATTTGTTTCGAGCATCAGAACTGCGAAAATTTTGAGTTTCTCAAGCGTTTCTTACCTCCAAACTGCCATATCTCTCGAACGGATTGACCAATCTGCATAATTTCTGTTGCATCTGAAAGTAGAAACTCGCCCGATTACAACGGTATGCGTACTTCTCCCCTAGGCCGTTCTAGTCATTCGTTTCGAGCATCAGAACTGCGAAAATTTTGAGTTTCTCAAGCGTTTCTTATCTCCAAACTGCCATATCTCGCGAACGGATTGATCAATCCCCAAAATTTCTGTTGCATCTGAAAGTAGAAACTCGCCCGATTACAACGGTAGGCGCACTTTTCCCCTAGGCGGTTCTAGTTATTCGTTTCGAGCATCAGAACTGCGAAAATTTTGAGTTTCTCAAGCGTTTCTTACCTCCAAACTGCCATATCTCGCGAACGGATTGACCAATCCGCAAAATTTCTGTTGCATCTGAAAGTAGAAACTCGCCCGATTACAACGGTTGGTGTAGTTTTCCCCTAGGCCGTTCTAGTTATTCGTTTCGAGCATCAGAACTGCGAAAATTTTGAGTTTCTCAAGCGTTTCTTACATCCAAACTGCCACATCTCGCGAACGGATCGACCAATCCGCAAAATTTCTGTTGCATCTGAATGTAGAAACTCGCCCGATTACAACGGTATGCGCACTTTGCCCCTAGGCCGTTCTGGTTATTAGTGACGAACATCAGAACTGCGAAAATTTTGAGTTTCTCAAGCGTTTCTTACTTCCAAACTGCCATATCTCGCGAACGGATTGACCAATCCGCAAAATTTCTGTTGCATCTGAAAGTAGAGACTCGCCCGATTACAACGGTATGTGTAGTTTTCCCCTAGGCCGTTCCAGTTATTCGTTTCGAGCATCAGAACTGCGAAAATTTTGAGTTTCTCAAGCGTTTCTTACCTCCAAACTGCCATATCTCGCGAACGTATTGACCAATCCGCAAAATTTCTGTTGCATTTGAAAGTAGAAACTCGCCCGATTACAACGGTATGCGCACTTTTCCCCTAGGCGGTTCTAGTTATTCGTTTCGAGCATCAGAACTGCGAAAATTTTGAGTTTCTCAAACGTTTCTTATCTCCAAACTGCCATATCTCGCGAACGGATTGATCAATCCGCAAAATTTCTGTTGCATCTGAAAGTAGAACTCGCCCGATTACAACGGTATGCGCACTTTTCCCCTAGGCGGTTCTAGTCATTCGTTTCGAGCATCAGAACTGCGAAAATTTTGAGTTTCTCAAGCGTTTCTGACCTCCAAACTGCCATATCTCGCGAACGGATTGACCAATCCGCAAAATTTCTGTTGCATCTGAAAGTAGAGACTCGCCCGATTACAACGGTATGTGTAGTTTTCCCCTAGGCCGTTCCAGTTATTCGTTTCGAGCATCAGAACTGCGAAAATTTTGAGTTTCTCAAGCGTTTCTTACCTCCAAACTGCCATATCTCGCGAACGTATTGACCAATCCGCAAAATTTCTGTTGCATCTGAAAGTAGAAACACGCCCGATTACAACGGTATGCGCACTTTGCCCCTAGGCCGTTCTGGTTATTAGTGACGAGCATCAGAACTGCGAAAATTTTGAGTTTCTCAAGCGTTTCTTACCACCAAACTGCCATATCTCGCGAACGGATTGACCAATCCGCAAAATTTCGGTTGCACTTGAAAGTAGAAACTCGACCGATTACAACGGTATGCGCACTTTTCCCCTAGGCCGTTCTAGTTATTCGTTTCGAGCATCAGAACTGCGAAAATTTTGAGTTTCTCAAGCGTTTCTTACCTCCAAACTGCCATATCTCTCGAACGGATTGACCAATCCGCATAATTTCTGTTGCATCTGAAAGTAGAAACTCGCCCGATTACAACGGTATGCGTACTTCTCCCCTTGGCCGTTCTAGTCATTCGTTTCGAGCATCAGAACTGCGAAAATTTTGAGTTTCTCAAGCGTTTCTTATCTCCAAACTGCCATATCTCGCGAACGGATTGACCAATCCGCAAAATTTCTGTTGCATCTGAAAGTAGAAACTCGCCCGATTACAACGGTATGTGTAGTTTTCCCCTAGGCCGTTCTAGTCACTCGTTTCGTGCATCAGAACTGCGACAATTTTGAGTTTCTCAAGCGTTTCTTACGTCCAAACTGCCATATCTCGCGAACGGATTGATCAATCCGCAAAATTTCTGTTGCATCTGAAAGTAGAAACTCGCCCGATTACAACGGTATGCGCACTTTTCCCCTAGGCCGTTCTAGTTATTCGTTTCGAGCATCAGAACTGCGAAAATTTTGAGTTTCTCAAGCGTTTCTTACATCCAAACGGCCATATCTGGCGAACGGATTGACCAATCCGCATAATTTCTGTTGCATCTGAAAGTAGAAATTCGCCCGATTACATCGGTATGCGTACTTTTACCCTAGGCCGTTCTAGTTATTAGTTTCGAGTATCAGAACTGCGAAAATTTTGAGTTTCCCAAGCGTTTCTTACCTTAAAACTGCCACATCTCGCGAACGGATTGACCAATCCGCAAAATTTCTGTTGCATCTGAAAGTAGAAACTCGCCCGATTACAACGGTATGCGCACTTTTCCCCTAGGCCGTTCTAGTTATTCGTTTCGAGCATCAGAACTGCGAAAATTTTGAGTTTCTCAAGCGTTTCTTATCTCCAAACTGCCATATCTCGCGAACGGATTGACCAATCCGCAAAATTTCTGTTGCATCTGAAAGTAGAAACTCGCCCGATTACAACGGTATGTGTAGTTTTCCCCTAGGCCGTTCTAGTCACTCGTTTCGTGCATCAGAACTGCGAAAATTTTGAGTTTCTCAAGCGTTTCTTACGTCCAAACTGCCATATCTCGCGAACGGATCGACCAATCCGCAAAATTTCTGTTGCATCTGAAAGTAGAAACACGCCCTATTACAACGGTAGGTGTAATTTTCCGCTAGGCCGTTCTAGTTATTCGTTTCGAGCATCAGAACTGCGAAAATTTTGAGTTTCTCAAGCGTTTCTTAATTCCAAACTGCCACATCTCGCGAACGGATTGACCAATCCGCAAAATTTTTGTTGCATTTGAAAGTAGAAACTCGCCCGATTACAACGGTATGCGCACTTTTCCCCTAGGCCGTTCTAGTTATTCGTTTCGAGCATCAGAACTGCGAAAATTTTGAGTTTCTCAAGCGTTTCTTAATTCCAAACTGCCACATCTCGCGAACGGATCGACCAATCCGCAAAATTTCTGTTGCATCTGAAAGTAGAAACTCGCCCGATTACAACGGTATGTGTAGTTTTCCCCTAGGCCGTTCCAGTTATTCGTTTCGAGCATCAGAACTGCGAAAATTTTGAGTTTCTCAAGCGTTTCTTACCTCCAAAATACCATATCTCGCGAACGGATTGATCAATCCGCAAAATTTCTGTTGCATCTGAAAGTAGAACTCGCCCGATTACAACGGTATGCGCACTTTTCCCCTAGGCGGTTCTAGTCATTCGTTTCGAGCATCAGAACTGCGAAAATTTTGAGTTTCTCAAGCGTTTCTGACCTCCAAACTGCCATATCTCGCGAACGGATTGACCAATCCGCAAAATTTCTGTTGCATCTGAAAGTAGAAACTCGCCCGATTACAAAGGTATGTGTAGTTTTCCCCTAGACCGTTCCAGTTATTCGTTTCGAGCATCAGAACTGCGAAAATTTTGAGTTTCTAAAGCGTTCCTTATATCCAAACTGCCGTATCTCGCGAACGGATTGATCAATCCGCAAAATTTCTGTTGCATCTGAAAGTAGAAACTCGCCCGATTACAACGGTATGCGTACTTTTCCCCTAGGCCGTTCCAGTTATTCGTTTCGAGCATCAGAACTGCGAAAATTTTGAGTTTCTCAAGCGTTTCTTACCTCCAAACTGCCATATCTCTCGAACGGATTGACCAATCCGCATAATTTCTGTTGCATCTGAAAGTAGAAACTCGCCCGATTACAACGGTAGGTGTAGCTTTCCCCTAGGCCGTTCTAGTTATTCGTTTCGAGCATCAGAACTGCGAAAATTTTCAGTTTCTCAAGCGTTTCTTACTTCCAAACTGCCACATCTCGCGAACGGATCGACCAATCGGCAAAATTTCTGTTGCATCTGAAAGTAGAAACTCGCCCGATTACAACGGTGTGCGAACTTTGCCCCTAGGCTGTTCTAGTTATTCGTGTCGAGCATCAGAACTGCGAAAATTTTGAGTTTCTCAAGCGTTTCTTACGTCCAAACTGCCATATCTCGCGAACGGATCGACCATTCCGCAAAATTTCTGTTGCATCTGAAAGTAGAAACACGCCCTATTACAACGGTAGGTGTAGTTTTCCGCTAGGCCGTTCTAGTTATTCGTTTCGATCATCAGAACTGCGAAAATTTTGAGTTTCTCAAGCGTTTCTTACCTCCAAACTGCCATATCTCGCGAACGGATTGACCAATCCGCAAAATTTCTGTTGCATCTTAAAGTAGAAACTCGCCCGATTACAACGGTAGGTGTAGTTTTCCCCTAGGCCGTTCTAGTTATTCGTGTCGAGCATCAGAACTGCGAAAATTTTGAGTTTCTCAAGCGTTTCTTACCTCCAAACTGCCATATCTCGCGAACGGATTGACCAATCCGCAAAATTTCTGTTGCATCTGAAAGTAGAAACTCGCCCGATTACAACGGTATGTGTAGTTTTCCCCTAGACCGTTCCAGTTATTCGTTTCGAGCATCAGAACTGCGAAAATTTTGAGTTTCTAAAGCGTTCCTTATATCCAAACTGCCATATCTCGCGAACGGAATGATCAATCCGCAAAATTTCTGTTGCATCTGAAAGTAGAAACTCGCCCGATTACAACGGTATGCGTACTTCTCCCCTTGGCCGTTCTAGTCATTCGTTTCGAGCATCAGAACTGCGAAAATTTTGAGTTTCTCAAGCGTTTCTTACCTTAAAACTGCCACATCTCGCGAACGGATTGACCAATCCGCAAAGTTTCTGTTGCATCTGAAAGTAGAAACTCGCCCGATAACAACGGTATGTGTAGTTTTCCCCTAGGCCGTTCCAGTTATTCGTTTCGAGCATCAGAACTGCGAAAATTTTGAGTTTCTCAAGCGTTTCTTACCTCCAAACTGCCATATCTCGCGAACGGATTGACCAATCCGCATAATTTCTGTTGCATTTGAAAGTAGAAACGCGCCCGATTACAACAGTATGTGTAGTTTTCCCCTAGGCCTTGGCAGTTATTTGTTTCGAGCATCAGAACTGCGAAAATTTTGAGTTTCTCAAGCGTTTCTTACCTCCAAAGTGCCATATCTCTCGAACGGATCGACCAATCCGCATAATTTCTGTTGCATCTGAAAGTAGAAACTCGCCCGATTACAACGGTATGTGTATTTTTCCCCTATGCCGTTCCAGTTATTCGTTTCGAGCATCAGAACTGCGAAAATTTTGAGTTTCTCAAACGTTTCTTATCTCCAAACTGCCATATCTCGCGAACGGATTGATCAATCCGCAAAATTTCTGTTGCATCTGTTAGTAGAAACTCGCCCGATTACAACGATATGCGCACTTTTCATCTAGGCCGTTCTAGTTATTCGTGTCGAGCATCAGAACTGCGAAAATTTTGAGTTTCTCAAGCGTTTCTTACCTCCAAACTGCCATATCTCGCGAACGGATTGACCAATCCGCAAAATTTCTGTTGCATCTGAAAGTAGAAACTCGCCCGATTACAACTGTAGGTGTAGCTTTCCCCTAGGCCGTTCTAGTTATTCGTTTCGAGCATCAGAACTGCGAAAATTTTGAGTTTCTCAAGCGTTTCTTACTTCCAAACTGCCACATCTCGCGAACGGATCGACCAATCCGCAAAATTTCTATTGCATCTGAAAGTAGAAACTCGCCCGATTACAACGGTTTGCGCACTTTTCCCCTAGGCGGTTCTAGTTATTCGTTTCGAGCATGAGAACTGCGAAAATTTTGAGTTTCTCAAGCGTTTCTTACTTCCAAACTGCCACATCTCGCGAACGGATCGACCAATCCGCAAAATTTCTGTTGCATCTGAAAGTAGAAACTCGCCCGATTACAACGGTTTGCGCACTTTTCCCCTAGGCCGTTCTAGTTACTCGTTTCGAGCATCAGAACTGCGAAAATTTTGAGTTTCTCAAGCGTTTCTTACCTCCAAACTGCCATATCTCGCGAACGGATTGACCAATCCGCAAAACTTCTGTTGCATCTGAAAGTAGAAACTCGCCCGATTACAACGGTATGTGTAGTTTTCCCCTAGGCCGTTCTAGTTATTCGTTTCGAGCATCAGAACTGCGAAAATTTTGAGTTTCTCAAGCGTTTCTTAATTCCAAACTGCCACATCTCGCGAACGGATTGATCAATCCGCAAAATTTCTGTTGCATCTGAAAGTAGAAACTCGCCCGATTACAACGGTATGCGCACTTTTCCCCTAGGCGGTTCTAGTTATTCGTTTCGAGCATCAGAACTGCGAAAATTTTGAGTTTCTCAAGCGTTTCTTACCTCCAAACTGCCATATCTCGCGAACGGATTGACCAATCCGCAAAACTTCTGTTGCATCTGAAAGTAGAAACTCGCCCGATTACAACGGTATGTGTAGTTTTCCCCTAGGCCGTTCTAGTTATTCGTTTCGAGCATCAGAACTGCGAAAATTTTGAGTTTCTCAAGCGTTTCTTAATTCCAAACTGCCACATCTCGCGAACGGATTGATCAATCCGCAAAATTTCTGTTGCATCTGAAAGTAGAAACTCGCCCGATTACAACGGTATGCGTCCTTCTCCCCTAGGCCGTTCTAGTCACTCGTTTCGAGCATCAGAACTGCGTAAATTTTGAGTTTCTCAAGCGTTTCTTACGTCCAAACTGCCATATCTCGCGAACGGATCGACCAATCCGCAAAATTTCTGTTGCATCTGAAGGTAGAAACTCGCCCGATTACAACGGTATGTGTAGTTTTCCCCTAGGCGGTTCTAGTTATTCGTTTCGAGCATCAGAACTGCGAAAATTTTGAGTTTCTCAAGCGTTTCTTACTTCCAAACTGCCACATCTCGCGAACGGATCGACCAATCCGCAAAATTTCTGTTGCATCTGAAAGTAGAAACTCGCCCGATTACAACGGTATGCGCACTTTGCCCCTAGGCCGTTCTGGTTATTAGTGACGAGCATCAGAACTGCGAAAATTTTGAGTTTCTCAAGCGTTTCTTACCTCCAAACTGCCATATCTCGCGAACGGATTGACCAATCCGCAAAATTTCTGTTGCATCTGAAACTAGAGACTCGCCCGATTACATCGGTATGCGTACTTTTCCCCTAGGCCGTTCCACTTATTCGTTTCGAGCATCAGAACTGCGAAAATTTTGAGTTTCTCAAGCGTTTCTTACCTCCAAACTGCCATATCTCTCGAACGGATTGACCAATCCGCATAATTTCTGTTGCATCTGAAAGTAGAAACTCGCCCGATTACAACGGTATGCGTACTTCTCCCCTAGGCCGTTCTAGTCATTCGTTTCGAGCATCAGAACTGCGAAAATTTTGAGTTTCTCAAGCGTTTCTTACCTCCAAACTGCCATATCCCGCGAACGGATTGACCAATCCGCAAAATTTCTGTTGCATTTGAAAGTAGAAACTCGCCCGATTACAACGGTATGTGTAGTTTTCCCCTAGGCCGTTCCAGTTATTCGTTTCGAGCATCAGAACTGCGAAAATTTTGAGTTTCTCAAGCGTTTCTTACATCCAAACGGACATATCTGGCGAACGGATTGACCAATCCGCATAATTTCTGTTGCATCTGAAAGTAGAAATTCGCCCGATTACATCGGTATGCGTACTTTTCCCCTAGGCCGTTCTAGTTATTAGTTTCGAGCATCAGAACTGCGAAAATTTTGAGTTTCCCAAGCGTTTCTTACCTTAAAACTGCCACATCTCGCGAACGGATTGACCAATCCGCAAAATTTCTGTTGCATCTGAAAGTAGAAACTCGCCCGATTACAACGGTATGCGCACTTTTCCCCTAGGCCGTTCTAGTTATTCGTTTCGAGCATCAGAACTGCGAAAATTTTGAGTTTCTCAAGCGTTTCTTACCTCCAAACTGCCATATCTCTCGAACGGATTGACCAATCCGCATAATTTCTGTTGCATCTGAAAGTAGAAACTCGCCCGATTACAACGGTATGCGCACTTTTCCCCTAGGCCGTTCTAGTTATTCGTTTCGAGCATCAGAACTGCGAAAATTTTGAGTTTTTCAAGCGTTTCTTATATCCAAACGGCCATATCTGGCGAACGGATTGACCAATCCGCATAATTTCTGTTGCATCTGAAAGTAGAAATTCGCCCGATTACATCGGTATGCGTACTTTTCCCCTTGGCCGTTCTAGGTATTAGTTTCGAGCATCAGAACTGCGAAAATTTTGAGTTTCCCAAGCGTTTCTTACCTTAAAACTGCCACATCTCGCGAACGGATTGACCAATCCGCAAAATTTCTGTTGCATCTGAAAGTAGAAACTCGCCCGATTACAACGGTATGCGCACTTTTCCCCTAGGCCGTTCTAGTTATTCGTTTCGAGCATCAGAACTGCGAAAATTTTGAGTTTCTCAAGCGTTTCTTACATCCAAACGGCCATATCACGCGAACGGATTGACCAATCCGCATAATTTCTGTTGCATTTGAAACTAGAAACGCGCCCGATTACAACAGTATGTGTAGTTTTCCCCTAGGCCTTGGCAGTTATTTGTTTCGAGCATCAGAACTGCGAAAATTTTGAGTTTCTCAAGCGTTTCTTACCTCCAAACTGCCATATCTCTCGAACGGATTGACCAATCCGCATAATTTCTGTTGCATCTGAAAGTAGAAACTCGCCCGATTACAACGGTAAGCGTACTTCTCCCCTAGGCCGTTCTAGTCATTCGTTTCGAGCATCAGAACTGCGAAAATTTTGAGTTTCTCAAGCGTTTCTTATCTCCAAACTGCCATATCTCGCGAACGGATTGATCAATCCGCAAAATTTCTGTTGCATCTGAAAGTAGAAACTCGCCCGATTACAACGGTTTGTGTGGTTTTCCCCTAGGCCGTTCTAGTTATTCGTTTCGAGCATCAGAACTGCGAAAATTTTGAGTTTCTCAAGCGTTTCTTACTTCCAAACTGCCACATCGCGCGAACGGATCGACCAATCCGCAAAATTTCTGTTGCATCTGAAAGTAGAAACTCGCCCGATTACAACGGTATGCGCACTTTGCCCCTAGGCCGTTCTAGTTATTAGTGACGAACATCAGAACTGCGAAAATTTTGAGTTTCTCAAGCGCTTCTTACTTCCAAACTGCCATATCTCGCGAACGGATTGACCAATCCGCAAAATTTCTGTTGCATCTGAAAGTAGAGACTCGCCCGATTACAACGGTATGTGTAGTTTTCCCCTAGGCCGTTCCAGTTATTCGTTTCGAGCATCAGAACTGCGAAAATTTTGAGTTTCTCAAGCGTTTCTTACCTCCAAACTGCCATATCTCGCGAACGGATTGACCAATCCGCAAAATTTCTGTTGCATTTGAAAGTAGAAACTCGCCCGATTACAACGGTATGCGCACTTTTCCCCTAGGCCGTTCTAGTTATTCGTTTCGAGCATCAGAACTGCGAAAATTTTGAGTTTTTCAAGCGTTTCTTACATCCAAACGGCCATATCTGGCGAACGGATTGACCAATCCGCATAATTTCTGTTGCATCTGAAAGTAGAAATTCGCCCGATTACATCGGTATGCGTACTTTTCCCCTAGGCCGTTCTAGGTGTTAGTTTCGAGCATCAGAACTGCGAAAATTTTGAGTTTCCCAAGCGTTTCTTACCTTAAAACTGCCACATCTCGCGAACGGATTGACCAATCCGCAAAATTTCTGATGCATCTGAAAGTAGAAACTCGCCCGATTACAACGGTATGCGCACTTTTCCCCTAGGCCGTTCTAGTTATTCGTTTCGAGCATCAGAACTGCGAAAATTTTGAGTTTCTCAAGCGTTTCTTACATCCAAACGGCCATATCAGGCGAACGGATTGACCAATCCGCATAATTTCTGTTGCATTTGAAAGTAGAAACGCGCCCGATTACAACAGTATGTGTAGTTTTCCCCTAGGCCTTGGCAGTTATTTGTTTCGAGCATCAGAACTGCGAAAATTTTGAGTTTCTCAAGCGTTTCTTACCTCCAAACTGCCATATCTCTCGAACGGATTGACCAATCCGCATAATTTCTGTTGCATCTGAAAGTAGAAACTCGCCCGATTACAACGGTATGCGTACTTCTCCCCTAGGCCGTTCTAGTCATTCGTTTCGAGCATCAGAACTGCGAAAATTTTGAGTTTCTCAAGCGTTTCTTATCTCCAAACTGCCATATCTCGCGAACGGATTGATCAATCCGCAAAATTTCTGTTGCATCTGAAAGTAGAAACTCGCCCGATTACAACGGTTTGTGTGGTTTTCCCCTAGGCCGTTCTAGTTATTCGTTTCGAGCATCAGAACTGCGAAAATTTTGAGTTTCTCAAGCGTTTCTTACTTCCAAACTGCCACATCTCGCGAACGGATCGACCAATCCGCAAAATTTCTGTTGCATCTGAAAGTAGAAACTCGCCCGATTACAACGGTATGCGCACTTTGCCCCTAGGCCGTTCTGGTTATTAGTGACGAACATCAGAACTGCGAAAATTTTGAGTTTCTCAAGCGTTTCTTACTTCCAAACTGCCATATCTCGCGAACGGATTGACCAATCCGCAAAATTTTTGTTGCATCTGAAAGTAGAGACTCGCCCGATTACAACGGCATGTGTAGTTTTCCCCTAGGCCGTTCCAGTTATTCGTTTCGAGCATCAGAACTGCGAAAATTTTGAGTTTCTCAAGCGTTTCTTACCTCCAAACTGCCATATCTCGCGAACGGATTGACCAATCCGCAAAATTTCTGTTGCATTTGAAAGTAGAAACTCGCCCGATTACAACGGTATGCGCACTTTTCCCCTAGGCCATTCTAGTTATTCGTTTCGAGCATCAGAACTGCGAAAATTTTGAGTTTCTCAAGCGTTTCTTACATCCAAACGGCCATATCTGGCGAACGGATTGACCAATCCGCATAATTTCTGTTGCATCTGAAAGTAGAATTTCGCCCGATTACATCGGTATGCGTACTTTTCCCCTAGGCCGTTCCAGTTATTCGTTTCGAGCATCAGAACTGCGAAAATTTTGAGTTTCTCAAGCGTTTCTTACCTCCAAACTGCCATATCTCTCGTACGGATTGACCAATCCGCATAATTTCTGTTGCATCTGAAAGTAGAAACTCGCCCGATTACAACGGTATGCGTACTTCTCCCCTAGGCCGTTCTGGTCATTCGTTTCGAGCATCAGAACTGCGAAAATTTTGAGTTTCTCAAGCGTTTCTTACCTCCAAACTGCCATATCTCGCGAACGGATTGACCAATCCGCAAAATTTCTGTTGCATCTGAAAGTAGAAACTCGCCCGATTACAACGGTTGGTGTAGTTGTCCCCTAGGCCGTTCTAGTTATTCGTTTCGAGCATCAGAACTGCGAAAATTTTGAGTTTCTCAAGCGTTTCTTACTTCCAAACTGCCACATCTCGCGAACGGATCGGCCAATCCGCAAAATTTCTGTTGCATCTGAAAGTAGAAACTCGCCCGATTACAACGGTATGCGCACTTTGCCCCTAGGCCGTTCTGGTTATTAGTGTCGAGCATCAGAACTGCGAAAATTTTGAGTTCCTCAAGCGTTTCTTACCTCCAAACTGTTATATCTCGCGAACGGATTGAACAATCCGCAAAATTTCTGTTGCATCTGAAAGTAGAGACTCGCCCGATTACAACGGTATGTGTAGTATTCCCCTAGGCCGTTCCAGTTATTCGTTTCGAGCATCAGAACTGCGAAAATTTTGAGTTTCTCAAGCGTTTCTTACCTCCAAACTGCCATATCTCGCGAACGGATTGATCAATCCGCAAATTTTCTGTTGCATCTGAAAGTAGAACTCGCCCGATTACAACGGTATGCGCACTTTTCCCCTAGGCGGTTCTAGTCATTCGTTTCGAGCATCAGAACTGCGAAAATTTTGAGTTTCTCAAGCGTTTCTGACCTCCAAACTGCCATATCTCGCGAACGGATTGACCAATCCGCAAAATTTCTGTTGCATCTGAAAGTAGAAACTCGCCCGATTACAACGGTATGTGTAGCTTTCCCCTAGGCCGGTCTAGTTATTCGTTTCGAGCATCAGAACTGCGAAAATTTTCAGTTTCTCAAGCGTTTCTTACTTCCAAACTGCCACATCTCGCGAACGGATCGACCAATCGGCAAAATTTCTGTTGCATCTGAAAGTAGAAACTCGCCCGATTACAACGGTGTGCGAACTTTGCCCCTAGGCCTTTCTAGTTATTCGTGTCGAGCATCAGAACTGCGAAAATTTTGAGTTTCTCAAGCGTTTCTTACGCCCAAACTGCCATATCTCGCGAACGGATCGACCAATCCGCAAAATTTCTGTTGCATCTGAAAGTAGAAACACGCCCTATTACAACGGTAGGTGTAGTTTTCCGCTAGGCCGTTCTAGTTATTCGTTTCGAGCATCAGAACTGCGAAAATTTTGAGTTTCTCAAGCGTTTCTTAATTCCAAACTGCCACATCTCGCGAACGGATTGACCAATCCGCAAAATTTTTGTTGCATTTGAAAGTAGAAACTCGCCCGATTACAACGGTATGCGCACTTTTCCCCTAGGCCGTTCTAGTTATTCGTTTCGAGCATCAGAACTGCGAAAATTTTGAGTTTCTCAAGCGTTTCTTACCTCCAAAATACCATATCTCGCGAACGGATTGACCAATCCGCAAAATTTCTGTTGCATTTGAAAGTAGAAACTTGCCCGATTACAACGGTATGCGCACTTTTCCCCTAGGCGGTTCTAGTTATTCGTTTCGAGCATCAGAACTGCGAAAATTTTGAGTTTCTCAAGCGTTTCTGACCTCCAAACTGCCATATCTCGCGAACGGATTGACCAATCCGCAAAATTTCTGTTGCATCTGAAAGTAGAAACTCGCCCGATTACAACGGTATGTGTAGTTTTCCCCTAGACCGTTCCAGTTATTCGTTTCGAGCATCAGAACTGCGAAAATTTTGAGTTTCTCAAGCGTTTCTTACCTCCAAACTGCCATATCTCTCGTACGGATTGACCAATCCGCATAATTTCTGTTGCATCTGAAAGTAGAAACTCGCCCGATTACAACGGTATGCGTACTTCTCCCCTAGGCCGTTCTGGTCATTCGTTTCGAGCATCAGAACTGCGAAAATTTTGAGTTTCTCAAGCGTTTCTTACCTCCAAACTGCCATATCTCGCGAACGGATTGACCAATCCGCAAAATTTCTGTTGCATCTGAAAGTAGAAACTCGCCCGATTACAACGGTTGGTGTAGTTGTCCCCTAGGCCGTTCTAGTTATTCGTTTCGAGCATCAGAACTGCGAAAATTTTGAGTTTCTCAAGCGTTTCTTACTTCCAAACTGCCACATCTCGCGAACGGATCGGCCAATCCGCAAAATTTCTGTTGCATCTGAAAGTAGAAACTCGCCCGATTACAACGGTATGCGCACTTTGCCCCTAGGCCGTTCTGGTTATTAGTGTCGAGCATCAGAACTGCGAAAATTTTGAGTTCCTCAAGCGTTTCTTACCTCCAAACTGTTATATCTCGCGAACGGATTGAACAATCCGCAAAATTTCTGTTGCATCTGAAAGTAGAGACTCGCCCGATTACAACGGTATGTGTAGTATTCCCCTAGGCCGTTCCAGTTATTCGTTTCGAGCATCAGAACTGCGAAAATTTTGAGTTTCTCAAGCGTTTCTTACCTCCAAACTGCCATATCTCGCGAACGGATTGATCAATCCGCAAATTTTCTGTTGCATCTGAAAGTAGAACTCGCCCGATTACAACGGTATGCGCACTTTTCCCCTAGGCGGTTCTAGTCATTCGTTTCGAGCATCAGAACTGCGAAAATTTTGAGTTTCTCAAGCGTTTCTGACCTCCAAACTGCCATATCTCGCGAACGGATTGACCAATCCGCAAAATTTCTGTTGCATCTGAAAGTAGAAACTCGCCCGATTACAACGGTATGTGTAGCTTTCCCCTAGGCCGGTCTAGTTATTCGTTTCGAGCATCAGAACTGCGAAAATTTTCAGTTTCTCAAGCGTTTCTTACTTCCAAACTGCCACATCTCGCGAACGGATCGACCAATCGGCAAAATTTCTGTTGCATCTGAAAGTAGAAACTCGCCCGATTACAACGGTGTGCGAACTTTGCCCCTAGGCCGTTCTAGTTATTCGTGTCGAGCATCAGAACTGCGAAAATTTTGAGTTTCTCAAGCGTTTCTTACGTCCAAACTGCCATATCTCGCGAACGGATCGACCAATCCGCAAAATTTCTGTTGCATCTGAAAGTAGAAACACGCCCTATTACAACGGTAGGTGTAGTTTTCCGCTAGGCCGTTCTAGTTATTCGTTTCGAGCATCAGAACTGCGAAAATTTTGAGTTTCTCAAGCGTTTCTTAATTCCAAACTGCCACATCTCGCGAACGGATTGACCAATCCGCAAAATTTTTGTTGCATTTGAAAGTAGAAACTCGCCCGATTACAACGGTATGCGCACTTTTCCCCTAGGCCGTTCTAGTTATTCGTTTCGAGCATCAGAACTGCGAAAATTTTGAGTTTCTCAAGCTTTTCTTAATTCCAAACTGCCACATCTCGCGAACGGATCGACCAATCCGCAAAATTTCTGTTGCATCTGAAAGTAGAAACTCGCCCGATTACAACGGTATGTGTAGTTTTCCCCTAGGCCGTTCCAGTTATTCGTTTCGAGCATCAGAACTGCGAAAATTTTGAGTTTCTCAAGCGTTTCTTACCTCCAAAATACCATATCTCGCGAACGGATTGACCAATCCGCAAAATTTCTGTTGCATTTGAAAGTAGAAACTTGCCCGATTACAACGGTATGCGCACTTTTCCCCTAGGCGGTTCTAGTTATTCGTTTCGAGCATCAGAACTGCGAAAATTTTGAGTTTCTCAAGCGTTTCTTATCTCCAAACTGCCATATCTCGCGAACGGATTGATCAATCCGCAAAATTTCGGTTGCATCTGAAAGTAGAACTCGCCCGATTACAACGGTATGCGCACTTTTCCCCTAGGCGGTTCTAGTCATTCGTTTCGAGCATCAGAACTGCGAAAATTTTGAGTTTCTCAAGCGTTTCTGACCTCCAAACTGCCATATCTCGCGAACGGATTGACCAATCCGCAAAATTTCTGTTGCATCTGAAAGTAGAAACTCGCCCGATTACAACGGTATGTGTAGTTTTCCCCTAGACCGTTCCAGTTATTCGTTTCGAGCATCAGAACTGCGAAAATTTTGAGTTTCTAAAGCGTTCCTTATATCCAAACTGCCATATCTCGCGAACGGATTGATCAATCCGCAAAACTTCTGTTGCATCTGAAAGTAGAAACTCGCCCGATTACAACGGTATGCGTACTTCTCCCCTTGGCCGTTCTAGTCATTCGTTTCGAGCATCAGAACTGCGAAAATTTTGAGTTTCTCAAGCGTTTCTTATCTCCAAACTGCCATATCTCCCGAACGGATTGACCAATCCGCCAAATTTCTGTTGCATCTGAAAGTAGAAACTCGCCCGATTACAACGGTATGTGTAGTTTTCCCCTAGGCCGTTCCAGTTATTCGTTTCGAGCATCAGAACTGCGAAAATTTTGAGTTTCTCAAGCGTTTCTTACCTCCAAAATACCATATCTCGCGAACAGATTGACCAATCCGCAAAATTTCTGTTGCATTTGAAAGTAGAAACTTGCCCGATTTCAACGGTATGCGCACTTTTCCCCTAGGCGGTTCTAGTTATTAGTTTCGAGCATCAGAACTGCGAAAATTTTGAGTTTCTCAAGCGTTTCTTATCTCCAAACTGCCATATCTCGCGAACGGATTGATCAATCCGCAAAATTTCTGTTGCATCTGAAAGTAGAACTCGCCCGATTACAACGGTATGCGCACTTTTCCCCTAGGCAGTTCTAGTCATTCGTTTCGAGCATCAGAACTGCGAAAATTTTGAGTTTCTCAAGCGTTTCTGACCTCCAAACTGCCATATCTCGCGAACGGATTGACCAATCCGCAAAATTTCTGTTGCATCTGAAAGTAGAAACTCGCCCGATTACAACGGTACGTGTAGTTTTCCCCTAGACCGTTCCTGTTATTCGTTTCGAGCATCAGAACTGCGAAAATTTTGAGTTTCTAAAGCGTTCCTTATATCCAAACTGCCATATCTCGCGAACGGATTGATCAATCCGCAAAATTTCTGTTGCATCGGAAAGTAAAAACTCGCCCGATTACAACGGTATGCGTACTTCTCCCCTTGGCCGTTCTAGTCATTCGTTTCGAGCATCAGAACTGCGAAAATTTTGAGTTTCTCAAGCGTTTCTTATCTCCAAACTGCCATATCTCGCGAACGGATTGACCAATCCGCAAAATTTCTGTTGCATCTGAAAGTAGAAACTCGCCCGATTACAACGGTATGTGTAGTTTTCCCCTAGGCCGTTCTAGTCACTCGTTTCGAGCATCAGAACTGCGAAAATTTTGAGTTTCTCAAGCGTTTCTTACGTCCAAACTGCCATATCTCGCGAACGGATCGACCAATCCGCAAAATTTCTGTTGCATCTGAAAGTAGAAACACGCCCTATTACATCGGAATGCGTACTTTTCCCATAGGCCGTTCTTGTTATTCGTTTCGAGTATCAGAACTGCGAAAATTTTGAGTTTCTCAAGCGTTTCTTACCTCCAAACAGCCACATCTCGCGAACGGATTGACCAATCCGCAAAATTTCGGTTGCACTTGAAAGTAGAAACTCGCCCGATAACAACGGTATGCGCACTTTTCCCCTAGGCCGTTCCAGTTATTCATTTCGAGCATCAGAACTGCGAAAATTTTGAGTTTCTCAAGCGTTTCTTACCTCCAAACTGCCATATCTCTCGAACGGATTGACCAATCCGCATAATTTCTGTTGCATCTGAAAGTAGAAACCCGCCCGATTACAACGGTATGCGTACTTCTCCCCTAGGCCGTTCTAGTCATTCGTTTCGAGCATCAGAACTGCGAAAATTTTGAGTTTCTCAAGCGTTTCTTACCTCCAAACTGCCATATCTCGCGAACGGATTGACCAATCCGCAAAATTTCTGTTGCATTTGAAAGTAGAAACTCGCCCGATTACAACGGTATGCGCACTTTTCCCCTAGGCCGTTCTAGTTATTCGTTTCGAGCATCAGAACTGCGAAAATTTTGAGTTTCTCAAGCGTTTCTTACATCCAAACGGCCATATCTGGCGAACGGATTGACCAATCCGCATAATTTCTGTTGCATCTGAAAGTAGAAATTCGCCCGATTACATCGGTATGCGTACTTTTACCCTAGGCCGTTCTAGTTATTAGTTTCGAGCATCAGAACTGCGAAAATTTTGAGTTTCCCAAGAGTTTCTTACCTTAAAACTGCCACATCTCGCGAACGGATTGACCAATCCGCAAAATTTCTGTTGCATCTGAAAGTAGAAACTCGCCCGATTACAACGGTATGCGCACTTTTCCCCTAGGCCGTTCTAGTTATTCGTTTCGAGCATCAGAACTGCGAAAATTTTGAGTTTCTCAAGCGTTTCTTACATCCAAACGGCCATATCACGCGAACGGATTGCCCAATCCGCATAATTTCTGTTGCATTTGAAAGTAGAAACGCGCCCGATTACAACAGTATGTGTAGTTTTCCCCTAGGCCTTGGCAGTTATTTGTTTCGAGCATCAGAACTGCGAAAATTTTGAGTTTCTCAAGCGTTTCTTACCTCCAAACTGCCATATCTCTCGAACGGATTGACCAATCCGCATAATTTCTGTTGCATCTGAAAGTAGAAACTCGCCCGATTACAACGGTATGCGTACTTCTCCCCTAGGCCGTTCTAGTCATTCGTTTCGAGCATCAGAACTGCGAAAATTTTGAGTTTCTCAAGCGTTTCTTATCTCCAAACTGCCATATCTCGCGAACGGATTGATCAATCCCCAAAATTTCTGTTGCATCTGAAAGTAGAAACTCGCCCGATTACAACGGTAGGTGTAGTTTTCCCCTAGACCGTTCCTGTTATTCGTTTCGAGCATCAGAACTGCGAAAATTTTGAGTTTCTAAAGCGTTCCTTATATCCAAACTGCCATATCTCGCGAACGGATTGATCAATCCGCAAAATTTCTGTTGCATCGGAAAGTAGAAACTCGCCCGATTACAACGGTATGCGTACTTCTCCCCTTGGCCGTTCTAGTCATTCGTTTCGAGCATCAGAACTGCGAAAATTTTGAGTTCCTCAAGCGTTTCTTATCTCCAAACTGCCATATCTCGCGAACGGATTGACCAATCCGCAAAATTTCTGTTGCATCTGAAAGTAGAAACTCGCCCGATTACAACGGTATGTGTAGTTTTCCCCTAGGCCGTTCTAGTCACTCGTTTCGAGCATCAGAACTGCGAAAATTTTGAGTTTCTCAAGCGTTTCTTACGCCCAAACTGCCATATCTCGCGAACGGATCGACCAATCCGCAAAATTTCTGTTGCATCTGAAAGTAGAAACACGCCCTATTACATCGGAATGCGTACTTTTCCCATAGGCCGTTCTTGTTATTCGTTTCGAGTATCAGAACTGCGAAAATTTTGAGTTTCTCAAGCGTTTCTTACCTCCAAACAGCCACATCTCGCGAACGGATTGACCAATCCGCAAAATTTCGGTTGCACTTGAAAGTAGAAACTCGCCCGATTACAACGGTATGCGCACTTTTCCCCTAGGCCGTTCCAGTTATTCATTTCGAGCATCAGAACTGCGAAAATTTTGAGTTTCTCAAGCGTTTCTTACCTCCAAACTGCCATATCTCTCGAACGGATTGACCAATCCGCAAAATTTCTGTTGCATTTGAAAGTAGAAACTCGCCCGATTACAACGGTATGCGCACTTTTCCCCTAGGCCGTTCTAGTTATTCGTTTCGAGCATCAGAACTGCGAAAATTTTGAGTTTCTCAAGCGTTTCTTACATCCAAACGGCCATATCTGGCGAACGGATTGACCAATCCGCATAATTTCTGTTGCATCTGAAAGTAGAAATTCGCCCGATTACATCGGTATGCGTACTTTTACCCTAGGCCGTTCTAGTTATTCGTTTCGAGCATCAGAACTGCGAAAATTTTGAGTTTCTCAAGCGTTTCTTACATCCAAACGGCCATATCACGCGAACGGATTGCCCAATCCGCATAATTTCTGTTGCATTTGAAAGTAGAAACGCGCCCGATTACAACAGTATGTGTAGTTTTCCCCTAGGCCTTGGCAGTTATTTGTTTCGAGCATCAGAACTGCGAAAATTTTGAGTTTCTCAAGCGTTTCTTACCTCCAAACTGCCATATCTCTCGAACGGATTGACCAATCCGCATAATTTCTGTTGCATCTGAAAGTAGAAACTCGCCCGATTACAACGGTATGCGTACTTCTCCCCTAGGCCGTTCTAGTCATTCGTTTCGAGCATCAGAACTGCGAAAATTTTGAGTTTCTCAAGCGTTTCTTATCTCCAAACTGCCATATCTCGCGAACGGATTGATCAATCCCCAAAATTTCTGTTGCATCTGAAAGTAGAAACTCGCCCGATTACAACGGTAGGCGCACTTTTCCCCTAGGCGGTTCTAGTTATTCGTTTCGAGCATCAGAACTGCGAAAATTTTGAGTTTCTCAAGCGTTTCTTACCTCCAAACTGCCATATCTCGCGAACGGATTGACCAATCCGCAAAATTTCTGTTGCATCTGAAAGTAGAAACTCGCCCGATTACAACGGTTGGTGTAGTTTTCCCCTAGGCCGTTCTAGTTATTCGTTTCGAGCATCAGAACTGCGAAAATTTTGAGTTTCTCAAGCGTTTTTTACTTCCAAACTGCCATATCTCGCGAACGGATTGACCAATCCGCAAAATTTCTGTTGCATCTGAAAGTAGAGACTCGCCCGATTACAACGGTATGTGTAGTTTTCCCCTAGGCCGTTCCAGTTATTCGTTTCGAGCATCAGAACTGCGAAAATTTTGAGTTTCTCAAACGTTTCTTATCTCCAAACTGCCATATCTCGCGAACGGATTGATCAATCCGCAAAATTTCTGTTGCATCTGAAAGGAGAACTCGCCCGATTACAACGGTATGCGCACTTTTCCCCTAGGCGGTTCTAGTCATTCGTTTCGAGCATCAGAACTGCGAAAATTTTGAGTTTCTCAAGCGTTTCTGACCTCCAAACTGCCATATCTCGCGAACGGATTGACCAATCCGCAAAATTTCTGTTGCATCTGAAAGTAGAGACTCGCCCGATTACAACGGTATGTGTAGTTTTCCCCTAGGCCGTTCCAGTTATTCGTTTCGAGCATCAGAACTGCGAAAATTTTGAGTTTCTCAAGCGTTTCTTACCTCCAAACTGCCATATCTCGCGAACGTATTGACCAATCCGCAAAATTTCTGTTGCATCTGAAAGTAGAAACACGCCCGATTACAACGGTATGCGCACTTTGCCCCTAGGCCGTTCCAGTTATTCGTTTCGAGCATCAGAACTGCGAAAATTTTGAGTTTCTAAAGCGTTTCTTACCACCAAACTGCCATATCTCGCGAACGGATTGACCAATCCGCAAAATTTCGGTTGCACTTGAAAGTAGAAACTCGACCGATTACAACGGTATGCGCACTTTTCCCCTAGGCCGTTCTAGTTATTCGTTTCGAGCATCAGAACTGCGAAAATTTTGAGTTTCTCAAGCGTTTCTTACATCCAAACAGCCATATCTGGCGAACGGATTGACCAATCCGCATAATTTCTGTTGCATCTGAAAGTAGAAATTCGCCCGATTACATCGGTATGCGTACTTTTCCCCTAGGCCGTTCCAGTTATTCGTTTCGAGCATCAGAACTGCGAAAATTTTGAGTTTCTCAAGCGTTTCTTACCTCCAAACTGCCATATCTCGCGAACGGATTGACCAATCCGCAAAATTTCTGTTGCATCTGAAAGTAGAGACTCGCCCGATTACAACGGTATGTGTAGTTTTCCCCTAGGCCGTTCCAGTTATTCGTTTCGAGCATCAGAACTGCGAAAATTTTGAGTTTCTCAAGCGTTTCTTACCACCAAACTGCCATATCTCGCGAACGGATTGACCAATCCGCAAAATTTCGGTTGCACTTGAAAGTAGAAACTCGTCCGATTACAACGGTATGCGCACTTTTCCCCTAGGCCGTTCTAGTTATTCGTTTCGAGCATCAGAACTGCGAAAATTTTGAGTTTCTCAAGCGTTTCTTACATCCAAACAGCCATATCTGGCGAACGGATTGACCAATCCGCATAATTTCTGTTGCATCTGAAAGTAGAAATTCGCCCGATTACATCGGTATGCGTACTTTTCCCCTAGGCCGTTCCAGTTATTCGTTTCGAGCATCAGAACTGCGAAAATTTTGAGTTTCTCAAGCGTTTCTTACCTCCAAACTGCCATATCTCGCGAACGGATTGACCAATCCGCAAAATTTCTGTTGCATTTGAAAGTAGAAACTCGCCCGATTACAACGGTATGCGCACTTTTCCCCTAGGCCGTTCTAGTTCTTCGTTTCGAGCATCAGAACTGCGAAAATTTTGAGTTTCTCAAGCTTTTCTTAATTCCAAACTGCCACATCTCGCGAACGGATCGACCAATCCGCAAAATTTCTGTTGCATCTGAAAGTAGAAACTCGCCCGATTACAACGGTATGTGTAGTTTTCCCCTAGGCCGTTCCAGTTATTCGTTTCGAGCATCAGAACTGCGAAAATTTTGAGTTTCTCAAGCGTTTCTTACCTCCAAAATACCATATCTCGCGAACGGATTGACCAATCCGCAAAATTTCTGTTGCATTTGAAAGTAGAAACTTGCCCGATTACAACGGTATGCGCACTTTTCCCCTAGGCGGTTCTAGTTATTCGTTTCGAGCATCAGAACTGCGAAAATTTTGAGTTTCTCAAGCGTTTCTTATCTCCAAACTGCCATATCTCGCGAACGGATTGATCAATCCGCAAAATTTCGGTTGCATCTGAAAGTAGAACTCGCCCGATTACAACGGTATGCGCACTTTTCCCCTAGGCGGTTCTAGTCATTCGTTTCGAGCATCAGAACTGCGAAAATTTTGAGTTTCTCAAGCGTTTCTGACCTCCAAACTGCCATATCTCGCGAACGGATTGACCAATCCGCAAAATTTCTGTTGCATCTGAAAGTAGAAACTCGCCCGATTACAACGGTATGTGTAGTTTTCCCCTAGACCGTTCCAGTTATTCGTTTCGAGCATCAGAACTGCGAAAATTTTGAGTTTCTAAAGCGTTCCTTATATCCAAACTGCCATATCTCGCGAACGGATTGATCAATCCGCAAAACTTCTGTTGCATCTGAAAGTAGAAACTCGCCCGATTACAACGGTATGCGTACTTCTCCCCTTGGCCGTTCTAGTCATTCGTTTCGAGCATCAGAACTGCGAAAATTTTGAGTTTCTCAAGCGTTTCTTATCTCCAAACTGCCATATCTCCCGAACGGATTGACCAATCCGCCAAATTTCTGTTGCATCTGAAAGTAGAAACTCGCCCGATTACAACGGTATGTGTAGTTTTCCCCTAGGCCGTTCCAGTTATTCGTTTCGAGCATCAGAACTGCGAAAATTTTGAGTTTCTCAAGCGTTTCTTACCTCCAAAATACCATATCTCGCGAACAGATTGACCAATCCGCAAAATTTCTGTTGCATTTGAAAGTAGAAACTTGCCCGATTTCAACGGTATGCGCACTTTTCCCCTAGGCGGTTCTAGTTATTAGTTTCGAGCATCAGAACTGCGAAAATTTTGAGTTTCTCAAGCGTTTCTTATCTCCAAACTGCCATATCTCGCGAACGGATTGATCAATCCGCAAAATTTCTGTTGCATCTGAAAGTAGAACTCGCCCGATTACAACGGTATGCGCACTTTTCCCCTAGGCAGTTCTAGTCATTCGTTTCGAGCATCAGAACTGCGAAAATTTTGAGTTTCTCAAGCGTTTCTGACCTCCAAACTGCCATATCTCGCGAACGGATTGACCAATCCGCAAAATTTCTGTTGCATCTGAAAGTAGAAACTCGCCCGATTACAACGGTACGTGTAGTTTTCCCCTAGACCGTTCCTGTTATTCGTTTCGAGCATCAGAACTGCGAAAATTTTGAGTTTCTAAAGCGTTCCTTATATCCAAACTGCCATATCTCGCGAACGGATTGATCAATCCGCAAAATTTCTGTTGCATCGGAAAGTAAAAACTCGCCCGATTACAACGGTATGCGTACTTCTCCCCTTGGCCGTTCTAGTCATTCGTTTCGAGCATCAGAACTGCGAAAATTTTGAGTTTCTCAAGCGTTTCTTATCTCCAAACTGCCATATCTCGCGAACGGATTGACCAATCCGCAAAATTTCTGTTGCATCTGAAAGTAGAAACTCGCCCGATTACAACGGTATGTGTAGTTTTCCCCTAGGCCGTTCTAGTCACTCGTTTCGAGCATCAGAACTGCGAAAATTTTGAGTTTCTCAAGCGTTTCTTACGTCCAAACTGCCATATCTCGCGAACGGATCGACCAATCCGCAAAATTTCTGTTGCATCTGAAAGTAGAAACACGCCCTATTACATCGGAATGCGTACTTTTCCCATAGGCCGTTCTTGTTATTCGTTTCGAGTATCAGAACTGCGAAAATTTTGAGTTTCTCAAGCGTTTCTTACATCCAAACGGCCATATCTGGCGAACGGATTGACCAATCCGCATAATTTCTGTTGCATCTGAAAGTAGAAATTCGCCCGATTACATCGGTATGCGTACTTTTACCCTAGGCCGTTCTAGTTATTAGTTTCGAGCATCAGAACTGCGAAAATTTTGAGTTTCCCAAGAGTTTCTTACCTTAAAACTGCCACATCTCGCGAACGGATTGACCAATCCGCAAAATTTCTGTTGCATTTGAAAGTAGAAATTCGCCCGATTACATCGGTATGCGTACTTTTCCCCTAGGCCGTTCCAGTTATTCGTTTCGAGCATCAGAACTGCGAAAATTTTGAGTTTCTCAAGCGTTTCTTACCTCCAAACTGCCATATCTCGCGAACGGATTGACCAATCCGCAAAATTTCTGTTGCATCTGAAAGTAGAGACTCGCCCGATTACAACGGTATGTGTAGTTTTCCCCTAGGCCGTTCCAGTTATTCGTTTCGAGCATCAGAACTGCGAAAATTTTGAGTTTCTCAAGCGTTTCTTACCACCAAACTGCCATATCTCGCGAACGGATTGACCAATCCGCAAAATTTCGGTTGCACTTGAAAGTAGAAACTCGTCCGATTACAACGGTATGCGCACTTTTCCCCTAGGCCGTTCTAGTTATTCGTTTCGAGCATCAGAACTGCGAAAATTTTGAGTTTCTCAAGCGTTTCTTACATCCAAACAGCCATATCTGGCGAACGGATTGACCAATCCGCATAATTTCTGTTGCATCTGAAAGTAGAAATTCGCCCGATTACATCGGTATGCGTACTTTTCCCCTAGGCCGTTCCAGTTATTCGTTTCGAGCATCAGAACTGCGAAAATTTTGAGTTTCTCAAGCGTTTCTTACCTCCAAACTGCCATATCTCGCGAACGGATTGACCAATCCGCAAAATTTCTGTTGCATTTGAAAGTAGAAACTCGCCCGATTACAACGGTATGCGCACTTTTCCCCTAGGCCGTTCTAGTTCTTCGTTTCGAGCATCAGAACTGCGAAAATTTTGAGTTTCTCAAGCTTTTCTTAATTCCAAACTGCCACATCTCGCGAACGGATCGACCAATCCGCAAAATTTCTGTTGCATCTGAAAGTAGAAACTCGCCCGATTACAACGGTATGTGTAGTTTTCCCCTAGGCCGTTCCAGTTATTCGTTTCGAGCATCAGAACTGCGAAAATTTTGAGTTTCTCAAGCGTTTCTTACCTCCAAAATACCATATCTCGCGAACGGATTGACCAATCCGCAAAATTTCTGTTGCATTTGAAAGTAGAAACTTGCCCGATTACAACGGTATGCGCACTTTTCCCCTAGGCGGTTCTAGTTATTCGTTTCGAGCATCAGAACTGCGAAAATTTTGAGTTTCTCAAGCGTTTCTTATCTCCAAACTGCCATATCTCGCGAACGGATTGATCAATCCGCAAAATTTCGGTTGCATCTGAAAGTAGAACTCGCCCGATTACAACGGTATGCGCACTTTTCCCCTAGGCGGTTCTAGTCATTCGTTTCGAGCATCAGAACTGCGAAAATTTTGAGTTTCTCAAGCGTTTCTGACCTCCAAACTGCCATATCTCGCGAACGGATTGACCAATCCGCAAAATTTCTGTTGCATCTGAAAGTAGAAACTCGCCCGATTACAACGGTATGTGTAGTTTTCCCCTAGACCGTTCCAGTTATTCGTTTCGAGCATCAGAACTGCGAAAATTTTGAGTTTCTAAAGCGTTCCTTATATCCAAACTGCCATATCTCGCGAACGGATTGATCAATCCGCAAAACTTCTGTTGCATCTGAAAGTAGAAACTCGCCCGATTACAACGGTATGCGTACTTCTCCCCTTGGCCGTTCTAGTCATTCGTTTCGAGCATCAGAACTGCGAAAATTTTGAGTTTCTCAAGCGTTTCTTATCTCCAAACTGCCATATCTCCCGAACGGATTGACCAATCCGCCAAATTTCTGTTGCATCTGAAAGTAGAAACTCGCCCGATTACAACGGTATGTGTAGTTTTCCCCTAGGCCGTTCCAGTTATTCGTTTCGAGCATCAGAACTGCGAAAATTTTGAGTTTCTCAAGCGTTTCTTACCTCCAAAATACCATATCTCGCGAACAGATTGACCAATCCGCAAAATTTCTGTTGCATTTGAAAGTAGAAACTTGCCCGATTTCAACGGTATGCGCACTTTTCCCCTAGGCGGTTCTAGTTATTAGTTTCGAGCATCAGAACTGCGAAAATTTTGAGTTTCTCAAGCGTTTCTTATCTCCAAACTGCCATATCTCGCGAACGGATTGATCAATCCGCAAAATTTCTGTTGCATCTGAAAGTAGAACTCGCCCGATTACAACGGTATGCGCACTTTTCCCCTAGGCAGTTCTAGTCATTCGTTTCGAGCATCAGAACTGCGAAAATTTTGAGTTTCTCAAGCGTTTCTGACCTCCAAACTGCCATATCTCGCGAACGGATTGACCAATCCGCAAAATTTCTGTTGCATCTGAAAGTAGAAACTCGCCCGATTACAACGGTACGTGTAGTTTTCCCCTAGACCGTTCCTGTTATTCGTTTCGAGCATCAGAACTGCGAAAATTTTGAGTTTCTAAAGCGTTCCTTATATCCAAACTGCCATATCTCGCGAACGGATTGATCAATCCGCAAAATTTCTGTTGCATCGGAAAGTAAAAACTCGCCCGATTACAACGGTATGCGTACTTCTCCCCTTGGCCGTTCTAGTCATTCGTTTCGAGCATCAGAACTGCGAAAATTTTGAGTTTCTCAAGCGTTTCTTATCTCCAAACTGCCATATCTCGCGAACGGATTGACCAATCCGCAAAATTTCTGTTGCATCTGAAAGTAGAAACTCGCCCGATTACAACGGTATGTGTAGTTTTCCCCTAGGCCGTTCTAGTCACTCGTTTCGAGCATCAGAACTGCGAAAATTTTGAGTTTCTCAAGCGTTTCTTACGTCCAAACTGCCATATCTCGCGAACGGATCGACCAATCCGCAAAATTTCTGTTGCATCTGAAAGTAGAAACACGCCCTATTACATCGGAATGCGTACTTTTCCCATAGGCCGTTCTTGTTATTCGTTTCGAGTATCAGAACTGCGAAAATTTTGAGTTTCTCAAGCGTTTCTTACATCCAAACGGCCATATCTGGCGAACGGATTGACCAATCCGCATAATTTCTGTTGCATCTGAAAGTAGAAATTCGCCCGATTACATCGGTATGCGTACTTTTACCCTAGGCCGTTCTAGTTATTAGTTTCGAGCATCAGAACTGCGAAAATTTTGAGTTTCCCAAGAGTTTCTTACCTTAAAACTGCCACATCTCGCGAACGGATTGACCAATCCGCAAAATTTCTGTTGCATCTGAAAGTAGAAACTCGCCCGATTACAACGGTATGCGCACTTTTCCCCTAGGCCGTTCTAGTTATTCGTTTCGAGCATCAGAACTGCGAAAATTTTGAGTTTCTCAAGCGTTTCTTACATCCAAACGGCCATATCACGCGAACGGATTGCCCAATCCGCATAATTTCTGTTGCATTTGAAAGTAGAAACGCGCCCGATTACAACAGTATGTGTAGTTTTCCCCTAGGCCTTGGCAGTTATTTGTTTCGAGCATCAGAACTGCGAAAATTTTGAGTTTCTCAAGCGTTTCTTACCTCCAAACTGCCATATCTCTCGAACGGATTGACCAATCCGCATAATTTCTGTTGCATCTGAAAGTAGAAACTCGCCCGATTACAACGGTATGCGTACTTCTCCCCTAGGCCGTTCTAGTCATTCGTTTCGAGCATCAGAACTGCGAAAATTTTGAGTTTCTCAAGCGTTTCTTATCTCCAAACTGCCATATCTCGCGAACGGATTGATCAATCCCCAAAATTTCTGTTGCATCTGAAAGTAGAAACTCGCCCGATTACAACGGTAGGTGTAGTTTTCCCCTAGACCGTTCCTGTTATTCGTTTCGAGCATCAGAACTGCGAAAATTTTGAGTTTCTAAAGCGTTCCTTATATCCAAACTGCCATATCTCGCGAACGGATTGATCAATCCGCAAAATTTCTGTTGCATCGGAAAGTAGAAACTCGCCCGATTACAACGGTATGCGTACTTCTCCCCTTGGCCGTTCTAGTCATTCGTTTCGAGCATCAGAACTGCGAAAATTTTGAGTTCCTCAAGCGTTTCTTATCTCCAAACTGCCATATCTCGCGAACGGATTGACCAATCCGCAAAATTTCTGTTGCATCTGAAAGTAGAAACTCGCCCGATTACAACGGTATGTGTAGTTTTCCCCTAGGCCGTTCTAGTCACTCGTTTCGAGCATCAGAACTGCGAAAATTTTGAGTTTCTCAAGCGTTTCTTACGCCCAAACTGCCATATCTCGCGAACGGATCGACCAATCCGCAAAATTTCTGTTGCATCTGAAAGTAGAAACACGCCCTATTACATCGGAATGCGTACTTTTCCCATAGGCCGTTCTTGTTATTCGTTTCGAGTATCAGAACTGCGAAAATTTTGAGTTTCTCAAGCGTTTCTTACCTCCAAACAGCCACATCTCGCGAACGGATTGACCAATCCGCAAAATTTCGGTTGCACTTGAAAGTAGAAACTCGCCCGATTACAACGGTATGCGCACTTTTCCCCTAGGCCGTTCCAGTTATTCATTTCGAGCATCAGAACTGCGAAAATTTTGAGTTTCTCAAGCGTTTCTTACCTCCAAACTGCCATATCTCTCGAACGGATTGACCAATCCGCAAAATTTCTGTTGCATTTGAAAGTAGAAACTCGCCCGATTACAACGGTATGCGCACTTTTCCCCTAGGCCGTTCTAGTTATTCGTTTCGAGCATCAGAACTGCGAAAATTTTGAGTTTCTCAAGCGTTTCTTACATCCAAACGGCCATATCTGGCGAACGGATTGACCAATCCGCATAATTTCTGTTGCATCTGAAAGTAGAAATTCGCCCGATTACATCGGTATGCGTACTTTTACCCTAGGCCGTTCTAGTTATTCGTTTCGAGCATCAGAACTGCGAAAATTTTGAGTTTCTCAAGCGTTTCTTACATCCAAACGGCCATATCACGCGAACGGATTGCCCAATCCGCATAATTTCTGTTGCATTTGAAAGTAGAAACGCGCCCGATTACAACAGTATGTGTAGTTTTCCCCTAGGCCTTGGCAGTTATTTGTTTCGAGCATCAGAACTGCGAAAATTTTGAGTTTCTCAAGCGTTTCTTACCTCCAAACTGCCATATCTCTCGAACGGATTGACCAATCCGCATAATTTCTGTTGCATCTGAAAGTAGAAACTCGCCCGATTACAACGGTATGCGTACTTCTCCCCTAGGCCGTTCTAGTCATTCGTTTCGAGCATCAGAACTGCGAAAATTTTGAGTTTCTCAAGCGTTTCTTATCTCCAAACTGCCATATCTCGCGAACGGATTGATCAATCCCCAAAATTTCTGTTGCATCTGAAAGTAGAAACTCGCCCGATTACAACGGTAGGCGCACTTTTCCCCTAGGCGGTTCTAGTTATTCGTTTCGAGCATCAGAACTGCGAAAATTTTGAGTTTCTCAAGCGTTTCTTACCTCCAAACTGCCATATCTCGCGAACGGATTGACCAATCCGCAAAATTTCTGTTGCATCTGAAAGTAGAAACTCGCCCGATTACAACGGTTGGTGTAGTTTTCCCCTAGGCCGTTCTAGTTATTCGTTTCGAGCATCAGAACTGCGAAAATTTTGAGTTTCTCAAGCGTTTTTTACTTCCAAACTGCCATATCTCGCGAACGGATTGACCAATCCGCAAAATTTCTGTTGCATCTGAAAGTAGAGACTCGCCCGATTACAACGGTATGTGTAGTTTTCCCCTAGGCCGTTCCAGTTATTCGTTTCGAGCATCAGAACTGCGAAAATTTTGAGTTTCTCAAACGTTTCTTATCTCCAAACTGCCATATCTCGCGAACGGATTGATCAATCCGCAAAATTTCTGTTGCATCTGAAAGGAGAACTCGCCCGATTACAACGGTATGCGCACTTTTCCCCTAGGCGGTTCTAGTCATTCGTTTCGAGCATCAGAACTGCGAAAATTTTGAGTTTCTCAAGCGTTTCTGACCTCCAAACTGCCATATCTCGCGAACGGATTGACCAATCCGCAAAATTTCTGTTGCATCTGAAAGTAGAGACTCGCCCGATTACAACGGTATGTGTAGTTTTCCCCTAGGCCGTTCCAGTTATTCGTTTCGAGCATCAGAACTGCGAAAATTTTGAGTTTCTCAAGCGTTTCTTACCTCCAAACTGCCATATCTCGCGAACGTATTGACCAATCCGCAAAATTTCTGTTGCATCTGAAAGTAGAAACACGCCCGATTACAACGGTATGCGCACTTTGCCCCTAGGCCGTTCCAGTTATTCGTTTCGAGCATCAGAACTGCGAAAATTTTGAGTTTCTAAAGCGTTTCTTACCACCAAACTGCCATATCTCGCGAACGGATTGACCAATCCGCAAAATTTCGGTTGCACTTGAAAGTAGAAACTCGACCGATTACAACGGTATGCGCACTTTTCCCCTAGGCCGTTCTAGTTATTCGTTTCGAGCATCAGAACTGCGAAAATTTTGAGTTTCTCAAGCGTTTCTTACATCCAAACAGCCATATCTGGCGAACGGATTGACCAATCCGCATAATTTCTGTTGCATCTGAAAGTAGAAATTCGCCCGATTACATCGGTATGCGTACTTTTCCCCTAGGCCGTTCCAGTTATTCGTTTCGAGCATCAGAACTGCGAAAATTTTGAGTTTCTCAAGCGTTTCTTACCTCCAAACTGCCATATCTCGCGAACGGATTGACCAATCCGCAAAATTTCTGTTGCATCTGAAAGTAGAGACTCGCCCGATTACAACGGTATGTGTAGTTTTCCCCTAGGCCGTTCCAGTTATTCGTTTCGAGCATCAGAACTGCGAAAATTTTGAGTTTCTCAAGCGTTTCTTACCACCAAACTGCCATATCTCGCGAACGGATTGACCAATCCGCAAAATTTCGGTTGCACTTGAAAGTAGAAACTCGTCCGATTACAACGGTATGCGCACTTTTCCCCTAGGCCGTTCTAGTTATTCGTTTCGAGCATCAGAACTGCGAAAATTTTGAGTTTCTCAAGCGTTTCTTACATCCAAACAGCCATATCTGGCGAACGGATTGACCAATCCGCATAATTTCTGTTGCATCTGAAAGTAGAAATTCGCCCGATTACATCGGTATGCGTACTTTTCCCCTAGGCCGTTCCAGTTATTCGTTTCGAGCATCAGAACTGCGAAAATTTTGAGTTTCTCAAGCGTTTCTTACCTCCAAACTGCCATATCTCGCGAACGGATTGACCAATCCGCAAAATTTCTGTTGCATTTGAAAGTAGAAACTCGCCCGATTACAACGGTATGCGCACTTTTCCCCTAGGCCGTTCTAGTTCTTCGTTTCGAGCATCAGAACTGCGAAAATTTTGAGTTTCTCAAGCGTTTCTTACATCCAAACGGCCATATCTGGCGAACGGATTGACCAATCCGCATAATTTCTGTTGCATCTGAAAGTAGAAATTCGCCCGATTACATCGGTATGCGTACTTTTACCCTAGGCCGTTCTAGTTATTAGTTTCGAGCATCAGAACTGCGAAAATTTTGAGTTTCCCAAGCGTTTCTTACCTTAAAACTGCCACATCTCGCGAACGGATTGACCAATCCGCAAAATTTCTGTTGCATCTGAAAGTAGAAACTCGCCCGATTACAACGGTATGCGCACTTTTCCCCTAGGCCGTTCTAGTTATTCGTTTCGAGCATCAGAACTGCGAAAATTTTGAGTTTCTCAAGCGTTTCTTACATCCAAACGGCCATATCACGCGAACGGATTGCCCAATCCGCATAATTTCTGGTGCATTTGAAAGTAGAAACGCGCCCGATTACAACAGTATGTGTAGTTTTCCCCTAGGCCTTGGCAGTTATTTGTTTCGAGCATCAGAACTGCGAAAATTTTGAGTTTCTCAAGCGTTTCTTACCTCCAAACTGCCATATCTCTCGAACGGATTGACCAATCCGCATAATTTCTGTTGCATCTGAAAGTAGAAACTCGCCCGATTACAACGGTATGCGTACTTCTCCCCTAGGCCGTTCTAGTCATTCGTTTCGAGCATCAGAACTGCGAAAATTTTGAGTTTCTCAAGCGTTTCTTATCTCCAAACTGCCATATCTCGCGAACGGATTGATCAATCCCCAAAATTTCTGTTGCATCTGAAAGTAGAAACTCGCCCGATTACAACGGTAGGCGCACTTTTCCCCTAGGCGGTTCTAGTTATTCGTTTCGAGCATCAGAACTGCGAAAATTTTGAGTTTCTCAAGCGTTTCTTACCTCCAAACTGCCATATCTCGCGAACGGATTGACCAATCCGCAAAATTTCTGTGCCATCTGAAAGTAGAAACTCGCCCGATTACAACGGTAGGTGTAGTTTTCCCCTAGACCGTTCCTGTTATTCGTTTCGAGCATCAGAACTGCGAAAATTTTGAGTTTCTAAAGCGTTCCTTATATCCAAACTGCCATATCTCGCGAACGGATTGATCAATCCGCAAAATTTCTGTTGCATCGGAAAGTAGAAACTCGCCCGATTACAACGGTATGCGTACTTCTCCCCTTGGCCGTTCTAGTCATTCGTTTCGAGCATCAGAACTGCGAAAATTTTGAGTTCCTCAAGCGTTTCTTATCTCCAAACTGCCATATCTCGCGAACGGATTGACCAATCCGCAAAATTTCTGTTGCATCTGAAAGTAGAAACTCGCCCGATTACAACGGTGTGTGTAGTTTTCCCCTAGGCCGTTCTAGTCACTCGTTTCGAGCATCAGAACTGCGAAAATTTTGAGTTTCTCAAGCGTTTCTTACGTCCAAACTGCCATATCTCGCGAACGGATCGACCAATCCGCAAAATTTCTGTTGCATCTGAAAGTAGAAACACGCCCTATTACATCGGAATGCGTACTTTTCCCATAGGCCGTTCTTGTTATTCGTTTCGAGTATCAGAACTGCGAAAATTTTGAGTTTCTCAAGCGTTTCTTACCTCCAAACAGCCACATCTCGCGAACGGATTGACCAATCCGCAAAATTTCGGTTGCACTTGAAAGTAGAAACTCGCCCGATTACAACGGTATGTGTAGTTTTCCCCTAGGCCGTTCCAGTTATTCGTTTCGAGCATCAGAACTGCGAAAATTTTGAGTTTCTCAAGCGTTTCTTACCTCCAAACTGCCATATCTCGCGAACGTATTGACCAATCCGCAAAATTTATGTTGCATTTGAAAGTAGAAACTCGCCCGATTACAACGGTATGCGCACTTTTCCCCTAGGCGGTTCTAGTTATTCGTTTCGAGCATCAGAACTGCGAAAATTTTGAGTTTCTCAAACATTTCTTATCTCCAAACTGCCATATCTCGCGAACGGATTGATCAATCCGCAAAATTTCTGTTGCATCTGAAAGTAGAACTCGCCCGATTACAACGGTATGCGCACTTTTCCCCTAGGCGGTTCTAGTCATTCGTTTCGAGCATCAGAACTGCGAAAATTTTGAGTTTCTCAAGCGTTTCTGACCTCCAAACTGCCATATCTCGCGAACGGATTGACCAATCCGCAAAATTTCTGTTGCATCTGAAAGTAGAGACTCGCCCGATTACAACGGTATGTGTAGTTTTCCCCTAGGCCGTTCCAGTTATTCGTTTCGAGCATCAGAACTGCGAAAATTTTGAGTTTCTCAAGCGTTTCTTACCTCCAAACTGCCATATCTCGCGAACGTATTGACCAATCCGCAAAATTTCTGTTGCATCTGAAAGTAGAAACACGCCCGATTACAACGGTATGCGCACTTTGCCCCTAGGCCGTTCTGGTTATTAGTGACGAGCATCAGAACTGCGAAAATTTTGAGTTTCTCAAGCGTTTCTTACCTCCAAACTGCCATATCTCGCGAACGGATTGACCAATCCGCAAAATTTCTGTTGCATCTGAAAGTAGAGACTCGCCCGATTACAACGGTATGTGTAGTTTTCCCCTAGGCCGTTCCAGTTATTCGTTTCGAGCATCAGAACTGCGAAAATTTTGAGTTTCTCAAGCGTTTCTTACCACCAAACTGCCATATCTCGCGAACGGATTGACCAATCCGCAAAATTTCGGTTGCACTTGAAAGTAGAAACTCGACCGATTACAACGGTATGCGCACTTTTCCCCTAGGCCGTTCTAGTTATTCGTTTCGAGCATCAGAACTGCGAAAATTTTGAGTTTCTCAAGCGTTTCTTACATCCAAACAGCCATATCTGGCGAACGGATTGACCAATCCGCATAATTTCTGTTGCATCTGAAAGTAGAAATTCGCCCGATTACATCGGTATGCGTACTTTTCCCCTAGGCCGTTCCAGTTATTCGTTTCGAGCATCAGAACTGCGAAAATTTTGAGTTTCTCAAGCGTTTCTTACCTCCAAACTGCCATATCTCGCGAACGGATTGACCAATCCGCAAAATT
This sequence comes from Ptiloglossa arizonensis, assembly GCF_051014685.1. Taxonomy (NCBI): domain Eukaryota; kingdom Metazoa; phylum Arthropoda; class Insecta; order Hymenoptera; family Colletidae; genus Ptiloglossa; species Ptiloglossa arizonensis. The sequence continues at coordinate 508,266 of NW_027478446.1, read as the reverse complement.
TCTGTTGCATCTGAAAGTAGAGACTCGCCCGATTACAACGGTATGTGTAGTTTTCCCCTAGGCCGTTCCAGTTATTCGTTTCGAGCATCAGAACTGCGAAAATTTTGAGTTTCTCAAGCGTTTCTTACCACCAAACTGCCATATCTCGCGAACGGATTGACCAATCCGCAAAATTTCGGTTGCACTTGAAAGTAGAGACTCGTCCGATTACAACGGTATGCGCACTTTTCCCCTAGGCCGTTCTAGTTATTCGTTTCGAGCATCAGAACTGCGAAAATTTTGAGTTTCTCAAGCGTTTCTTACATCCAAACAGCCATATCTGACGAACGGATTGACCAATCCGCATAATTTCTGTTGCATCTGAAAGTAGAAATTCGCCCGATTACATCGGTATGCGTACTTTTCCCCTAGGCCGTTCCAGTTATTCGTTTCGAGCATCAGAACTGCGAAAATTTTGAGTTTCTCAAGCGTTTCTTACCTCCAAACTGCCATATCTCGCGAACGTATTGACCAATCCGCAAAATTTCTGTTGCATTTGAAAGTAGAAACTCGCCCGATTACAACGGTATGCGCACTTTTCCCCTAGGCGGTTCTAGTTATTCGTTTCGAGCATCAGAACTGCGAAAATTTTGAGTTTCTCAAACGTTTCTTATCTCCAAACTGCCATATCTCGCGAACGGATTGATCAATCCGCAAAATTTCTGTTGCATCTGAAAGTAGAACTCGCCCGATTACAACGGTATGCGCACTTTTCCCCTAGGCGGTTCTAGTCATTCGTTTCGAGCATCAGAACTGCGAAAATTTTGAGTTTCTCAAGCGTTTCTGACCTCCAAACTGCCATATCTCGCGAACGGATTGACCAATCCGCAAAATTTCTGTTGCATCTGAAAGTAGAAACTCGCCCGATTACAACGGTATGTGTAGTTGTCCCCTAGGCCGTTCTAGTTATTCGTTTCGAGCATCAGAACTGCGAAAATTTTCAGTTTCTCAAGCGTTTCTTACTTCCAAACTGCCACATCTCGCGAACGGATCGACCAATTCGCAAAATTTCTGTTGCATCTGAAAGTGGAAACTCGCCCGATTACAACGGTACGCGCACTTTGCCCATAGGCCGTTCTGGTTATTAGTGTCGAGCATCAGAACTGCGAAAATTTTGAGTTTCTCAAGCGTTTCTTACCTCCAAACTGTTATATCTCGCGAACGGATTGAACAATCCGCAAAATTTCTGTTGCATCTGAAAGTAGAGACTCGCCCGATTACAACGGTATGTGTAGTATTCCCCTAGGCCGTTCCAGTTATTCGTTTCGAGCATCAGAACTGCGAAAATTTTGAGTTTCTCAAGCGTTTCTTACCTCCAAACTGCCATATCTCGCGAACGTATTGACCAATCCGCAAAATTTCTGTTGCATTTGAAAGTAGAAACTCGCCCGATTACAACGGTATGCGCACTTTTCCCCTAGGCGGTTCTAGTTATTCGTTTCGAGCATCAGAACTGCGAAAATTTTGAGTTTCTCAAACGTTTCTTATTTCCAAACTGCCATATCTCGCGAACGGATTGATCAATCCGCAAAATTTCTGTTGCATCTGAAAGTAGAACTCGCCCGATTACAACGGTATGCGCACTTTTCCCCTAGGCGGTTCTAGTCATTCGTTTCGAGCATCAGAACTGCGAAAATTTTGAGTTTCTCAAGCGTTTCTGACCTCCAAACTGCCATATCTCGCGAACGGATTGACCAATCCGCAAAATTTCTGTTGCATCTGAAAGTAGAAACTCGCCCGATTACAACGGTATGTGTAGCTTTCCCCTAGGCCGGTCTAGTTATTCGTTTCGAGCATCAGAACTGCGAAAATTTTCAGTTTCTCAAGCGTTTCTTACTTCCAAACTGCCACATCTCGCGAACGGATCGACCAATCGGCAAAATTTCTGTTGCATCTGAAAGTAGAAACTCGCCCGATTACAACGGTGTGCGAACTTTGCCCCTAGGCCGTTCTAGTTATTCGTGTCGAGCATCAGAACTGCGAAAATTTTGAGTTTCTCAAGCGTTTCTTACGTCCAAACTGCCATATCTCGCGAACGGATCGGCCAATCCGCAAAATTTCTGTTGCATCTGAAAGTAGAAACACGCCCTATTACAACGGTAGGTGCAATTTTCCGCTAGGCCGTTCTAGTTATTCGTTTCGAGCATCAGAACTGCGAAAATTTTGAGTTTCTCAAGCGTTTCTTAATTCCAAACTGCCACATCTCGCGAACGGATTGACCAACCCGCAAAATTTTTGTTGCATTTGAAAGTAGAAACTCGCCCGATTACAACGGTATGCGCACTTTTCCGCTAGGCCGTTCTAGTTATTCGTTTCGAGCATCAGAACTGCGAAAATTTTGAGTTTCTCAAGCGTTTCTTAATTCCAAACTGCCACATCTCGCGAACGGATTGACCAACCCGCAAAATTTTTGTTGCATTTGAAAGTAGAAACTCGCCCGATTACAACGGTATGCGCACTTTTCCCCTAGGCCGTTCTAGTTATTCGTTCGAGCATCAGAACTGCGAAAATTTTGATTTTCTCAAGCGTTTCTTACGTCCAAACTGCCATATCTCGCGAACGGATCGACAATCCGCAAAATTTCTGTTGCATCTGAAAGTAGAAACACGCCCTATTACATCGGTATGCGTACTTTTCCCCTAGGCCGTTCTTGTCATTCGTTTCGAGTATCAGAACTGCGAAAATTTTGAGTTTCTCAAGCGTTTCTTACATCAAACAGCCATATCTGGCGAACGGATTGACCAATCCGCATAATTTCTGTTGCATCTGAAAGTAGAAATTCGCCCGATTACATCGGTATGCGTACTTTTCCCCTAGGCCGTTCCAGTTATTCGTTTCGAGCATCAGAACTGCGAAAATTTTGAGTTTCTCAAGCGTTTTCTTACCTCCAAACTGCCATATCTCGCGAACGGATTGACCAATCCGCAAAATTTCTGTTGCATCTGAAAGTAGAGACTCCGCCCGGTTTACAACGGTATGTGTAGTTTTCCTAGGCGTTCCCAGTTATTCGTTTCGAGCATCATGAACTGCGAAAAATTTTGAGTTTCTCAAGCGTTTCTTACCACCAACCTGCCATATCTCGCGAACGGATTGACCAATCCGCAAATTTTCGGTTGCACTTGAAAGTAGAGACTCGTCCGATACAACGGTATGCGCACTTTTCCCCTAGGCCGTTCTAGTTATTCGTTTCGAGCATCAGAAACTGCGAAAATTTTGAGTTTCTCAAGCGTTTCTTACATCCAAACAGCCATATCTGACGAACGGATTGACCAATCCGCATAATTTCTGTGCATCTGAAAGTAGAAATTCGCCCGATTACATCGGTATGCGTACTTTTCCCCTAGGCCGTTCCAGTTATTCGTTTCGAGCATCAGAACTGCGAAAATTTTGAGTTTCTCAAGCGTTTCTTACCTCCAAACTGCCATATCTCGCGAACGTATTGACCAATCCGCAAAATTTCTGTTGCATTTGAAAGTAGAAACTCGCCCCGATTACAACGGTATGCGCACTTTTCCCCTAGGCGGTTCTAGTTATTCGTTTCGAGCATCAGAACTGCGAAAATTTTGAGTTTCTCAAACGTTTCTTATCTCCAAACTGCCATATCTCGCGAACGGATTGATCAATCCGCAAAATTTCTGTTGCATCTGAAAGTAGAACCTCGCCCGATTACACGGTATGCGCACTTTTCCCCTTAGGCGGTTCTAGTCATTCGTTTCGAGCATCAGAAACTGCGAAATTTGAGTTTCTCAAGCGTTTCTGACCTACCAAACTGCCATATCTCGCGAACGGATTGACCAATCCGCAAAATTTCTGTTGCATTCTGAAAGTAGAAACTCGCCCGATTACAACGGTATGTGTAGTTGTCCCCTAGGCCGTTCTAGTTATTCGTTTCGAGCATCAGAACTGCGAAAATTTTCAGTTTCTCAAGCGTTTCTACTTCCAAACTGCCACATCTCGCGAACGGATCGACCAATTCGCAAAATTTCTGTTGCATCTGAAAGTGGAAACTCGCCCGATTACAACGGTACGCGCACTTTGCCCATAGGCCCGTTCTGGTTATTAGTGTCGAGCATCAGAACTGCGAAAATTTTGAGTTTCTCAAGCGTTTCTTACCTCCAAACTGTTATATCTCGCGAACGGATTGAACAATCCGCAAAATTTCTGTTGCATCTGAAAGTAGAGACTCGCCCGATTACAACGGTATGTGTAGTATTCCCCTAGGCCGTTCCAGTTATTCGTTTCGAGCATCAGAACTGCGAAAATTTTGAGTTTCTCAAGCGTTTCTTACCTCCAAACTGCCATATCTCGCGAACGTATTGACCCAATCCGCAAAATTTCTGTTGCATTTGAAAGTAGAAACTCGCCCGATTACAACGGTATGCGCACTTTTCCCCTAGGCGGTTCTAGTTATTCGTTTCGAGCATCAGAACAGCGAAATTTTGAGTTTCTCAAACGTTTCTTATTTCCAAACTGCCATATCTCGCGAACGGATTGATCAATCCGCAAAATTTCTGTTGCATCTGAAAGTAGAACTCGTCCCGATACAACGGTATGCGCACTTTTCCCCCTAGGCGGTTCTAGTCATCGTTTCGAGCATCAGAACTGCGAAAATTTTGAGTTTCTCAAGCGTTTCTGACCTCCAAACTGCCATAATCTCGCGAACGGATTGACCCAATCCGCAAAATTTCTGTTGCATCTGAAAGTAGAAGAAACTCGCTCCCGATTACAACGGTATGTGTAGCTTTCCCCTAGGCCGGTCTAGTATTCGTTTCGAGCATCAGAACTGCGAAAATTTTCAGTTTCTCAAGCGTTTCTTACTTCCAAACTGCCACATCTCGCGAACGGATCGACCAATCGGCAAAATTTCTGTTGCATCTGAAAGTAGAAACTCGCCCGATTACAACGGTGTGCGAACTTTGCCCCTAGGCCGTTCTAGTTATTCGTGTCGAGCATCAGAACTGCGAAAATTTTGAGTTTCTCAAGCGTTTCTTACGTCCAAACTGCCATATCTCGCGAACGGATCGGCCAATCCGCAAAATTTCTGTTGCATCTGAAAGTAGAAACACGCCCTATTACAACGGTAGGTGCAATTTTCCGCTAGGCCGTTCTAGTTATTCGTTTCGAGCATCAGAACTGCGAAAATTTTGAGTTTCTCAAGCGTTTCTTAATTCCAAACTGCCACATCTCGCGAACGGATTGACCAACCCGCAAAATTTTTGTTGCATTTGAAAGTAGAAACTCGCCCCGATTACAACGGTATGCGCACTTTTCCGCTAGGCCGTTCTAGTTATTCGTTTCGAGCATCAGAACTGCGAAAATTTTGAGTTTCTCAAGCGTTTCTTAATTCCAAACTGCCACATCTCGCGAACGGATTGACCAACCCGCAAAATTTTTGTTGCATTTGAAAGTAGAAACTCGCCCGATTACAACGGTATGCGCACTTTTCCCCTAGGCCGTTCTAGTTATTCGTTTCGAGCATCAGAACTGCGAAAATTTTGAGTTTCTCAAGCGTTTCTTAATTCCAAACTGCCACATCTCGCGAACGGATCGACCAATCCGCAAAATTTCTGTTGCATCTGAAAGTAGAAACTCGCCCGATTACAACGGTATGTGTAGTTTTCCCCTAGGCCGTTCCAGTTATTCGTTTCGAGCATCAGAACTGCGAAAATTTTGAGTTTCTCAAGCGTTTCTTACCTCCAAAATACCATATCTCGCGAACGGATTGACCAATCCGCAAAATTTCTGTTGCATTTGAAAGTAGAAACTTGCCCGATTACAACGGTATGCGCACTTTTCCCCTAGGCGTTTCTAGTTATTCGTGTCGAGCATCAAAAACTGCGAAAATTTTGAGTTTCTCAAGCGTTTCTTACGTCCAAACTGCCATATCTCGCGAACGGATCGACCAATCCGCAAAATTTCTGTTGCATCTGAAAGTAGAAACACGCCCTATTACAACGGTAGGTGTAGTTTACCGCTAGGCCGTTCTAGTTATTCGTTTCGAGCATCAGAACTGCGAAAATTTAGAGTTTCTCAAGCGTTTCTTAATTCCAAACTGCCACATCTCGCGAACGGATTGACCAATCCGCAAAATTTTTGTTGCATTTGAAAGTAGAAATTCGCCCGATTACAACGGTATGCGCACTTTTCCCCTAGGCCGTTCTAGTTATTCGTTTCGAGCATCAGAACTGCGAAAATTTTGAGTTTCTCAAGCGTTTCTTAATTCCAAACTGCCACATCTCGCGAACGGATCGACCAATCCGCAAAATTTCTGTTGCATCTGAAAGTAGAAACTCGCCCGATTACAACGGTATGTGTAGTTTTCCCCTAGGCCGTTCCAGTTATTCGTTTCGAGCATCAGACCTGCGAAAATTTTGAGTTTCTCAAGCGTTTCTTACCTCCAAAATACCATATCTCGCGAACGGATTGACCAATCCGCAAAATTTCTGTTGCATTTGAAGGTAGAAACTTGCCCGATTACAACGGTATGCGCACTTTTCCCCTAGGCGGTTCTAGTTATTCGTTTCGAGCATCACAACTGCGAAAATTTTGAGTTTCTCAAGCGTTTCTTATCTCCAAACTGCCATATCTCGCGAACGGATTGATCAATCCGCAAAATTTCTGTTGCATCTGAAAGTAGAACTCGCCCGATTACAACGGTATGCGCACTTTTCCCCTAGGCGGTTCTAGTCATTCGTTTCGAGCATCAGAACTGCGAAAATTTTGAGTTTCTCAAGCGTTTCTGACCTCCAAACTGCCATATCTCGCGAACGGATTGACCAATCCGCAAAATTTCTGTTGCATCTGAAAGTAGAAACTAGCCCGATTACAACGGTATGTGTAGTTTTCCCCTAGACCGTTCCAGTTATTCGTTTCGAGCATCAGAACTGCGAAAATTTTGAGTTTCTAAAGCGTTCCTTATATCCAAACTGCCATATCTCGCGAACGGATTGATCAATCCGCAAACTTTCTGTTGCATCTGAAAGTAGAAACTCGCCCGATTACAACGGTATGCGTACTTCTCCCCTTGGCCGTTCTAGTCATTCGTTTCGAGCATCAGAACTGCGAAAATTTTGAGTTTCTCAAGCGTTTCTTATCTCCAAACTGCCATATCTCGCGAACGGACTGACCAATCCGCAAAATTTCTGTTGCATCTGAAAGTAGAAACTCGCCCGATTACAACGGTATGTGTAGTTTTCCCCTAGGCCGTTCTAGTCACTCGTTTCGAGCATCAGAACTGCGAAAATTTTGAGTTTCTCAAGCGTTTCTTACGTCCAAACTGCCATATCTCGCGAACGGATCGACCAATCCGCAAAATTTCTGTTGCATCTGAAAGCAGAAACACGCCCTATTACAACGGTAGGTGTAGTTTTCCGCTAGGCCGTTCTAGTTATTCGTTTCGAGCATCAGAACTGCGAAAATTTTGAGTTTCTCAAGCGTTTCTTAATTCCAAACTGCCACATCTCGCGAACGGATTGACCAATCCGCAAAATTTTTGTTGCATTTGAAAGTAGAAACGCCCGATTACAACGGTATGCGCACTTTTCCCCTAGGCCGTTCTAGTTATTCGTTTCGAGCATCAGAACTGCGAAAATTTTGAGTTTCTCAAGCGTTTCTTAATTCCAAACTGCCACATCTCGCGAACGGATCGACCAATCCGCAAAATTTCTGTTGCATCTGAAAGTAGAAACTCGCCCGATTACAACGGTGTGTGTAGTTTTCCCCTAGGCCGTTCCAGTTATTCGTTTCGAGCATCAGAACTGCAAAAATTTTGAGTTTCTCAAGCGTTTCTTACCTCCAAAATACCATATCTCGCGAACGGATTGATCAATCCGCAAAATTTCTGTTGCATCTGAAAGTAGAACTCGCCCGATTACAACGGTATGCGCACTTTTCCCCTAGGCGGTTCTAGTCATTCGTTTCGAGCATCAGAACTGCGAAAATTTTGAGTTTCTCAAGCGTTTCTGACCTCCAAACTGCCATATCTCGCGAACGGATTGACCAATCCGCAAAATTTCTGTTGCATCTGAAAGTAGAAACTCGCCCGATTACAAAGGTATGTGTAGTTTTCCCCTAGACCGTTCCAGTTATTCGTTTCGAGCATCAGAACTGCGAAAATTTTGAGTTTCTAAAGCGTTCCTTATATCCAAACTGCCATATCTCGCGAACGGATTGATCAATCCGCAAAATTTCTGTTGCATCTGAAAGTAGAAACTCGCCCGATTACAACGGTATGCGTACTTTTCCCCTAGGCCGTTCCAGTTATTCGTTTCGAGCATCAGAACTGCGAAAATTTTGAGTTTCTCAAGCGTTTCATACCTCCAAAATACCATATCTCGCGAACGGATTGACCAATCCGCAAAATTTCTGTTGCATTTGAAGGTAGAAACTTGCCCGATTACAACGGTATGCGCACTTTTCCCCTAGGCGGTTCTAGTTATTCGTTTCGAGCATCAGAACTGCGAAAATTTTGAGTTTCTCAAGCGTTTCTTATCTCCAAACTGCCATATCTCGCGAACGGATTGACCAATCCGCAAAATTTCTGTTGCATTTGAAGGTAGAAACTTGCCCGATTACAACGGTATGCGCACTTTTCCCCTAGGCGGTTCTAGTTATTCGTTTCGAGCATCAGAACTGCGAAAATTTTGAGTTTCTCAAGCGTTTCTTATCTCCAAACTGCCATATCTCGCGAACGGATTGATCAATCCGCAAAATTTCTGTTGCATCTGAAAGTAGAAACTCGCCCGATTACAACGGTATGTGTAGTTTTTCCCCTAGGCCGTTCCAGTTATTCGTTTCGAGCATCAGAACTGCGAAAATTTTGAGTTTCTCAAGCGTTTCTTACCTCCAAAATACCATACCTCGCGAACGGATTGATCAATCCGCAAAATTTCTGTTGCATCTGAAAGTAGAACTCGCCCGATTACAACGGTATGCGTACTTCTCCCCTAGGCCGTTCTAGTCATTCGTTTCGAGCATCAGAACTGCGAAAATTTTGAGTTTCTCAAGCGTTTCTTACCTCCAAACTGCCATATCTCGCGAACGGATTGACCAATCCGCAAAATTTCTGTTGCATTTGAAAGTAGGAAACTCGCCCGATTACAACGGAATGCGCACTTTTCCCCTAGGCCGTTCTAGTTATTCGTTTCGAGCATCAGAACTGCGAAAATTTTGAGTTTCTCAAGCGTTTCTTACATTCCAAACGGCCATATCTGGCGAACGGATTGACCAATCCGCATAATTTCTGTTGCATCTGAAAGTAGAAATCCGCCCGATTACATCGGTATGCGTACTTTTACCCCTTGGCCGTTCTAGTTATTAGTTTTCGAGCATCAGAACTGCGAAAATTTTGAGTTTCCCAAGCGTTTCTTACCTTAAAACTGCACACATCTCGCGAACGGATTGACCAATCCGCAAATTTCTATTGCATCTGAAAGTAGAAACTCGCCCGAATTACAACGGTATGCGCACTTTTCCCCCTAGGCCGTTCTAGTTATTCGTTTCGAGCATCAGAACTGCGAAAATTTTGAGTTTCTCAAGCGTTTTTACCTCCAAACTGCCATAGTCTCTCGAACGGGATTGACCAATCCTGCATAATTTCTGTTGCCTCTGAAAGTAGAAACTCGCCCGATTACAATGGTATGCGTACTTCTCCCCTAGGCGCTTCAAGTCAATCGTTTCGAGCATCAGAACTGCGAAAATTTTGAGTTTTCTCAAGCGTTTCTTACCTCCAAACCTGCCATATCTCTCGAACGGATTGACCAATCCGCATAATTTCTGTTGCATCTGAAGTAGAAACTCGCCCGTATTACAACGGTATGCGTACTTCTCCCCTAGGCCGTTCTAGTCATTCGTTTCGAGCATCAGAACTGCGAAAATTTTGAGTTCCTCAAGCGTTTCTTACTCCAAACTGCCATATCTCGCGAACGGATTGACCAATCCGCAAAATTTCTGTTGCATTTGAAAGTAGAAACTCCGCCCCGATTACAACGGTATTCGAACTTTTCCCCTAGGCCGTTCTAGTTATTCGTTTTCGAGCATCAGAACTGCGAAAATTTTGAGTTTCTCAAGCGTTTCTTACATCCAAACGGCCATATCTGGCGAACGGGATTGACCAATCCGCATAATTTCTGTTGCATCTGAAAGTAGAAATTCGCCCGATTTACATCGGTATGCGTACTTTTCCCCTAGGCCGTTCTAGTTATTAGTTTCGAGCATCAGAACTGCGAAAATTTGAGTTTCCCAAGCGTTTCTTACCTTAAAAACTGCCACATCTCGCGAACGGATTGACCAATCCGCAAAATTTCTGTTGCATCTGAAAGTAGAAGCTCGCCCGATTACAACGGTATGCGCACTTTTCCCCTAGGCCGTTCTAGTTATTCGTTTCGAACATCAGAACTGCGAAAATTTTGAGTTTCTCAAGCGTTTTCTTACATCCAAACGGCCATATCACGCGAACGGATTCACCAATCCGCATAATTTCTGTTGCATCTGAAAGTAGAAACTCGCCCGATTACAACGGTATGCGTACTTCTCCCCTAGGCCGTTCTAGTCATTCGTTTCGAGCATCAGAACTGCGAAAATTTGGAGTTTCTCAAGCGTTTCTTACATCCAAACTGCCATATCTCGCGAACGGATTGACCAATCCGCAAAATTTCTGTTGCATTTGAAAGTAGAAACGCGCCCGATTACAACAGTATGTGTAGTTTTCCCCTAGACCTTGGCAGTTATTTGTTTCGAGCATCAGAACTGCGAAAATTTTGAGTTTCTCAAGCGTTTCTTACCTCCAAACTGCCATATCTCTCGAACGGATTGACCAATCCGCATAATTTCTGTTGCATCTGAAAGTAGAAACTCGCCCGATTACAACGGTATGCGTACTTCTCCCCTAGGCGGTTCTAGTTATTCGTTTCGAGCATCAGAACTGCGAAAATTTTGAGTTTCTCAAGCGTTTCTTACTTCCAAACTGCCACATCTCGCGAACGGATCGACCAATCCGCAAAATTTCTGTTGCATCTGAAAGTAGAAACTCGCCCGATTACAACGGTAGGCGCACTTTTCCCCTAGGCGGTTCTAGTTATTCGTTTCGAGCATCAGAACTGCGAAAATTTTGAGTTTCTCAAGCGTTTCTTACCTCCAAACTGCCATATCTCGCGAACGGATTGACCAATCCGCAAAATTTCTGTTGCATCTGAAAGTAGAATCTCGCCCGATTACAACGGTTTGTGTGGTTTTCCCCTAGGCCGTTCTAGTTATTCGTTTCGAGCTTCAGAACTGCGAAAATTTTGAGTTTCTCAAGCGTTTCTTACTTCCAAACTGCCACATCTCGCGAACGGATCGACCAATCCGCAAAATTTCTGTTGCATCTGAAAGTAGAAACTCGCCCGATTACAACGGTATGCGCACTTTGCCCCTAGGGCGTTCTGGTTATTAGTGACGAACATCAGAACTGCGAAAATTTTGAGTTTCTCAAGCGTTTCTTACTTCCAAACTGCCATATCTCGCGAACGGAATGACCAATCCGCAAAATTTCTGTTGCATCTGAAAGTAGAGACTCGCCCGATTACAACGGTATGTGTAGTTTTCCCCTAGGCCGTTCCAGTTATTCGTTTCGAGCATCAGAACTGCGAAAATTTTGAGTTTCTCAAGCGTTTCTTACCTCCAAACTGCCATATCTCGCGAACGGATTGACCAATCCGCAAAATTTCTGTTGCATTTGAAAGTAGAAACTCGCCCGATTACAACGGTATGCGCACTTTTCCCCTAGGCCATTCTAGTTATTCGTTTCGAGCATCAGAACTGCGAAAATTTTGAGTTTCTCAAGCGTTTCTTACATCCAAACGGCCATATCTCGCGAACGGATTGACCAATCCGCAAAATTTCTGTTGCATCTGAAAGTAGAAACTCGCCCGATTACAACGGTTGGTGTAGTTGTCCCCTAGGCCGTTCTAGTTATTCGTTTCGAGCATCAGAACTGCGAAAATTTTGAGTTTCTCAAGCGTTTCTTTCTTCCAAACTGCCACATCTCGCGAACGGATCGACCAATCCGCAAAATTTCTATTGCATCTGAAAGTAGAAACTCGCCCGATTACAACGGTATGCGCACTTTGCCCCTAGGCCGTTCTGGTTATTAGTGTCGAGCATCAGAACTGCGAAAATTTTGAGTTTCTCAAGCGTTTCTTACCTCCAAACTGTTATATCTCGCGAACGGATTGAACAATCCGCAAAATTTCTGTTGCATCTGAAAGTAGAGACTCGCCCGATTACAACGGTATGTGTAGTATTCCCCTAGGCCGTTCCAGTTATTCGTTTCGAGCATCAGAACTGCGAAAATTTTGAGTTTCTCAAGCGTTTCTTACCTCCAAACTGCCATATCTCGCGAACATATTGACCAATCCGCAAAATTTCTGTTGCATTTGAAAGTAGAAACTCGCCCGATTACAACGGTATGCGCACTTTTCCCCTAGGCGGTTCTAGTTATTCGTTTCGAGCATCAGAACTGCGAAAATTTTGAGTTTCTCAAACGTTTCTTATCTCCAAACTGCCATATCTCGCGAACGGATTGATCAATCCGCAAATTTTCTGTTGCATCTGAAAGTAGAACTCGCCCGATTACAACGGTATGCGCACTTTTCCCCTAGGCGGTTCTAGTCATTCGTTTCGAGCATCAGAACTGCGAAAATTTTGAGTTTCTCAAGCGTTTCTGACCTCCAAACTGCCATATCTCGCGAACGGATTGACCAATCCGCAAAATTTCTGTTGCATCTGAAAGTAGAAACTCGCCCGATTACAACGGTATGTGTAGCTTTCCACTAGGCCGGTCTAGTTATTCGTTTCGAGCATCAGAACTGCGAAAATTTTCAGTTTCTCAAGCGTTTCTTACTTCCAAACTGCCACATCTCGCGAACGGATCGACCAATCGGCAAAATTTCTGTTGCATCTGAAAGTAGAAACTCGCCCGATTACAACGGTGTGCGAACTTTGCCCCTAGGCCGTTCTAGTTATTCGTGTCGAGCATCAGAACTGCGAAAATTTTGAGTTTCTCAAGCGTTTCTTACGTCCAAACTGCCATATCTCGCGAACGGATCGACCAATCCGCAAAATTTCTGTTGCATCTGAAAGTAGAAACACGCCCTATTACAACGGTAGGTGTAGTTTTCCGCTAGGCCGTTCTAGTTATTCGTTTCGAGCATCAGAACTGCGAAAATTTTGAGTTTCTCAAGCGTTTCTTAATTCCAAACTGCCACATCTCGCGAACGGATTGACCAATCCGCAAAATTTTTGTTGCATTTGAAAGTAGAAACTCGCCCGATTACAACGGTATGCGCACTTTTCCCCTAGGCCGTTCTAGTTATTCGTTTCGGGCATCATAACTGCGAAAATTTTGAGTTTCTCAAGCGTTTCTTAATTCCAAACTGCCACATCTCGCGAACGGATCGACCAATCCGCAAAGTTTCTGTTGCATCTGAAAGTAGAAACTCGCCCGATTACAACGGTATGTGTAGTTTTCCCCTAGGCCGTTCCAGTTATTCGTTTCGAGCATCAGAACTGCGAAAATTTTGAGTTTCTCAAGCGTTTCTTACCTCCAAAATACCATATCTCGCGAACGGATTGACCAATCCGCAAAATTTCTGTTGCATTTGAAAGTAGAATCTTGCCCGATTACAACGGTATGCGCACTTTTCCCCTAGGCCGTTCTAGTTATTCGTTTCGAACATCAGAACTGCGAAAATTTTGAGTTTCTCAAGCGTTTCTTACATCCAAACGGCCATATCACGCGAACGGATTCACCAATCCGCATAATTTCTGTTGCATCTGAAAGTAGAAACTCGCCCGATTACAACGGTATGCGTACTTCTCCCCTAGGCCGTTCTAGTCATTCGTTTCGAGCATCAGAACTGCGAAAATTTTGAGTTTCTCAAGCGTTTCTTACATCCAAACTGCCATATCTCGCGAACGGATTGACCAATCCGCAAAATTTCTGTTGCATTTGAAAGTAGAAACGCGCCCGATTACAACAGTATGTGTAGTTTTCCCCTAGACCTTGGCAGTTATTTGTTTCGAGCATCAGAACTGCGAAAATTTTGAGTTTCTCAAGCGTTTCTTACCTCCAAACTGCCATATCTCTCGAACGGATTGACCAATCCGCATAATTTCTGTTGCATCTGAAAGTAGAAACTCGCCCGATTACAACGGTATGCGTACTTCTCCCCTAGGCGGTTCTAGTTATTCGTTTCGAGCATCAGAACTGCGAAAATTTTGAGTTTCTCAAGCGTTTCTTACTTCCAAACTGCCACATCTCGCGAACGGATCGACCAATCCGCAAAATTTCTGTTGCATCTGAAAGTAGAAACTCGCCCGATTACAACGGTAGGCGCACTTTTCCCCTAGGCGGTTCTAGTTATTCGTTTCGAGCATCAGAACTGCGAAAATTTTGAGTTTCTCAAGCGTTTCTTACCTCCAAACTGCCATATCTCGCGAACGGATTGACCAATCCGCAAAATTTCTGTTGCATCTGAAAGTAGAATCTCGCCCGATTACAACGGTTTGTGTGGTTTTCCCCTAGGCCGTTCTAGTTATTCGTTTCGAGCTTCAGAACTGCGAAAATTTTGAGTTTCTCAAGCGTTTCTTACTTCCAAACTGCCACATCTCGCGAACGGATCGACCAATCAAGTAGAAACTCGCCCGATTACAACGGTATGCGCACTTTGCCCCTAGGGCGTTCTGGTTATTAGTGACGAACATCAGAACTGCGAAAATTTTGAGTTTCTCAAGCGTTTCTTACTTCCAAACTGCCATATCTCGCGAACGGAATGACCAATCCGCAAAATTTCTGTTGCATCTGAAAGTAGAGACTCGCCCGATTACAACGGTATGTGTAGTTTTCCCCTAGGCCGTTCCAGTTATTCGTTTCGAGCATCAGAACTGCGAAAATTTTGAGTTTCTCAAGCGTTTCTTACCTCCAAACTGCCATATCTCGCGAACGGATTGACCAATCCGCAAAATTTCTGTTGCATTTGAAAGTAGAAACTCGCCCGATTACAACGGTATGCGCACTTTTCCCCTAGGCCATTCTAGTTATTCGTTTCGAGCATCAGAACTGCGAAAATTTTGAGTTTCTCAAGCGTTTCTTACATCCAAACGGCCATATCTCGCGAACGGATTGACCAATCCGCAAAATTTCTGTTGCATCTGAAAGTAGAAACTCGCCCGATTACAACGGTTGGTGTAGTTGTCCCCTAGGCCGTTCTAGTTATTCGTTTCGAGCATCAGAACTGCGAAAATTTTGAGTTTCTCAAGCGTTTCTTTCTTCCAAACTGCCACATCTCGCGAACGGATCGACCAATCCGCAAAATTTCTATTGCATCTGAAAGTAGAAACTCGCCCGATTACAACGGTATGCGCACTTTGCCCCTAGGCCGTTCTGGTTATTAGTGTCGAGCATCAGAACTGCGAAAATTTTGAGTTTCTCAAGCGTTTCTTACCTCCAAACTGTTATATCTCGCGAACGGATTGAACAATCCGCAAAATTTCTGTTGCATCTGAAAGTAGAGACTCGCCCGATTACAACGGTATGTGTAGTATTCCCCTAGGCCGTTCCAGTTATTCGTTTCGAGCATCAGAACTGCGAAAATTTTGAGTTTCTCAAGCGTTTCTTACCTCCAAACTGCCATATCTCGCGAACATATTGACCAATCCGCAAAATTTCTGTTGCATTTGAAAGTAGAAACTCGCCCGATTACAACGGTATGCGCACTTTTCCCCTAGGCGGTTCTAGTTATTCGTTTCGAGCATCAGAACTGCGAAAATTTTGAGTTTCTCAAACGTTTCTTATCTCCAAACTGCCATATCTCGCGAACGGATTGATCAATCCGCAAATTTTCTGTTGCATCTGAAAGTAGAACTCGCCCGATTACAACGGTATGCGCACTTTTCCCCTAGGCGGTTCTAGTCATTCGTTTCGAGCATCAGAACTGCGAAAATTTTGAGTTTCTCAAGCGTTTCTGACCTCCAAACTGCCATATCTCGCGAACGGATTGACCAATCCGCAAAATTTCTGTTGCATCTGAAAGTAGAAACTCGCCCGATTACAACGGTATGTGTAGCTTTCCACTAGGCCGGTCTAGTTATTCGTTTCGAGCATCAGAACTGCGAAAATTTTCAGTTTCTCAAGCGTTTCTTACTTCCAAACTGCCACATCTCGCGAACGGATCGACCAATCGGCAAAATTTCTGTTGCATCTGAAAGTAGAAACTCGCCCGATTACAACGGTGTGCGAACTTTGCCCCTAGGCCGTTCTAGTTATTCGTGTCGAGCATCAGAACTGCGAAAATTTTGAGTTTCTCAAGCGTTTCTTACGTCCAAACTGCCATATCTCGCGAACGGATCGACCAATCCGCAAAATTTCTGTTGCATCTGAAAGTAGAAACACGCCCTATTACAACGGTAGGTGTAGTTTTCCGCTAGGCCGTTCTAGTTATTCGTTTCGAGCATCAGAACTGCGAAAATTTTGAGTTTCTCAAGCGTTTCTTAATTCCAAACTGCCACATCTCGCGAACGGATTGACCAATCCGCAAAATTTTTGTTGCATTTGAAAGTAGAAACTCGCCCGATTACAACGGTATGCGCACTTTTCCCCTAGGCCGTTCTAGTTATTCGTTTCGGGCATCATAACTGCGAAAATTTTGAGTTTCTCAAGCGTTTCTTAATTCCAAACTGCCACATCTCGCGAACGGATCGACCAATCCGCAAAGTTTCTGTTGCATCTGAAAGTAGAAACTCGCCCGATTACAACGGTATGTGTAGTTTTCCCCTAGGCCGTTCCAGTTATTCGTTTCGAGCATCAGAACTGCGAAAATTTTGAGTTTCTCAAGCGTTTCTTACCTCCAAAATACCATATCTCGCGAACGGATTGACCAATCCGCAAAATTTCTGTTGCATTTGAAAGTAGAATCTTGCCCGATTACAACGGTATGCGCACTTTTCCCCTAGGCGGTTCTAGTTATTCGTTTCCAGCATCAGAACTGCGAAAATTTTGAGTTTCTCAAGCGTTTCTTATCTCCAAACTGCCATATCTCGCGAACGGATTGATCAATCCGCAAAATTTCTGTTGCATCTGAAAGTAGAACTCGCCCGATTACAACGGTATGCGCACTTTTCCCCTAGGCGGTTCTAGTCATTCGTTTCGAGCATCAGAACTGCGAAAATTTTGAGTTTCTCAAGCGTTTCTGACCTCCAAACTGCCATATCTCGCGAACGGATTGACCAATCCGCAAAATTTCTGTTGCATCTGAAAGTAGAAACTCGCCCGATTACAACGGTATGTGTAGTTTTCCCCTAGACCGTTCCAGTTATTCGTTTCGAGCATCAGAACTGCGAAAATTTTGAGTTTCTAAAGCGTTCCTTATATCCAAACTGCCATATCTCGCGAACGGATTGATCAATCCGCAAAACTTCTGTTGCATCTGAAAGTAGAAACTCGCCCGATTACAATGGTATGCGTACTTCTCCCCTTGGCCGTTCTAGTCATTCGTTTCGAGCATCAGAACTGCGGAAATTTTGAGTTTCTCAAGCGTTTCTTATCTCCAAACTGCCATATCTCCCGAACGGATTGACCAATCCGCAAAGTTTCTGTTGCATCTGAAAGTAGAAACTCGCCCGATTACAACGGTATGTGTAGTTTTCCCCTAGGCCGTTCTAGTCACTCGTTTCGAGCATCAGAACTGCGAAAAATTTGAGTTTCTCAAGCGTTTCTTACGTCCAAACTGCCATATCTCGCGAACGGATTGATCAATCCGCAAAATTTCTGTTGCATCTGAAAGTAGAAACTCGCCCGATTACAACGGTATGCGCACTTTTCCCCTAGGCCGTTCTAGTTATTCGTTTCGAGCATCAGAACTGCGAAAATTTTGAGTTTCTCAAGCGTTTCTTATCTCCAAACTGCCATATCTCGCGAACGGATTGATCAATCCGCAAAATTTCTGTTGCATCTGAAAGTAGAACTCGCCCGATTACAACGGTATGCGCACTTTTCCCCTAGGCAGTTCTAGTCATTCGTTTCGAGCATCAGAACTGCGAAAATTTTGAGTTTCTCAAGCGTTTCTGACCTCCAAACTGCCATATCTCGCGAACGGATTGACCAATCCGCAAAATTTCTGTTGCATCTGAAAGTAGAAACTCGCCCGATTACAACGGTACGTGTAGTTTTCCCCTAGACCGTTCCTGTTATTCGTTTCGAGCATCAGAACTGCGAAAATTTTGAGTTTCTAAAGCGTTCCTTATATCCAAACTGCCATATCTCGCGAACGGATTGATCAATCCGCAAAATTTCTGTTGCATCTGAAAGTAGAAACTCGCCCGATTACAACGGTATGCGTACTTCTCCCCTTGGCCGTTCTAGTCATTCGTTTCGAGCATCAGAACTGCGAAAATTTTGAGTTTCTCAAGCGTGTCTTATCTCCAAACTGCCATATCTCGCGAACGGATTGACCAATCCGCAAAATTTCTGTTGCATCTGAAAGTAGAAACTCGCCCGATTACAACGGTATGTGTAGTTTTCCCCTAGGCCGTTCTAGTCACTCGTTTCGAGCATCAGAACTGCGAAAATTTTGAGTTTCTCAAGCGTTTCTTACGTCCAAACTGCCATATCTCGCGAACTGATCGACCAATCCGCAAAATTTATGTTGCATCTGAAAGTAGAAACACGCCCTATTACATCGGTATGCGTACTTTTCCCATAGGCCGTTCTTGTTATTCGTTTCGAGTATCAGAACTGCGAAAATTTTGAGTTTCTCAAGCGTTTCTTACCTCCAAACAGCCACATCTCGCGAACGGATTGACCAATCCGCAAAATTTCGGCTGCACTTGAAAGTAGAAACTCGCCCGATTACAACGGTATGCGCACTTTTCCCCTAGGCCGTTCTAGTTATTCGTTTCGAGCATCAGAACTGCGAAAATTTTGAGTTTCTCAAGCGTTTCTTACATCCAAACAGCCATATCTGGCGAACGGATTGACCAATCCGCATAATTTCTGTTGCATCTGAAAGTAGAAATTCGCCCGATTACAACGGTATGCGCACTTTTCCCCTAGGCCGTTCTAGTTATTCGTTTCGAGCATCAGAACTGCGAAAATTTTGAGTTTCTCAAGCGTTTCTTACATCCAAACGGCCATATCTGGCGAACGGATTGACCAATCCGCATAATTTCTGTTGCATCTGAAAGTAGAAATTCGCCCGATTACATCGGTATGCGTACTTTTACCCTAGGCCGTTCTAGTTATTAGTTTCGAGCATCAGAACTGCGAAAATTTTGAGTTTCCCAAGCGTTTCTTACCTTAAAACTGCCACATCTCGCGAACGGATTGACCAATCCGCAAAATTTCTGTTGCATCTGAAAGTAGAAACTCGCCCGATTACAACGGTATGCGCACTTTTCCCCTAGGCCGTTCTAGTTATTCGTTTCGAGCATCAGAACTGCGAAAATTTTGAGTTTCTCAAGCGTTTCTTACATCCAAACGGCCATATCACGCGAACGGATTGCCCAATCCGCATAATTTCTGTTGCATTTGAAAGTAGAAACGCGCCCGATTACAACAGTATGTGTAGTTTTCCCCTAGGCCTTGGCAGTTATTTGTTTCGAGCATCAGAACTGCGAAAATTTTGAGTTTCTCAAGCGTTTCTTACTTCCAAACTGCCATATCTCGCGAACGGATTGACCAATCCGCAAAATTTCTGTTGCATCTGAAAGTAGAGACTCGCCCGATTACAACGGTATGTGTAGTTTTCCCCTAGGCCGTTCCAGTTATTCGTTTCGAGCATCAGAACTGCGAAAATTTTGAGTTTCTCAAGCGTTTCTTACCTCCAAACTGCCATATCTCGCGAACGTATTGACCAATCCGCAAAATTTCTGTTGCATTTGAAAGTAGAAACTCGCCCGATTACAACGGTATGCGCACTTTTCCCCTAGGCGGTTCTAGTTATTCGTTTCGAGCATCAGAACTGCGAAAATTTTGAGTTTCTCAAACGTTTCTTATCTCCAAACTGCCATATCTCGCGAACGGATTGATCAATCCGCAAAATTTCTGTTGCATCTGAAAGTAGAACTCGCCCGATTACAACGGTATGCGCACTTTTCCCCTAGGCGGTTCTAGTCATTCGTTTCGAGCATCAGAACTGCGAAAATTTTGAGTTTCTCAAGCGTTTCTGACCTCCAAACTGCCATATCTCGCGAACGGATTGACCAATCCGCAAAATTTCTGTTGCATCTGAAAGTAGAGACTCGCCCGATTACAACGGTATGTGTAGTTTTCCCCTAGGCCGTTCCAGTTATTCGTTTCGAGCATCAGAACTGCGAAAATTTTGAGTTTCTCAAGCGTTTCTTACCTCCAAACTGCCATATCTCGCGAACGTATTGACCAATCCGCAAAATTTCTGTTGCATCTGAAAGTAGAAACACGCCCGATTACAACGGTATGCGCACTTTGCCCCTAGGCCGTTCTGGTTATTAGTGACGAGCATCAGAACTGCGAAAATTTTGAGTTTCTCAAGCGTTTCTTACCTCCAAACTGCCATATCTCGCGAACGGATTGACCAATCCGCAAAATTTCTGTTGCATCTGAAAGTAGAGACTCGCCCGATTACAACGGTATGTGTAGTTTTCCCCTAGGCCGTTCCAGTTATTCGTTTCGAGCATCAGAACTGCGAAAATTTTGAGTTTCTCAAGCGTTTCTTACCACCAAACTGCCATATCTCGCGAACGGATTGACCAATCCGCAAAATTTCGGTTGCACTTGAAAGTAGAAACTCGACCGATTACAACGGTATGCGCACTTTTCCCCTAGGCCGTTCTAGTTATTCGTTTCGAGCATCAGAACTGCGAAAATTTTGAGTTTCTCAAGCGTTTCTTACCTCCAAACTGCCATATCTCGCGAACGGATTGACCAATCCGCAAAATTTCTGTTGCATTTGAAAGTAGAAACTCGCCCGATTACAACGGTATGCGCACTTTTCCCCTAGGCCGTTCTAGTTATTCGTTTCGAGCATCAGAACTGCGAAAATTTTGAGTTTCTCAAGCGTTTCTTACATCCAAACGGCCATATCTGGCGAACGGATTGACCAATCCGCATAATTTCTGTTGCATCTGAAAGTAGAAATTCGCCCGATTACATCGGTATGCGTACTTTTACCCTAGGCCGTTCTAGTTATTAGTTTCGAGTATCAGAACTGCGAAAATTTTGAGTTTCCCAAGCGTTTCTTACCTTAAAACTGCCACATCTCGCGAACGGATTGACCAATCCGCAAAATTTCTGTTGCATCTGAAAGTAGAAACTCGCCCGATTACAACGGTATGCGCACTTTTCCCCTAGGCCGTTCTAGTTATTCGTTTCGAGCATCAGAACTGCGAAAATTTTGAGTTTCTCAAGCGTTTCTTACCTCCAAACTGCCATATCTCTCGAACGGATTGACCAATCCGCATAATTTCTGTTGCATCTGAAAGTAGAAACTCGCCCGATTACAACGGTATGCGTACTTCTCCCCTTGGCCGTTCTAGTCATTCGTTTCGAGCATCAGAACTGCGAAAATTTTGAGTTTCTCAAGCGTTTCTTATCTCCAAACTGCCATATCTCGCGAACGGATTGACCAATCCGCAAAATTTCTGTTGCATCTGAAAGTAGAAACTCGCCCGATTACAACGGTATGTGTAGTTTTCCCCTAGGCCGTTCTAGTCACTCGTTTCGTGCATCAGAACTGCGAAAATTTTGAGTTTCTCAAGCGTTTCTTACGTCCAAACTGCCATATCTCGCGAACGGATCGACCAATCCGCAAAATTTCTGTTGCATCTGAAAGTAGAAACACGCCCTATTACAACGGTAGGTGTAGTTTTCCGCTAGGCCGTTCTAGTTATTCGTTTCGAGCATCAGAACTGCGAAAATTTTGAGTTTCTCAAGCGTTTCTTAATTCCAAACTGTCACATCTCGCGAACGGATTGACCAATCCGCAAAATTTTTGTTGCATTTGAAAGTAGAAACTCGCCCGATTACAACGGTATGCGCACTTTTCCCCTAGGCCGTTCTAGTTATTCGTTTCGAGCATCAGAACTGCGAAAATTTTGAGTTTCTCAAGCGTTTCTTAATTCCAAACTGCCACATCTCGCGAACGGATCGACCAATCCGCAAAATTTCTGTTGCATCTGAAAGTAGAAACTCGCCCGATTACAACGGTATGTGTAGTTTTCCCCTAGGCCGTTCCAGTTATTCGTTTCGAGCATCAGAACTGCGAAAATTTTGAGTTTCTCAAGCGTTTCTTACCTCCAAAATACCATATCTCGCGAACGGATTGATCAATCCGCAAAATTTCTGTTGCATCTGAAAGTAGAACTCGCCCGATTACAACGGTATGCGCACTTTTCCCCTAGGGGGTTCTAGTCATTCGTTTCGAGCATCAGAACTGCGAAAATTTTGAGTTTCTCAAGCGTTTCTGACCTCCAAACTGCCATATCTCGCGAACGGATTGACCAATCCGCAAAATTTCTGTTGCATCTGAAAGTAGAAACTCGCCCGATTACAAAGGTATGTGTAGTTTTCCCCTAGACCGTTCCAGTTATTCGTTTCGAGCATCAGAACTGCGAAAATTTTGAGTTTCTAAAGCGTTCCTTATATCCAAACTGCCATATCTCGCGAACGGATTGATCAATCCGCAAAATTTCTGATGCATCTGAAAGTAGAAACTCGCCCGATTACAACGGTATGCGTACTTTTCCCCTAGGCCGTTCCAGTTATTCGTTTCGAGCATCAGAACTGCGAAAATTTTGAGTTTCTCAAGCGTTTCTTACCTCCAAACTGCCATATCTCTCGAACGGATTGACCAATCCGCATAATTTCTGTTGCATCTGAAAGTAGAAACTCGCCCGATTACAACGGTATGCGTACTTCTCCCCTAGGCGGTTCTAGTCATTCGTTTCGAGCATCAGAACTGCGAAAATTTTGAGTTTCTCAAGCGTTTCTTACCTCCAAACTGCCATATCTCTCGAACGGATTGACCAATCCGCATAATTTCTGTTGCATCTGAAAGTAGAAACTCGCCCGATTACAATGGTATGCGTACTTCTCCCCTAGGCCGTTCAAGTCATTCGTTTCGAGCATCAGAACTGCGAAAATTTTGAGTTTCTCAAGCGTTTCTTACCTCCAAACTGCCATATCTCGCGCACGGATTGACCAATCCGCAAAATTTCTGTTGCATCTGAAAGTAGAAACTCGCCCGATTACAACGGTTGGTGTAGTTGTCCCCTAGGCCGTTCTAGTTATTCGTTTCGAGCATCAGAACTGCGAAAATTTTGAGTTTCTCAAGCGTTTCTTACTTCCAAACTGCCACATCTCGCGAACGGATCGACCAATTCGCAAAATTTCTGTTGCATCTGAAAGTAGAAACTCGCCCGATTACAACGGTATGCGCACTTTGCCCCTAGGCCGTTCTGGTTATTAGTGTCGAGCATCAGAACTGCGAAAATTTTGAGTTTCTCAAGCGTTTCTTACCTCCAAACTGTTATATCTCGCGAACGGATTGAACAATCCGCAAAATTTCTGTTGCATCTGAAAGTAGAGACTCGCCCGATTACAACGGTATGTGTAGTATTCCCCTAGGCCATTCCAGTTATTCGTTTCGAGCATCAGAACTGCGAAAATTTTGAGTTTCTCAAGCGTTTCTTACCTCCAAACTGCCATATCTCGCGAACGTATTGACCAATCCGCAAAACTTCTGTTGCATTTGAAAGTAGAAACTCGCCCGATTACAACGGTATGCGCACTTTTCCCCTAGGCGGTTCTAGTTATTCGTTTCGAGCATCAGAACTGCGAAAATTTTGAGTTTCTCAAGCGTTTCTTATCTCCAAACTGCCATATCTCGCGAACGGATCGACCAATCCGCAAAATTTCTGTTGCATCTGAAAGTAGAAACACGCCGTATTACAACGGTAGGTGTAGTTTTCCGCTAGGCCGTTCTAGTTATTCGTTTCGAGCATCAGAACTGCGAAAATTTTGAGTTTCTCAAGCGTTTCTTAATTCCAAACTGCCACATCTCGCGAACGGATTGACCAATCCGCAAAATTTTTGTTGCATTTGAAAGTAGAAACTCGCCCGATTACAACGGTATGCGCACTTTTCCCCTAGGCCGTTCTAGTTA
Source organism: Ptiloglossa arizonensis (assembly GCF_051014685.1). Taxonomy (NCBI): domain Eukaryota; kingdom Metazoa; phylum Arthropoda; class Insecta; order Hymenoptera; family Colletidae; genus Ptiloglossa; species Ptiloglossa arizonensis. The sequence goes on along the minus strand of NW_027478446.1, from coordinate 484,054 downwards.
TTCGTTTCGAGCATCAGAACTGCGAAACTTTTGAGTTTCTCAAGCGTTTCTTAATTCCAAACTGCCACATCTCGCGAACGGATCGACCAATCCGCAAAATTTCTGTTGCATCTGAAAGTAGAAACTCGCCCGATTACAACGGTATGTGTAGTTTTCCCCTAGGCCGTTCCAGTTATTCGTTTCGAGCATCAGAACTGCGAAAATTTTGAGTTTCTCAAGCGTTTCTTACATCCAAACGGCCATATCACGCGAACGGATTGCCCAATCCGCATAATTTCTGTTGCATTTGAAAGTAGAAACGCGCCCGATTACAACAGTATGCGCACTTTTCCCCTAGGCGGTTCTAGTTATTCGTTTCGAGCATCAGAACTGCGAAAATTTTGAGTTTCTCAAGCGTTTCTTAATTCCAAACTGCCACATCTCGCGAACGGATCGACCAATCCGCAAAATTTCTGTTGCATCTGAAAGTAGAAACTCGCCCGATTACAACGGTATGTGTAGTTTTCCCCTAGGCCGTTCCAGTTATTCGTTTCGAGCTTCAGAACTGCGAAAATTTTGAGTTCCTCAAGCGTTTCTAACATCCAAAATACCATATCTCGCGAACGGATTGACCTATCCGCAAAATTTCTGTTGCATTTGAAAGTAGAAACTTGCCCGATTACAACGGTATGCGCACTTTTCCCCTAGGCGGTTCTAGTTATTCGTTTCGAGCATCAGAACTGCGAAAATTTTGAGTTTCTCAAGCGTTTCTTATCTCCAAACTGCCATATCTCGCGAACGGATTGATCAATGCGCAAAATTTCTGTTGCATCTGAAAGTAGAACTCGCCCGATTACAACGGTATGCGCACTTTTCCCCTAGGCGGTTCTAGTCATTCGTTTCGAGCATCAGAACTGCGAAAATTTTGAGTTTCTCAAGCGTTTCTGACCTCCAAACTGCCATATCTCGCGAACGGATTGACCAATCCGCAAAATTTCTGTTGCATCTGAAAGTAGAACTCGCCCGATTACAACGGTATGCGCACTTTTCCCCTAGGCGGTTCTAGTTATTCGTTTCGAGCATCAGAACTGCGAAAATTTTGAGTTTCTCAAGCGTTTCTTATATCCAAACTGCCATATCTCGCGAACGGATTGACCAATCCGCAAAATTTCTGTTGCATCTGAAAGTAGAAACTCGCCCGATTACAACGGTATGTGTAGTTTTCCCCTAGGCCGTTCTAGTCACTCGTTTCGAGCATCAGAACTGCGAAAATTTTGAGTTTCTCAAGCGTTTCTTACGTCCAAACTGCCATATCTCGCGAACGGATCGACCAATCCCCAAAATTTCTGTTGCATCTGAAAGTAGAAACACGCCCTATTACAACGGTAGGTGTAGTTTTCCGCTAGGCCGTTCTAGTTATTCGTTTCGAGCATCAGAACTGCGAAAATTTTGAGTTTCTCAAGCGTGTCTTAATTCCAAACTGCCACATCTCGCGAACGGATTGACCAATCCGCAAAATTTTAGTTGCATTTGAAAGTAGAAACTCGCCCGATTACAACGGTATGCGCACTTTTCCCCTAGGCCGTTCTAGTTATTCGTTTCGAGCATCAGAACTGCGAAAATTTTGAGTTTCTCAAGCGTTTCTTAATTCCAAACTGCCACATCTCGCGAACGGATCGACCAATCCGCAAAATTTCTGTTGCATCTGAAAGTAGAAACACGCCCTATTACAACGGTAGGTGTAGTTTTCCGCTAGGCCGTTCTAGTTATTCGTTTCGAGCATCAGAACTGCGAAAATTTTGAGTTTCTCAAGCGTTTCTTAATTCCAAACTGCCACATCTCGCGAACGGATTGACCAATCCGCAAAATTTTAGTTGCATTTGAAAGTAGAAACTCGCCCGATTACAACGGTATGCGCACTTTTCCCCTAGGCCGTTCTAGTTATTCGTTTCGAGCATCAGAACTGCGAAAATTTTGAGTTTCTCAAGCGTTTCTTAATTCCAAACTGCCACATCTCGCGAACGGATCGACCAATCCGCAAAATTTCTGTTGCATCTGAAAGTAGAAACTCGCCCGATTACAACGGTATGTGTAGTTTTCCCCTAGGCCGTTCCGGTTATTCGTTTCGAGCATCAGAACTGCGAAAATTTTGAGTTTCTCAAGCGTTTCTTACCTCCAAAATACCATATCTCGCGAACGGATTGATCAATCCGCAAAATTTCTGTTGCATCTGAAAGTAGAACACGCCCGATTACAACGGTATGCGCACTTTTCCCCTAGGCGGTTCTAGTCATTCGTTTCGAGCATCAGAACTGCGAAAATTTTGAGTTTCTCAAGCGTTTCTGACATCCAAACTGCCATATCTCGCGAACGGATTGACCAATCCGCAAAATTTCTGTTGCATCTGAAAGTAGAAACTCGCCCGATTACAAAGGTATGTGTAGTTTTCCCCTAGACCGTTCCAGTTATTCGTTTCGAGCATCAGAACTGCGAAAATTTTGAGTTTCTAAAGCGTTCGTTATATCCAAACTGCCATATCTCGCGAACGGATTGATCAATCCGCAAAATTTCTGTTGCATCTGAAAGTAGAACTCGCCCGATTACAACGGTATGCGCACTTTTCCCCTAGGCGGTTCTAGTCATTCGTTTCGAGCATCAGAACTGCGAAAATTTTGAGTTTCTCAAGCGTTTCTGACCTCCAAACTGCCATATCTCGCGAACGGATTGACCAATCCGCAAAATTTCTGTTGCATCTGAAAGTAGAAACTCGCCCGATTACAACGGTATGTGTAGCTTTCCCCTAGGCCGGTCTAGTTATTCGTTTCGAGCATCAGAACTGCGAAAATTTTCAGTTTCTCAAGCGTTTCTTACTTCCAAACTGCCACATCTCGCGAACGGATCGACAAATCGGCAAAATTTCTGTTGCATCTGAAAGTAGAAACTCGCCCGATTACAACGGTATGTGTAGCTTTCCCCTAGGCCGGTCTAGTTATTCGTTTCGAGCATCAGAACTGCGAAAATTTTGAGTTTCTCAAGCGTTTCTTATTTCCAAACTGCCATATCTCGCGAACGGATTGACCAATCCGCAAAATTTCTGTTGCATCTGAAAGTAGAAACTCGCCCGATTACAACGGTATGTGTAGTTTTCCCCTAGGCCGTTCTAGTCACTCGTTTCGAGCATCAGAACTGCGAAAATTTTGAGTTTCTCAAGCGTTTCTTACGTCCAAACTGCCATATCTCGCGAACGGATCGACCAATCCGCAAAATTTCTGTTGCATCTGAAAGTAGAAACACGCCCTATTACAACGGTAGGTGTAGTTTTCCGCTAGGCCGTTCTAGTTATTCGTTTCGAGCATCAGAACTGCGAAAATTTTGAGTTTCTCAAGCGTTTCTTAATTCCAAACTGCCACATCTCGCGAACGGATTGACCAATCCGCAAAATTTTTGTTGCATTTGAAAGTAGAAACTCGCCCGATTACAACGGTATGCGCACTTTTCCCCTAGGCCGTTCTAGTTATTCGTTTCGAGCATCAGAACTGCGAAAATTTTGAGTTTCTCAAGCGTTTCTTAATTCCAAACTGCCACATCTCGCGAACGGATCGACCAATCCGCAAAATTTCTGTTGCATCTGAAAGTAGAAACTCGCCCGATTACAACGGTATGTGTAGTTTTCCCCTAGGCCGTTCCAGTTATTCGTTTCGAGCATCAGAAATGCGAAAATTTTGAGTTTCTCAAGCGTTTCTTACCTCCAAACTGCCATATCTCGCGAACGGATTGACCAATCCGCAAAATTTCTGTTGCATTTGAAAGTAGAAACTCGCCCGATTACAACGGTATGCGCCCTTTTCCCCTAGGCGGTTCTAGTTATTCGTTTCGAGCATCAGAACTGCGAAAATTTTGAGTTTCTCAAGCGTTTCTTAATTCCAAACTGCCACATCTCGCGAACGGATTGATCAATCCGCAAAATTTCTGTTGCATCTGAAAGTAGAAACTCGCCCGATTACAACGGTATGCGTCCTTCTCCCCTAGGCCGTTCTAGTCACTCGTTTCGAGCATCAGAACTGCGAAAATTTTGATTTTCTCAAGCGTTTCTTACGTCCAAACTGCCATATATCGCGAACGGATCGACCAATCCGCAAAATTTCTGTTGCATCTGAAAGTAGAAACACGCCCTATTACATCGGTATGCGTACTTTTCCCCTAGGCCGTTCTTGTCATTCGTTTCGAGTATCAGAACTGCGAAAATTTTGAGTTTCTCAAGCGTTTCTTACCTCCAAACAGCCACATCTCGCGAACGGATTGACCAATACGCAAAATTTCTGTTGCATCTGAAAGTAGAAACTCGCCCGATTACAACGGTAGGTGTAGCTTTCCCCTAGGCCGTTCTAGTTATTCGTTTCGAGCATCAGAACTGCGAAAATTTTCAGTTTCTCAAGCGTTTCTTACTTCCAAACTGCCACATCTCGCGTACGGATCGACCAATCGGCAAAATTTCTGTTGCATCTGAAAGTAGAAACTCGCCCGATTACAACGGTGTGCGAACTTTGCCCCTAGGCTGTTCTAGTTATTCGTGTCGAGCATCAGAACTGCGAAAATTTTGAGTTTCTCAAGCGTTTCTTACGTCCAAACTGCCATATCTCGCGAACGGATCGACCAATCCGCAAAATTTCTGTTGCATCTGAAAGTAGAAACACGCCCTATTACAACGGTAGGTGTAGTTTTCCGCTAGGCCGTTCTAGTTATTCGTTTCGATCATCAGAACTGCGAAAATTTTGAGTTTCTCAAGCGTTTCTTACCTCCAAACTGCCATATCTCGCGAACGGATTGACCAATACGCAAAATTTCTGTTGCATCTGAAAGTAGAAACTCGCCCGATTACAACGGTATGTGTAGCTTTCCCCTAGGCCGGTCTAGTTATTCGTTTCGAGCATCAGAACTGCGAAAATTTTCAGTTTCTCAAGCGTTTCTTACTTCCAAACTGCCACATCTCGCGAACGGATCGACCAATCGGCAAAATTTCTGTTGCATCTGAAAGTAGAAACTCGCCCGATTACAACGGTATGTGTAGCTTTCCCCTAGGCCGGTCTAGTTATTCGTTTCGAGCATCAGAACTGCGAAAATTTTGAGTTTCTCAAGCGTTTCTTATTTCCAAACTGCCATATCTCGCGAACGGATTGACCAATCCGCAAAATTTCTGTTGCATCTGAAAGTAGAAACTCGCCCGATTACAACGGTATGTGTAGTTTTCCCCTAGGCCGTTCTAGTCACTCGTTTCGAGCATCAGAACTGCGAAAATTTTGAGTTTCTCAAGCGTTTCTTACGTCCAAACTGCCATATCTCGCGAACGGATCGACCAATCCGCAAAATTTCTGTTGCATCTGAAAGTAGAAACACGCCCTATTACAACGGTAGGTGTAGTTTTCCGCTAGGCCGTTCTAGTTATTCGTTTCGAGCATCAGAACTGCGAAAATTTTGAGTTTCTCAAGCGTTTCTTAATTCCAAACTGCTACATCTCGCGAACGGATTGACCAATCCGCAAAATTTTTGTTGCATTTGAAAGTAGAAACTCGCCCGATTACAACGGTATGCGCACTTTTCCCCTAGGCCGTTCTAGTTATTCGTTTCGAGCATCAGAACTGCGAAAATTTTGAGTTTCTCAAGCGTTTCTTAATTCCAAACTGCCACATCTCGCGAACGGATCGACCAATCCGCAAAATTTCTGTTGCATCTGAAAGTAGAAACTCGCCCGATTACAACGGTATGTGTAGTTTTCCCCTAGGCCGTTCCAGTTATTCGTTTCGAGCATCAGAAATGCGAAAATTTTGAGTTTCTCAAGCGTTTCTTACCTCCAAACTGCCATATCTCGCGAACGGATTGACCAATCCGCAAAATTTCTGTTGCATTTGAAAGTAGAAACTCGCCCGATTACAACGGTATGCGCCCTTTTCCCCTAGGCGGTTCTAGTTATTCGTTTCGAGCATCAGAACTGCGAAAATTTTGAGTTTCTCAAGCGTTTCTTAATTCCAAACTGCCACATCTCGCGAACGGATTGATCAATCCGCAAAATTTCTGTTGCATCTGAAAGTAGAAACTCGCCCGATTACAACGGTATGCGTCCTTCTCCCCTAGGCCGTTCTAGTCACTCGTTTCGAGCATCAGAACTGCGAAAATTTTGATTTTCTCAAGCGTTTCTTACGTCCAAACTGCCATATATCGCGAACGGATCGACCAATCCGCAAAATTTCTGTTGCATCTGAAAGTAGAAACACGCCCTATTACATCGGTATGCGTACTTTTCCCCTAGGCCGTTCTTGTCATTCGTTTCGAGTATCAGAACTGCGAAAATTTTGAGTTTCTCAAGCGTTTCTTACCTCCAAACAGCCACATCTCGCGAACGGATTGACCAAGACGCAAAATTTCTGTTGCATCTGAAAGTAGAAACTCGCCCGATTACAACGGTAGGTGTAGCTTTCCCCTAGGCCGTTCTAGTTATTCGTTTCGAGCATCAGAACTGCGAAAATTTTCAGTTTCTCAAGCGTTTCTTACTTCCAAACTGCCACATCTCGCGTACGGATCGACCAATCGGCAAAATTTCTGTTGCATCTGAAAGTAGAAACTCGCCCGATTACAACGGTGTGCGAACTTTGCCCCTAGGCTGTTCTAGTTATTCGTGTCGAGCATCAGAACTGCGAAAATTTTGAGTTTCTCAAGCGTTTCTTACGTCCAAACTGCCATATCTCGCGAACGGATCGACCAATCCGCAAAATTTCTGTTGCATCTGAAAGTAGAAACACGCCCTATTACAACGGTAGGTGTAGTTTTCCGCTAGGCCGTTCTAGTTATTCGTTTCGATCATCAGAACTGCGAAAATTTTGAGTTTCTCAAGCGTTTCTTACCTCCAAACTGCCATATCTCGCGAACGGATTGACCAATCCGCAAAATTTCTGTTGCATCTTAAAGTAGAAACTCGCCCGATTACAACTGTAGGTGTAGTTTTCCCCTAGGCCGTTCTAGTTATTCGTGTCGAGCATCAGAACTGCGAAAATTTTGAGTTTCTCAAGCGTTTCTTATCTCCAAACTGCCATATCTCGCGAACGGATTGACCAATCCGCAAAATTTCTGTTGCATCTGAAAGTAGAAACTCGCCCGATTACAACGGTATGTGTAGTTTTCCCCTAGACCGTTCCAGTTATTCGTTTCGAGCATCAGAACTGCGAAAATTTTGAGTTTCTAAAGCGTTCCTTATATCCAAACTGCCATATCTCGCGAACGGAATGATCAATCCGCAAAATTTCTGTTGCATCTGAAAGTAGAAACTCGCCCGATTACAACGGTATGCGTACTTCTCCCCTTGGCCGTTCTAGTCATTCGTTTCGAGCATCAGAACTGCGAAAATTTTGAGTTTCTCAAGCGTTTCTTACCTTAAAACTGCCACATCTCGCGAACGGATTGACCAATCCGCAAAGTTTCTGTTGCATCTGAAAGTAGAAACTCGCCCGATAACAACGGTATGTGTAGTTTTCCCCTAGGCCGTTCCAGTTATTCGTTTCGATCATCAGAACTGCGAAAATTTTGAGTTTCTCAAGCGTTTCTTACCTCCAAACTGCCATATCTCGCGAACGGATTGACCAATCCGCATAATTTCTGTTGCATTTGAAAGTAGAAACGTGCCCGATTACAACAGTATGTGTAGTTTTCCCCTAGGCCTTGGCAGTTATTTGTTTCGAGCATCAGAACTGCGAAAATTTTGAGTTTCTCAAGCGTTTCTTACCTCCAAAGTGCCATATCTCTCGAACGGATTGACCAATCCGCATAATTTCTGTTGCATCTGAAAGTAGAAACTCGCCCGATTACAACGGTATGTGTAGTTTTCCCCTATGCCGTTCCAGTTATTCGTTTCGAGCATCAGAACTGCGAAAATTTTGAGTTTCTCAAACGTTTCTTATCTCCAAACTGCCATATCTCGCGAACGGATTGATCAATCCGCAAAATTTCTGTTGCATCTGAAAGTAGAAACTCGCCCGATTACAACGGTATGCGCACTTTGCCCCTAGGCCGTTCTGGTTATTAGTGACGAACATTAGAACTGCGAAAATTTTGAGTTTCTCAAGCGTTTCTTACTTCCAAACTGCCATATCTCGCGAACGGATTGACCAATCCGCAAAATTTCTGTTGCATCTGAAAGTAGAGACTCGCCCGATTACAACGGTATGTGTAGTTTTCCCCTATGCCGTTCCAGTTATTCGTTTCGAGCATCAGAACTGCGAAAATTTTGAGTTTCTCAAGCGTTTCTTACCTCCAAACTGCCATATCTCGCGAACGTATTGACCAATCCGCAAAATTTCTGTTGCATTTGAAAGTAGAAACTCGCCCGATTACAACGGTATGCGCACTTTTCCCCTAGGCGGTTCTAGTTATTCGTTTCGAGCATCAGAACTGCGAAAATTTTGAGTTTCTCAAACGTTTCTTATCTCCAAACTGCCATATCTCGCGAACGGATTGATCAATCCGCAAAATTTCTGTTGCATCTGAAAGTAGAAATTCGCCCGATTACATCGGTATGCGTACTTTTACCCTAGGCCGTTCTAGTTATTAGTTTCGAGTATCAGAACTGCGAAAATTTTGAGTTTCCCAAGCGTTTCTCACCTTAAAACTGCCACATCTCGCGAACGGATTGACCAATCCGCAAAATTTCTGTTGCATCTGAAAGTAGAAACTCGCCCGATTACAACGGTATGCGCACTTTTCCCCTAGGCCGTTCTAGTTATTCGTTTCGAGCATCAGAACTGCGAAAATTTTGAGTTTCTCAAGCGTTTCTTACCTCCAAACTGCCATATCTCTCGAACGGATTGACCAATCCGCATAATTTCTGTTGCATCTGAAAGTAGAAACTCGCCCGATTACAACGGTATGCGTACTTCTCCCCTAGGCCGTTCTAGTCATTCGTTTCGAGCATCAGAACTGCGAAAATTTTGAGTTTCTCAAGCGTTTCTTACCTCCAAACTGCCATATCTCGCGAACGGATTGACCAATCCGCAAAATTTCTGTTGCATCTGAAAGTAGAAACTCGCCCGATTACAACGGTTGGTGTAGTTGTCCCCTAGGCCGTTCTAGTTATTCGTTTCGAGCATCAGAACTGCGAAAATTTTGAGTTTCTCAAGCGTTTCTTACTTCCAAACTGCCACATCTCGCGAACGGATCGACCAATTCGCAAAGTTTCTGTTGCATCTGAAAGTAGAAACTCGCCCGATTACAACGGTATGCGCACTTTGCCCCTAGGCCGTTCTGGTTATTAGTGTCGAGCATCAGAACTGCGAAAATTTTGAGTTTCTCAAGCGTTTCTTACCTCCAAACTGTTATATCTCGCGAACGGATTGAACAATCCGCAAAATTTCTGTTGCATCTGAAAGTAGAGACTCGCCCGATTACAACGGTATGTGTAGTATTCCCCTAGGCCGTTCCAGTTATTCGTTTCGAGTATCAGAACTGCGAAAATTTTGAGTTTCTCAAGCGTTTCTTACCTCCAAACTGCCATATCTCGCGAACGTATTGACCAATCCGCAAAATTTCTGTTGCATTTGAAAGTAGAAACTCGCCCGATTACAACGGTATGCGCCCTTTTCCCCTAGGCGGTTCTAGTTATTCGTGTCGAGCATCAGAACTGCGAAAATTTTGAGTTTCTCAAGCGTTTCTTAATTCCAAACTGCCACATCTCGCGAACGGATTGATCAATCCGCAAAATTTCTGTTGCATCTGAAAGTAGAAACTCGCCCGATTACAACGGTATGCGTCCTTCTCCCCTAGGCCGTTCTAGTCACTCGTTTCGAGCATCAGAACTGCGAAAATTTTGATTTTCTCAAGCGTTTCTTACGTCCAAACTGCCATATCTCGCGAACGGATCGACAATTCGCAAAATTTCTGTTGCATCTGAAAGTAGAAACACGCCCTATTACATCGGTATGCGTACTTTTCCCCTAGGCCGTTCTTGTCATTCGTTTCGAGTATCAGAACTGCGAAAATTTTGAGTTTCTCAAGCGTTTCTTACCTCCAAACAGCCACATCTCGCGAACGGATTGACCAATACGCAAAATTTCTGTTGCATCTGAAAGTAGAAACTCGCCCGATTACAACGGTAGGTGTAGCTTTCCCCTAGGCCGTTCTAGTTATTCGTTTCGAGCATCAGAACTGCGAAAATTTTCAGTTTCTCAAGCGTTTCTTACTTCCAAACTGCCACATCTCGCGAACGGATCGACCAATCGGCAAAATTTCTGTTGCATCTGAAAGTAGAAACTCGCCCGATTACAACGGTGTGCGAACTTTGCCCCTAGGCCGTTCTAGTTATTCGTGTCGAGCATCAGAACTGCGAAAATTTTGAGTTTCTCAAGCGTTTCTTACGTCCAAACTGCCATATCTCGCGAACGGATCGACCAATCCGCAAAATTTCTGTTGCATCTGAAAGTAGAAACACGCCCTATTACAACGGTAGGTGTAGTTTTCCGCTAGGCCGTTCTAGTTATTCGTTTCGAGCATCAGAACTGCGAAAATTTTGAGTTTCTCAAGCGTTTCTTACCTCCAAACTGCCATATCTCGCGAACGGATTGACCAATCCGCAAAATTTCTGTTGCATCTTAAAGTAGAAACTCGCCCGATTACAACGGTATGTGTAGTTTTCCCCTAGGCCGTTCCAGTTATTCGTTTCGAGCATCAGAACTGCGAAAATTTTGAGTTTCTCAAGCGTTTCTTACCTCCAAAATACCATATCTCGCGAACGGATTGACCAATCCGCAAAATTTCTGTTGCATTTGAAAGCAGAAACTTGCCCGATTACAACGGTATGCGCACTTTTCCCCTAGGCGGTTCTAGTTATTCGTTTCGAGCATCAGAACTGCGAAAATTTTGAGTTTCTCAAGCGTTTCTTAATTCCAAACTGCCACATCTCGCGAACGGATCGACCAATCCGCAAAATTTCTGTTGCATCTAAAAGTAGAAACTCGCCCGATTACAACGGTATGTGTAGTTTTCCCCTAGGCCGTTGCAGTTATTCGTTTCGAGCATCAGAACTGCGAAAATTTTGAGTTTCTCAAGCGTTTCTTACCTCCAAAATACCATATCTCGCGAACGGATTGACCAATCCGCAAAATTTCTGTTGCATTTGAAGGTAGAAACTTGCCCGATTACAACCGTATGCGCACTTTTCCCCTAGGCGGTTCTAGTTATTCGTTTCGAGCATCAGAACTGCGAAAATTTTGAGTTTCTCAAGCGTTTCTTATCTCCAAACTGCCATATCTCGCGAACGGATTGATCAATCCGCAAAATTTCTGTTGCATCTGAAAGTAGAACTCGCCCGATTACAACGGTATGCGCACTTTTCCCCTAGGCGGTTCTAGTCATTCGTTTCGAGCATCAGAACTGCGAAAATTTTGAGTTTCTCAAGCGTTTCTGACCTCCAAACTGCCATATCTCGCGAACGGATTGACCAATCCGCAAAATTTCTGTTGCATCTGAAAGTAGAAACTAGCCCGATTACAACGGTATGTGTAGTTTTCCCCTAGACCGTTCCAGTTATTCGTTTCGAGCATCAGAACTGCGAAAATTTTGAGTTTCTAAAGCGTTCCTTATATCCAAACTGCCATATCTCGCGAACGGATTGATCAATCCGCAAAATTTCTGTTGCATCTGAAAGTAGAAACTCGCCCGATTACAACGGTATGCGTACTTCTCCCCTTGGCCGTTCTAGTCATTCGTTTCGAGTATCAGAACTGCGAAAATTTTGAGTTTCTCAAGCGTTTCTTATCTCCAAGCTGCCATATCTCGCGAACGGATTGACCAATCCGCAAAATTTCTGTTGCATCTGAAAGTAGAAACTCGCCCGATTACAACGGTATGTGTAGTTTTCCCCTAGGCCGTTCTAGTTATTCGTTTCGAGCATCAGAACTGCGAAAATTTTCAGTTTCTAAAGCGTTCCTTATATCCAAACTGCCATATCTCGCGAACGGAATGATCAATCTGCAAAATTTCTGTTGCATTTGAAAGTAGAAACTCGCCCGATTACAACGGTATGCGCCCTTTTCCCCTAGGCGGTTCTAGTTATTCGTTTCGAGCATCAGAACTGCGAAAATTTTGAGTTTCTCAAGCGTTTCTTAATTCCAAACTGCCACATCTCGCGAACGGATTGATCAATCCGCAAAATTTCTGTTGCATCTGAAAGTAGAAACTCGCCCGATTACAACGGTATGCGTCCTTCTCCCCTAGGCCGTTCTAGTCACTCGTTTCGAGCATCAGAACTGCGAAAATTTTGATTTTCTCAAGCGTTTCTTACGTCCAAGCTGCCATATCTCGCGAACGGATCGACAATCCGCAAAATTTCTGTTGCATCTGAAAGTAGAAACACGCCCTATTACATCGGTATGCGTACTTTTCCCCTAGGCCGTTCTTGTCATTCGTTTCGAGTATCAGAACTGCGAAAATTTTGAGTTTCTCAAGCGTTTCTTACCTCCAAACAGCCACATCTCGCGAACGGATTGACCAATACGCAAAATTTCTGTTGCATCTGAAAGTAGAAACTCGCCCGATTACAACGGTAGGTGTAGCTTTCCCCTAGGCCGTTCTAGTTATTCGTTTCGAGCATCAGAACTGCGAAAATTTTCAGTTTCTCAAGCGTTTCTTACTTCCAAACTGCCACATCTCGCGAACGGATCGACCAATCGGCAAAATTTCTGTTGCATCTGAAAGTAGAAACTCGCCCGATTACAACGGTGTGCGAACTTTGCCCCTAGGCCGTTCTAGTTATTCGTGTCGAGCATCAGAACTGCGAAAATTTTGAGTTTCTCAAGCGTTTCTTACGTCCAAACTGCCATATCTCGCGAACGGATCGACCAATCCGCAAAATTTCTGTTGCATCTGAAAGTAGAAACACGCCCTATTACAACGGTAGGTGTAGTTTTCCGCTAGGCCGTTCTAGTTATTCGTTTCGAGCATCAGAACTGCGAAAATTTTGAGTTTCTCAAGCGTTTCTTACCTCCAAACTGCCATATCTCGCGAACGGATTGACCAATCCGCAAAATTTCTGTTGCATCTTAAAGTAGAAACTCGCCCGATTACAACGGTAGGTGTAGTTTTCCCCTAGGCCGTTCTAGTTATTCGTGTCGAGCATCAGAACTGCGAAAATTTTGAGTTTCTCAAGCGTTTCTTACCTCCAAACTGCCATATCTCGCGAACGGATTGACCAATCCGCAAAATTTCTGTTGCATCTAAAAGTAGAAACTCGCCCGATTACAACGGTATTTGTAGTTTTCCCCTAGACCGTTCCAGTTATTCGTTTCGAGCATCAGAACTGCGAAAATTTTGAGTTTCTAAAGCGTTCCTTATATCCAAACTGCCATATCTCGCGAACGGAATGATCAATCCGCAAAATTTCTGTTGCATCTGAAAGTAGAAACTCGCCCGATTACAACGGTATGCGTACTTCTCCCCTTGGCCGTTCTAGTCATTCGTTTCGAGTATCAGAACTGCGAAAATTTTGAGTTTCTCAAGCGTTTCTTATCTCCAAGCTGCCATATCTCGCGAACGGATTGACCAATCCGCAAAATTTCTGTTGCATCTGAAAGTAGAAACTCGCCCGATTACAACGGTGTGCGAACTTTGCCCCTAGGCCGTTCTAGTTATTCGTGTCGAGCATCAGAACTGCGAAAATTTAGAGTTTCTCAAGCGTTTCTTACGTCCAAACTGCCATATCTCGCGAACGGATCGACCAATCCGCAAAATTTCTGTTGCATCTGAAAGTAGAAACACGCCCTATTACAACGGTAGGTGTAGTTTTCCGCTAGGCCGTTCTAGTTATTCGTTTCGAGCATCAGAACTGCGAAAATTTTGAGTTTCTCAAGCGTTTCTTACCTCCAAACTGCCATATCTCGCGAACGGATTGACCAATCCGCAAAATTTCTGTTGCATCTTAAAGTAGAAACTCGCCCGATTACAACGGTATGTGTAGTTTTCCCCTAGGCCGTTCCAGTTATTCGTTTCGAGCATCAGAACTGCGAAAATTTTGAGTTTCTCAAGCGTTTCTTACCTCCAAAATACCATATCTCGCGAACGGATTGACCAATCCGCAAAATTTCTGTTGCATTTGAAGGTAGAAACTTGCCCGATTACAACCGTATGCGCACTTTTCCCCTAGGCGGTTCTAGTTATTCGTTTCGAGCATCAGAACTGCGAAAATTTTGAGTTTCTCAAGCGTTTCTTATCTCCAAACTGCCATATCTCGCGAACGGATTGATCAATCCGCAAAATTTCTGTTGCATCTGAAAGTAGAACTCGCCCGATTACAACGGTATGCGCACTTTTCCCCTAGGCGGTTCTAGTCATTCGTTTCGAGCATCAGAACTGCGAAAATTTTGAGTTTCTCAAGCGTTTCTGACCTCCAAACTGCCATATCTCGCGAACGGATTGACCAATCCGCAAAATTTCTGTTGCATCTGAAAGTAGAAACTAGCCCGATTACAACGGTATGTGTAGTTTTCCCCTAGACCGTTCCAGTTATTCGTTTCGAGCATCAGAACTGCGAAAATTTTGAGTTTCTAAAGCGTTCCTTATATCCAAACTGCCATATCTCGCGAACGGATTGATCAATCCGCAAAATTTCTGTTGCATCTGAAAGTAGAAACTCGCCCGATTACAACGGTATGCGTACTTCTCCCCTTGGCCGTTCTAGTCATTCGTTTCGAGTATCAGAACTGCGAAAATTTTGAGTTTCTCAAGCGTTTCTTATCTCCAAGCTGCCATATCTCGCGAACGGATTGACCAATCCGCAAAATTTCTGTTGCATCTGAAAGTAGAAACTCGCCCGATTACAACGGTATGTGTAGTTTTCCCCTAGGCCGTTCTAGTTATTCGTTTCGAGCATCAGAACTGCGAAAATTTTCAGTTTCTAAAGCGTTCCTTATATCCAAACTGCCATATCTCGCGAACGGAATGATCAATCTGCAAAATTTCTGTTGCATTTGAAAGTAGAAACTCGCCCGATTACAACGGTATGCGCCCTTTTCCCCTAGGCGGTTCTAGTTATTCGTTTCGAGCATCAGAACTGCGAAAATTTTGAGTTTCTCAAGCGTTTCTTAATTCCAAACTGCCACATCTCGCGAACGGATTGATCAATCCGCAAAATTTCTGTTGCATCTGAAAGTAGAAACTCGCCCGATTACAACGGTATGCGTCCTTCTCCCCTAGGCCGTTCTAGTCACTCGTTTCGAGCATCAGAACTGCGAAAATTTTGATTTTCTCAAGCGTTTCTTACGTCCAAGCTGCCATATCTCGCGAACGGATCGACAATCCGCAAAATTTCTGTTGCATCTGAAAGTAGAAACACGCCCTATTACATCGGTATGCGTACTTTTCCCCTAGGCCGTTCTTGTCATTCGTTTCGAGTATCAGAACTGCGAAAATTTTGAGTTTCTCAAGCGTTTCTTACCTCCAAACAGCCACATCTCGCGAACGGATTGACCAATACGCAAAATTTCTGTTGCATCTGAAAGTAGAAACTCGCCCGATTACAACGGTAGGTGTAGCTTTCCCCTAGGCCGTTCTAGTTATTCGTTTCGAGCATCAGAACTGCGAAAATTTTCAGTTTCTCAAGCGTTTCTTACTTCCAAACTGCCACATCTCGCGAACGGATCGACCAATCGGCAAAATTTCTGTTGCATCTGAAAGTAGAAACTCGCCCGATTACAACGGTGTGCGAACTTTGCCCCTAGGCCGTTCTAGTTATTCGTGTCGAGCATCAGAACTGCGAAAATTTTGAGTTTCTCAAGCGTTTCTTACGACCAAACTGCCATATCTCGCGAACGGATCGACCAATCCGCAAAATTTCTGTTGCATCTGAAAGTAGAAACACGCCCTATTACAACGGTAGGTGTAGTTTTCCGCTAGGCCGTTCTAGTTATTCGTTTCGAGCATCAGAACTGCGAAAATTTTGAGTTTCTCAAGCGTTTCTTACCTCCAAACTGCCATATCTCGCGAACGGATTGACCAATCCGCAAAATTTCTGTTGCATCTTAAAGTAGAAACTCGCCCGATTACAACGGTAGGTGTAGTTTTCCCCTAGGCCGTTCTAGTTATTCGTGTCGAGCATCAGAACTGCGAAAATTTTGAGTTTCTCAAGCGTTTCTTACCTCCAAACTGCCATATCTCGCGAACGGATTGACCAATCCGCAAAATTTCTGTTGCATCTAAAAGTAGAAACTCGCCCGATTACAACGGTATTTGTAGTTTTCCCCTAGACCGTTCCAGTTATTCGTTTCGAGCATCAGAACTGCGAAAATTTTGAGTTTCTAAAGCGTTCCTTATATCCAAACTGCCATATCTCGCGAACGGAATGATCAATCCGCAAAATTTCTGTTGCATCTGAAAGTAGAAACTCGCCCGATTACAACGGTATGCGTACTTCTCCCCTTGGCCGTTCTAGTCATTCGTTTCGAGCATCAGAACTGCGAAAATTTTGAGTTTCTCAAGCGTTTCTTACCTTAAAACTGCCACATCTCGCGAACGGATGGACCAATCCGCAAAATTTCTGTTGCATCTGAAAGTAGAAACTCGCCCGATAACAACGGTATGTGTAGTTTTCCCCTAGGCCGTTCCAGTTATTCGTTTCGAGCATCAGAACTGCGAAAATTTTGAGTTTCTCAAGCGTTTCTTACCTCCAAACTGCCATATCTCGCGAACGGATTGACCAATCCGCATAATTTCTGTTGCATTTGAAAGTAGAAACGCGCCCGATTACAACAGTACGTGTAGTTCTCCCCTAGGCCGTTCTAGTCATTCGTTTCGAGCATCAGAACTGCGAAAATTTTGAGTTTCTCAAGCGTTTCTTATCTCCAAACTGCCATATCTCGCGAACGGATTGATCAATCCCCAAAATTTCTGTTGCATCTGAAAGTAGAAACTCGCCCGATTACAACGGTAGGCGCACTTTTCCCCTAGGCGGTTCTAGTTATTCGTTCGAGCATCAGAACTGCGAAAATTTTGAGTTTCTCAAGCGTTTCTTACCTCCAAGCTGCCATATCTCGCGAACGGATTGATCAATCCCCAAAATTTCTGTTGCATCTGAAAGTAGAAACTCGCCCGATTACAACGGTAGGCGCACTTTTCCCCTAGGCGGTTCTAGTTATTCGTTTCGAGCATCAGAACTGCGAAAATTTTGAGTTTCTCAAGCGTTTCTTACATCCAAACTGCCACATCTCGCGAACGGATCGACCAATCCGCAAAATTTCTGTTGCATCTGAAAGTAGAAACTCGCCCGATTACAACGGTATGCGCACTTTGCCCTAGGCCGTTCTGGTTATTAGTGACGAACATCAGAACTGCGAAAATTTTGAGTTTCTCAAGCGTTTCTTACTTCCAAACTGCCATATCTCGCGAACGGATTGACCAATCCGCAAAATTTCTGTTGCATCTGAAAGTAGAGACTCGCCCGATTACAACGGTATGTGTACTTTTCCCCTAGGCCGTTCCAGTTATTCGTTTCGAGCATCAGAAATGCGAAAATTTTGAGTTTCTCAAGCGTTTCTTACCTCCAAACTGCCATATCTCGCGAACGTATTGACCAATCCGCAAAATTTCTGTTGCATTTGAAGGCAGAAACTCGCCCGATTACAACGGTATGCGCACTTTTCCCCTAGGCGGTTCTAGTTATTCGTTTCGAGCATCAGAACTGCGAAAATGTTGAGTTTCTCAAGCGTTTCTTACTTCCAAACTGCCACATCTCGCGAACGGATCGACCAATCCGCAAAATTTCTGTTGCATCTGAAAGTAGAAACACGCCCGATTACAACGGTATGCGCACTTTGCCCCTAGGCCGTTCTGGTTATTAGTGACGAGCATCAGAACTGCGAAAATTTTGAGTTTCTCAAGCGTTTCTTACCTCCAAACTGCCATATCTCGCGAACGGATTGACCAATCCGCAAAATTTCTGTTGCATCTGAAAGTAGAGACTCGCCCGATTACAACGGTATGTGTAGTTTTCCCCTAGGCCGTTCCAGTTATTCGTTTCGAGCATCAGAACTGCGAAAATTTTGAGTTTCTCAAGCGTTTCTTACCACCAAACTGCCATATCTCGCGAACGGATTGACCAATCCGCAAAATTTCGGTTGCACTTGAAAGTAGAAACTCGACCGATTACAATGGTATGCGCACTTTTCCCCTAGGCCGTTCTAGTTATTCGTTTCGAGCATCAGAACTGCGAAAATTTTGAGTTTCTCAAGCGTTTCTTACATCCAAACAGCCATATCTGGCGAACGGAATGACCAATCCGCATAATTTCTGTTGCATCTGAAAGTAGAAATTCGCCCGATTACATCGGTATGCGTACTTTTCCCCTAGGCCGTTCCAGTTATTCGTTTCGAGCATCAGAACTGCGAAAATTTTGAGTTTCTCAAGCGTTTCTTACCTCCAAACTGCCATATCTCGCGAACGTATTGACCAATCCGCAAAATTTCTGTTGCATTTGAAGGTAGAAACTCGCCCGATTACAACGGTATGCGCACTTTTCCCCTAGGCGGTTCTAGTTATTCGTTTCGAGCATCAGAACTGCGAAAATGTTGAGTTTCTCAAGCGTTTCTTACTTCCAAACTGCCACATCTCGCGAACGGATCGACCAATCCGCAAAATTTCTGTTGCATCTGAAAGTAGAAACACGCCCGATTACAACGGTATGCGCACTTTGCCCCTAGGCCGTTCTGGTTATTAGTGACGAGCATCAGAACTGCGAAAATTTTGAGTTTCTCAAGCGTTTCTTACCTCCAAACTGCCATATCTCGCGAACGGATTGACCAATCCGCAAAATTTCTGTTGCATCTGAAAGTAGAGACTCGCCCGATTACAACGGTATGTGTAGTTTTCCCCTAGGCCTTTCCAGTTATTCGTTTCGAGCATCAGAACTGCGAAAATTTTGAGTTTCTCAAGCGTTTCTTACCACCAAACTGCCATATCTCGCGAACGGATTGACCAATCCGCAAAATTTCGGTTGCACTTGAAAGTAGAAACTCGACCGATTACAATGGTATGCGCACTTTTCCCCTAGGCCGTTCTAGTTATTCGTTTCGAGCATCAGAACTGCGAAAATTTTGAGTTTCTCAAGCGTTTCTTACATCCAAACAGCCATATCTGGCGAACGGAATGACCAATCCGCATAATTTCTGTTGCATCTGAAAGTAGAAATTCGCCCGATTACATCGGTATGCGTACTTTTCCCCTAGGCCGTTCCAGTTATTCGTTTCGAGCATCAGAACTGCGAAAATTTTGAGTTTCTCAAGCGTTTCTTACCTCCAAACTGCCATATCTCTCGAACGGATTGACCAATCCGCATAATTTCTGTTGCATCTGAAAGTAGAAACTCGCCCGATTACAACGGTATGCGTACTTCTCCCCTAGGCCGTTCTAGTCATTCGTTTCGAGCATCAGAACTGCGAAAATTTTGAGTTTCTCAAGCGTTTCTTACCTCCAAACTGCCATATCTCGCGAACGGATTGACCAATCCGCAAAATTTCTGTTGCATTTGAAAGTAGAAACTCGCCCGATTACAACGGTATGCGCACTTTTCCCCTAGGCCGTTCTAGTTATTCGTTTCGAGCATCAGAACTGCGAAAATTTTGAGTTTCTCAAGCGTTTCTTACATCCAAACGGCCATATCTGGCGAACGGATTGACCAATCCGCATAATTTCTGTTGCATCTGAAAGTAGAAATTCGCCCGATTACATCGGTATGCGTACTTTTACCCTAGGCCGTTCTACTTATTAGTTTCGAGTATCAGAACTGCGAAATTTTGAGTTTCCCAAGCGTTTCTTACCTTAAAACTGCCACATCTCGCGAACGGATTGACCAATCCGCAAAATTTCTGTTGCATCTGAAAGTAGAAACTCCCCCGATTACAACGGTATGCGCACTTTTCCCCTAGGCTGTTCTAGTTATTCGTTTCGAGCATCAGAACTGCGAAAATTTTGAGTTTCTCAAGCGTTTCTTACATCCAAACTGCCATATCTCTCGAACGGATTGACCAATCCGCATAATTTCTGTTGCATCTGAAAGTAGAAACTCGCTCGATTACAACGGTATGCGTACTTCTCCCCTAGGCCGTTCTAGTCATTCGTTTCGAGCATCAGAACTGCGAAAATTTTGAGTTTCTCAAGCGTTTCTTACCTCCAAACTGCCATATCTCGCGAACGGATTGACCAATCCGCAAAATTTCTGTTGCATCTGAAAGTAGAAACTCGCCCGATTACAACGGTTGGTGTAGTTGTCCCCTAGGCCGTTCTAGTTATTCGTTTCGAGCATCAGAACTGCGAAAATTTTGAGTTTCTCAAGCGTTTCTTACTTCCAAACTGCCACATCTCGCGAACGGATCGACCAATTCGCAAAATTTCTGTTGCATCTGAAAGTAGAAACTCGCCCGATTACAACGGTATGCGCACTTTGCCCCTAGGCCGTTCTGGTTATTAGTGTCGAGCATCAGAACTGCGAAAATTTTGAGTTTCTCAAGCGTTTCTTACCTCCAAACTGTTATATCTCGCGAACGGATTGAACAATCCGCAAAATTTCTGTTGCATCTGAAAGTAGAGACTCGCCCGATTACAACGGTATGTGTAGTATTCCCCTAGGCCGTTCCAGTTATTCGTTTCGAGCATCAGAACTGCGAAAATTTTGAGTTTCTCAAGCGTTTCTTACCACCAAACTGCCATATCTCGCGAACGTATTGACCAATCCGCAAAATTTCTGTTGCATTTGAAAGTAGAAACTCGCCCGATTACAACGGTATGCGCACTTTTCCCCTAGGCGGTTCTAGTTATTCGTTTCGAGCATCAGAACTGCGAAAATTTTGAGTTTCTCAAACGTTTCTTATCTCCAAACTGCCATATCTCGCGAACGGATTGATCAATCCGCAAAATTTCTGTTGCATCTGAAAGTAGAAACTCGCCCGATTACAACGGTATGTGTAGTTTTCCCCTAGGCCGTTCCAGTTATTCGTTTCGAGCATCAGAACTGCGAAAATTTTGAGTTTCTCAAGCGTTTCTTAATTCCAAACTGCCACATCTCGCGAACGGATCGACCAATCCGCAAAATTTCTGTGCATCTGAAAGTAGAAACTCGCCCGATTAAAACGGTATGTGTAGTTTTCCCCTAGGCCGTTCTAGTCACTCGTTTCGAGCATCAGAACTGCGAAAATTTTGAGTTTCTCAAGCGTTTCTTACGTCCAAACTGCCATATCTCGCGAACGGATCGACCAATCCGCAAAATTTCTGTTGCATCTGAAAGTAGAAACACGCCCTATTACAACGGTAGGTGTAGTTTTCCGCTAGGCCGTTCTAGTTATTCGTTTCGAGCATCAGAACTGCGAAAATTTTGAGTTTCTCAAGCGTTTCTTAATTCCAAACTGCCACATCTCGCGAACGGATTGAGCAATCCGCAAAATTTTTGTTGCATTTGAAAGTAGAAACTCGCCCGATTACAACGGTATGCGCACTTGTCGCCTAGGCCGTTCTAGTTATTCGTTTCGAGCATCAGAACTGCGAAAATTTTGAGTTTCTCAAGCGTTTCTTAATTCCAAACTGACACATCTCGCGAACGGATCGACCAATCCGCAAAATTTCTGTTGCATCTGAAAGTAGAAACTCGCCCGATTACAACGGTATGTGTAGTTTTCCCCTAGGCCGTTCCAGTTATTCGTTTCGAGCATCAGCACTGCGAAAATTTTGAGTTTCTCAAGCGTTTCTTAATTCCAAACTGCCACATCTCGCGAACGGATCGACCAATCCGCAAAATTTCTGTTGCATCTGAAAGTAGAACTCGCCCGATTACAACGGTATGCGCACTTTTCCCCTAGGCGGTTCTAGTCATTCGTTTCGAGCATCAGAACTGCGAAAATTTTGAGTTTCTCAAGCGTTTCTGACCTCCAAACTGCCATATCTCGCGAACGGATTGACCAATCCGCAAAATTTCTGTTGCATCTGAAAGTAGAAACTCGCCCGATTACAACGGTATGTGTAGTTTTCCCCTAGACCGTTCCAGTTATTCGTTTCGAGCATCAGAACTGCGAAAATTTTGAGTTTCTAAAGCGTTCCTTATATCCAAACTGCCATATCTCGTGAACGGATTGATCAATCCGCAAAATTTCTGTTGCATCTGAAAGTAGAAACTCGCCCGATTACAACGGTATGCGCACTTTGCCCCTAGGCCGTTCTGGTTATTAGTGACGAACATCAGAACTGCGAAAATTTTGAGTTTCTCAAGCGTTTCTTACTTCCAAACTGCCATATCTCGCGAACGGATTGACCAATCCGCAAAATTTCTGTTGCATCTGAAAGTAGAGACTCGCCCGATTACAACGGTATGTGTAGTATTCCCCTAGGCCGTTCCAGTTATTCGTTTCGAGCATCAGAACTGCGAAAATTTTGAGTTTCTCAAGCGTTTCTTACCACCAAACTGCCATATCTCGCGAACGTATTGACCAATCCGCAAAATTTCTGTTGCATTTGAAAGTAGAAACTCGCCCGATTACAACGGTATGCGCACTTTTCCCCTAGGCGGTTCTAGTTATTCGTTTCGAGCATCAGAACTGCGAAAATTTTGAGTTTCTCAAACGTTTCTTATCTCCAAACTGCCATATCTCGCGAACGGATTGATCAATCCGCAAAATTTCTGTTGCATCTGAAAGTAGAAACTCGCCCGATTACAACGGTATGTGTAGTATTCCCCTAGGCCGTTCCAGTTATTCGTTTCGAGCATCAGAACTGCGAAAATTTTGAGTTTCTCAAGCGTTTCTTACCACCAAACTGCCATATCTCGCGAACGTATTGACCAATCCGCAAAATTTCTGTTGCATTTGAAAGTAGAAACTCGCCCGATTACAACGGTATGCGCACTTTTCCCCTAGGCGGTTCTAGTTATTCGTTTCGAGCATCAGAACTGCGAAAATTTTGAGTTTCTCAAACGTTTCTTATCTCCAAACTGCCATATCTCGCGAACGGATTGATCAATCCGCAAAATTTCTGTTGCATCTGAAAGTAGAAACTCGCCCGATTACAACGGTATGTGTAGTTTTCCCCTAGGCCGTTCCAGTTATTCGTTTCGAGCATCAGAACTGCAAAAATTTTGAGTTTCTCAAGCGTTTCTTAATTCCAAACTGCCACATCTCGCGAACGGATCGACCAATCCGCAAAATTTCTGTTGCATCTGAAAGTAGAAACTCGCCCGATTAAAACGGTATGTGTAGTTTTCCCCTAGGCCGTTCTAGTCACTCGTTTCGAGCATCAGAACTGCGAAAATTTTGAGTTTCTCAAGCGTTTCTTACGTCCAAACTGCCATATCTCGCGAACGGATCGACCAATCCGCAAAATTTCTGTTGCATCTGAAAGTAGAAACACGCCCTATTACAACGGTAGGTGTAGTTTTCCGCTAGGCCGTTCTAGTTATTCGTTTCGAGCATCAGAACTGCGAAAATTTTGAGTTTCTCAAGCGTTTCTTAATTCCAAACTGCCACATCTCGCGAACGGATTGAGCAATCCGCAAAATTTTTGTTGCATTTGAAAGTAGAAACTCGCCCGATTACAACGGTATGCGCACTTGTCGCCTAGGCCGTTCTAGTTATTCGTTTCGAGCATCAGAACTGCGAAAATTTTGAGTTTCTCAAGCGTTTCTTAATTCCAAACTGCCACATCTCGCGAACGGATCGACCAATCCGCAAAATTTCTGTTGCATCTGAAAGTAGAAACTCGCCCGATTACAACGGTATGTGTAGTTTTCCCCTAGGCCGTTCCAGTTATTCGTTTCGAGCATCAGAACTGCGAAAATTTTGAGTTTCTCAAGCGTTTCTTAATTCCAAACTGCCATATCTCGTGAACGGATTGATCAATCCGCAAAATTTCTGTTGCATCTGAAAGTAGAAACTCGCCCGATTACAACGGTATGCGTACTTTTCCCCTAGGCCGTTCCAGTTATTCGTTTCGAGCATCAGAACTGCGAAAATTTTGAGTTTCTCAAGCGTTTCTTACCTCCAAACTGCCATATCTCTCGAACGGATTGACCAATCCGCATAATTTCTGTTGCATCTGAAAGTAGAAACTCGCCCGATTACAACGGTATGCGCACTTTTCCCCTAGGCCGTTCTAGTTATTCGTTTCGAGCATCAGAACTGCGAAAATTTTGAGTTTCTCAAGCGTTTCTTACCTCCAAACTGCCATATCTCTCGAACGGATTGACCAATCCGCATAATTTCTGTTGCATCTGAAAGTAGAACTCGCCCGATTACAACGGTATGCGCACTTTTCCCCTAGGCGGTTCTAGTCATTCGTTTCGAGCATCAGAACTGCGAAAATTTTGAGTTTCTCAAGCGTTTCTGACCTCCAAACTGCCATATCTCGCGAACGGATTGACCAATCCGCAAAATATCTGTTGCATCTGAAAGTAGAAACTCGCCCGATTACAACGGTATGTGTAGCTTTCCCCTAGGCCGGTCTAGTTATTCGTTTCGAGCATCAGAACTGCGAAAATTTTCAGTTTCTCAAGCGTTTCTTACTTCCAAACTGCCACATCTCGCGAACGGATCGACCAATCGGCAAAATTTCTGTTGCATCTGAAAGTAGAAACTCGCCCGATTACAACGGTGTGCGAACTTTGCCCCTAGGCCGTTCTAGTTATTCGTGTCGAGCATCAGAACTGCGAAAATTTTGAGTTTCTCAAGCGTTTCTTACGTCCAAACTGCCATATCTCGCGAAAGGATCGACCAATCCGCAAAATTTCTGTTGCATCTGAAAGTAGAAACACGCCCTATTACAACGGTATGCGCACTTTTCCCCTAGGCGGTTCTAGTTATTCGTTTCGAGCATCAGAACTGCGAAAATTTTGAGTTTCTCAAGCGTTTCTTATCTCCAAACTGCCATATCTCGCGATCGGATTGATCAATCCGCAAAATTTCTGTTGCATCTGAAAGTAGAACTCGCCCGATTACAACGGTATGCGCACTTTTCCCCTAGGCGGTTCTAGTCATTCGTTTCGAGCATCAGAACTGCGAAAATTTTGAGTTTCTCAAGCGTTTCTGACCTCCAAACTGCCATATCTCGCGAACGGATTGACCAATCCGCAAAATTTCTGTTGCATCTGAAAGTAGAAACTCGCCCGATTACAACGGTATGTGTAGTTTTCCCCTAGACCGTTCCAGTTATTCGGTTCGAGCATCAGAACTGCGAAAATTTTGAGTTTCTAAAGCGTTCCTTATATCCAAACTGCCATATCTCGCGAACGGATTGATCAATCCGCAAAATTTCTGTTGCATCTGAAAGTAGAAACTCGCCCGATTACAACGGTATGCGTACTTCTCCCCTTGGCCGTTCTAGTCATTCGTTTCGAGCATCAGAACTGCGAAAATTTTGAGTTTCTAAAGCGTTCCTTATATCCAAACTGCCATATCTCGCGAACGGATTGATCAATTCGCAAAATTTCTGTTGCATCTGAAAGTAGAAACTCGCCCGATTACAACGGTATGCGTACTTCTCCCCTTGGCCGTTCTAGTCATTCGTTTCGAGCATCAGAACTGCGAAAATTTTGAGTTTCTCAAGCGTTTCTTATATCCAAACTGCCATATCTCGCGAACGGATTGACCAATCCGCAAAATTTCTGTTGCATCTGAAAGTAGAAACACGCCCTATTACAAAGGTAGGTGTAGTTTTCCGCTAGGCCGTTCTAGTTATTCGTTTCGAGCATCAGAACTGCGAAAATTTTGAGTTTCTCAAGCGTTTCTTAATTCCAAACTGCCACATCTCGCGAACGGATTGACCAATCCGCAAAATTTTTGTTGCATTTGAAAGTAGAAACTCGCCCGATTACAACTGTATGCGCACTTTTCCCCTAGGCCGTTCTAGTTATTCGTTTCGAGCATCAGAACTGCGAAAATTTTGAGTTTCTCAAGCGTTTCTTAATTCCAAACTGCCACATCTCGCGAACGGATCGACCAATCCGCAAAATTTCTGTTGCATCTGAAAGTAGAAACTCGCCCGATTACAACGGTATGTGTAGTTTTCCCCTAGACCGTTCCAGTTATTCGTTTCGAGCATCAGAACTGCGAAAATTTTGAGTTTCTCAAGCGTTTCTTAATTCCAAACTGCCACATCTCGCGAACGGATCGACCAATCCGCAAAATTTCTGTTGCATCTGAAAGTAGAAACTCGCCCGATTACAACGGTATGTGTAGTTTTCCCCTAGACCGTTCCAGTTATTCGTTTCGAGCATCAGAACTGCGAAAATTTTGAGTTTCTAAAGCGTTCCTTATATCCAAACTGCCATATCCCGCGAACGGATCGACCAATCCGCAAAATTTCTGTTGCATCTGAAAGTAGAAACACGCCCTATTACAAAGGTAGGTGTAGTTTTCCGCTAGGCCGTTCTAGTTATTCGTTTCGAGCATCAGAACTGCGAAAATTTTGAGTTTCTCAAGCGTTTCTTAATTCCAAACTACCACATCCCGCGAACGGATTGATCAATCCGCAAAATTTCTGTTGCATCTGAAAGTAGAAACTCGCCCGATTACAACGGTATGCGTACTTTTCCCCTAGGCCGTTCCAGTTATTCGTTTCGAGCATCAGAACTGCGAAAATTTTGAGTTTCTCAAGCGTTTCTTACCTCCAAACTGCCATATCTCTCGAACGGATTGACCAATCCGCATAATTTCTGTTGCATCTGAAAGTAGAAACTCGCCCGATTACAACGGTATGCGTACTTCTCCCCTAGGCCGTTCTAGTCATTCGTTTCGAGCATCAGAACTGCGAAAATTTTGAGTTTCTCAAGCGTTTCTTACCTCCAAACTGCCATATCTCGCGAACGGATTGACCAATCCGCAAAATTTCTGTTGCATTTGAAAGTAGAAACTCGCCCGATTACAACGGTATGCGCACTTTCCCCTAGGCCGTTCTAGTTATTCGTTTCGAGCATCAGAACTGCGAAAATTTTGAGTTTCTCAAGCGTCTCGTACATCCAAACGGCCATATCCGGCGAACGGATTGACCAATCCGCATAATTTCTGTTGCATCTGAAAGTAGAAATCCGCCCGATTACATCGGTATGCGTACTTTTACCCTAGGCCGTTCTAGTTATTAGTTTCGAGCATCAGAACTGCGAAAATTTTGAGTTTCCCAAGCGTTTCTTACCTTAAAACTGCCACATCTCGCGAACGGATTGACCAATCCGCAAAATTTCTGTTGCATCTGAAAGTAGAAACTCGCCCGATTACAACGGTATGCGCACTTTTCCCCTAGGCCGTTCTAGTTATTCGTTTCGAGCATCAGAACTGCGAAAATTTTGAGTTTCTCAAGCGTTTCTTACTTCCAAACTGCCACATCTCGCGAACGGATCGACCAATCGGCAAAATTTCTGTTGCATCTGAAAGTAGAAACTCGCCCGATTACAACGGTATGTGTAGTTTTCCCCTAGACCGTTCCAGTTATTCGTTTCGAGCATCAGAACTGCGAAAATTTTGAGTTTCTCAAGCGTTTCTTATCTCCAAACTGCCATATCTCGCGATCGGATTGATCAATCCGCAAAATTTCTGTTGCATCTGAAAGTAGAACTCGCCCGATTACAACGGTATGCGCACTTTTCCCCTAGGCGGTTCTAGTCATTCGTTTCGAGCATCAGAACTGCGAAAATTTTGAGTTTCTCAAGCGTTTCTGACCTCCAAACTGCCATATCTCGCGAACGGATTGACCAATCCGCAAAATTTCTGTTGCATCTGAAAGTAGAAACTCGCCCGATTACAACGGTATGTGTAGTTTTCCCCTAGACCGTTCCAGTTATTCGGTTCGAGCATCAGAACTGCGAAAATTTTGAGTTTCTAAAGCGTTCCTTATATCCAAACTGCCATATCTCGCGAACGGATTGATCAATCCGCAAAATTTCTGTTGCATCTGAAAGTAGAAACTCGCCCGATTACAACGGTATGCGTACTTCTCCCCTTGGCCGTTCTAGTCATTCGTTTCGAGCATCAGAACTGCGAAAATTTTGAGTTTCTAAAGCGTTCCTTATATCCAAACTGCCATATCTCGCGAACGGATTGATCAATTCGCAAAATTTCTGTTGCATCTGAAAGTAGAAACTCGCCCGATTACAACGGTATGCGTACTTCTCCCCTTGGCCGTTCTAGTCATTCGTTTCGAGCATCAGAACTGCGAAAATTTTGAGTTTCTCAAGCGTTTCTTATATCCAAACTGCCATATCTCGCGAACGGATTGACCAATCCGCAAAATTTCTGTTGCATCTGAAAGTAGAAACACGCCCTATTACAAAGGTAGGTGTAGTTTTCCGCTAGGCCGTTCTAGTTATTCGTTTCGAGCATCAGAACTGCGAAAATTTTGAGTTTCTCAAGCGTTTCTTAATTCCAAACTGCCACATCTCGCGAACGGATTGACCAATCCGCAAAATTTTTGTTGCATTTGAAAGTAGAAACTCGCCCGATTACAACTGTATGCGCACTTTTCCCCTAGGCCGTTCTAGTTATTCGTTTCGAGCATCAGAACTGCGAAAATTTTGAGTTTCTCAAGCGTTTCTTAATTCCAAACTGCCACATCTCGCGAACGGATCGACCAATCCGCAAAATTTCTGTTGCATCTGAAAGTAGAAACTCGCCCGATTACAACGGTATGTGTAGTTTTCCCCTAGACCGTTCCAGTTATTCGTTTCGAGCATCAGAACTGCGAAAATTTTGAGTTTCTCAAGCGTTTCTTAATTCCAAACTGCCACATCTCGCGAACGGATCGACCAATCCGCAAAATTTCTGTTGCATCTGAAAGTAGAAACTCGCCCGATTACAACGGTATGTGTAGTTTTCCCCTAGACCGTTCCAGTTATTCGTTTCGAGCATCAGAACTGCGAAAATTTTGAGTTTCTAAAGCGTTCCTTATATCCAAACTGCCATATCCCGCGAACGGATCGACCAATCCGCAAAATTTCTGTTGCATCTGAAAGTAGAAACACGCCCTATTACAAAGGTAGGTGTAGTTTTCCGCTAGGCCGTTCTAGTTATTCGTTTCGAGCATCAGAACTGCGAAAATTTTGAGTTTCTCAAGCGTTTCTTAATTCCAAACTACCACATCCCGCGAACGGATTGATCAATCCGCAAAATTTCTGTTGCATCTGAAAGTAGAAACTCGCCCGATTACAACGGTATGCGTACTTTTCCCCTAGGCCGTTCCAGTTATTCGTTTCGAGCATCAGAACTGCGAAAATTTTGAGTTTCTCAAGCGTTTCTTACCTCCAAACTGCCATATCTCTCGAACGGATTGACCAATCCGCATAATTTCTGTTGCATCTGAAAGTAGAAACTCGCCCGATTACAACGGTATGCGTACTTCTCCCCTAGGCCGTTCTAGTCATTCGTTTCGAGCATCAGAACTGCGAAAATTTTGAGTTTCTCAAGCGTTTCTTACCTCCAAACTGCCATATCTCGCGAACGGATTGACCAATCCGCAAAATTTCTGTTGCATTTGAAAGTAGAAACTCGCCCGATTACAACGGTATGCGCACTTTCCCCTAGGCCGTTCTAGTTATTCGTTTCGAGCATCAGAACTGCGAAAATTTTGAGTTTCTCAAGCGTCTCGTACATCCAAACGGCCATATCCGGCGAACGGATTGACCAATCCGCATAATTTCTGTTGCATCTGAAAGTAGAAATCCGCCCGATTACATCGGTATGCGTACTTTTACCCTAGGCCGTTCTAGTTATTAGTTTCGAGCATCAGAACTGCGAAAATTTTGAGTTTCCCAAGCGTTTCTTACCTTAAAACTGCCACATCTCGCGAACGGATTGACCAATCCGCAAAATTTCTGTTGCAACTGAAAGTAGAAACTCGCCCGATTACAACGGTATGCGCACTTTTCCCCTAGGCCGTTCTAGTTATTCGTTTCGAGCATCAGAACTGCGAAAATTTTGAGTTTCTCAAGCGTTTCTTACTTCCAAACTGCCACATCTCGCGAACGGATCGACCAATCGGCAAAATTTCTGTTGCATCTGAAAGTAGAAACTCGCCCGATTACAACGGTATGTGTAGTTTTCCCCTAGACCGTTCCAGTTATTCGTTTCGAGCATCAGAACTGCGAAAATTTTGAGTTTCTCAAGCGTTTCTTATATCCAAACTGCCATATCTCGCGAACGGATTGACCAATCCGCAAAATTTCTGTTGCATCTGAAAGTAGAAACTCGCCCGATTACAACGGTATGTGTAGTTTTCCCCTAGGCCGTTCTAGTCACTCGTTTCGAGCATCAGAACTGCGAAAATTTTGAGTTTCTCAAGCGTTTCTTACGTCCAAACTGCCATATCTCGCGAACGGATCGACCAATCCGCAAAATTTCTGTTGCATCTGAAAGTAGAAACACGCCCTATTACAAAGGTATGTGTAGTTTTCCCCTAGACCGTTCCAGTTATTCGTTTCGAGCATCAGAACTGCGAAAATTTTGAGTTTCTAAAGCGTTCCTTATATCCAAACTGCCATATCCCGCAAACGGATTGATCAATCCGCAAAATTTCTGTTGCATCTGAAAGTAGAAACTCGCCCGATTACAACGGTATGCGTACTTTTCCCCTAGGCCGTTCCAGTTATTCGTTTCGAGCATCAGAACTGCGAAAATTTTGAGTTTCTCAAGCGTTTCTTACCTCCAAACTGCCATATCTCTCGAACGGATTGACCAATCCGCATAATTTCTGTTGCATCTGAAAGTAGAAACTCGCCCGATTACAACGGTATGTGTAGTTTTCCGCTAGGCCGTTCTAGTTATTCGTTTCGAGCATCAGAACTGCGAAAATTTTGAGTTTCTCAAGCGTTTCTTAATTCCAAACTGCCACATCTCGCGAACGGATTGACCAATCCGCAAAATTTTTGTTGCATTTGAAAGTAGAAACTCGCCCGATTACAACGGTATGCGCACTTTTCCCCTAGGCCGTTCTAGTTATTCGTTTCGAGCATCAGAACTGCGAAAATTTTGAGTTTCTCAAGCGTTTCTTAATTCCAAACTGCCACATCTCGCGAACGGATCGACCAATCCGCAAAATTTCTGTTGCATCTGAAAGTAGAAACTCGCCCGATTACAACGGTATGTGTAGTTTTCCCCTAGACCGTTCCAGTTATTCGTTTCGAGCATCAGAACTGCGAAAATTTTGAGTTTCTAAAGCGTTCCTTATATCCAAACTGCCATATCCCGCAAACGGATTGATCAATCCGCAAAATTTCTGTTGCATCTGAAAGTAGAAACTCGCCCGATTACAACGGTATGCGTACTTTTCCCCTAGGCCGTTCCAGTTATTCGTTTCGAGCATCAGAACTGCGAAAATTTTGAGTTTCTCAAGCGTTTCTTACCTCCAAACTGCCATATCTCTCGAACGGATTGACCAATCCGCATAATTTCTGTTGCATCTGAAAGTAGAAACTCGCCCGATTACAACGGTATGCGTACTTCTCCCCTAGGCCGTTCTAGTCATTCGTTTCGAGCATCAGAACTGCGAAAATTTTGAGTTTCTCAAGCGTTTCTTACCTCCAAACTGCCATATCTCGCGAACGGATTGACCAATCCGCAAAATTTCTGTTGCATTTGAAAGTAGAAACTCGCCCGATTACAACGGTATGCGCACTATCCCCTAGGCCGTTCTAGTTATTCGTTTCGAGCATCAGAACTGCGAAAATTTTGAGTTTCTCAAGCGTTTCTTACATCCAAACGGCCATATCTGGCGAACGGATTGACCAATCCGCATAATTTCTGTTGCATCTGAAAGTAGAAATCCGCCCGATTACATCGGTATGCGTACTTTTACGCTAGGCCGTTCTAGTTATTAGTTTCGAGCATCAGAACTGCGAAAATTTTGAGTTTCCCAAGCGTTTCTTACCTTAAAACTGCCACATCTCGCGAACGGATTGACCAATCCGCAAAATTTCTGTTGCATCTGAAAGTAGAAACTCGCCCGATTACAACGGTATGCGCACTTTTCCCCTAGGCCGTTCTAGTTATTCGTTTCGAGCATCAGAACTGCGAAAATTTTGAGTTTCTCAAGCGTTTCTTAATTCCAAACTGCCACATCTCGCGAACGGATCGACCAATCCGCAAAATTTCTGTTGCATCTGAAAGTAGAAACTCGCCCGATTACAACGGTATGTGTAGTTTTCCCCTAGACCGTTCCAGTTATTCGTTTCGAGCATCAGAACTGCGAAAATTTTGAGTTTCTAAAGCGTTCCTTATATCCAAACTGCCATATCCCGCGAACGGATCGACCAATCCGCAAAATTTCTGTTGCATCTGAAAGTAGAAACACGCCCTATTACAAAGGTAGGTGTAGTTTTCCGCTAGGCCGTTCTAGTTATTCGTTTCGAGCATCAGAACTGCGAAAATTTTGAGTTTCTCAAGCGTTTCTTAATTCCAAACTACCACATCCCGCGAACGGATTGATCAATCCGCAAAATTTCTGTTGCATCTGAAAGTAGAAACTCGCCCGATTACAACGGTATGCGTACTTTTCCCCTAGGCCGTTCCAGTTATTCGTTTCGAGCATCAGAACTGCGAAAATTTTGAGTTTCTCAAGCGTTTCTTACCTCCAAACTGCCATATCTCTCGAACGGATTGACCAATCCGCATAATTTCTGTTGCATCTGAAAGTAGAAACTCGCCCGATTACAACGGTATGCGTACTTCTCCCCTAGGCCGTTCTAGTCATTCGTTTCGAGCATCAGAACTGCGAAAATTTTGAGTTTCTCAAGCGTTTCTTACCTCCAAACTGCCATATCTCGCGAACGGATTGACCAATCCGCAAAATTTCTGTTGCATTTGAAAGTAGAAACTCGCCCGATTACAACGGTATGCGCACTTTCCCCTAGGCCGTTCTAGTCATTCGTTTCGAGCATCAGAACTGCGAAAATTTTGCGTTTCTCAAGCGTTTCTTACCTCCAAACTGCCACATCTCGCGAACGGATCGACCAATCGGCAAAATTTCTGTTGCATCTGAAAGTAGAAACTCGCCCGATTACAACGGTGTGCGAACTTTGCCCCTAGGCCGTTCTAGTTATTCGTGTCGAGCATCAGAACTGCGAAAATTTTGAGTTTCTCAAGCGTTTCTTACGTCCAAACTGCCATATCTCGCGAAAGGATCGACCAATCCGCAAAATTTCTGTTGCATCTGAAAGTAGAAACACGCCCTATAACAACGGTATGCGCACTTTTCCCCTAGGCGGTTCTAGTTATTCGTTTCGAGCATCAGAACTGCGAAAATTTTGAGTTTCTCAAGCGTTTCTTATCTCCAAACTGCCATATCTCGCGATCGGATTGATCAATCCGCAAAATTTCTGTTGCATCTGAAAGTAGAACTCGCCCGATTACAACGGTATGCGCACTTTTCCCCTAGGCGGTTCTAGTCATTCGTTTCGAGCATCAGAACTGCGAAAATTTTGAGTTTCTCAAGCGTTTCTGACCTCCAAACTGCCATATCTCGCGAACGGATTGACCAATCCGCAAAATATCTGTTGCATCTGAAAGTAGAAACTCGCCCGATTACAACGGTATGTGTAGCTTTCCCCTAGGCCGGTCTAGTTATTCGTTTCGAGCATCAGAACTGCGAAAATTTTCAGTTTCTCAAGCGTTTCTTACTTCCAAACTGCCACATCTCGCGAACGGATCGACCAATCGGCAAAATTTCTGTTGCATCTGAAAGTAGAAACTCGCCCGATTACAACGGTATGTGTAGTTTTCCCCTAGACCGTTCCAGTTATTCGTTTCGAGCATCAGAACTGCGAAAATTTTGAGTTTCTCAAGCGTTTCTTATATCCAAACTGCCATATCTCGCGAACGGATTGACCAATCCGCAAAATTTCTGTTGCATCTGAAAGTAGAAACTCGCCCGATTACAACGGTATGTGTAGTTTTCCCCTAGGCCGTTCTAGTCACTCGTTTCGAGCATCAGAACTGCGAAAATTTTGAGTTTCTCAAGCGTTTCTTACGTCCAAACTGCCATATCTCGCGAACGGATCGACCAATCCGCAAAATTTCTGTTGCATCTGAAAGTAGAAACACGCCCTATTACAAAGGTATGTGTAGTTTTCCCCTAGACCGTTCCAGTTATTCGTTTCGAGCATCAGAACTGCGAAAATTTTGAGTTTCTAAAGCGTTCCTTATATCCAAACTGCCATATCCCGCAAACGGATTGATCAATCCGCAAAATTTCTGTTGCATCTGAAAGTAGAAACTCGCCCGATTACAACGGTATGCGTACTTTTCCCCTAGGCCGTTCCAGTTATTCGTTTCGAGCATCAGAACTGCGAAAATTTTGAGTTTCTCAAGCGTTTCTTACCTCCAAACTGCCATATCTCTCGAACGGATTGACCAATCCGCATAATTTCTGTTGCATCTGAAAGTAGAAACTCGCCCGATTACAACGGTATGTGTAGTTTTCCGCTAGGCCGTTCTAGTTATTCGTTTCGAGCATCAGAACTGCGAAAATTTTGAGTTTCTCAAGCGTTTCTTAATTCCAAACTGCCACATCTCGCGAACGGATTGACCAATCCGCAAAATTTTTGTTGCATTTGAAAGTAGAAACTCGCCCGATTACAACGGTATGCGCACTTTTCCCCTAGGCCGTTCTAGTTATTCGTTTCGAGCATCAGAACTGCGAAAATTTTGAGTTTCTCAAGCGTTTCTTAATTCCAAACTGCCACATCTCGCGAACGGATCGACCAATCCGCAAAATTTCTGTTGCATCTGAAAGTAGAAACTCGCCCGATTACAACGGTATGTGTAGTTTTCCCCTAGACCGTTCCAGTTATTCGTTTCGAGCATCAGAACTGCGAAAATTTTGAGTTTCTAAAGCGTTCCTTATATCCAAACTGCCATATCCCGCAAACGGATTGATCAATCCGCAAAATTTCTGTTGCATCTGAAAGTAGAAACTCGCCCGATTACAACGGTATGCGTACTTTTCCCCTAGGCCGTTCCAGTTATTCGTTTCGAGCATCAGAACTGCGAAAATTTTGAGTTTCTCAAGCGTTTCTTACCTCCAAACTGCCATATCTCTCGAACGGATTGACCAATCCGCATAATTTCTGTTGCATCTGAAAGTAGAAACTCGCCCGATTACAACGGTATGCGTACTTCTCCCCTAGGCCGTTCTAGTCATTCGTTTCGAGCATCAGAACTGCGAAAATTTTGAGTTTCTCAAGCGTTTCTTACCTCCAAACTGCCATATCTCGCGAACGGATTGACCAATCCGCAAAATTTCTGTTGCATTTGAAAGTAGAAACTCGCCCGATTACAACGGTATGCGCACTATCCCCTAGGCCGTTCTAGTTATTCGTTTCGAGCATCAGAACTGCGAAAATTTTGAGTTTCTCAAGCGTTTCTTACATCCAAACGGCCATATCTGGCGAACGGATTGACCAATCCGCATAATTTCTGTTGCATCTGAAAGTAGAAATCCGCCCGATTACATCGGTATGCGTACTTTTACGCTAGGCCGTTCTAGTTATTAGTTTCGAGCATCAGAACTGCGAAAATTTTGAGTTTCCCAAGCGTTTCTTACCTTAAAACTGCCACATCTCGCGAACGGATTGACCAATCCGCAAAATTTCTGTTGCATCTGAAAGTAGAAACTCGCCCGATTACAACGGTATGCGCACTTTTCCCCTAGGCCGTTCTAGTTATTCGTTTCGAGCATCAGAACTGCGAAAATTTTGAGTTTCTCAAGCGTTTCTTATCTCCAAACTGCCATATCTCTCGAACGGATTGACCAATCCGCATAATTTCTGTTGCATCTGAAAGTAGAAACTCGCCCGATTACAATGGTATGCGTACTTCTCCCCTAGGCCGTTCTAGTCATTCGTTTCGAGCATCAGAACTGCGAAAATTTTGCGTTTCTCAAGCGTTTCTTACATCCAAACTGCCATATCTCGCGAACGGATTGACCAATCCGCAAAATTTCTGTTGCATCTGAAAGTAGAAACTCGCCCGATTACAACGGTTGGTGTAGTTGTCCCCTAGGCCGGTCTAGTTATTCGTTTCGAGCATCAGAACTGCGAAAATTTTGAGTTTCTCAAGCGTTTCTTACTTCCAAACTGCCACATCTCGCGAACGGATCGACCAATTCGCAAAATTTCTGTTGCATCTGAAAGTAGAAACTCGCCCGATTACAACGGTATGCGCACTTTGCCCCTAGGCCGTTCTGGTTATTAGTGTCGAGCATCAGAACTGCGAAAATTTTGAGTTTCTCAAGCGTTTCTTACCTCCAAACTGTTATATCTCGCGAACGGATTGAACAATCCGCAAAATTTCTGTTGCATCTGAAAGTAGAGACTCGCCCGATTACAACGGTATGTGTTGTATTCCCCTAGGCCGTTCCAGTTATTCGTTTCGAGCATCAGAAATGCGAAAATTTTGAGTTTCTCAAGCGTTTCTTACCTCCAAACTGCCATATCTCTCGAACGGATTGACCAATCCGCATAATTTCTGTTGCATCTGAAAGTAGAAACTCGCCCGATTACAATGGTATGCGTACTTCTCCCCTAGGCCGTTCTAGTCATTCGATTCGAGCATCAGAACTGCGAAAATTTTGCGTTTCTCAAGCGTTTCTTACCTCCAAACTGCCACATCTCGCGAACGGATGGACCAATCGGCAAAATTTCTGTTGCATCTGAAAGTAGAAACTCGCCCGATTACAACGGTGTGCGAACTTTGCCCCTAGGCCGTTCCAGTTATTCGTTTCGAGCATCAGAACTGCGAAAATTTTGAGTTTCTCAAGCGTTTCTTACCTCCAAACTGCCATATCTCTCGAACGGATTGACCAATCCGCATAATTTCTGTTGCATCTGAAAGTAGAAACTCGCCCGATTACAACGGTATGCGTACTTCTCCCCTAGGCCGTTCTAGTCATTCGTTTCGAGCATCAGAACTGCGAAAATTTTGAGTTTCTCAAGCGTTTCTTACCTCCAAACTGCCATATCTCGCGAACGGATTGACCAATCCGCAAAATTTCTGTTGCATTTGAAAGTAGAAACTCGCCCGATTACAACGGTATGCGCACTATCCCCTAGGCCGTTCTAGTTATTCGTTTCGAGCATCAGAACTGCGAAAATTTTGAGTTTCTCAAGCGTTTCTTACATCCAAACGGCCATATCTGGCGAACGGATTGACCAATCCGCATAATTTCTGTTGCATCTGAAAGTAGAAATCCGCCCGATTACATCGGTATGCGTACTTTTACGCTAGGCCGTTCTAGTTATTAGTTTCGAGCATCAGAACTGCGAAAATTTTGAGTTTCCCAAGCGTTTCTTACCTTAAAACTGCCACATCTCGCGAACGGATTGACCAATCCGCAAAATTTCTGTTGCATCTGAAAGTAGAAACTCGCCCGATTACAACGGTATGCGCACTTTTCCCCTAGGCCGTTCTAGTTATTCGTTTCGAGCATCAGAACTGCGAAAATTTTGAGTTTCTCAAGCGTTTCTTATCTCCAAACTGCCATATCTCTCGAACGGATTGACCAATCCGCATAATTTCTGTTGCATCTGAAAGTAGAAACTCGCCCGATTACAATGGTATGCGTACTTCTCCCCTAGGCCGTTCTAGTCATTCGTTTCGAGCATCAGAACTGCGAAAATTTTGCGTTTCTCAAGCGTTTCTTACATCCAAACTGCCATATCTCGCGAACGGATTGACCAATCCGCAAAATTTCTGTTGCATCTGAAAGTAGAAACTCGCCCGATTACAACGGTTGGTGTAGTTGTCCCCTAGGCCGGTCTAGTTATTCGTTTCGAGCATCAGAACTGCGAAAATTTTGAGTTTCTCAAGCGTTTCTTACTTCCAAACTGCCACATCTCGCGAACGGATCGACCAATTCGCAAAATTTCTGTTGCATCTGAAAGTAGAAACTCGCCCGATTACAACGGTATGCGCACTTTGCCCCTAGGCCGTTCTGGTTATTAGTGTCGAGCATCAGAACTGCGAAAATTTTGAGTTTCTCAAGCGTTTCTTACCTCCAAACTGTTATATCTCGCGAACGGATTGAACAATCCGCAAAATTTCTGTTGCATCTGAAAGTAGAGACTCGCCCGATTACAACGGTATGTGTTGTATTCCCCTAGGCCGTTCCAGTTATTCGTTTCGAGCATCAGAAATGCGAAAATTTTGAGTTTCTCAAGCGTTTCTTACCTCCAAACTGCCATATCTCTCGAACGGATTGACCAATCCGCATAATTTCTGTTGCATCTGAAAGTAGAAACTCGCCCGATTACAATGGTATGCGTACTTCTCCCCTAGGCCGTTCTAGTCATTCGATTCGAGCATCAGAACTGCGAAAATTTTGCGTTTCTCAAGCGTTTCTTACCTCCAAACTGCCACATCTCGCGAACGGATGGACCAATCGGCAAAATTTCTGTTGCATCTGAAAGTAGAAACTCGCCCGATTACAACGGTGTGCGAACTTTGCCCCTAGGCCGTTCTAGTTATTCGTGTCGAGCATCAGAACTGCGAAAATTTTGAGTTTCTCAAGCGTTTCTTACGTCCAAACTGCCATATCTCGCGAAAGGATCGACCAATCCGCAAAATTTCTGTTGCATCTGAAAGTAGAAACACGCCCTATTACAACGGTATGCGCACTTTTCCCCTAGGCGGTTCTAGTTATTCGTTTCGAGCATCAGAACTGCGAAAATTTTGAGTTTCTCAAGCGTTTCTTATCTCCAAACTGCCATATCTCGTGATCGGATTGATCAATCCGCAAAATTTCTGTTGCATCTGAAAGTAGAACTCGCCCGATTACAACGGTATGCGCACTTTTCCCCTAGGCCGTTCTAGTCATTCGTTTCGAGCATCAGAACTGCGAAAATTTTGAGTTTCTAAAGCGTTCCTTATATCCAAGCTGCCATATCTCGCGAACGGATTGATCAATCCGCAAAATTTCTGTTGCATCTGAAAGTAGAAACTCGCCCGATTACAACGGTATGCGTACTCCTCCCCTTGGCCGTTCTAGTCATTCGTTTCGAGCATCAGAACTGCGAAAATTTTGAGTTTCTAAAGCGTTCCTTATATCCAAGCTGCCATATCTCGCGAACGGATTGATCAATCCGCAAAATTTCTGTTGCATCTGAAAGTAGAAACTCGCCCGATTACAACGGTATGCGTACTTCTCCCCTTGGCCGTTCTAGTCATTCGTTTCGAGCATCAGAACTGCGAAAATTTTGAGTTTCTCAAGCGTTTCTTATATCCAAACTGCCATATCTCGCGAACGGATTGACCAATCCGCAAAATTTCTGTTGCATCTGAAAGTAGAAACTCGCCCGATTACAACGGTATGCGTACTTCTCCCCTTGGCCGTTCTAGTCATTCGTTTCGAGCATCAGAACTGCGAAAATTTTGAGTTTCTCAAGCGTTTCTTACGTCCAAACTGCCATATCTCGCGAACGGATCGACCAATCCGCAAAATTTCTGTTGCATCTGAAAGTAGAAACACGCCCTATTACAAAGGTAGGTGTAGTTTTCCGCTAGGCCGTTCTAGTTATTCGTTTCGAGCATCAGAACTGCGAAAATGTTGAGTTTCTCAAGCGTTTCTTAATTCCAAACTGCCACATCTCGCGAACGGATTGACCAATCCGCAAAATTTTTGTTGCATTTGAAAGTAGAAACTCGCCCGATTACAACGGAATGCGCACTTTTCCCCTAGGCCGTTCTAGTTATTCGTTTCGAGCATCAGAACTGCGAAAATTTTGAGTTTCTCAAGCGTTTCTTAATTCCAAACTGCCACATCTCGCGAACGGATCGACCAATCCGCAAAATTTCTGTTGCATCTGAAAGTAGAAACTCGCCCGATTACAACGGTATGTGTAGTTTTCCCCTAGACCGTTCCAGTTATTCGTTTCGAGCATCAGAACTGCGAAAATTTTGAGTTTCTAAAGCGTTCCTTATATCCAAACTGCCATATCTCGCGAACGGATTGATCAATCCGCAAAATTTCTGTTGCATCTGAAAGTAGAAACTCGCCCGATTACAACGGTATGCGTACTTTTCCCCTAGGCCGTTCCAGTTATTCGTTTCGAGCATCAGAACTGCGAAAATTTTGAGTTTCTCAAGCGTTTCTTACCTCCAAACTGCCATATCTCTCGAACGGATTGACCAATCCGCATAATTTCTGTTGCATCTGAAAGTAGAAACTCGCCCGATTACAACGGTATGCGTACTTCTCCCCTAGGCCGTTCTAGTCATTCGTTTCGAGCATCAGAACTGCGAAAATTTTGAGTTTCTCAAGCGTTTCTTACCTCCAAACTGCCATATCTCGCGAACGGATTGACCAATCCGCAAAATTTCTGTTGCATTTGAAAGTAGAAACTCGCCCGATTACAACGGTATGCGCACTTTCCCCTAGGCCGTTCTAGTTATTCGTTTCGAGCATCAGAACTGCGAAAATTTTGAGTTTCTCAAGCGTTTCTTACATCCAAACGGCCATATCTGGCGAACGGATTGACCAATCCGCATAATTTCTGTTGCATCTGAAAGTAGAAATCCGCCCGATTACATCGGTATGCGTACTTTTCCCCTAGGCCGTTCTAGTTATTCGTTTCGAGCATCAGAACTGCGAAAATTTTGAGTTTCTCAAGCGTTTCTTACCTCCAAACTGCCATATCTCTCGAACGGATTGACCAATCCGCATAATTTCTGTTGCATCTGAAAGTAGAAACTCGCCCGATTACAATGGTATGCGTACTTCTCCCCTAGGCCGTTCTAGTCATTCGTTTCGAGCATCAGAACTGCGAAAATTTTGCGTTTCTCAAGCGTTTCTTACCTCCAAACTGCCATATCTCGCGAACGGATTGACCAATCCGCAAAATTTCTGTTGCATCTGAAAGTAGAAACTCGCCCGATTACAACGGTTGGTGTAGTTGTCCCCTAGGCCGTTCTAGTTATTCGTTTCGAGCATCAGAACTGCGAAAATTTTGAGTTTCTCAAGCGTTTCTTACTTCCAAACTGCCACATCTCGCGAACGGATCGACCAATTCGCAAAATTTCTGTTGCATCTGAAAGTAGAAACTCGCCCGATTACAACGGTATGCGCACTTTGCCCCTAGGCCGTTCTGGTTATTAGTGTCGAGCATCAGAACTGCGAAAATTTTGAGTTTCTCAAGCGTTTCTTACCTCCAAACTGTTATATCTCGCGAACGGATTGAACAATCCGCAAAATTTCTGTTGCATCTGAAAGTAGAGACTCGCCCGATTACAACGGTATGTGTAGTATTCCCCTAGGCCGTTCCAGTTATTCGTTTCGAGCATCAGAACTGCGAAAATTTTGAGTTTCTCAAGCGTTTCTTACCTCCAAACTGCCATATCACGCGAACGTATTGACCAATCCGCAAAATTTCTGTTGCATTTGAAAGTAGAAACTCGCCCGATTACAACGGTATGCGCACTTTTCCCCTAGGCGGTTCTAGTTATTCGTTTCGAGCATCAGAACTGCGAAAATTTTGAGTTTCTCAAACGTTTCTTATCTCCAAACTGCCATATCTCGCGAACGGATTGATCAATCCGCAAAATTTCTGTTGCATCTGAAAGTAGAACTCGCCCGATTACAACGGTATGCGCACTTTTCCCCTAGGCGGTTCTAGTCATTCGTTTCGAGCATCAGAACTGCGAAAATTTTGAGTTTCTCAAGCGTTTCTGACCTCCAAACTGCCATATCTCGCGAACGGATCGACCAATCGGCAAAATTTCTGTTGCATCTGAAAGTAGAAACTCGCCCGATTACAACGGTGTGCGAACTTTGCCCCTAGGCCGTTCTAGTTATTCGTGTCGAGCATCAGAACTGCGAAAATTTTGAGTTTCTCAAGCGTTTCTTACGTCCAAACTGCCATATCTCGCGAAAGGATCGACCAATCCGCAAAATTTCTGTTGCATCTGAAAGTAGAAACACGCCCTATTACAACGGTAGGTGTAGTTTTCCGCTAGGCCGTTCCAGTTATTCGTTTCGAGCATCAGAACTGCGAAAATTTTGAGTTTCTCAAGCGTTTCTTACCTCCAAAATACCATATCTCGCGAACGGATTG
This sequence comes from Ptiloglossa arizonensis, assembly GCF_051014685.1. Classification (NCBI taxonomy): domain Eukaryota; kingdom Metazoa; phylum Arthropoda; class Insecta; order Hymenoptera; family Colletidae; genus Ptiloglossa; species Ptiloglossa arizonensis. Next base: position 441,996 of record NW_027478446.1, on the reverse strand, counting down.
ACCAATCCGCAAAATTTCTGTTGCATTTGAAAGTAGAAACTTGCCCGATTACAACGGTATGCGCACTTTTCCCCTAGGCGGTTCTAGTTATTCGTTTCGAGCATCAGAACTGCGAAAATTTTGAGTTTCTCAAGCGTTTCTTATCTCCAAACTGCCATATCTCGCGAACGGATTGATCAATCCGCAAAATTTCTGTTGCATCTGAAAGTAGAACTCGCCCGATTACAACGGTATGCGCACTTTTCCCCTAGGCGGTTCTAGTCATTCGTTTCGAGCATCAGAACTGCGAAAATTTTGAGTTTCTCAAGCGTTTCTGACCTCCAAACTGCCATATCTCGCGAACGGATTGACGAATCCGCAAAATTTCTGTTGCATCTGAAAGTAGAAACTCGCCCGATTACAACGGTATGTGTAGTTTTCCCCTAGACCGTTCCAGTTATTCGTTTCGAGCATCAGAACTGCGAAAATTTTGAGTTTCTAAAGCGTTCCTTATATCCAAACTGCCATATCTCGCGAACGGATTGATCAATCCGCAAAATTTCTGTTGCATCTGAAAGTAGAAACTCGCCCGATTACAACGGTATGCGTACTTCTCCCCTTGGCCGTTCTAGTCATTCGTTTCGAGCATCAGAACTGCGACAATTTTGAGTTTCTCAAGCGTTTCTTATCTCCAAACTGCCATATCTCGCAAACGGATTGACCAATCCGCAAAATTTCTGTTGCATCTGAAAGTAGAAACTCGCCCGATTACAACGGTATGTGTAGTTTTCCCCTAGGCCGTTCTAGTCACTCGTTTCGAGCATCAGAACTGCGAAAATTTTGAGTTTCTCAAGCGTTTCTTACGTCCAAACTGCCATATCTCGCGAACGGATCGACCAATCCGCAAAATTTCTGTTGCATCTGAAAGTAGAAACACGCCCTATTACAACGGTAGGTGTAGTTTTCCGCTAGGCCGTTCTAGTTATTCGTTTCGAGCATCAGAACTGCGAAAATTTTGAGTTTCTCAAGCGTTTCTTAATTCCAAACTGCCACATCTCGCGAACGGATTGACCAATCCGCAAAATTATTGTTGCATTTGAAAGTAGAAACTCGCCCGATTACAACGGTATGCGCACTTTTCCCCTAGGCCGTTCTAGTTATTCGTTTCGAGCATCAGAACTGCGAAAATTTTGAGTTTCTCAAGCGTTTCTTAATTCCAAACTGCCACATCTCGCGAACGGATCGACCAATCCGCAAAATTTCTGTTGCATCTGAAAGTAGAAACTCGCCCGATTACAACGGTATGTGTAGTTTTCCCCTAGACCGTTCCAGTTATTCGTTTCGAGCATCAGAACTGCGAAAATTTTGAGTTTCTAAAGCGTTCCTTATATCCAAACTGCCATATCTCGCGAACGGATTGATCAATCCGCAAAATTTCTGTTGCATCTGAAAGTAGAAACTCGCCCGATTACAACGGTATGCGTACTTTTCCCCTAGGCCGTTCCAGTTATTCGTTTCGAGCATCAGAACTGCGAAAATTTTGAGTTTCTCAAGCGTTTCTTACCTCCAAACTGCCATATCTCTCGAACGGATTGACCAATCCGCATAATTTCTGTTGCATCTGAAAGTAGAAACTCGCCCGATTACAACGGTATGCGTACTTCTCCCCTAGGCCGTTCTAGTCATTCGTTTCGAGCATCAGAACTGCGAAAATTTTGAGTTTCTCAAGCGTTTCTTACCTCCAAACTGCCATATCTCGCGAACGGATTGACCAATCCGCAAAATTTCTGTTGCATTTGAAAGTAGAAACTCGCCCGATTACAACGGTATGCGCACTTTCCCCTAGGCCGTTCTAGTTATTCGTTTCGAGCATCAGAACTGCGAAAATTTTGAGTTTCTCAAGCGTTTCTTACATCCAAACGGCCATATCTGGCGAACGGATTGACCAATCCGCATAATTTCTGTTGCATCTGAAAGTAGAAATCCGCCCGATTACATCGGTATGCGTACTTTTACCCTAGGCCGTTCTAGTTATTAGTTTCGAGCATCAGAACTGCGAAAATTTTGAGTTTCCCAAGCGTTTCTTACCTTAAAACTGCCACATCTCGCGAACGGATTGACCAATCCGCAAAATTTCTGTTGCATCTGAAAGTAGAAACTCGCCCGATTACAACGGTATGCGCACTTTTCCCCTAGGCCGTTCTAGTCATTCGTTTCGAGCATCAGAACTGCGAAAATTTTGAGTTTCTCAAGCGTTTCTTACCTCCAAACTGCCATATCTCGCGAACGGATTGACCAATCCGCAAAATTTCTGTTGCATTTGAAAGTAGAAACTCGCCCGATTACAACGGTATGCGCACTTTCCCCTAGGCCGTTCTAGTTATTCGTTTCGAGCATCAGAACTGCGAAAATTTTGAGTTTCTCAAGCGTTTCTTACCTCCAAACTGCCATATCTCGCGAACGGATTGACCAATCCGCAAAATTTCTGTTGCATTTGAAAGTAGAAACTCGCCCGATTACAACGGTATGCGCACTTTGCCCCTAGGCCGTTCTGGTTATTAGTGTCGAGCATCAGAACTGCGAAAATTTTGAGTTTCTCAAGCGTTTCTTACCTCCAAACTGTTATATCTCGCGAACGGATTGAACAATCCGCAAAATTTCTGTTGCATCTGAAAGTAGAGACTCGCCCGATTACAACGGTATGTGTAGTATTCCCCTAGGCCGTTCCAGTTATTCGTTTCGAGCATCAGAACTGCGAAAATTTTGAGTTTCTCAAGCGTTTCTTACCTCCAAACTGCCATATCTCGCGAACGGATTGATCAATCCGCAAAATTTCTGTTGCATCTGAAAGTAGAACTCGCCCGATTACAACGGTATGCGCACTTTTCCCCTAGGCGGTTCTAGTCATTCGTTTCGAGCATCAGAACTGCGAAAATTTTGAGTTTCTCAAGCGTTTCTGACCTCCAAACTGCCATATCTCGCGAACGGATTGACCAATCCGCAAAATTTCTGTTGCATCTGAAAGTAGAAACTCGCCCGATTACAATGGTATGTGTAGCTTTCCCCTAGGCCGGTCTAGTTATTCGTTTCGAGCATCAGAACTGCGAAAATTTTCAGTTTCTCAAGCGTTTCTTACTTCCAAACTGCCACATCTCGCGAACGGATCGACCAATCGGCAAAATTTCTGTTGCATCTGAAAGTAGAAACTCGCCCGATTACAACGGTGTGCGAACTTTGCTCCTAGGCCGTTCTAGTTATTCGTGTCGAGCATCAGAACTGCGAAAATTTTGAGTTTCTCAAGCGTTTCTTACGTCCAAACTGCCATATCTCGCGAAAGGATCGACCAATCCGCAAAATTTCTGTTGCATCTGAAAGTAGAAACACGCCCTATTACAACGGTAGGTGTAGTTTTCCGCTAGGCCGTTCCAGTTATTCGTTTCGAGCATCAGAACTGCGAAAATTTTGAGTTTCTCAAGCGTTTCTTAATTCCAAACTGCCACATCTCGCGAACGGATCGACCAATCCGCAAAATTTCTGTTGCATCTGAAAGTAGAAACTCGCCCGATTACAACGGTATGTGTAGTTTTCCCCTAGGCCGTTCCAGTTATTCGTTTCGAGCATCAGAACTGCGAAAATTTTGAGTTTCTCAAGCGTTTCTTACCTCCAAAATACCATATCTCGCGAACGGATTGACCTATCCGCAAAATTTCTGTTGTATTTGAAAGTAGAAACTTGCCCGATTACAACGGTATGCGCACTTTTCCCCTAGGCGGTTCTAGTTATTCGTTTCGAGCATCAGAACTGCGAAAATTTTGAGTTTCTCAAGCGTTTCTTATCTCCAAACTGCCATATCTCGCGAACGGATTGATCAATCCGCAAAATTTCTGTTGCATCTGAAAGTAGAACTCGCCCGATTACAACGGTATGCGCACTTTTCCCCTAGGCGGTTCTAGTCATTCGTTTCGAGCATCAGAACTGCGAAAATTTTGAGTTTCTCAAGCGTTTCTGACCTCCAAACTGCCATATCTCGCGAACGGATTGACCAATCCGCAAAATTTCTGTTGCATCTGAAAGTAGAAACTCGCCCGATTACAACGGTATGTGTAGTTTTCCCCTAGACCGTTCCAGTTATTCGTTTCGAGCATCAGAACTGCGAAAATTTTGAGTTTCTAAAGCGTTCCTTATATCCAAACTGCCATATCTCGCGAACGGATTGATCAATCCGCAAAATTTCTGTTGCATCTGAAAGTAGAAACTCGCCCGATTACAACGGTATGTGTAGTTTTCCCCTAGGCCGTTCCAGTTATTCGTTTCGAGCATCAGAACTGCGAAAATTTTGAGTTTCTCAAGCGTTTCTTACCTCCAAACTGCCATATCTCGCGAACGGATTGACCAATCCAAAAATTTCTGTTGCATCTGAAAGTAGAAACTCGCCCGATTACAACGGTATGTGTAGTTTTCCCCTAGGCCGTTCCAGTTATTCGTTTCGAGCATCAGAACTGCGAAAATTTTGAGTTTCTCAAGCGTTTCTTACCTCCAAACTGCCATATCTCGCGAACGGATTCACCAATCCGCAAAATTTCTGTTGCATTTGAAAGTAGAAACTCGCCCGATTACAACGGTATGCGCCCTTTTCCCCTAGGCGGTTCTAGTTATTCGTTTCGAGCATCAGAACTGCGAAAATTTTGAGTTTCTCAAGCGTTTCTTAATTCCAAACTGCCACATCTCGCGAACGGATTGATCAATCCGCAAAATTTCTGTTGCATCTGAAAGTAGAAACTCGCCCGATTACAACGGTATGCGTCCTTCTCCCCTAGGCCGTTCTAGTCACTCGTTTCGAGCATCAGAACTGCGAAAATTTTGATTTTCTCAAGCGTTTCTTACGTCCAAACTGCCATATCTCGCGAACGGATCGACCAATCCGCAAAATTTCTGTTGCATCTGAAAGTAGAAACACGCCCTATTACATCGGTATGCGTACTTTTCCCCTAGGCCGTTCTTGTCATTCGTTTCGAGTATCAGAACTGCGAAAATTTTGAGTTTCTCAAGCGTTTCTTACCTCCAAACAGCCACATCTCGCGAACGGATTGACCAATACGCAAAATTTCTGTTGCATCTGAAAGTAGAAACTCGCCCGATTACAACGGTAGGTGTAGCTTTCCCCTAGGCCGTTCTAGTTATTCGTTTCGAGCATCAGAACTGCGAAAATTTTCAGTTTCTCAAGCGTTTCTTACTTCCAAACTGCCACATTTCGCGAACGGATCGACCAATCGGCAAAATTTCTGTTGCATCTGAAAGTAGAAACTCGCCCGATTACAACGGTGTGCGAACTTTGACCCTAGGCCGTTCTAGTTATTCGTGTCGAGCATCAGAACTGCGAAAATTTTGAGTTTCTCAAGCGTTTCTTACGTCCAAACTGCCATATCTCGCGAACGGATCGACCAATCCGCAAAATTTCTGTTGCATCTGAAAGTAGAAACACGCCCTATTACAACGGTAGGTGTAGTTTTCCGCTAGGCCGTTCTAGTTATTCGTTTCGAGCATCAGAACTGCGAAAATTTTGAGTTTCTCAAGCGTTTCTTACCTCCAAACTGCCATATCTCGCGAACGGATTGACCAATCCGCAAAATTTCTGTTGCATCTTAAAGTAGAAACTCGCCCGATTACAACGGTAGGTGTAGTTTTCCCCTAGGCCGTTCTAGTTATTCGTGTCGAGCATCAGAACTGCGAAAATTTTGAGTTCCTCAAGCGTTTCTTACCTCCAAACTGTCATATCTCGCGAACGGATTGACCAATCCGCAAAATTTCTGTTGCATCTGAAAGTAGAAACTCGCCCGATTACAACGGTATGTGTAGTTTTCCCCTAGACCGTTCCAGTTATTCGTTTCGAGCATCAGAACTGCGAAAATTTTGAGTTTCTAAAGCGTTCCTTATATCCAAACTGCCATATCTCGCGAACGGAATGATCAATCCGCAAAATTTCTGTTGCATCTGAAAGTAGAAACTCGCCCGATTACAACGGTATGCGTACTTCTCCCCTTGGCCGTTCTAGTCATTCGTTTCGAGCATCAGAACTGCGAAAATTTTGAGTTTCTCAAGCGTTTCTTACCTTAAAACTGCCACATCTCGCGAACGGATTGACCAATCCGCAAAATTTCTGTTGCATCTGAAAGTAGAAACTAGCCCGATAACAACGGTATGTGTAGTTTTCCCCTAGGCCGTTCCAGTTATTCGTTTCGAGCATCAGAACTGCGAAAATTTTGAGTTTCTCAAGCGTTTCTTACCTCCAAACTGCCATATCTCGCGAACGGATTGACCAATCCGCAAAATTTCTGTTGCATCTGAAAGTAGAAACTCGCCCGATTACAACGGTATGTGTAGTTTTCCCCTAGGCCGTTCCAGTTATTCGTTTCGAGCATCAGAATTGCGAAAATTTTGAGTTTCTCAAGCGTTTCTTACCTCCAAACTGCCATATCTCGCGAACAGATTGACAAATCCGCAAAATTTCTGTTGCATTTGAAAGTAGAAACTCGCCCGATTACAACGGTATGCGCACTTTTCCCCTAGGCGGTTCTAGTTATTCGTTTCGAGCATCAGAACTGCGAAAATTTTGAGTTTCTCAAGCGTTTCTTACCTCCAAACTGCCATATCTCGCGAACGGATTGACAAATCCGCAAAATTTCTGTTGCATTTGAAAGTAGAAACTCGCCCGATTACAACGGTATGCGCACTTTTCCCCTAGGCGGTTCTAGTTATTCGTTTCGAGCATCAGAACTGCGAAAATTTTGAGTTTCTCAAGCGTTTCTTACCTCCAAACTGCCATATCTCGCGAACGGATTGACCAATCCGCAAAATTTCTGTTGCATCTGAAAGTAGAAACTCGCCCGATTACAACGGTATGCGCACTTTTCCCCTAGGCGGTTCTAGTTATTCGTTTCGAGCATCAGAACTGCGAAAATTTTGAGTTTCTCAAGCGTTTCTTACATCCAAACTGCCATATCTCGCGAACGGATTGACCAATCCGCAAAATTTCTGTTGCATCTGAAAGTAGAAACTCGCCCGATTACAACGGTATGTGTAGTTTTCCCCTAGGCCGTTCTAGTTATTCGTTTCGAGCATCAGAACTGCGAAAATTTTGAGTTTCTCAAGCGTTTCTTACCTCCAAACTGCCATATCTCGCGAACGGATTGACCAATCCGCAAAATTTCTGTTGCATCTGAAAGTAGAAACTCGCCCGATTACAACGGTAGGTGTAGTTTTCCCCTAGGCCGTTCCAGTTATTCGTTTCGAGCATCAGAATTGCGAAAATTTTGAGTTTCTCAAGCGTTTCTTACCTCCAAACTGCCATATCTCGCGAACAGATTGACAAATCCGCAAAATTTCTGTTGCATTTGAAAGTAGAAACTCGCCCGATTACAACGGTATGCGCACTTTTCCCCTAGGCGGTTCTAGTTATTCGTTTCGAGCATCAGAACTGCGAAAATTTTGAGTTTCTCAAGCGTTTCTTACCTCCAAACTGCCATATCTCGCGAACGGATTGACAAATCCGCAAAATTTCTGTTGCATTTGAAAGTAGAAACTCGCCCGATTACAACGGTATGCGCACTTTTCCCCTAGGCGGTTCTAGTTATTCGTTTCGAGCATCAGAACTGCGAAAATTTTGAGTTTCTCAAGCGTTTCTTACCTCCAAACTGCCATATCTCGCGAACGGATTGACCAATCCGCAAAATTTCTGTTGCATCTGAAAGTAGAAACTCGCCCGATTACAACGGTATGCGCACTTTTCCCCTAGGCGGTTCTAGTTATTCGTTTCGAGCATCAGAACTGCGAAAATTTTGAGTTTCTCAAGCGTTTCTTACATCCAAACTGCCATATCTCGCGAACGGATTGACCAATCCGCAAAATTTCTGTTGCATCTGAAAGTAGAAACTCGCCCGATTACAACGGTATGTGTAGTTTTCCCCTAGGCCGTTCTAGTTATTCGTTTCGAGCATCAGAACTGCGAATATTTTGAGTTTCTCAAGCGTTTCTTACTTCCAAACTGTCACATCTCGCGAACGGATCGACCAATCCGCAAAATTTCTGTTGCATCTGAAAGTAGAAACTCGCCCGATTACAACGGTATGTGTAGTTTTCCCCTAGACCGTTCCAGTTATTCGTTTCGAGCATCAGTACTGCGAAAATTTTGAGTTTCTAAAGCGTTCCTTATATCCAAACTGCCATATCTCGCGAACGGATTGATCAATCCGCAAAATTTCTGTTGCATCTGAAAGTAGAAACTCGCCCGATTACAACGGTATGCGCTCTTTGCCTCTAGGCCGTTCTAGTTATTCGTGTCGAGCATCAGAACTGCGAAAATTTTGAGTTTCTCAAGCGTTTCTTACCTCCAAACTGCCATATCTCGCGAACGGATTGACCAATCCGCAAAATTTCTGTTGCATCTGAAAGTAGAAACTCGCCCGATTACAACGGTATGTGTCGTTTTCCCCTAGACCGTTCCAGTTATTCGTTTCGAGCATCAGAACTGCGAAAATTTTGAGTTTCTAAAGCGTTCCTTATATCCAAACTGCCGTATCTCGCGAACGGATTGATCAATCCGCAAAATTTCTGTTGCATCTGAAAGTAGAAACTCGCCCGATTACAACGGTATGTGTAGTTTTCTCCTAGGCCGTTCTAGTTATTCGTTTCAAGCATCAGAACTGCGAAAATTTTGAGTTTCTCAAGCGTTTCTTAATTCCAAACTGCCACATCTCGCGAACCGATCGACCAATCTGCAAAATTTCTGTTGCATCTGAAAGTAGAAACTCGCCCGATTACAACGGTATGTGTAGTTTTCCCCTAGGCCGTTCCAGTTATTCGTTTCCAGCATCAGAACTGCGAAAATTTTGAGTTTCTCAAGCGTTTCTTACCTCCAAACTGCCATATCTCGCGAACGGATTGACAAATCCGCAAAATTTCTGTTGCATTTGAAAGTAGAAACTCGCCCGATTACAACGGTATGCGCTCTTTGCCTCTAGGCCGTTCTAGTTATTCGTGACGAGCATCAGAACTGCGAAAATTTTGAGTTTCTCAAGCGTTTCTTACCTCCAAACTGCCATATCTCGCGAACGGATTGACCAATCCGCAAAATTTCTGTTGCATCTGAAAGTAGAAACTCGCCCGATTACAACGGTATGTGTAGTTTTCCCTATAGACCGTTCCATTTATTCGTTTCGAGCATCAGAACTGCGAAAATTTTGAGTTTCTAAAGCGTTCCTTATATCCAAACTGCCATATCTCGCGAACGGATTGATCAATCCGCAAAATTTCTGTTGCATCTGAAAGTAGAAACTCGCCCGATTACAACGGTATGTGTAGTTCTCCCCTAGGCCGTTCTAGTTACTCGTTTCGAGCATCAGAACTGCGAAAATTTTGAGTTTCTCAAGCGTTTCTTAATTCCAAACTGCCACATCTCGCGAACGGATCGACCAATCCGCAAAATTTCTGTTGCATCTGAAAGTAGAAACTCGCCCGATTACAACGGTATGCGTACTTCTCCCCTAGGCCGTTCTAGTCATTCGTTTCGAGCATCAGAACTGCGAAAATTTTGAGTTTCTCAAGCGTTTCTTATCTCCAAACTGCCATATCTCGCGAACGGATTGACCATTCCGCAAAATTTCTGTTGCATCTGAAAGTAGAAACTCGCCCGATTACAACGGTATGCGCTCTTTGCCTCTAGGCCGTTCTAGTTATTCGTGACGAGCATCAGAACTGCGAAAATTTTGAGTTTCTCAAGCGTTTCTTACCTCCAAACTGCCATATCTCGCGAACGGATTGACCAATCCGCAAAATTTCTGTTGCATCTGAAAGTAGAAACTCGCCCGATTACAACGGTATGTGTAGTTTTCCCCTAGACCGTTCCATTTATTCGTTTCGAGCATCAGAACTGCGAAAATTTTGAGTTTCTAAAGCGTTCCTTATATCCAAACTGCCATATCTCGCGAACGGATTGATCAATCCGCAAAATTTCTGTTGCATCTGAAAGTAGAAACTCGCCCGATTACAACGGTATGTGTAGTTTTCTCCTAGGCCGTTCTAGTTATTCGTTTCGAGCATCAGAACTGCGAAAATTTTGAGTTTCTCAAGCGTTTCTTAATTCCAAACTGCCACATCTCGCGAACCGATCGACCAATCTGCAAAATTTCTGTTGCATCTGAAAGTAGAAACTCGCCCGATTACAACGGTATGTGTAGTTCTCCCCTAGGCCGTTCTAGTTATTCGTTTCGAGCATCAGAACTGCGAAAATTTTGAGTTTCTCAAGCGTTTCTTAATTCCAAACTGCCACATCTCGCGAACGGATCGACCAATCCGCAAAATTTCTGTTGCATCTGAAAGTAGAAACTCGCCCGATTACAACGGTATGCGTACTTCTCCCCTAGGCCGTTCTAGTCATTCGTTTCGAGCATCAGAACTGCGAAAATTTTGAGTTTCTCAAGCGTTTCTTATCTCCAAACTGCCATATCTCGCGAACGGATTGACCATTCCGCAAAATTTCTGTTGCATCTGAAAGTAGAAACTCGCCCGATTACAACGGTATGTGTAGTTTTCCCCTAGGCCGTTCTATTTATTCGTGTCGAGCATCAGAACTGCGAAAATTTTGAGTTTCTCAAGCGTTTCTTAATTCCAAACTGCCACATCTCGCGAACCGATCGACCAATCTGCAAAATTTCTGTTGCATCTGAAAGTAGAAACTCGCCCGATTACAACGGTATGTGTAGTTCTCCCCTAGGCCGTTCTAGTTATTCGTTTCGAGCATCAGAACTGCGAAAATTTTGAGTTTCTCAAGCGTTTCTTACTTCCAAACTGCCACATCTCGCGAACGGATCGACCAATTCGCAAAATTTCAGTTGCATCTGAAAGTAGAAACTCGCCCGATTACAACGGTATGCGCACTTTGCCCCTAGGCCGTTCTGGTTATTAGTGTCGAGCATCAGAACTGCGAAAATTTTGAGTTTCTCAAGCGTTTCTTACTTCCAAACTGCCACATCTCGCGAACGGATCGACCAATCGGCAAAATTTCTGTTGCATCTGAAAGTAGAGACTCGCCCGATTACAACGGTATGTGTAGTATTCCCCTAGGCCGTTCCAGTTATTCGTTTCGAGCATCAGAACTGCGAAAATTTTGAGTTTCTCAAGCGTTTCTTACCTCCAAACTGCCATACCTCGCGAACGTATTGACCAATCCGCAAAATTTCTGTTGCATTTGAAAGTAGAAACTCGCCCGATTACAACGGTATGCGCACTTTTCCCCTAGGCGGTTCTAGTTATTCGTTTCGAGCATCAGAACTGCGAAAATTTTGAGTTTCTCAAACGTTTCTTATCTCCAAACTGCCATATCTCGCGAACGGATTGATCAATCCGCAAAATTTCTGTTGCATCTGAAAGTAGAACTCGCCCGATTACAACGGTATGCGCACTTTTCCCCTAGGCGGTTCTAGTCATTCGTTTCGAGCATCAGAACTGCGAAAATTTTGAGTTTCTCAAGCGTTTCTGACCTCCAAACTGCCATATCTCGCGAACGGATTGACCAATCCGCAAAATTTCTGTTGCATCTGAAAGTAGAAACTCGCCCGATTACAATGGTATGTGTAGCTTTCCCCTAGGCCGGTCTAGTTATTCGTTTCGAGCATCAGAACTGCGAAAATTTTCAGTTTCTCAAGCGTTTCTTACTTCCAAACTGCCACATCTCGCGAACGGATCGACCAATCGGCAAAATTTCTGTTCCATCTGAAAGTAGAAACTCGCCCGATTACAACGGTGTGCGAACTTTGCCCCTAGGCCGTTCTAGTTATTCGTGTCGAGCATCAGAACTGCGAAAATTTTGAGTTTCTCAAGCGTTTCTTACGTCCAAACTGCCATATCTCGCGAAAGGATCGACCAATCCGCAAAATTTCTGTTGCATCTGAAAGTAGAAACACGCCCTATTACAACGGTAGGTGTAGTTTTCCGCTAGGCCGTTCCAGTTATTCGTTTCGAGCATCAGAACTGCGAAAATTTTGAGTTTCTCAAGCGTTTCTTACCTCCAAAATACCATATCTCGCGAACCGATTGAACAATCCGCAAAATTTCTGTTGCATTTGAAAGTAGAAACTTGCCCGATTACAACGGTATGCGCACTTTTCCCCTAGGCGGTTCTAGTTATTCGTTTCGAGCATCAGAACTGCGAAAATTTTGAGTTTCTCAAGCGTTTCTTATCTCCAAACTGCCATATCTCGCGAACGGATTGATCAATCCGCAAAATTTCTGTTGCATCTGAAAGTAGAACTCGCCCGATTACAACGGTATGCGCACTTTTCCCCTAGGCGGTTCTAGTCATTCGTTTCGAGCATCAGAACTGCGAAAATTTTGAGTTTCTCAAGCGTTTCTGACCTCCAAACTGCCATATCTCGCGAACGGATTGACCAATCCGCAAAATTTCTGTTGCATCTGAAAGTAGAAACTCGCCCGATTACAACGGTATGTGTAGTTTTCCCCTAGACCGTTCCAGTTATTCGTTTCGAGCATCAGAACTGCGAAAATTTTGAGTTTCTAAAGCGTTCCTTATATCCAAACTGCCACATCTCGCGAACCGATCGACCAATCTGCAAAATTTCTGTTGCATCTGAAAGTAGAAACTCGCCCGATTACAACGGTATGTGTAGTTTTCCCCTAGACCGTTCCAGTTATTCGTTTCGAGCATCAGTACTGCGAAAATTTTGAGTTTCTAAAGCGTTCCTTATATCCAAACTGCCATATCTCGCGAACGGATTGATCAATCCGCAAAATTTCTGTTGCATCTGAAAGTAGAAACTCGCCCGATTACAACGGTATGCGCTCTTTGCCTCTAGGCCGTTCTAGTTATTCGTTTCGAGCATCAGAACTGCGAATATTTTGAGTTTCTCAAGCGTTTCTTACTTCCAAACTGTCACATCTCGCGAACGGATCGACCAATCCGCAAAATTTCTGTTGCATCTGAAAGTAGAAACTCGCCCGATTACAACGGTATGTGTAGTTTTCCCCTAGACCGTTCCAGTTATTCGTTTCGAGCATCAGTACTGCGAAAATTTTGAGTTTCTAAAGCGTTCCTTATATCCAAACTGCCATATCTCGCGAACGGATTGATCAATCCGCAAAATTTCTGTTGCATCTGAAAGTAGAAACTCGCCCGATTACAACGGTATGCGCTCTTTGCCTCTAGGCCGTTCTAGTTATTCGTGTCGAGCATCAGAACTGCGAAAATTTTGAGTTTCTCAAGCGTTTCTTACCTCCAAACTGCCATATCTCGCGAACGGATTGACCAATCCGCAAAATTTCTGTTGCATCTGAAAGTAGAAACTCGCCCGATTACAACGGTATGTGTAGTTTTCCCCTAGGCCGTTCTAGTTATTCGTTTCGAGCATCAGAACTGCGAAAATTTTGAGTTTCTCAAACGTTTCTTATCTCCAAACTGCCATATCTCGCGAACGGATTGATCAATCCGCAAAATTTCTGTTGCATCTGAAAGTAGAACTCGCCCGATTACAACGGTATGCGCACTTTTCCCCTAGGCGGTTCTAGTCATTCGTTTCGAGCATCAGAACTGCGAAAATTTTGAGTTTCTCAAGCGTTTCTGACCTCCAAACTGCCATATCTCGCGAACGGATTGACCAATCCGCAAAATTTCTGTTGCATCTGAAAGTAGAAACTCGCCCGATTACAATGGTATGTGTAGCTTTCCCCTAGGCCGGTCTAGTTATTCGTTTCGAGCATCAGAACTGCGAAAATTTTCAGTTTCTCAAGCGTTTCTTACTTCCAAACTGCCACATCTCGCGAACGGATCGACCAATCGGCAAAATTTCTGTTCCATCTGAAAGTAGAAACTCGCCCGATTACAACGGTGTGCGAACTTTGCCCCTAGGCCGTTCTAGTTATTCGTGTCGAGCATCAGAACTGCGAAAATTTTGAGTTTCTCAAGCGTTTCTTACGTCCAAACTGCCATATCTCGCGAAAGGATCGACCAATCCGCAAAATTTCTGTTGCATCTGAAAGTAGAAACACGCCCTATTACAACGGTAGGTGTAGTTTTCCGCTAGGCCGTTCCAGTTATTCGTTTCGAGCATCAGAACTGCGAAAATTTTGAGTTTCTCAAGCGTTTCTTACCTCCAAAATACCATATCTCGCGAACCGATTGAACAATCCGCAAAATTTCTGTTGCATTTGAAAGTAGAAACTTGCCCGATTACAACGGTATGCGCACTTTTCCCCTAGGCGGTTCTAGTTATTCGTTTCGAGCATCAGAACTGCGAAAATTTTGAGTTTCTCAAGCGTTTCTTATCTCCAAACTGCCATATCTCGCGAACGGATTGATCAATCCGCAAAATTTCTGTTGCATCTGAAAGTAGAACTCGCCCGATTACAACGGTATGCGCACTTTTCCCCTAGGCGGTTCTAGTCATTCGTTTCGAGCATCAGAACTGCGAAAATTTTGAGTTTCTCAAGCGTTTCTGACCTCCAAACTGCCATATCTCGCGAACGGATTGACCAATCCGCAAAATTTCTGTTGCATCTGAAAGTAGAAACTCGCCCGATTACAACGGTATGTGTAGTTTTCCCCTAGACCGTTCCAGTTATTCGTTTCGAGCATCAGAACTGCGAAAATTTTGAGTTTCTAAAGCGTTCCTTATATCCAAACTGCCACATCTCGCGAACCGATCGACCAATCTGCAAAATTTCTGTTGCATCTGAAAGTAGAAACTCGCCCGATTACAACGGTATGTGTAGTTCTCCCCTAGGCCGTTCTAGTTATTCGTTTCGAGCATCAGAGCTGCGAAAATTTTGAGTTTCTCAAGCGTTTCTTAATTCCAAACTGCCACATCTCGCGAACGGATCGACCAATCCGCAAAATTTCTGTTGCATCTGAAAGTAGAAACTCGCCCGATTACAACGGTATGCGTACTTCTCCCCTAGGCCGTTCTAGTCATTCGTTTCGAGCATCAGAACTGCGAAAATTTTGAGTTTCTCAAGCGTTTCTTATCTCCAAACTGCCATATCTCGCGAACGGATTGACCATTCCGCAAAATTTCTGTTGCATCTGAAAGTAGAAACTCGCCCGATTACAACTGTATGTGTAGTTTTCCCCTAGGCCGTTCTATTTATTCGTGTCGAGCATCAGAACTGCGAAAATTTTGAGTTTCTCAAGCGTTTCTTAATTCCAAACTGCCACATCTCGCGAACCGATCGACCAATCTGCAAAATTTCTGTTGCATCTGAAAGTAGAAACTCGCCCGATTACAACGGTATGTGTAGTTCTCCCCTAGGCCGTTCTAGTTATTCGTTTCGAGCATCAGAACTGCGAAAATTTTGAGTTTCTCAAGCGTTTCTTACTTCCAAACTGCCACATCTCGCGAACGGATCGACCAATTCGCAAAATTTCTGTTGCATCTGAAAGTAGAAACTCGCCCGATTACAACGGTATGCGCACTTTGCCCCTAGGCCGTTCTGGTTATTAGTGTCGAGCATCAGAACTGCGAAAATTTTGAGTTTCTCAAGCGTTTCTTACCTCCAAACTGTTATATCTCGCGAACGGATTGAACAATCCGCAAAATTTCTGTTGCAACTGAAAGTAGAGACTCGCCCGATTACAACGGTATGTGTAGTATTCCCCTAGGCCGTTCCAGTTATTCGTTTCGAGCATCAGAACTGCGAAAATTTTGAGTTTCTCAAGCGTTTCTTACCTCCAAACTGCCATATCTCGCGAACGTATTGACCAATCCGCAAAATTTCTGTTGCATTTGAAAGTAGAAACTCGCCCGATTACAACGGTATGCGCACTTTTCCCTTAGGCGGTTCTAGTTATTCGTTTCGAGCATCAGAACTGCGAAAATTTTGAGTTTCTCAAACGTTTCTTATCTCCAAACTGCCATATCTCGCGAACGGATTGATCAATCCGCAAAATTTCTGTTGCATCTGAAAGTAGAACTCGCCCGATTACAACGGTATGCGCACTTTTCCCCTAGGCGGTTCTAGTCATTCGTTTCGAGCATCAGAACTGCGAAAATTTTGAGTTTCTCAAGCGTTTCTGACCTCCAAACTGCCATATCTCGCGAACGGATTGACCAATCCGCAAAATTTCTGTTGCATCTGAAAGTAGAAACTCGCCCGATTACAATGGTATGTGTAGCTTTCCCCTAGGCCGGTCTAGTTATTCGTTTCGAGCATCAGAACTGCGAAAATTTTCAGTTTCTCAAGCGTTTCTTACATCCAAACTGCCACATCTCGCGAACGGATCGACCAATCGGCAAAATTTCTGTTCCATCTGAAAGTAGAAACTCGCCCGATTACAACGGTGTGCGAACTTTGCCCCTAGGCCGTTCTAGTTATTCGTGTCGAGCATCAGAACTGCGAAAATTTTGAGTTTCTCAAGCGTTTCTTACGTCCAAACTGCCATATCTCGCGAAAGGATCGACCAATCCGCAAAATTTCTGTTGCATCTGAAAGTAGAAACACGCCCTATTACAACGGTAGGTGTAGTTTTCCGCTAGGCCGTTCCAGTTATTCGTTTCGAGCATCAGAACTGCGAAAATTTTGAGTTTCTCAAGCGTTTCTTACCTCCAAAATACCATATCTCGCGAACGGATTGACCAATCCGCAAAATTTCTGTTGCATTTGAAAGTAGAAACTTGCCCGATTACAACGGTATGCGCACTTTTCCCCTAGGCGGTTCTAGTTATTCGTGTCGAGCATCAGAACTGCGAAAATTTTGAGTTTCTCAAGCGTTTCTTACGTCCAAACTGCCATATCTCGCGAAAGGATCGACCAATCCGCAAAATTTCTGTTGCATCTGAAAGTAGAAACACGCCCTATTACAACGGTAGGTGTAGTTTTCCGCTAGGCCGTTCCAGTTATTCGTTTCGAGCATCAGAACTGCGAAAATTTTGAGTTTCTCAAGCGTTTCTTACCTCCAAAATACCATATCTCGCGAACGGATTGACCAATCCGCAAAATTTCTGTTGCATTTGAAAGTAGAAACTTGCCCGATTACAACGGTATGCGCACTTTTCCCCTAGGCGGTTCTAGTTATTCGTTTCGAGCATCAGAACTGCGAAAATTTTGAGTTTCTCAAGCGTTTCTTATCTCCAAACTGCCATATCTCGCGAACGGATTGATCAATCCGCAAAATTTCTGTTGCATCTGAAAGTAGAAACTCGCCCGATTACAACGGTATGTGTAGTTTTCCCCTAGGCCGTTCCAGTTATTCGTTTCGAGCATCACAACTGCGAAAATTTTGAGTTTCTCAAGCGTTTCTTACCTCCAAACTGCCATATCTCGCGAACGGATTGACCAATCCAAAAATTTCTGATGCATCTGAAAGTAGAAACTCGCCCGATTACAACGGTATGTGTAGTTTTCCCCTAGGCCGTTCCAGTTATTCGTTTCGAGCATCAGAACTGCGAAAATTTTGAGTTTCTCAAGCGTTTCTTACCTCCAAACTGCCATATCTCGCGAACGGATTGACCAATCCGCAAAATTTCTGTTGCATTTGAAAGTAGAAACTCGCCCGATTACAACGGTATGCGCCCTTTTCCCCTAGGCGGTTCTAGTTATTCGTTTCGAGCATCAGAACTGCGAAAATTTTGAGTTTCTCAAGCGTTTCTTAATTCCAAACTGCCACATCTCGCGAACGGATTGATCAATCCGCAAAATTTCTGTTGCATCTGAAAGTAGAAACTCGCCCGATTACAACGGTATGCGTCCTTCTCCCCTAGGCCGTTCTAGTCACTCGTTTCGAGCATCAGAACTGCGAAAATTTTGATTTTCTCAAGCGTTTCTTACGTCCAAACTGCCATATCTCGCGAACGGATCGACCAATCCGCAAAATTTCTGTTGCATCTGAAAGTAGAAACACGCCCTATTACATCGGTATGCGTACTTTTCCCCTAGGCCGTTCTTGTCATTCGTTTCGAGTATCAGAACTGCGAAAATTTTGAGTTTCTCAAGCGTTTCTTACCTCCAAACTGCCACATCTCGCGAACGGATCGACCAATCGGCAAAATTTCTGTTGCATCTGAAAGTAGAAACTCGCCCGATTACAGCGGTGTGCGAACTTTGCCCCTAGGCCGTTCTAGTTATTCGTGTCGAGCATCAGAACTGCGAAAATTTTGAGTTTCTCAAGCGTTTCTTACGTCCAAACTGCCATATCTCGCGAACGGATCGACCAATCCGCAAAATTTCTGTTGCATCTGAAAGTAGAAACACGCCCTATTACAACGGTAGGTGTAGTTTTCCGCTAGGCCGTTCTAGTTATTCGTTTCGAGCATCAGAACTGCGAAAATTTTGAGTTTCTCAAGCGTTTCTTACCTCCAAACTGCCATATCTCGCGAACGGATTGACCAATCCGCAAAATTTCTGTTGCATCTTAAAGTAGAAACTCGCCCGATTACAACGGTAGGTGTAGTTTTCCCCTAGGCCGTTCTAGTTATTCGTGTCGAGCATCAGAACTGCGAAAATTTTGAGTTTCTCAAGCGTTTCTTACCTCCAAACTATCATATCTCGCGAACGGATTGACCAATCCGCAAAATTTCTGTTGCATCTGAAAGTAGAAACTCGCCCGATTACAACGGTATGTGTAGTTTTCCCCTAGACCGTTCCAGTTATTCGTTTCGAGCATCAGAACTGCGAAAATTTTGAGTTTCTAAAGCGTTCCTTATATCCAAACTGCCATATCTCGCGAACGGAATGATCAATCCGCAAAATTTCTGTTGCATCTGAAAGTAGAAACTCGCCCGATTACAACGGTATGCGTACTTCTCCCCTTGGCCGTTCTAGTCATTCGTTTCGAGCATCAGAACTGCGAAAATTTTGAGTTTCTCAAGCGTTTCTTACCTCCAAACTGTCATATCTCGCGAACGGATTGACCAATCCGCAAAATTTCTGTTGCATCTGAAAGTAGAAACTCGCCCGATTACAACGGTATGTGTAGTTTTCCCCTAGACCGTTCCAGTTATTCGTTTCGAGCATCAGAACTGCGAAAATTTTGAGTTTCTAAAGCGTTCCTTATATCCAAACTGCCATATCTCGCGAACGGATTGACCAATCCGCAAAATTTCTGTTGCATCTGAAAGTAGAAACTCGCCCGATTACAACGGTATGTGTAGTTTTCCCCTAGGCCGTTCCAGTTATTCGTTTCGAGCATCAGAATTGCGAAAATTTTGAGTTTCTCAAGCGTTTCTTACCTCCAAACTGCCATATCTCGCGAACAGATTGACAAATCCGCAAAATTTCTGTTGCATTTGAAAGTAGAAACTCGCCCGATTACAACGGTATGCGCACTTTTCCCCTAGGCGGTTCTAGTTATTCGTTTCGAGCATCAGAACTGCGAAAATTTTGAGTTTCTCAAGCGTTTCTTACCTCCAAACTGCCATATCTCGCGAACGGATTTACAAATCCGCAAAATTTCTGTTGCATTTGAAAGTAGAAACTCGCCCGATTACAACGGTATGCGCACTTTTCCCCTAGGCGGTTCTAGTTATTCGTTTCGAGCATCAGAACTGCGAAAATTTTGAGTTTCTCAAGCGTTTCTTACCTCCAAACTGCCATATCTCGCGAACGGATTGACCAATCCGCAAAATTTCTGTTGCATCTGAAAGTAGAAACTCGCCCGATTACAACGGTATGCGCACTTTTCCCCTAGGCGGTTCTAGTTATTCGTTTCGAGCATCAGAACTGCGAAAATTTTGAGTTTCTCAAGCGTTTCTTACCTCCAAACTGCCATATCTCGCGAACGGATTGACCAATCCGCAAAATTTCTGTTGCATCTGAAAGTAGAAACTCGCCCGATTACAACGGTATGTGTAGTTTTCCCCTAGGCCGTTCTAGTTATTCGTTTCGAGCATCAGAACTGCGAAAATTTTGAGTTTCTCAAGCGTTTCTTACCTCCAAACTGCCATATCTCGCGAACGGATTGACCAATCCGCAAAATTTCTGTTGCATTTGAAAGTAGAAACTCGCCCGATTACAACGGTATGCGCACTTTTCCCCTAGGCGGTTCTAGTTATTCGTTTCGAGCATCAGAACTGCGAAAATTTTGAGTTTATCAAGCGTTTCTTACCTCCAAACTGCCATATCTCGCGAACGGATTGACCAATCCGCAAAATTTCTGTTGCATCTGAAAGTAGAAACTCGCCCGATTACAACGGTATGTGTAGTTCTCCCCTAGGCCGTTCTAGTTATTCGTTTCGAGCATCAGAACTGCGAAAATTTTGAGTTTCTCAAGCGTTTCTTAATTCCAAACTGCCACATCTCGCGAACGGATCGACCAATCCGCAAAATTTCTGTTGCATTTGAAAGTAGAAACTCGCCCGATTACAACGGTATGCGTAGTTTTCCCCTAGGCGGTTCTAGTTATTCGTTTCGAGCATCAGAACTGCGAAAATTTTGAGTTTCTCAAGCGTTTCTTACCTCCAAACTGCCATATCTGGCGAACGGATTGACCAATCCGCAAAATTTCTGTTGCATTTGAAAGTAGAAACTCGCCCGATTACAACGGTATGCGCACTTTGCCTCTAGGCCGTTCTAGTTATTCGTGTCGAGCATCAGAACTGCGAAAATTTTGAGTTTCTCAAGCCTTTCTTACCTCCAAACTGCCATATCTCGCGAACGGATTGACCAATCCGCAAAATTTCTGTTGCATCTGAAAGTAGAAACTCGCCCGATTACAACGGTAGGTGTAGTTTTCCCCTAGGCCGTTCTAGTTATTCGTTTCGAGCATCAGAACTGCGAAGATTTTGAGTTTCTCAAGCGTTTCTTACTTCCAAACTGTCACATCTCGCGAACGGATCGACCAATCCGCAAAATTTCTGTTGCATCTGAAAGTACAAACTCGCCCGATTACAACGGTATGCGCTCTTTGCCTCTAGGCCGTTCTAGTTATTCGTGTCGAGCATCAGAACTGCGAAAATTTTGAGTTCCTCAAGCGTTTCTTACCTCCAAACTGCCATATCTCGCGAACGGATTGACCAATCCGCAAAATTTCTGTTGCATCTGAAAGTAGAAACTCGCCCGATTACAACGGTATGTGTAGTTTTCCCCTAGACCGTTCCAGTTATTCGTTTCGAGCATCAGAACTGCGAAAATTTTGAGTTTCTAAAGCGTTCCTTATATCCAAACTGCCATATCTCGCGAACGGATTGATCAATCCGCAAAATTTCTGTTGCATCTGAAAGTAGAAACTCGCCCGATTACAACGGTATGTGTAGTTTTCCCCTAGGCCGTTCCAGTTATTCGTTTCCAGCATCAGAACTGCGAAAATTTTGAGTTTCTCAAGCGTTTCTTACCTCCAAACTGCCATATATCGCGAACGGATTGACAAATCCGCAAAATTTCTGTTGCATTTGAAAGTAGAAACTCGCCCGATTACAACAGTATGCGCACTTTTCCCCTAGGCGGTTCTAGTTATTCGTTTCGAGCATCAGAACTGCGAAAATTTTGAGTTTCTCAAGCGTTTCTTACCTCCAAACTGCCATATCTCGCGAACGGATTGACCAATCCGCAAAATTTCTGTTGCATCTGAAAGTAGAAACTCGCCCGATTACAACGGTATGTGTAGTTCTCCCCTAGGCCGTTCTAGTTATTCGTTTCGAGCATCAGAACTGCGAAAATTTTGAGTTTCTCAAGCGTTTCTTAATTCCAAACTGCCACATCTCGCGAACGGATCGACCGATACGCAAAATTTCTGTTGCATCTGAAAGTAGAAACTCGCCCGATTACAACGGTATGCGTACTTCTCCCCTAGGCCGTTCTAGTCATTCGTTTCGAGCATCAGAACTGCGAAAATTTTGAGTTTCTCAAGCGTTTCTTATCTCCAAACTGCCATATCTCGCGAACGGATTGACCATTCCGCAAAATTTCTGTTGCATCTGAAAGTAGAAACTCGCCCGATTACAACGGTATGCGCTCTTTGCCTCTAGGCCGTTCTAGTTATTCGTGACGAGCATCAGAACTGCGAAAATTTTGAGTTTCTCAAGCGTTTCTTACCTCCAAGCTGCCATATCTCGCGAACGGATTGACCAATCCGCAAAGTTTCTGTTGCATCTGAAAGTAGAAACTCGCCCGATTACAACGGTATGTGTAGTTTTCCCCTAGACCGTTCCAGTTATTCGTTTCGAGCATCAGAACTGCGAAAATTTTGAGTTTCTAAAGCGTTCCTTATATCCAAACTGCCATACCTCGCGAACGGATTGATCAATCCGCAAAATTTCTGTTGCATCTGAAAGTAGAAACTCGCCCGATTACAACGGTATGTGTAGTTTTCTCCTAGGCCGTTCTAGTTATTCGTTTCGAGCATCAGAACTGCGAAAATTTTGAGTTTCTCAAGCGTTTCTTAATTCCAAACTGCCACATCTCGCGAACCGATCGACCAATCTGCAAAATTTCTGTTGCATCTGAAAGTAGAAACTCGCCCGATTACAACGGTATGTGTAGTTCTCCCCTAGGCCGTTCTAGGTATTCGTTTCGAGCATCAGAACTGCGAAAATTTTGAGTTTCTCAAGCGTTTCTTAATTCCAAACTGCCACATCTCGCGAACGGATCGACCAATCCGCAAAATTTCTGTTGCATCTGAAAGTAGAAACTCGCCCGATTACAACGGTATGCGTACTTCTCCCCTAGGCCGTTCTAGTCATTCGTTTCGAGCATCAGAACTGCGAAAATTTTGAGTTTCTCAAGCGTTTCTTATCTCCAAACTGCCATATCTCGCGAACGGATTGACCATTCCGCAAAATTTGTGTTGCATCTGAAAGTAGAAACTCGCCCGATTACAACGGTATGTGTAGTTTTCCCCTAGGCCGTTCTATTTATTCGTGTCGAGCATCAGAACTGCGAAAATTTTGAGTTTCTCAAGCGTTTCTTACCTCCAAACTGCCATATCTCGCGAACGGATTGACCAATCCGCAAAATTTCTGTTGCATTTGAAAGTAGAAACTCGCCCGATTACAACGGTTTGCGCACTTTTCCCCTGGGCGGTTCTAGTTATTCGTTTCGAGCATCAGAACTGCGAAAATTTTGAGTTTCTCAAGCGTTTCTTACCTCCAAACTGCCATATCTCGCGAACGGATTGACCAATCCGCAAAATTTCTGTTGCATCTGAAAGTAGAAACTCGCCCGATTACAACGGTATGTGTAGTTTTCCCCTAGGCCGTTCTAGTTATTCGTTTCGAGCATCAGAACTGCGAAAATTTTGAGTTTCTCAAGCGTTTCTTACCTCCAAACTGCCATATCTCGCGAACGGATTGACCAATCCGCAAAATTTCTGTTGCATCTGAAAGTAGAAACTCGCCCGATTACAACGGTATGTGTAGTTCTCCCCTAGGCCGTTCTAGTTATTCGTTTCGAGCATCAGAACTGCGAAAATTTTGAGTTTCTCAAGCGTTTCTTAATTCCAAACTGCCACATCTCGCGAACGGATCGACCAATCCGCAAAATATCTGTTGCATCTGAAAGTAGAAACTCGCCCGATTACAACGGTATGCGTACTTCTCCCCTAGGCCGTTCTAGTCATTCGTTTCGAGCATCAGAACTGCGAAAATTTTGAGTTTCTCAAGCGTTTCTTATCTCCAAACTGCCATATCTCGCGAACGGATTGACCATTCCGCAAAATTTGTGTTGCATCTGAAAGTAGAAACTCGCCCGATTACAACGGTATGTGTAGTTTTCCCCTAGGCCGTTCTATTTATTCGTGTCGAGCATCAGAACTGCGAAAATTTTGAGTTTCTCAAGCGTTTCTTACCTCCAAACTGCCATATCTCGCGAACGGATTGACCAATCCGCAAAATTTCTGTTGCATTTGAAAGTAGAAACTCGCCCGATTACAACGGTTTGCGCACTTTTCCCCTAGGCGGTTCTAGTTATTCGTTTCGAGCATCAGAACTGCGAAAATTTTGAGTTTCTCAAGCGTTTCTTACCTCCAAACTGCCATATCTCGCGAACGGATTGACCATTCCGCAAAATTTCTGTTGCATCTGAATGTAGAAACTCGCCCGATTACAACGGTATGCGTACTTCTCCCCTAGGCCGTTCTAGTCATTCGTTTCGAGCATCAGAACTGCGAAAATTTTGAGTTTCTCAAGCGTTTCTTATCTCCAAACTGCCATATCTCGCGAACGGATTGACCATTCCGCAAAATTTGTGTTGCATCTGAAAGTAGAAACTCGCCCGATTACAACGGTATGTGTAGTTTTCCCCTAGACCGTTCCAGTTATTCGTTTCGAGCATCAGAACTGCGAAAATTTTGAGTTTCTAAAGCGTTCCTTATATCCAAACTGCCATATCTCGCGAACGGATTGACCAATCCGCAAAATTTCTGTTGCATCTGAAAGTAGAAACTCGCCCGATTACAACGGTAGGCGTACTTCTCCCCTAGGCCGTTCTAGTCATTCGTTTCGAGCATCAGAACTGCGAAAATTTTGAGTTTCTCAAGCGTTTCTTATCTCCAAACTGCCATATCTCGCGAACGGATTGACCATTCCGCAAAATTTCTGTTGCATCTGATAGTAGAAACTCGCCCGATTACAACGGTATGCGCTCTTTGCCTCTAGGCCGTTCTAGTTATTCGTGACGAGCATCAGAACTGCGAAAATTTTGAGTTTCTCAAGCGTTTCTTACCTCCAAACTGCCATATCTCGCGAACGGATTGACCAATCCGCAAAATTTCTGTTGCATCTGAAAGTAGAAACTCGCCCGATTACAACGGTATGTGTAGTTTTCCCCTAGACCGTTCCAGTTATTCGTTTCGAGCATCAGAACTGCGAAAATTTTGAGTTTCTAAAGCGTTCCTTATATCCAAACTGCCATATCTCGCGAACGGATTGATCAATCCGCAAAATTTCTGTTGCATCTGAAAGTAGAAACTCGCCCGATTACAACGGTATGTGTAGTTTTCTCCTAGGCCGTTCTAGTTATTCGTTTCGAGCATCAGAACTGCGAAAATTTTGAGTTTCTCAAGCGTTTCTTAATTCCAATCTGCCACATCTCGCGAACCGATCGACCAATCTGCAAAGTTTCTGTTGCATCTGAAAGTAGAAACTCGCCCGATTACAACGGTATGTGTAGTTCTCCCCTAGGCCGTTCTAGTTATTCGTTTCGAGCATCAGAACTGCGAAAATTTTGAGTTTCTCAAGCGTTTCTTAATTCCAAACTGCCACATCTCGCGAACGGATCGACCAATCCGCAAAATTTCTGTTGCATCTGAAAGTAGAAACTCGCCCGATTACAACGGTATGCGTACTTCTCCCCTAGGCCGTTCTAGTCATTCGTTTCGAGCATCAGAACTGCGAAAATTTTGAGTTTCTCAAGCGTTTCATATCTCCAAACTGCCATATCTCGCGAACGGATTGACCATTCCGCAAAATTTGTGTTGCATCTGAAAGTAGAAACTCGCCCGATTACAACGGTATGTGTAGTTTTCCCCTAGGCCGTTCTATTTATTCGTGTCGAGCATCAGAACTGCGAAAATTTTGAGTTTCTCAAGCGTTTCTTACCTCCAAACTGCCATATCTCGCGAACGGATTGACCAATCCGCAAAATTTCTGTTGCATTTGAAAGTAGAAACTCGCCCGATTACAACGGTTTGCGCACTTTTCCCCTAGGCGGTTCTAGTTATTCGTTTCGAGCATCAGAACTGCGAAAATTTTGAGTTTCTCAAGCGTTTCTTACCTCCAAACTGCCATATCTCGCGAACGGATTGACCAATCCGCAAAATTTCTGTTGCATCTGAAAGTAGAAACTCGCCCGATTACAACGGTATGTGTAGTTTTCCCCTAGACCGTTCCTGTTATTCGTTTCGAGCATCAGAACTGCGAAAATTTTGAGTTTCTAAAGCGTTCCTTATATCCAAACTGCCATATCTCGCGAACGGATTGATCAATCCGCAAAATTTCTGTTGCATCTGAATGTAGAAACTCGCCCGATTACAACGGTATGTGTAGTTTTCCCCTAGGCCGTTCTAGTTATTCGTGTCGAGCATCAGAACTGCGAAAATTTTGAGTTTCTCAAGCGTTTCTTACCTCCAAACTGCCATATCTCGCGAACGGATTGACCAATCCGCAAAATTTCTGTTGCATCTGAAAGTAGAACCTCGCCCGATTATAACGGTATGTGTAGTTCTCCCCTAGGCCGTTCTAGTTATTCGTTTCGAGCATCAGAACTGCGAAAATTTTGAGTTTCTCAAGCGTTTCTTAATTCCAAACTGCCACATCTCGCGAACGGATCGACCAATCCGCAAAATATCTGTTGCATCTGAAAGTAGAAACTCGCCCGATTACAACGGTATGCGTACTTCTCCCCTAGGCCGTTCTAGTCATTCGTTTCGAGCATCAGAACTGCGAAAATTTTGAGTTTCTCAAGCGTTTCTTATCTCCAAACTGCCATATCTCGCGAACGGATTGACCATTCCGCAAAATTTCTGTTGCATCTGAAAGTAGAAACTCGCCCGATTACAACGGTATGTGTAGTCTTCCCCTAGGCCGTTCTATTTATTCGTGTCGAGCATCAGAACTGCGAAAATTTTGAGTTTCTCAAGCGTTTCTTACCTCCAAACTGCCATATCTCGCGAACGGATTGACCAATCCGCAAAATTTCTGTTGCATTTGAAAGTAGAAACTCGCCCGATTACAACGGTTTGCGCACTTTTCCCTTAGGCGGTTCTAGTTATTCGTTTCGAGCATCAGAACTGCGAAAATTTTGAGTTTCTCAAGCGTTTCTCACCTCCAAACTGCCATATCTCGCGAACGGATTGACCAATCCGCAAAATTTCTATTGCATCTGAAAGTAGAAACTCGCCCGATTACAACGGTATGTGTAGTTCTCCCCTAGGCCGTTCTAGTTATTCGTTTCGAGCATCAGAACTGCGAAACTTTTGAGTTTCTCAAGCGTTTCTTAATTCCAAACTGCCACATCTCGCGAACGGATCGACCAATCCGCAAAATTTCTGTTGCATCTGAAAGTAGAAACTCGCCCGAGTACAACGGTATGTGTAGTTTTCCCCTAGGCCGTTCCAGTTATTCGTTTCGAGCATCAGAACTGCGAAAATTTTGAGTTTCTCAAGCGATTCTTACTTCCAAACTGTCACATCTCGCGAACGGAACGACCAATCCGCAAAATTTCTGTTGCATCTGAAAGTAGAAACTCGCCCGATTACAACGGTATGCGCTCTTTGCCTCTAGGCCGTTCTAGTTATTCGTGACGAGCATCAGAACTGCGAAAATTTTGAGTTTCTCAAGCGTTTCTTACCTCCAAACTGCCATATCTCGCGAACGGATTGACCAATCCGCAAAATTTCTGTTGCATCTGAAAGTAGAAACTCGCCCGATTACAACGGTATGTGTAGTTTTCCCCTAGACCGTTCCAGTTATTCGTTTCGAGCATCAGAACTGCGAAAATTTTGAGTTTCTAAAGCGTTCCTTATATCCAAACTGCCATATCTCGCGAACGGATTGATCAATCCGCAAAATTTCTGTTGCATCTGAAAGTAGAAACTCGCCCGATTACAACGGTATGTGTAGTTTTCCCCTAGGCCGTTCTAGTTATTCGTGTCGAGCATCAGAACTGCGAAAATTTTGAGTTTCTCAAGCGTTTCTTACCTCCAAACTGCCATATCTCGCGAACGGATTGACCAATCCGCAAAATTTCTGTTGCATTTGAAAGTAGAAACTCGCCCGATTACAACGGTATGCGCACTTTTCCCCTAGGCGGTTCTAGTTATTCGTTTCGAGCATCAGAACTGCGAAAATTTTGAGTTTCTCAAGCGTTTCTTACCTTCAAACTGCCATATCTCGCGAACGGATTGACCAATCCGCAAAATTTCTGTTGCATCTGAAAGTAGAAACTCGCCCGATTACAACGGTATGCGCACTTTTCCCCTAGGCGGTTCTAGTCATTCGTTTCGAGCATCAGAACTGCGAAAATTTTGAGTTTCTCAAGCGTTTCTTACCTCCAAACTGCCATATCTCGCGAACGGATTGACCAATCCGCAAAATTTCTGTTGCATCTGAAAGTAGAAACTCGCCCGATTACAACGGCATGTGTAGTTCTCCCCTAGGCCGTTCTAGTTATTCGTTTCGAGCATCAGAACTGCGAAAATTTTGAGTTTCTCAAGCGTTTCTTAATTCCAAACTGCCACATCTCGCGAACGGATCGACCAATCCGCAAAATTTCTGTTGCATCTGAAAGTAGAAACTCGCCCGATTACAACGGTATGCGCTCTTTGCCTCTAGGCCGTTCTAGTTATTCGTGTCGAGCATCAGAACTGCGAAAATTTTGAGTTTCTCAAGCGTTTCTTACCTCCAAACTGCCATATCTCGCGAACGGATTGACCAATCCGCAAAATTTCTGTTGCATCTGAAAGTAGAAACTCGCCCGATTACAACGGTATGTGTAGTTTTCCCCTAGACCGTTCCAGTTATTCGTTTCGAGCATCAGAACTGCGAAAATTTTGAGTTTCTAAAGCGTTCCTTATATCCAAACTGCCATATCTCGCGAACGGAATGATCAATCCGCAAAATTTCTGTTGCATCTGAAAGTAGAAACTCGCCCGATTACAACGGTATGCGTACTTCTCCCCTTGGCCGTTCTAGTCATTCGTTTCGAGCATCAGAACTGCGAAAATTTTGAGTTTCTCAAGCGTTTCTTACCTTAAAACTGCCACATCTCGCGAACGGATTGACCAATCCGCAAAATTTCTGTTGCATCTGAAAGTAGAAACTCGCCCGATAACAACGGTATGTGTAGTTTTCCCCTAGGCCGTTCCAGTTATTCGTTTCGAGCATCAGAACTGCGAAAATTTTGAGTTTCTCAAGCGTTTCTTACCTCCAAACTGCCATATCTCGCGAACGGATTGACCAATCCGCAAAATTTCTGTTGCATCTGAAAGTAGAAACTCGCCCGATTACAACGGTATGTGTAGTTTTCCCCTAGGCCGTTCCAGTTATTCGTTTCGAGCATCAGAATTGCGAAAATTTTGAGTTTCTCAAGCGTTTCTTACCTCCAAACGGCCATATCTCGCGAACGGATTGACAAATCCGCAAAATTTCTGTTGCATTTGAAAGTAGAAACTCGCCCGATTACAACGGTATGCGCACTTTTCCCCTAGGCGGTTCTAGTTATTCGTTTCGAGCATCAGAACTGCGAAAATTTTGAGTTTCTCAAGCGTTTCTTACCTCCAAACTGCCATATCTCGCGAACGGATTGACAAATCCGCAAAATTTCTGTTGCATTTGAAAGTAGAAACTCGCCCGATTACAACGGTATGCGCACTTTTCCCCTAGGCGGTTCTAGTTATTCGTTTCGAGCATCAGAACTGCGAAAATTTTGAGTTTCTCAAGCGTTTCTTACCTCCAAACTGCCATATCTCGCGAACGGATTGACCAATCCGCAAAATTTCTGTTGCATCTGAAAGTAGAAACTCGCCCGATTACAAAGGTATGCGCACTTTTCCCCTAGGCGGTTCTAGTTATTCGTTTCGAGCATCAGAACTGCGAAAATTTTGAGTTTATCAAGCGTTTCTTACCTCCAAACTGCCATATCTCGCGAACGGATTGACCAATCCGCAAAATTTCTGTTGCATCTGAAAGTAGAAACTCGCCCGATTACAACGGTATGTGTAGTTTTCCCCTAGGCCGTTCCAGTTATTCGTTTCGAGCATCAGAATTGCGAAAATTTTGAGTTTCTCAAGCGTTTCTTACCTCCAAACGGCCATATCTCGCGAACGGATTGACAAATCCGCAAAATTTCTGTTGCATTTGAAAGTAGAAACTCGCCCGATTACAACGGTATGCGCACTTTTCCCCTAGGCGGTTCTAGTTATTCGTTTCGAGCATCAGAACTGCGAAAATTTTGAGTTTCTCAAGCGTTTCTTACCTCCAAACTGCCATATCTCGCGAACGGATTGACAAATCCGCAAAATTTCTGTTGCATTTGAAAGTAGAAACTCGCCCGATTACAACGGTATGCGCACTTTTCCCCTAGGCGGTTCTAGTTATTCGTTTCGAGCATCAGAACTGCGAAAATTTTGAGTTTCTCAAGCGTTTCTTACCTCCAAACTGCCATATCTCGCGAACGGATTGACCAATCCGCAAAATTTCTGTTGCATCTGAAAGTAGAAACTCGCCCGATTACAAAGGTATGCGCACTTTTCCCCTAGGCGGTTCTAGTTATTCGTTTCGAGCATCAGAACTGCGAAAATTTTGAGTTTATCAAGCGTTTCTTACCTCCAAACTGCCATATCTCGCGAACGGATTGACCAATCCGCAAAATTTCTGTTGCATCTGAAAGTAGAAACTCGCCCGATTACAACGGTATGTGTAGTTTTCCCCTAGGCGGTTCTAGTTATTCGTTTCGAGCATCAGAACTGCGAAAATTTTGAGTTTCTCAAGCGTTTCTTACCTCCAAACTGCCATATCTGGCGAACGGATTGACCAATCCGCAAAATTTCTGTTGCATTTGAAAGTAGAAACTCGCCCGATTACAACGGTATGCGCACTTTGCCTCTAGGCCGTTCTAGTTATTCGTGTCGAGCATCAGAACTGCGAAAATTTTGAGTTTCTCAAGCGCTTCTTACCTCCAAACTGCCATATCTCGCGAACGGATTGACCAATCCGCAAAATTTCTGTTGCATCTGAAAGTAGAAACTCGCCCGATTACAACGGTAGGTGTAGTTTTCCCCTAGGCCGTTCTAGTTATTCGTTTCGAGCATCAGAACTGCGAAGATTTTGAGTTTCTCAAGCGTTTCTTACTTCCAAACTGTCACATCTCGCGAACGGATCGACCAATCCGCAAAATTTCTGTTGCATCTGAAAGTAGAAACTCGCCCGATTACAACGGTATGAACTCTTTGCCTCTAGGCCGTTCTAGTTATTCGTGTCGAGCATCAGAACTGCGAAAATTTTGAGTTTCTCAAGCGTTTCTTACCTCCAAACTGCCATATCTCGCGAACGGATTGACCAATCCGCAAAATTTCTGTTGCATCTGAAAGTAGAAACTCGCCCGATTACAACGGTATGTGTAGTTTTCCCCTAGACCGTTCCAGTTATTCGTTTCGAGCATCAGAACTGCGAAAATTTTGAGTTTCTAAAGCGTTCCTTATATCCAAACTGCCATATCTCGCGAACGGATTGATCAATCCGCAAAATTTCTGTTGCATCTGAAAGTAGAAACTCGCCCGATTACAACGGTATGTGTAGTTTTCTCCTAGGCCGTTCTAGTTATTCGTTTCGAGCATCAGAACTGCGAAAATTTTGAGTTTCTCAAGCGTTTCTTAATTCCAAACTGCCACATCTCGCGAACCGATCGACCAATCTGCAAAATTTCTGTTGCATCTGAAAGTAGAAACTCGCCCGATTACAACGGTATGTGTAGTTTTCCCCTAGGCCGTTCCAGTTATTCGTTTCCAGCATCAGAACTGCGAAAATTTTGAGTTTCTCAAGCGTTTCTTACCTCCAAACTGCCATATCTCGCGAATGGATTGACAAATCCGCAAAATTTCTGTGGCATTTGAAAGTAGAAACTCGCCCGATTACAACGGTATGCGTACTTTTCCCCTAGGCGGTTCTAGTTATTCGTTTCGAGCATCAGAACTGCGAAAATTTTGAGTTTCTCAAGCGTTTCTTACCTCCAAACTGCCATATCTCGCGAACGGATTGACCAATCCGCAAAATTTCTGTTGCATCTGAAAGTAGAAACTCGCCGGATTACAACGGTATGCGCACTTTTCCCTTAGGCGGTTCTAGTTATTCGTTTCGAGCATCAGAACTGCGAAAATTTTGAGTTTCTCAAGCGTTTCTTACCTCCAAACTGCCATTTCTCGCGAACGGATTGACCAATCCGCAAAATTTCTGTTGCATCTGAAAGTAGAAACTCGCCCAATTACAACGGTATGTGTAGTTCTCCCCTAGGCCGTTCTAGTTATTCGTTTCGAGCATCAGAACTGCGAAACTTTTGAGTTTCTCAAGCGTTTCTTAATTCCAAACTGCCACATCTCGCGAACGGATCGACCAATCCGCAAAATTTCTGTTGCATCTGAAAGTAGAAACTCGCCCGATTACAACGGTATGTGTAGTTTTCCCCTAGGCCGTTCCAGTTATTCGTTTCGAGCATCAGAACTGCGAAAATTTTGAGTTTCTCAAGCGTTTCTTACTTCCAAACTGTCACATCTCGCGAACGGATCGACCAATCCGCAAAATTTCTGTTGCATCTGAAAGTAGATACTCGCCCGATTACAACGGTATGCGCTCTTTGCCTCTAGGCCGTTCTAGTTATTCGTGACGAGCATCAGAACTGCGAAAATTTTGAGTTTCTCAAGCGTTTCTTACCTCCAAACTGCCATATCTCGCGAACGGATTGACCAATCCGCAAAATTTCTGTTGCATCTGAAAGTAGAAACTCGCCCGATTACAACGGTATGTGTAGTTTTCCCCTAGACCGTTCCAGTTATTCGTTTCGAGCATCAGAACTGCGAAAATTTTGAGTTTCTAAAGCGTTCCTTATATCCAAACTGCCATATCTCGCGAACGGATTGATCAATCCGCAAAATTTCTGTTGCTTCTGAAAGTAGAAACTCGCCCGATTACAACGGTATGTGTAGTTTTCCCCTAGGCCGTTCTAGTTATTCGTGTCGAGCATCAGAACTGCGAAAATTTTGAGTTTCTCAAGCGTTTCTTACCTCCAAACTGCCATATCTCGCGAACGGATTGACCAATCCGCAAAATTTCTGTTGCATTTGAAAGTAGAAACTCGCCCGATTACAACGGTATGTGTAGTTTTCCCCTAGACCGTTCCAGTTATTCGTTTCGAGCATCAGAACTGCGAAAATTTTGAGTTTCTAAAGCGTTCCTTATATCCAAACTGCCATATCTCGCGAACGGATTGATCAATCCGCAAAATTTCTGTTGCATCTGAAAGTAGAAACTCGCCCGATTACAACGGTATGTGTAGTTTTCCCCTAGGCCGTTCTAGTTATTCGTGTCGAGCATCAGAACTGCGAAAATTTTGAGTTTCTCAAGCGTTTCTTACCTCCAAACTGCCATATCTCGCGAACGGATTGACCAATCCGCAAAATTTCTGTTGCATTTGAAAGTAGAAACTCGCCCGATTACAACGGTATGCGCACTTTTCCCCTAGGCGGTTCTAGTTATTCGTTTCGAGCATCAGAACTGCGAAAATTTTGAGTTTCTCAAGCGTTTCTTACCTTCAAACTGCCATATCTCGCGAACGGATTGACCAATCCGCAAAATTTCTGTTGCATCTGAAAGTAGAAACTCGCCCGATTACAACGGTATGCGTACTTCTCCCCTAGGCCGTTCTAGTTATTCGTTTCGAGCATCAGAACTGCGAAACTTTTGAGTTTCTCAAGCGTTTCTTAATTCCAAACTGCCACATCTCGCGAACGGATCGACCAATCCGCAAAATTTCTGTTGCATCTGAAAGTAGAAACTCGCCCGATTACAACGGTATGTGTAGTTTTCCCCTAGGCCGTACCAGTTATTCGTTTCGAGCATCAGAACTGCGAAAATTTTGAGTTTCTCAAGCGTTTCTTACTTCCAAACTGTCACATCTCGCGAACGGATCGACCAATCCGCAAAATTTCTGTTGCATCTGAAAGTAGAAACTCGCCCGATTACAACGGTATGCGCTCTTTGCCTCTAGGCCGTTCTAGTTATTCGTGACGAGCATCAGAACTGCGAAAATTTTGAGTTTCTCAAGCGTTTCTTACCTCCAAACTGCCATATCTCGCGAACGGATTGACCAATCCGCAAAATTTCTGTTGCATTTGAAAGTAGAAACTCGCCCGATTACAACGGTATGTGTAGTTTTCCCCTAGACCGTTCCAGTTATTCGTTTCGAGCATCAGAACTGCGAAAATTTTGAGTTTCTAAAGCGTTCCTTATATCCAAACTGCCATATCTCGCGAACGGATTGATCAATCCGCAAAATTTCTGTTGCATCTGAAGGTAGAAACTCGCCCGATTACAACGGTATGTGTAGTTTTCCCCTAGGCCGTTCTAGTTATTCGTGTCGAGCATCAGAACTGCGAAAATTTTGAGTTACTCAAGCGTTTCTTACCTCCAAACTGCCATATCTCGCGAACGGATTGACCAATCCGCAAAATTTCTGTTGCATTTGAAAGTAGAAACTCGCCCGATTACAACGGTATGCGCACTTTTCCCCTAGGCGGTTCTAGTTATTCGTTTCGAGCATCAGAACTGCGAAAATTTTGAGTTTCTCAAGCGTTTCTTACCTTCAAACTGCCATATCTCGCGAACGGATTGACCAATCCGCAAAATTTCTATTGCATCTGAAAGTAGAAACTCGCCCGATTACAACGGTATGCGCACTTTTCCCCTAGGCGGTTCTAGTTATTCGTTTCGAGCATCAGAACTGCGAAAATTTTGAGTTTCTCAAGCGTTTCTTACCTCCAAACTGCCATATCTCGCGAACGGATTGACCAATCCGCAAAATTTCTGTTGCATCTGAAAGTAGAAACTCGCCCGATTACAACGGCATGTGTAGTTCTCCCCTAGGCCGTTCTAGTTATTCGTTTCGAGCATCAGAACTGCGAAAATTTTGAGTTTTTCAAGCGTTTCTTAATTCCAAACTGCCACATCTCGCGAACGGATCGACCAATCCGCAAAATTTCTGTTGCATCTGAAAGTAGAAACTCGCCCGATTACAACGGTATGCGTACTTCTCCCCTAGGCCGTTCTAGTCATTCGTTTCGAGCATCAGAACTGCGAAAATTTTGAGTTTCTCAAGCGTTTCTTATCTCCAAACTGCCATATCTCGCGAACGGATTGACCAATCCGCAAAATTTCTGTTGCATCTGAAAGTAGAAACTCGCCCGATTACAACGGTATGTGTAGTTTTCCCCTAGGCCGTTCTAGTTATTCGTGTCGAGCATCAGAACTGCGAAAATTTTGAGTTTCTCAAGCGTTTCTTACCTCCAAACTGCCATATCTCGCGAACGGATTGACCAATCCGCAAAATTTCTGTTGCATTTGAAAGTAGAAACTCGCCCGATTACAACGGTATGCGCACTTTTCCCCTAGGCGGTTCTAGTTATTCGTTTCGAGCATCAGAACTGCGAAAATTTTGAGTTTCTCAAGCGTTTCTTACCTCCAAACTGCCATATCTCGCGAACGGATTGACCAATCCGCAAAATTTCTATTGCATCTGAAAGTAGAAACTCGCCCGATTACAACGGTATGCGCACTTTTCCCCTAGGCGGTTCTAGTTATTCGTTTCGAGCATCAGAACTGCGAAAATTTTGAGTTTCTCAAGCGTTTCTTACCTCCAAACTGCCATATCTCGCGAACGGATTGACCAATCCGCAAAATTTCTGTTGCATCTGAAAGTAGAAACTCGCCCGATTACAACGGCATGTGTAGTTTTCCCCTAGGCCGTTCTAGTTATTCGTTTCGAGCATCAGAACTGCGAAAATTTTGAGTTTTTCAAGCGTTTCTTAATTCCAAACTGCCACATCTCGCGAACGGATCGACCAATCCGCAAAATTTCTGTTGCATCTGAAAGTAGAAACTCGCCCGATTACAACGGTATGCGTACTTCTCCCCTAGGCCGTTCTAGTCATTCGTTTCGAGCATCAGAACTGCGAAAATTTTGAGTTTCTCAAGCGTTTCTTATCTCCAAACTGCCATATCTCGCGAACGGATTGACCAATCCGCAAAATTTCTGTTGCATCTGAAAGTAGAAACTCGCCCGATTACAACGGTATGTGTAGTTTTCCCCTAGACCGTTCCAGTTATTCGTTTCGAGCATCAGAACTGCGAAAATTTTGAGTTTCTAAAGCGTTCCTTATATCCAAACTGCCATATCTCGCGAACGGATTGATCAATCCGCAAAATTTCTGTTGCATCTGAAAGTAGAAACTCGCCCGATTACAACGGTATGTGTAGTTTTCCCCTAGGCCGTTCTAGTTATTCGTGTCGAGCATCAGAACTGCGAAAATTTTGAGTTTCTCAAGCGTTTCTTACCTCCAAACTGCCATATCTCGCGAACGGATTGACCAATCCGCAAAATTTCTGTTGCATTTGAAAGTAGAAACTCGCCCGATTACAACGGTATGCGCACTTTTCCCCTAGGCGGTTCTAGTTACTCGTTTCGAGCATCAGAACTGCGAAAATTTTGTGTTTCTCAAGCGTTTCTTACCTTCAAACTGCCATATCTCGCGAACGGATTGACCAATCCGCAAAATTTCTATTGCATCTGAAAGTAGAAACTCGCCCGATTACAACGGTATGCGCACTTTTCCCCTAGGCGGTTCTAGTTATTCGTGTCGAGCATCAGAACTGCGAAAATTTTGAGTTTCTCAAGCGTTTCTTACCTCCAAACTGCCATTTCTCGCGAACGGATTGACCAATCCGCAAAATTTCTGTTGCATCTGAAAGTAGAAACTCGCCCGATTACAACGGTATGCGTACTTCTCCCCTAGGCCGTTCTAGTTATTCGTTTCGAGCATCAGAACTGCGAAACTTTTGAGTTTCTCAAGCGTTTCTTAATTCCAAACTGCCACATCTCGCGAACGGATCGACCAATCCGCAAAATTTCTGTTGCATCTGAAAGTAGAAACTCGCCCGATTACAACGGTATGTGTAGTTTTCCCCTAGGCCGTACCAGTTATTCGTTTCGAGCATCAGAACTGCGAAAATTTTGAGTTTCTCAAGCGTTTCTTACTTCCAAACTGTCACATCTCGCGAACGGATCGACCAATCCGCAAAATTTCTGTTGCATCTGAAAGTAGAAACTCGCCCGATTACAACGGTATGCGCTCTTTGCCTCTAGGCCGTTCTAGTTATTCGTGACGAGCATCAGAACTGCGAAAATTTTGAGTTTCTCAAGCGTTTCTTACCTCCAAACTGCCATATCTCGCGAACGGATTGACCAATCCGCAAAATTTCTGTTGCATTTGAAAGTAGAAACTCGCCCGATTACAACGGTATGTGTAGTTTTCCCCTAGACCGTTCCAGTTATTCGTTTCGAGCATCAGAACTGCGAAAATTTTGAGTTTCTAAAGCGTTCCTTATATCCAAACTGCCATATCTCGCGAACGGATTGATCAATCCGCAAAATTTCTGTTGCATCTGAAGGTAGAAACTCGCCCGATTACAACGGTATGTGTAGTTTTCCCCTAGGCCGTTCTAGTTATTCGTGTCGAGCATCAGAACTGCGAAAATTTTGAGTTTCTCAAGCGTTTCTTACCTCCAAACTGCCATATCTCGCGAACGGATTGACCAATCCGCAAAATTTCTGTTGCATTTGAAAGTAGAAACTCGCCCGATTACAACGGTATGCGCACTTTTCCCCTAGGCGGTTCTAGTTATTCGTTTCGAGCATCAGAACTGCGAAAATTTTGAGTTTCTCAAGCGTTTCTTACCTTCAAACTGCCATATCTCGCGAACGGATTGACCAATCCGCAAAATTTCTATTGCATCTGAAAGTAGAAACTCGCCCGATTACAACGGTATGCGCACTTTTCCCCTAGGCGGTTCTAGTTATTCGTTTCGAGCATCAGAACTGCGAAAATTTTGAGTTTCTCAAGCGTTTCTTACCTCCAAACTGCCATATCTCGCGAACGGATTGACCAATCCGCAAAATTTCTGTTGCATCTGAAAGTAGAAACTCGCCCGATTACAACGGCATGTGTAGTTCTCCCCTAGGCCGTTCTAGTTATTCGTTTCGAGCATCAGAACTGCGAAAATTTTGAGTTTTTCAAGCGTTTCTTAATTCCAAACTGCCACATCTCGCGAACGGATCGACCAATCCGCAAAATTTCTGTTGCATCTGAAAGTAGAAACTCGCCCGATTACAACGGTATGCGTACTTCTCCCCTAGGCCGTTCTAGTCATTCGTTTCGAGCATCAGAACTGCGAAAATTTTGAGTTTCTCAAGCGTTTCTTATCTCCAAACTGCCATATCTCGCGAACGGATTGACCAATCCGCAAAATTTCTGTTGCATTTGAAAGTAGAAACTCGCCCGATTACAACGGTATGCGCACTTTTCCCCTAGGCGGTTCTAGTTATTCGTTTCGAGCATCAGAACTGCGAAAATTTTGAGTTTCTCAAGCGTTTCTTACCTCCAAACTGCCATATCTCGCGAACGGATTGACCAATCCGCAAAATTTCTATTGCATCTGAAAGTAGAAACTCGCCCGATTACAACGGTATGCGCACTTTTCCCCTAGGCGGTTCTAGTTATTCGTTTCGAGCATCAGAACTGCAAAAATTTTGAGTTTCTCAAGCGTTTCTTAATTCCAAACTGCCACATCTCGCGAACGGATCGACCAATCCGCAAAATTTCTGTTGCATCTGAAAGTAGAAACTCGCCCGATTACAACGGTATGTGTAGTTTTCCCCTAGGCCGTACCAGTTATTCGTTTCGAGCATCAGAACTGCGAAAATTTTGAGTTTCTCAAGCGTTTCTTACTTCCAAACTGTCACATCTCGCGAACGGATCGACCAATCCGCAAAATTTCTGTTGCATCTGAAAGTAGAAACTCGCCCGATTACAACGGTATGCGCTCTTTGCCTCTAGGCCGTTCTAGTTATTCGTGACGAGCATCAGAACTGCGAAAATTTTGAGTTTCTCAAGCGTTTCTTACCTCCAAACTGCCATATCTCGCGAACGGATTGACCAATCCGCAAAATTTCTGTTGCATTTGAAAGTAGAAACTCGCCCGATTACAACGGTATGTGTAGTTTTCCCCTAGACCGTTCCAGTTATTCGTTTCGAGCATCAGAACTGCGAAAATTTTGAGTTTCTAAAGCGTTCCTTATATCCAAACTGCCATATCTCGCGAACGGATTGATCAATCCGCAAAATTTCTGTTGCATCTGAAGGTAGAAACTCGCCCGATTACAACGGTATGTGTAGTTTTCCCCTAGGCCGTTCTAGTTATTCGTGTCGAGCATCAGAACTGCGAAAATTTTGAGTTTCTCAAGCGTTTCTTACCTCCAAACTGCCATATCTCGCGAACGGATTGACCAATCCGCAAAATTTCTGTTGCATTTGAAAGTAGAAACTCGCCCGATTACAACGGTATGCGCACTTTTCCCCTAGGCGGTTCTAGTTATTCGTTTCGAGCATCAGAACTGCGAAAATTTTGAGTTTCTCAAGCGTTTCTTACCTTCAAACTGCCATATCTCGCGAACGGATTGACCAATCCGCAAAATTTCTATTGCATCTGAAAGTAGAAACTCGCCCGATTACAACGGTATGCGCACTTTTCCCCTAGGCGGTTCTAGTTATTCGTTTCGAGCATCAGAACTGCGAAAATTTTGAGTTTCTCAAGCGTTTCTTACCTCCAAACTGCCATATCTCGCGAACGGATTGACCAATCCGCAAAATTTCTGTTGCATCTGAAAGTAGAAACTCGCCCGATTACAACGGCATGTGTAGTTCTCCCCTAGGCCGTTCTAGTTATTCGTTTCGAGCATCAGAACTGCGAAAATTTTGAGTTTTTCAAGCGTTTCTTAATTCCAAACTGCCACATCTCGCGAACGGATCGACCAATCCGCAAAATTTCTGTTGCATCTGAAAGTAGAAACTCGCCCGATTACAACGGTATGCGTACTTCTCCCCTAGGCCGTTCTAGTCATTCGTTTCGAGCATCAGAACTGCGAAAATTTTGAGTTTCTCAAGCGTTTCTTATCTCCAAACTGCCATATCTCGCGAACGGATTGACCAATCCGCAAAATTTCTGTTGCATCTGAAAGTAGAAACTCGCCCGATTACAACGGTATGTGTAGTTTTCCCCTAGGCCGTTCTAGTTATTCGTGTCGAGCATCAGAACTGCGAAAATTTTGAGTTTCTCAAGCGTTTCTTACCTCCAAACTGCCATATCTCGCGAACGGATTGACCAATCCGCAAAATTTCTGTTGCATTTGAAAGTAGAAACTCGCCCGATTACAACGGTATGCGCACTTTTCCCCTAGGCGGTTCTAGTTATTCGTTTCGAGCATCAGAACTGCGAAAATTTTGAGTTTCTCAAGCGTTTCTTACCTCCAAACTGCCATATCTCGCGAACGGATTGACCAATCCGCAAAATTTCTATTGCATCTGAAAGTAGAAACTCGCCCGATTACAACGGTATGCGCACTTTTCCCCTAGGCGGTTCTAGTTATTCGTTTCGAGCATCAGAACTGCAAAAATTTTGAGTTTCTCAAGCGTTTCTTACCTCCAAACTGCCATATCTCGCGAACGGATTGACCAATCCGCAAAATTTCTGTTGCATCTGAAAGTAGAAGCTCGCCCGATTACAACGGTATGTGTAGTTCTCCCCTAGGCCGTTCTAGTTATTCGTTTCGAGCATCAGAACTGCGAAACTTTTGAGTTTCTCAAGCGTTTCTTAATTCCAAACTGCCACATCTCGCGAACGGATCGACCAATCCGCAAAATTTCTGTTGCATCTGAAAGTAGAAACTCGCCCGATTACAACGGTATGTGTAGTTTTCCCCTAGGCCGTTCCAGTTATTCGTTTCGAGCATCAGAACTGCGAAAATTTTGAGTTTCTCAAGCGTTTCTTACTTCCAAACTGTCACATCTCGCGAACGGATCGACCAATCCGCAAAATTTCTGTTGCATCTGAAAGTAGAAGCTCGCCCGATTACAACGGTATGTGTAGTTTTCCCCTAGACCGTTCCAGTTATTCGTTTCGAGCATCAGAACTGCGAAAATTTTGAGTTTCTAAAGCGTTCCTTATATCCAAACTGCCATATCTCGCGAACGGATTGATCAATCCGCAAAATTTCTGTTGCATCTGAAAGTAGAAACTCGCCCGATTACAACGGTATGTGTAGTTTTCCCCTAGGCCGTTCTAGTTATTCGTGTCGAGCATCAGAACTGCGAAAATTTTGAGTTTCTCAAGCGTTTCTTACCTCCAAACTGCCATATCTCGCGAACGGATTGACCAATCCGCAAAATTTCTGTTGCATCTGAAAGTAGAAACTCGCCCGATTACAACGGCATGTGTAGTTCTCCCCTAGGCCGTTCTAGTTATTCGTTTCGAGCATCAGAACTGCGAAAATTTTGAGTTTCTCAACCGTTTCTTAATTCCAAACTGCCACATCTCGCGAACGGATCGACCAATCCGCAAAATTTCTGTTGCATCTGAAAGTAGAAACTCGCCCGATTACAACGGTATGCGTACTTCTCCCCTAGGCCGTTCTAGTCATTCGTTTAGAGCATCAGAACTGAGAAAATTTTGAGTTTCTCAAGCGTTTCTTATCTCCAAACTGCCATATCTCGCGAACGGATTGACCAATCCGCAAAATTTCTGTTGCATCTGAAAGTAGAAACTCGCCCGATTACAACGGTATGTGTAGTTTTCCCCTAGGCCGTTCTAGTTATTCGTGTCGAGCATCAGAACTGCGAAAATTTTGAGTTTCTCAAGCGTTTCTTACCTCCAAACTGCCATATCTCGCGAACGGATTGACCAATCCGCAAAATTTCTGTTGCATTTGAAAGTAGAAACTCGCCCGATTACAACGGTATGCGCACTTTTCCCCTAGGCGGTTCTAGTTATTCGTTTCGAGCATCAGAACTGCGAAAATTTTGAGTTTCTCAAGCGTTTCTTACCTTCAAACTGCCATATCTCGCGAACGGATTGACCAATCCGCAAAATTTCTATTGCATCTGAAAGTAGAAACTCGCCCGATTACAACGGTATGCGCATTTTTCCCCTAGGCGGTTCTAGTTATTCGTGTCGAGCATCAGAACTGCGAAAATTTTGAGTTTCTCAAGCGTTTCTTACCTCCAAACTGCCATATCTCGCGAACGGATTGACCAATCCGCAAAATTTCTGTTGCATCTGAAAGTAGAAACTCGCCCGATTACAACGGCATGTGTAGTTCTCCCCTAGGCCGTTCTAGTTATTCGTTTCGAGCATCAGAACTGCGAAAATTTTGAGTTTTTCAAGCGTTTCTTAATTCCAAACTGCCACATCTCGCGAACGGATCGACCAATCCGCAAAATTTCTGTTGCATCTGAAAGTAGAAACTCGCCCGATTACAACGGTATGCGTACTTCTCCCCTAGGCCGTTCTAGTCATTCGTTTCGAGCATCAGAACTGCGAAAATTTTGAGTTTCTCAAGCGTTTCTTATCTCCAAACTGCCATATCTCGCGAACGGATTGACCAATCCGCAAAATTTCTGTTGCATCTGAAAGTAGAAGCTCGCCCGATTACAACGGTATGTGTAGTTCTCCCCTAGGCCGTTCTAGTTATTCGTTTCGAGCATCAGAACTGCGAAACTTTTGAGTTTCTCAAGCGTTTCTTAATTCCAAACTGCCACATCTCGCGAACGGATCGACCAATCCGCAAAATTTCTGTTGCATCTGAAAGTAGAAACTCGCCCGATTACAACGGTATGTGTAGTTTTCCCCTAGGCCGTTCCAGTTATTCGTTTCGAGCATCAGAACTGCGAAAATTTTGAGTTTCTCAAGCGTTTCTTACTTCCAAACTGTCACATCTCGCGAACGGATCGACCAATCCGCAAAATTTCTGTTGCATCTGAAAGCAGAAACTCGCCCGATTACAACGGTATGCGCTCTTTGCCTCTAGGCCGTTCTAGTTATTCGTGACGAGCATCAGAACTGCGAAAATTTTGAGTTTCTCAAGCGTTTCTTACCTCCAAACTGCCATATCTCGCGAACGGATTGACCAATCCGCAAAATTTCTGTTGCATCTGAAAGTAGAAACTCGCCCGATTACAACGGTATGTGTAGTTTTCCCCTAGACCGTTCCAGTTATTCGTTTCGAGCATCAGAACTGCGAAAATTTTGAGTTTCTAAAGCGTTCCTTATATCCAAACTGCCATATCTCGCGAACGGATTGATCAATCCGCAAAATTTCTGTTGCATCTGAAAGTAGAAACTCGCCCGATTACAACGGTATGTGTAGTTTTCCCCTAGGCCGTTCTAGTTATTCGTGTCGAGCATCAGAACTGCGAAAATTTTGAGTTTCTCAAGCGTTTCTTACCTCCAAACTGCCATATCTCGCGAACGGATTGACCAATCCGCAAAATTTCTGTTGCATCTGAAAGTAGAAGCTCGCCCGATTACAACGGTATGTGTAGTTCTCCCCTAGGCCGTTCTAGTTATTCGTTTCGAGCATCAGAACTGCGAAACTTTTGAGTTTCTCAAGCGTTTCTTAATTCCAAACTGCCACATCTCGCGAACGGATCGACCAATCCGCAAAATTTCTGTTGCATCTGAAAGTAGAAACTCGCCCGATTACAACGGTATGTGTAGTTTTCCCCTAGGCCGTTCCAGTTATTCGTTTCGAGCATCAGAACTGCGAAAATTTTGAGTTTCTCAAGCGTTTCTTACTTCCAAACTGTCACATCTCGCGAACGGATCGACCAATCCGCAAAATTTCTGTTGCATCTGAAAGTAGAAGCTCGCCCGATTACAACGGTATGTGTAGTTTTCCCCTAGACCGTTCCAGTTATTCGTTTCGAGCATCAGAACTGCGAAAATTTTGAGTTTCTAAAGCGTTCCTTATATCCAAACTGCCATATCTCGCGAACGGATTGATCAATCCGCAAAATTTCTGTTGCATCTGAAAGTAGAAACTCGCCCGATTACAACGGTATGTGTAGTTTTCCCCTAGGCCGTTCTAGTTATTCGTGTCGAGCATCAGAACTGCGAAAATTTTGAGTTTCTCAAGCGTTTCTTACCTCCAAACTGCCATATCTCGCGAACGGATTGACCAATCCGCAAAATTTCTGTTGCATCTGAAAGTAGAAACTCGCCCGATTACAACGGCATGTGTAGTTCTCCCCTAGGCCGTTCTAGTTATTCGTTTCGAGCATCAGAACTGCGAAAATTTTGAGTTTCTCAACCGTTTCTTAATTCCAAACTGCCACATCTCGCGAACGGATCGACCAATCCGCAAAATTTCTGTTGCATCTGAAAGTAG
The DNA here is from genome assembly GCF_051014685.1 of Ptiloglossa arizonensis. Taxonomy (NCBI): domain Eukaryota; kingdom Metazoa; phylum Arthropoda; class Insecta; order Hymenoptera; family Colletidae; genus Ptiloglossa; species Ptiloglossa arizonensis. The sequence continues at coordinate 398,046 of NW_027478446.1, read as the reverse complement.
AAACTCGCCCGATTACAACGGTATGCGTACTTCTCCCCTAGGCCGTTCTAGTCATTCGTTTAGAGCATCAGAACTGAGAAAATTTTGAGTTTCTCAAGCGTTTCTTATCTCCAAACTGCCATATCTCGCGAACGGATTGACCAATCCGCAAAATTTCTGTTGCATCTGAAAGTAGAAACTCGCCCGATTACAACGGTATGTGTAGTTTTCCCCTAGGCCGTTCTAGTTATTCGTGTCGAGCATCAGAACTGCGAAAATTTTGAGTTTCTCAAGCGTTTCTTACCTCCAAACTGCCATATCTCGCGAACGGATTGACCAATCCGCAAAATTTCTGTTGCATTTGAAAGTAGAAACTCGCCCGATTACAACGGTATGCGCACTTTTCCCCTAGGCGGTTCTAGTTATTCGTTTCGAGCATCAGAACTGCGAAAATTTTGAGTTTCTCAAGCGTTTCTTACCTTCAAACTGCCATATCTCGCGAACGGATTGACCAATCCGCAAAATTTCTATTGCATCTGAAAGTAGAAACTCGCCCGATTACAACGGTATGCGCATTTTTCCCCTAGGCGGTTCTAGTTATTCGTGTCGAGCATCAGAACTGCGAAAATTTTGAGTTTCTCAAGCGTTTCTTACCTCCAAACTGCCATATCTCGCGAACGGATTGACCAATCCGCAAAATTTCTGTTGCATCTGAAAGTAGAAACTCGCCCGATTACAACGGCATGTGTAGTTCTCCCCTAGGCCGTTCTAGTTATTCGTTTCGAGCATCAGAACTGCGAAAATTTTGAGTTTTTCAAGCGTTTCTTAATTCCAAACTGCCACATCTCGCGAACGGATCGACCAATCCGCAAAATTTCTGTTGCATCTGAAAGTAGAAACTCGCCCGATTACAACGGTATGCGTACTTCTCCCCTAGGCCGTTCTAGTCATTCGTTTCGAGCATCAGAACTGCGAAAATTTTGAGTTTCTCAAGCGTTTCTTATCTCCAAACTGCCATATCTCGCGAACGGATTGACCAATCCGCAAAATTTCTGTTGCATCTGAAAGTAGAAACTCGCCCGATTACAACGGTATGTGTAGTTCTCCCCTAGGCCGTTCTAGTTATTCGTTTCGAGCATCAGAACTGCGAAACTTTTGAGTTTCTCAAGCGTTTCTTAATTCCAAACTGCCACATCTCGCGAACGGATCGACCAATCCGCAAAATTTCTGTTGCATCTGAAAGTAGAAACTCGCCCGATTACAACGGTATGTGTAGTTTTCCCCTAGGCCGTTCCAGTTATTCGTTTCGAGCATCAGAACTGCGAAAATTTTGAGTTTCTCAAGCGTTTCTTACTTCCAAACTGTCACATCTCGCGAACGGATCGACCAATCCGCAAAATTTCTGTTGCATCTGAAAGCAGAAACTCGCCCGATTACAACGGTATGCGCTCTTTGCCTCTAGGCCGTTCTAGTTATTCGTGACGAGCATCAGAACTGCGAAAATTTTGAGTTTCTCAAGCGTTTCTTACCTCCAAACTGCCATATCTCGCGAACGGATTGACCAATCCGCAAAATTTCTGTTGCATCTGAAAGTAGAAACTCGCCCGATTACAACGGTATGTGTAGTTTTCCCCTAGACCGTTCCAGTTATTCGTTTCGAGCATCAGAACTGCGAAAATTTTGAGTTTCTAAAGCGTTCCTTATATCCAAACTGCCATATCTCGCGAACGGATTGATCAATCCGCAAAATTTCTGTTGCATCTGAAAGTAGAAACTCGCCCGATTACAACGGTATGTGTAGTTTTCCCCTAGGCCGTTCTAGTTATTCGTGTCGAGCATCAGAACTGCGAAAATTTTGAGTTTCTCAAGCGTTTCTTACCTCCAAACTGCCATATCTCGCGAACGGATCGACCAATCCGCAAAATTTCTGTTGCATCTGAAAGTAGAAACTCGCCCGATTACAACGGTATGTGTAGTTTTCCCCTAGACCGTTCCAGTTATTCGTTTCGAGCATCAGAACTGCGAAAATTTTGAGTTTCTAAAGCGTTCCTTATATCCAAACTGCCATATCTCGCGAACGGATTGATCAATCCGCAAAATTTCTGTTGCATCTGAAAGTAGAAACTCGCCCGATTACAACGGTATGTGTAGTTTTCCCCTAGGCCGTTCTAGTTATTCGTGTCGAGCATCAGAACTGCGAAAATTTTGAGTTTCTCAAGCGTTTCTTACCTCCAAACTGCCATATCTCGCGAACGGATTGACCAATCCGCAAAATTTCTGTTGCATCTGAAAGTAGAAACTCGCCCGATTACAACGGCATGTGTAGTTCTCCCCTAGGCCGTTCTAGTTATTCGTTTCGAGCATCAGAACTGCGAAAATTTTGAGTTTTTCAAGCGTTTCTTAATTCCAAACTGCCACATCTCGCGAACGGATCGACCAATCCGCAAAATTTCTGTTGCATCTGAAAGTAGAAACTCGCCCGATTACAACGGTATGCGTACTTCTCCCCTAGGCCGTTCTAGTCATTCGTTTCGAGCATCAGAACTGCGAAAATTTTGAGTTTCTCAACCGTTTCTTATCTCCAAACTGCCATATCTCGCGAACGGATTGACCAATCCGCAAAATTTCTGTTGCATCTGAAAGTAGAAACTCGCCCGATTACAACGGTATGTGTAGTTTTCCCCTAGGCCGTTCTAGTTATTCGTGTCGAGCATCAGAACTGCGAAAATTTTGAGTTTCCCAAGCGTTTCTTACCTCCAAACTGCCATATCTCGCGAACGGATTGACCAATCCGCAAAATTTCTGTTGCATCTGAAAGTAGAAACTCGCCCGATTACAACGGTATGCGCACTTTTCCCCTAGGCGGTTCTAGTTATTCGTTTCGAGCATCAGAACTGCAAAAATTTTGAGTTTCTCAAGCGTTTCTTACCTCCAAACTGCCATATCTCGCGAACGGATTGACCAATCCGCAAAATTTCTGTTGCATCTGAAAGTAGAAACCCGCCCGATTACAACGGTATGTGTAGTTTTCCCCTAGGCCGTTCCAGTTATTCGTTTCGAGCATCAGAACTGCGAAAATTTTGAGTTTCTCAAGCGTTTCTTACTTCCAAACTGTCACATCTCGCAAACGGATCGACCAATCCGCAAAATTTCTGTTGCATCTGAAAGTAGAAACTCGCCCGATTACAACGGTATGCGCACTTTGCCTCTAGGCCGTTCTAGTTATTCGTGTCGAGCATCAGAACTGCGAAAATTTTGAGTTTCTCAAGCGTTTCTTACCTCCAAACTGCCATATCTCGCGAACGGATTGACCAATCCGCAAAATTTCTGTTGCATCTGAAAGTAGAAACTCGCCCGATTACAACGGTATGTGTAGTTTTCCCCTAGGCCGTTCCAGTTATTCGTTTCGAGTATCAGAACTGCGAAAATTTTGAGTTTCTCAAGCGTTTCTTACCTCCAAACTGCCATATCTCGCGAACGGATTGACCAATCCGCAAAATTTCTGTTGCATCTGAAAGTAGAAACTCGCCCGATTACAACGGTATGTGTAGTTTTCCCCTAGACCGTTCCAGTTATTCGTTTCGAGCATCAGAACTGCGAAAATTTTGAGTTTCTAAAGCGTTCCTTATATCCAAACTGCCATATCTCGCGAACGGATTGATCAATCCGCAAAATTTCTGTTGCATCTGAAAGTAGAAACTCGCCCGATTACAACGGTATGTGTAGTTTTCCCCTAGACCGTTCCAGTTATTCGTTTCGAGCATCAGAACTGCGAAAATTTTGAGTTTCTAAAGCGTTCCTTATATCCAAACTGCCATATCTCGCGAACGGATTGATCAATCCGCAAAATTTCTGTTGCATCTGAAAGTAGAAACTCGCCCGATTACAACGGTATGTGTAGTTTTCCCCTAGGCCGTTCTAGTTATTCGTGTCGAGCATCAGAACTGCGAAAATTTTGAGTTTCTCAAGCGTTTCTTACCTCCAAACTGCCATATCTCGCGAACGGATTGACCAATCCGCAAAATTTCTGTTGCATCTGAAAGTAGAAACTCGCCCGATTACAACGGCATGTGTAGTTCTCCCCTAGGCCGTTCTAGTTATTCGTTTCGAGCATCAGAACTGCGAAAATTTTGAGTTTCTCAACCGTTTCTTAATTCCAAACTGCCACATCTCGCGAACGGATCGACCAATCCGCAAAATTTCTGTTGCATCTGAAAGTAGAAACTCGCCCGATTACAACGGTATGCGTACTTCTCCCCTAGGCCGTTCTAGTCATTCGTTTAGAGCATCAGAACTGAGAAAATTTTGAGTTTCTCAAGCGTTTCTTATCTCCAAACTGCCATATCTCGCGAACGGATTGACCAATCCGCAAAATTTCTGTTGCATCTGAAAGTAGAAACTCGCCCGATTACAACGGTATGTGTAGTTTTCCCCTAGGCCGTTCTAGTTATTCGTGTCGAGCATCAGAACTGCGAAAATTTTGAGTTTCTCAAGCGTTTCTTACCTCCAAACTGCCATATCTCGCGAACGGATTGACCAATCCGCAAAATTTCTGTTGCATTTGAAAGTAGAAACTCGCCCGATTACAACGGTATGCGCACTTTTCCCCTAGGCGGTTCTAGTTATTCGTTTCGAGCATCAGAACTGCGAAAATTTTGAGTTTCTCAAGCGTTTCTTACCTTCAAACTGCCATATCTCGCGAACGGATTGACCAATCCGCAAAATTTCTATTGCATCTGAAAGTAGAAACTCGCCCGATTACAACGGTATGCGCATTTTTCCCCTAGGCGGTTCTAGTTATTCGTGTCGAGCATCAGAACTGCGAAAATTTTGAGTTTCTCAAGCGTTTCTTACCTCCAAACTGCCATATCTCGCGAACGGATTGACCAATCCGCAAAATTTCTGTTGCATCTGAAAGTAGAAACTCGCCCGATTACAACGGCATGTGTAGTTCTCCCCTAGGCCGTTCTAGTTATTCGTTTCGAGCATCAGAACTGCGAAAATTTTGAGTTTTTCAAGCGTTTCTTAATTCCAAACTGCCACATCTCGCGAACGGATCGACCAATCCGCAAAATTTCTGTTGCATCTGAAAGTAGAAACTCGCCCGATTACAACGGTATGCGTACTTCTCCCCTAGGCCGTTCTAGTCATTCGTTTCGAGCATCAGAACTGCGAAAATTTTGAGTTTCTCAAGCGTTTCTTATCTCCAAACTGCCATATCTCGCGAACGGATTGACCAATCCGCAAAATTTCTGTTGCATCTGAAAGTAGAAGCTCGCCCGATTACAACGGTATGTGTAGTTCTCCCCTAGGCCGTTCTAGTTATTCGTTTCGAGCATCAGAACTGCGAAACTTTTGAGTTTCTCAAGCGTTTCTTAATTCCAAACTGCCACATCTCGCGAACGGATCGACCAATCCGCAAAATTTCTGTTGCATCTGAAAGTAGAAACTCGCCCGATTACAACGGTATGTGTAGTTTTCCCCTAGGCCGTTCCAGTTATTCGTTTCGAGCATCAGAACTGCGAAAATTTTGAGTTTCTCAAGCGTTTCTTACTTCCAAACTGTCACATCTCGCGAACGGATCGACCAATCCGCAAAATTTCTGTTGCATCTGAAAGCAGAAACTCGCCCGATTACAACGGTATGCGCTCTTTGCCTCTAGGCCGTTCTAGTTATTCGTGACGAGCATCAGAACTGCGAAAATTTTGAGTTTCTCAAGCGTTTCTTACCTCCAAACTGCCATATCTCGCGAACGGATTGACCAATCCGCAAAATTTCTGTTGCATCTGAAAGTAGAAACTCGCCCGATTACAACGGTATGTGTAGTTTTCCCCTAGACCGTTCCAGTTATTCGTTTCGAGCATCAGAACTGCGAAAATTTTGAGTTTCTAAAGCGTTCCTTATATCCAAACTGCCATATCTCGCGAACGGATTGATCAATCCGCAAAATTTCTGTTGCATCTGAAAGTAGAAACTCGCCCGATTACAACGGTATGTGTAGTTTTCCCCTAGGCCGTTCTAGTTATTCGTGTCGAGCATCAGAACTGCGAAAATTTTGAGTTTCTCAAGCGTTTCTTACCTCCAAACTGCCATATCTCGCGAACGGATTGACCAATCCGCAAAATTTCTGTTGCATCTGAAAGTAGAAGCTCGCCCGATTACAACGGTATGTGTAGTTCTCCCCTAGGCCGTTCTAGTTATTCGTTTCGAGCATCAGAACTGCGAAACTTTTGAGTTTCTCAAGCGTTTCTTAATTCCAAACTGCCACATCTCGCGAACGGATCGACCAATCCGCAAAATTTCTGTTGCATCTGAAAGTAGAAACTCGCCCGATTACAACGGTATGTGTAGTTTTCCCCTAGGCCGTTCCAGTTATTCGTTTCGAGCATCAGAACTGCGAAAATTTTGAGTTTCTCAAGCGTTTCTTACTTCCAAACTGTCACATCTCGCGAACGGATCGACCAATCCGCAAAATTTCTGTTGCATCTGAAAGTAGAAGCTCGCCCGATTACAACGGTATGTGTAGTTTTCCCCTAGACCGTTCCAGTTATTCGTTTCGAGCATCAGAACTGCGAAAATTTTGAGTTTCTAAAGCGTTCCTTATATCCAAACTGCCATATCTCGCGAACGGATTGATCAATCCGCAAAATTTCTGTTGCATCTGAAAGTAGAAACTCGCCCGATTACAACGGTATGTGTAGTTTTCCCCTAGGCCGTTCTAGTTATTCGTGTCGAGCATCAGAACTGCGAAAATTTTGAGTTTCTCAAGCGTTTCTTACCTCCAAACTGCCATATCTCGCGAACGGATTGACCAATCCGCAAAATTTCTGTTGCATCTGAAAGTAGAAACTCGCCCGATTACAACGGCATGTGTAGTTCTCCCCTAGGCCGTTCTAGTTATTCGTTTCGAGCATCAGAACTGCGAAAATTTTGAGTTTCTCAACCGTTTCTTAATTCCAAACTGCCACATCTCGCGAACGGATCGACCAATCCGCAAAATTTCTGTTGCATCTGAAAGTAGAAACTCGCCCGATTACAACGGTATGCGTACTTCTCCCCTAGGCCGTTCTAGTCATTCGTTTAGAGCATCAGAACTGAGAAAATTTTGAGTTTCTCAAGCGTTTCTTATCTCCAAACTGCCATATCTCGCGAACGGATTGACCAATCCGCAAAATTTCTGTTGCATCTGAAAGTAGAAACTCGCCCGATTACAACGGTATGTGTAGTTTTCCCCTAGGCCGTTCTAGTTATTCGTGTCGAGCATCAGAACTGCGAAAATTTTGAGTTTCTCAAGCGTTTCTTACCTCCAAACTGCCATATCTCGCGAACGGATTGACCAATCCGCAAAATTTCTGTTGCATTTGAAAGTAGAAACTCGCCCGATTACAACGGTATGCGCACTTTTCCCCTAGGCGGTTCTAGTTATTCGTTTCGAGCATCAGAACTGCGAAAATTTTGAGTTTCTCAAGCGTTTCTTACCTTCAAACTGCCATATCTCGCGAACGGATTGACCAATCCGCAAAATTTCTATTGCATCTGAAAGTAGAAACTCGCCCGATTACAACGGTATGCGCATTTTTCCCCTAGGCGGTTCTAGTTATTCGTGTCGAGCATCAGAACTGCGAAAATTTTGAGTTTCTCAAGCGTTTCTTACCTCCAAACTGCCATATCTCGCGAACGGATTGACCAATCCGCAAAATTTCTGTTGCATCTGAAAGTAGAAACTCGCCCGATTACAACGGCATGTGTAGTTCTCCCCTAGGCCGTTCTAGTTATTCGTTTCGAGCATCAGAACTGCGAAAATTTTGAGTTTTTCAAGCGTTTCTTAATTCCAAACTGCCACATCTCGCGAACGGATCGACCAATCCGCAAAATTTCTGTTGCATCTGAAAGTAGAAACTCGCCCGATTACAACGGTATGCGTACTTCTCCCCTAGGCCGTTCTAGTCATTCGTTTCGAGCATCAGAACTGCGAAAATTTTGAGTTTCTCAAGCGTTTCTTATCTCCAAACTGCCATATCTCGCGAACGGATTGACCAATCCGCAAAATTTCTGTTGCATCTGAAAGTAGAAACTCGCCCGATTACAACGGTATGTGTAGTTCTCCCCTAGGCCGTTCTAGTTATTCGTTTCGAGCATCAGAACTGCGAAACTTTTGAGTTTCTCAAGCGTTTCTTAATTCCAAACTGCCACATCTCGCGAACGGATCGACCAATCCGCAAAATTTCTGTTGCATCTGAAAGTAGAAACTCGCCCGATTACAACGGTATGTGTAGTTTTCCCCTAGGCCGTTCCAGTTATTCGTTTCGAGCATCAGAACTGCGAAAATTTTGAGTTTCTCAAGCGTTTCTTACTTCCAAACTGTCACATCTCGCGAACGGATCGACCAATCCGCAAAATTTCTGTTGCATCTGAAAGCAGAAACTCGCCCGATTACAACGGTATGCGCTCTTTGCCTCTAGGCCGTTCTAGTTATTCGTGACGAGCATCAGAACTGCGAAAATTTTGAGTTTCTCAAGCGTTTCTTACCTCCAAACTGCCATATCTCGCGAACGGATTGACCAATCCGCAAAATTTCTGTTGCATCTGAAAGTAGAAACTCGCCCGATTACAACGGTATGTGTAGTTTTCCCCTAGACCGTTCCAGTTATTCGTTTCGAGCATCAGAACTGCGAAAATTTTGAGTTTCTAAAGCGTTCCTTATATCCAAACTGCCATATCTCGCGAACGGATTGATCAATCCGCAAAATTTCTGTTGCATCTGAAAGTAGAAACTCGCCCGATTACAACGGTATGTGTAGTTTTCCCCTAGGCCGTTCTAGTTATTCGTGTCGAGCATCAGAACTGCGAAAATTTTGAGTTTCTCAAGCGTTTCTTACCTCCAAACTGCCATATCTCGCGAACGGATCGACCAATCCGCAAAATTTCTGTTGCATCTGAAAGTAGAAACTCGCCCGATTACAACGGTATGCGCTCTTTGCCTCTAGGCCGTTCTAGTTATTCGTGACGAGCATCAGAACTGCGGAAATTTTGAGTTTCTCAAGCGTTTCTTACCTCCAAACTGCCATATCTCGCGAACGGATTGACCAATCCGCAAAATTTCTGTTGCATCTGAAAGTAGAAACTCGCCCGATTACAACGGTATGTGTAGTTTTCCCCTAGACCGTTCCAGTTATTCGTTTCGAGCATCAGAACTGCGAAAATTTTGAGTTTCTAAAGCGTTCCTTATATCCAAACTGCCATATCTCGCGAACGGATTGATCAATCCGCAAAATTTCTGTTGCATCTGAAAGTAGAAACTCGCCCGATTACAACGGTATGTGTAGTTTTCCCCTAGGCCGTTCTAGTTATTCGTGTCGAGCATCAGAACTGCGAAAATTTTGAGTTTCTCAAGCGTTTCTTACCTCCAAACTGCCATATCTCGCGAACGGATTGACCAATCCGCAAAATTTCTGTTGCATCTGAAAGTAGAAACTCGCCCGATTACAACGGCATGTGTAGTTCTCCCCTAGGCCGTTCTAGTTATTCGTTTCGAGCATCAGAACTGCGAAAATTTTGAGTTTTTCAAGCGTTTCTTAATTCCAAACTGCCACATCTCGCGAACGGATCGACCAATCCGCAAAATTTCTGTTGCATCTGAAAGTAGAAACTCGCCCGATTACAACGGTATGCGTACTTCTCCCCTAGGCCGTTCTAGTCATTCGTTTCGAGCATCAGAACTGCGAAAATTTTGAGTTTCTCAACCGTTTCTTATCTCCAAACTGCCATATCTCGCGAACGGATTGACCAATCCGCAAAATTTCTGTTGCATCTGAAAGTAGAAACTCGCCCGATTACAACGGTATGTGTAGTTTTCCCCTAGGCCGTTCTAGTTATTCGTGTCGAGCATCAGAACTGCGAAAATTTTGAGTTTCCCAAGCGTTTCTTACCTCCAAACTGCCATATCTCGCGAACGGATTGACCAATCCGCAAAATTTCTGTTGCATCTGAAAGTAGAAACTCGCCCGATTACAACGGTATGCGCACTTTTCCCCTAGGCGGTTCTAGTTATTCGTTTCGAGCATCAGAACTGCAAAAATTTTGAGTTTCTCAAGCGTTTCTTACCTCCAAACTGCCATATCTCGCGAACGGATTGACCAATCCGCAAAATTTCTGTTGCATCTGAAAGTAGAAACCCGCCCGATTACAACGGTATGTGTAGTTTTCCCCTAGGCCGTTCCAGTTATTCGTTTCGAGCATCAGAACTGCGAAAATTTTGAGTTTCTCAAGCGTTTCTTACTTCCAAACTGTCACATCTCGCAAACGGATCGACCAATCCGCAAAATTTCTGTTGCATCTGAAAGTAGAAACTCGCCCGATTACAACGGTATGCGCACTTTGCCTCTAGGCCGTTCTAGTTATTCGTGTCGAGCATCAGAACTGCGAAAATTTTGAGTTTCTCAAGCGTTTCTTACCTCCAAACTGCCATATCTCGCGAACGGATTGACCAATCCGCAAAATTTCTGTTGCATCTGAAAGTAGAAACTCGCCCGATTACAACGGTATGTGTAGTTTTCCCCTAGGCCGTTCCAGTTATTCGTTTCGAGTATCAGAACTGCGAAAATTTTGAGTTTCTCAAGCGTTTCTTACCTCCAAACTGCCATATCTCGCGAACGGATTGACCAATCCGCAAAATTTCTGTTGCATCTGAAAGTAGAAACTCGCCCGATTACAACGGTGTGTGTAGTTCTCCCCTAGGCCGTTCTAGTTATTCGTTTCGAGCATCAGAACTACGAAAATTTTGAGTTTCTCAAGCGTTTCTTAATTCCAAACTGCCACATCTCGCGAACGGATTGACCAATCCGCAAAATTTCTGTTGCATCTGAAAGTAGAAACTCGCCCGATTACAACGGCATGTGTAGTTCTCCCCTAGGCCGTTCTAGTTATTCGTTTCGAGCATCAGAACTGCGAAAATTTTGAGTTTTTCAAGCGTTTCTTAATTCCAAACTGCCACATCTCGCGAACGGATCGACCAATCCGCAAAATTTCTGTTGCATCTGAAAGTAGAAACTCGCCCGATTACAACGGTATGCGTACTTCTCCCCTAGGCCGTTCTAGTCATTCGTTTCGAGCATCAGAACTGCGAAACTTTTGAGTTTCTCAACCGTTTCTTATCTCCAAACTGCCATATCTCGCGAACGGATTGACCAATCCGCAAAATTTCTGTTGCATCTGAAAGTAGAAACTCGCCCGATTACAACGGTATGTGTAGTTTTCCCCTAGGCCGTTCTAGTTATTCGTGTCGAGCATCAGAACTGCGAAAATTTTGTGTTTCCCAAGCGTTTCTTACCTCCAAACTGCCATATCTCGCGAACGGATTGACCAATCCGCAAAATTTCTGTTGCATCTGAAAGTAGAAACTCGCCCGATTACAACGGTATGCGTACTTCTCCCCTAGGCCGTTCTAGTCATTCGTTTCGAGCATCAGAACTGCGAAAATTTTGAGTTTCTCAACCGTTTCTTATCTCCAAACTGCCATATCTCGCGAACGGATTGACCAATCCGCAAAATTTCTGTTGCATCTGAAAGTAGAAACTCGCCCGATTACAACGGTATGTGTAGTTTTCCCCTAGGCCGTTCTAGTTATTCGTGTCGAGCATCAGAACTGCGAAAATTTTGTGTTTCCCAAGCGTTTCTTACCTCCAAACTGCCATATCTCGCGAACGGATTGACCAATCCGCAAAATTTCTGTTGCATCTGAAAGTAGAAACTCGCCCGATTACAACGGTATGCGCACTTTTCCCCTAGGCGGTTCTAGTTATTCGTTTCGAGCATCAGAACTGCAAAAATTTTGAGTTTCTCAAGCGTTTCTTACCTCCAAACTGCCATATCTCGCGAACGGATTGACCAATCCGCAAAATTTCTGTTGCATCTGAAAGTAGAAACCCGCCCGATTACAACGGTATGTGTAGTTTTCCCCTAGGCCGTTCCAGTTATTCGTTTCGAGCATCAGAACTGCGAAAATTTTGAGTTTCTCAAGCGTTTCTTACTTCCAAACTGTCACATCTCGCAAACGGATCGACCAATCCGCAAAATTTCTGTTGCATCTGAAAGTAGAAACTCGCCCGATTACAACGGTATGCGCACTTTGCCTCTAGGCCGTTCTAGTTATTCGTGTCGAGCATCAGAACTGCGAAAATTTTGAGTTTCTCAAGCGTTTCTTACCTCCAAACTGCCATATCTCGCGAACGGATTGACCAATCCGCAAAATTTCTGTTGCATCTGAAAGTAGAAACTCGCCCGATTACAACGGTATGTGTAGTTTTCCCCTAGGCCGTTCCAGTTATTCGTTTCGAGTATCAGAACTGCGAAAATTTTGAGTTTCTCAAGCGTTTCTTACCTCCAAACTGCCATATCTCGCGAACGGATTGACCAATCCGCAAAATTTCTGTTGCATCTGAAAGTAGAAACTCGCCCGATTACAACGGTATGTGTAGTTCTCCCCTAGGCCGTTCTAGTTATTCGTTTCGAGCATCAGAACTACGAAAATTTTGAGTTTCTCAAGCGTTTCTTAATTCCAAACTGCCACATCTCGCGAACGGATTGACCAATCCGCAAAATTTCTGTTGCATCTGAAAGTAGAAACTCGCCCGATTACAACGGCATGTGTAGTTCTCCCCTAGGCCGTTCTAGTTATTCGTTTCGAGCATCAGAACTGCGAAAATTTTGAGTTTTTCAAGCGTTTCTTAATTCCAAACTGCCACATCTCGCGAACGGATCGACCAATCCGCAAAATTTCTGTTGCATCTGAAAGTAGAAACTCGCCCGATTACAACGGTATGCGTACTTCTCCCCTAGGCCGTTCTAGTCATTCGTTTCGAGCATCAGAACTGCGAAAATTTTGAGTTTCTCAACCGTTTCTTATCTCCAAACTGCCATATCTCGCGAACGGATTGACCAATCCGCAAAATTTCTGTTGCATCTGAAAGTAGAAACTCGCCCGATTACAACGGTATGTGTAGTTTTCCCCTAGGCCGTTCTAGTTATTCGTGTCGAGCATCAGAACTGCGAAAATTTTGAGTTTCCCAAGCGTTTCTTACCTCCAAACTGCCATATCTCGCGAACGGATTGACCAATCCGCAAAATTTCTGTTGCATCTGAAAGTAGAAACTCGCCCGATTACAACGGTATGCGCACTTTTCCCCTAGGCGGTTCTAGTTATTCGTTTCGAGCATCAGAACTGCAAAAATTTTGAGTTTCTCAAGCGTTTCTTACCTCCAAACTGCCATATCTCGCGAACGGATTGACCAATCCGCAAAATTTCTGTTGCATCTGAAAGTAGAAACCCGCCCGATTACAACGGTATGTGTAGTTTTCCCCTAGGCCGTTCCAGTTATTCGTTTCGAGCATCAGAACTGCGAAAATTTTGAGTTTCTCAAGCGTTTCTTACTTCCAAACTGTCACATCTCGCAAACGGATCGACCAATCCGCAAAATTTCTGTTGCATCTGAAAGTAGAAACTCGCCCGATTACAACGGTATGCGCACTTTGCCTCTAGGCCGTTCTAGTTATTCGTGTCGAGCATCAGAACTGCGAAAATTTTGAGTTTCTCAAGCGTTTCTTACCTCCAAACTGCCATATCTCGCGAACGGATTGACCAATCCGCAAAATTTCTGTTGCATCTGAAAGTAGAAACTCGCCCGATTACAACGGTATGTGTAGTTTTCCCCTAGGCCGTTCCAGTTATTCGTTTCGAGTATCAGAACTGCGAAAATTTTGAGTTTCTCAAGCGTTTCTTACCTCCAAACTGCCATATCTCGCGAACGGATTGACCAATCCGCAAAATTTCTGTTGCATCTGAAAGTAGAAACTCGCCCGATTACAACGGTATGTGTAGTTCTCCCCTAGGCCGTTCTGGTTATTCGTTTCGAGCATCAGAACTACGAAAATTTTGAGTTTCTCAAGCGTTTCTTAATTCCAAACTGCCACATCTCGCGAACGGATCGACCAATCCGCAAAATTTCTGTTGCATCTGAAAGTAGAAACTCGCCCGATTACAACGGTATGCGTACTTCTCCCCTAGGCCGTTCTAGTCATTCGTTTCGAGCATCAGAACTGCGAAAATTTTGAGTTTCTCAAGCGTTTCTTATCTCCAAACTGCCATATCTCGCGAACGGATTGACCATTCCGCAAAATTTCTGTTGCATCTGAAAGTAGAAACTCGCCCGATTACAACGGTATGTGTAGTTTTCCCCTAGACCGTTCCAGTTATTCGTTTCGAGCATCAGAACTGCGAAAATTTTGAGTTTCTAAAGCGTTCCTTATATCCAAACTGCCATATCTCGTGAACGGATTGATCAATCCGCAAAATTTCTGTTGCATCTGAATGTAGAAACTCGCCCGATTACAACGGTATGTGTAGTTTTCCCCTAGGCCGTTCTAGTTATTCGTGTCGAGCATCAGAACTGCGAAAATTTTGAGTTTCTCAAGCGTTTCTTACCTCCAAACTGCCATATCTCGCGAACGGATTGACCAATCCGCAAAATTTCTGTTGCATCTGAAAGTAGAAACACGCCCGATTACAACGGTATGTGTAGTTCTCCCCTAGGCCGTTCTAGTTATTCGTTTCGAGCATCAGAACTGCGAAAATTTTGAGTTTCTCAAGCGTTTCTTAATTCCAAACTGCCACATCTCGCGAACGGATCGACCAATCCGCAAAATTTCTGTTGCATCTGAAAGTAGAAACTCGCCCGATTACAACGGTATGCGTACTTCTCCCCTAGGCCGTTCTAGTCATTCGTTTCGAGCATCAGAACTGCGAAAATTTTGAGTTTCTCAAGCGTTTCTTATCTCCAAACTGCCATATCTCGCGAACGGATTGACCATTCCGCAAAATTTGTGTTGCATCTGAAAGTAGAAACTCGCCCGATTACAACGGTATGTGTAGTTTTCCCCTAGGCCGTTCTATTTATTCGTGTCGAGCATCAGAACTGCGAAAATTTTGAGTTTCTCAAGCGTTTCTTACCTCCAAACTGCCATATCTCGCGAACGGATTGACCAATCCGCAAAATTTCTGTTGCATTTGAAAGTAGAAACTCGCCCGATTACAACGGTTTGCGCACTTTTCCCCTAGGCGGTTCTAGTTATTCGTTTCGAGCATCAGAACTGCGAAAATTTTGAGTTTCTCAAGCGTTTCTTACCTCCAAACTGCCATATCTCGCGAACGGATTGACCAATCCGCAAAATTTCTGTTGCATCTGAAAGTAGAAACTCGCCCGATTACAACGGCATGTGTAGTTCTCCCCTAGGCCGTTCTAGTTATTCGTTTCGAGCATCAGAACTGCGAAAATTTTGAGTTTTTCAAGCGTTTCTTAATTCCAAACTGCCATATCTCGCGAACGGATCGACCAATCCGCAAAATTTCTGTTGCATCTGAAAGTAGAAACTCGCCCGATTACAACGGTATGTGTAGTTCTCCCCTAGGCCGTTCTAGTTATTCGTTTCGAGCATCAGAACTGCGAAACTTTTGAGTTTCTCAAGCGTTTCTTAATTCCAAACTGCCACATCTCGCGAACGGATCGACCAATCCGCAAAATTTCTGTTGCATCTGAAAGTAGAAACTCGCCCGATTACAACGGTATGTGTAGTTTTCCCCTAGGCCGTTCCAGTTATTCGTTTCGAGCA
Organism: Ptiloglossa arizonensis; assembly: GCF_051014685.1. Classification (NCBI taxonomy): domain Eukaryota; kingdom Metazoa; phylum Arthropoda; class Insecta; order Hymenoptera; family Colletidae; genus Ptiloglossa; species Ptiloglossa arizonensis. The sequence continues at coordinate 382,404 of NW_027478446.1, read as the reverse complement.
TCAGAACTGCGAAAATTTTGAGTTTCTCAAGCGTTTCTTACTTCCAAACTGTCACATCTCGCGAACGGATCGACCAATCCGCAAAATTTCTGTTGCATCCGAAAGTAGAAACTCGCCCGATTACAACGGTATGCGCTCTTTGCCTCTAGGCCGTTCTAGTTATTCGTGACGAGCATCAGAACTGCGAAAATTTTGAGTTTCTCAAGCGTTTCTTACCTCCAAACTGCCATATCTCGCGAACGGATTGACCAATCCGCAAAATTTCTGTTGCATCTGAAAGTAGAAACTCGCCCGATTACAACGGTATGTGTAGTTTTCCCCTAGACCGTTCCAGTTATTCGTTTCGAGCATCAGAACTGCGAAAATTTTGAGTTTCTAAAGCGTTCCTTATATCCAAACTGCCATATCTCGCGAACGGATTGATCAATCCGCAAAATTTCTGTTGCATCTGAAAGTAGAAACTCGCCCGATTACAACGGTATGTGTAGTTTTCCCCTAGGCCGTTCTAGTTATTCGTGTCGAGCATCAGAACTGCGAAAATTTTGAGTTTCTCAAGCGTTTCTTACCTCCAAACTGCCATATCTCGCGAACGGATTGACCAATCCGCAAAATTTCTGTTGCATTTGAAAGTAGAAACTCGCCCGATTACAACGGTATGTGTAGTTCGCCCCTAGGCCGTTCTAGTTATTCGTTTCGAGCATCAGAACTGCGAAACTTTTGAGTTTGTCAAGCGTTTCTTAATTCCAAACTGCCACATCTCGAGAAGGGATCGACCAATCCGCAAAATTTCTGTTGCATCTGAAAGTAGAAACTCGCCCGATTACAACGGTATGTGTAGTTTTCCCCTAGGCCGTTCCAGTTATTCGTTTCGAGCATCAGAACTGCGAAAATTTTGAGTTTCTCAAGCGTTTCTTACTTCCAAACTGTCACATCTCGCGAACGGATCGACCAATCCGCAAAATTTCTGTTGCATCTGAAAGTAGAAACTCGCCCGATTACAACGGTATGCGCTCTTTGCCTCTAGGCCGTTCTAGTTATTCGTGACGAGCATCAGAACTGCGAAAATTTTGAGTTTCTCAAGCGTTTCTTACCTCCAAACTGCCATATCTCGCGAACGGATTGACCAATCCGCAAAATTTCTGTTGCATCTGAAAGTAGAAACTCGCCCGATTACAACGGTATGTGTAGTTTTCCCCTAGACCGTTCCAGTTATTCGTTTCGAGCATCAGAACTGCGAAAATTTTGAGTTTCTAAAGCGTTCCTTATATCCAAACTGCCATATCTCGCGAACGGATTGATCAATCCGCAAAATTTCTGTTGCATCTGAAAGTAGAAACTCGCCCGATTACAACGGTATGTGTAGTTTTCCCCTAGGCCGTTCTAGTTATTCGTGTCGAGCATCAGAACTGCGAAAATTTTGAGTTTCTCAAGCGTTTCTTACCTCCAAACTGCCATATCTCGCGAACGGATCGACCAATCCGCAAAATTTCTGTTGCATCTGAAAGTAGAAACTCGCCCGATTACAACGGTATGCGCTCTTTGCCTCTAGGCCGTTCTAGTTATTCGTGACGAGCATCAGAACTGCGAAAATGTTGAGTTTCTCAAGCGTTTCTTACCTCCAAACTGCCATATCTCGCGAACGGATTGACCAATCCGCAAAATTTCTGTTGCATCTGAAAGTAGAAACTCGCCCGATTACAACGGTATGTGTAGTTTTCCCCTAGACCGTTCCAGTTATTCGTTTCGAGCATCAGAACTGCGAAAATTTTGAGTTTCTAAAGCGTTCCTTATATCCAAACTGCCATATCTCGCGAACGGATTGATCAATCCGCAAAATTTCTGTTGCATCTGAAAGTAGAAACTCGCCCGATTACAACGGTATGTGTAGTTTTCCCCTAGGCCGTTCTAGTTATTCGTGTCGAGCATCAGAACTGCGAAAATTTTGAGTTTCTCAAGCGTTTCTTACCTCCAAACTGCCATATCTCGCGAACGGATTGACCAATCCGCAAAATTTCTGTTGCATCTGAAAGTAGAAACTCGCCCGATTACAACGGCATGTGTAGTTCTCCCCTAGGCCGTTCTAGTTATTCGTTTCGAGCATCAGAACTGCGAAAATTTTGAGTTTTTCAAGCGTTTCTTAATTCCAAACTGCCACATCTCGCGAACGGATCGACCAATCCGCAAAATTTCTGTTGCATCTGAAAGTAGAAACTCGCCCGATTACAACGGTATGCGTACTTCTCCCCTAGGCCGTTCTAGTCATTCGTTTCGAGCATCAGAACTGCGAAAATTTTGAGTTTCTCAAGCGTTTCTTATCTCCAAACTGCCATATCTCGCGAACGGATTGACCAATCCGCAAAATTTCTGTTGCATCTGAAAGTAGAAACTCGCCCGATTACAACGGTATGTGTAGTTTTCCCCTAGGCCGTTCTAGTTATTCGTGTCGAGCATCAGAACTGCGAAAATTTTGAGTTTCTCAAGCGTTTCTTACCTCCAAACTGCCATATCTCGCGAACGGATTGACCAATCCGCAAAATTTCTGTTGCATCTGAAAGTAGAAACCCGCCCGATTACAACGGTATGTGTAGTTTTCCCCTAGGCCGTTCCCGTTATTCGTTTCGAGCATCAGAACTGCGAAAATTTTGAGTTTCTCAAGCGTTTCTTACTTCCAAACTGTCACATCTCGCAAACGGATCGACCAATCCGCAAAATTTCTGTTGCATCTGAAAGTAGAAACTCGCCCGATTACAACGGTATGCGCACTTTGCCTCTAGGCCGTTCTAGTTATTCGTGTCGAGCATCAGAACTGCGAAAATTTTGAGTTTCTCAAGCGTTTCTTACCTCCAAACTGCCATATCTCGCGAACGGATTGACCAATCCGCAAAATTTCTGTTGCATCTGAAAGTAGAAACTCGCCCGATTACAACGGTATGTGTAGTTTTCCCCTAGGCCGTTCCAGTTATTCGTTTCGAGTATCAGAACTGCGAAAATTTTGAGTTTCTCAAGCGTTTCTTACCTCCAAACTGCCATATCTCGCGAACGGATTGACCAATCCGCAAAATTTCTGTTGCATTTGAAAGTAGAAACTCGCCCGATTACAACGGTATGCGCACTTTTCCCGTAGGCGGTTCTAGTTATTCGTTTCGAGCATCAGAACTGCGAAAATTTTGAGTTTCTCAAGCGTTTCTTACCTACAAACTGCCATATCTCGCGAACGGATTGACCAATCCGCAAAATTTCTGTTGCATCTGAAAATAGAAACTCGCCCGATTACAACGGTATGCGCACTTTTCCCCTAGGCGGTTCTAGTTATTCGTTTCGAGCATCAGAACTGCGAAAATTTTGAGTTTCTCAAGCGTTTCTTACCTCCAAACTGCCATATCTCGCGAACGGATTGACCAATCCGCAAAATTTCTGTTGCATCTGAAAGTAGAAACTCGCCCGATTACAACGGTATGTGTAGTTCTCCCCTAGGCCGTTCTAGTTATTCGTTTCGAGCATCAGAACTGCGAAAATTTTGAGTTTCTCAAGCGTTTCTTAATTCCAAACTGCCACATCTCGCGAACGGATCGACCAATCCGCAAAATTTCTGTTGCATCTGAAAGTAGAAACTCGCCCGATTACAACGGTATGCGTACTTCTCCCCTAGGCCGTTCTAGTCATTCGTTTCGAGCATCAGAACTGCGAAAATTTTGAGTTTCTCAAGCGTTTCTTATCTCCAAACTGCCATATCTCGCGAACGGATTGACCATTCCGCAAAATTTGTGTTGCATCTGAAAGTAGAAACTCGCCCGATTACAACGGTATGTGTAGTTTTCCCCTAGGCCGTTCTATTTATTCGTGTCGAGCATCAGAACTGCGAAAATTTTGAGTTTCTCAAGCGTTTCTTACCTCCAAACTGCCATATCTCGCGAACGGATTGACCAATCCGCAAAATTTCTGTTGCATCTGAAAGTAGAAACCCGCCGGATTACAACGGTATGTGTAGTTCTCCCCTAGGCCGTTCTAGTTATTCGTTTCGAGCATCAGAACTGCGAAACTTTTGAGTTTCTCAAGCGTTTCTTAATTCCAAACTGCCACATCTCGCGAACGGATCGACCAATCCGCAAAATTTCTGTTGCATCTGAAAGTAGAAACTCGCCCGATTACAACGGTATGTGTAGTTTTCCCCTAGGCCGTTCCAGTTATTCGTTTCGAGCATCAGAACTGCGAAAGTTTTGAGTTTCTCAAGCGTTTCTTACTTCCAAACTGTCACATCTCGCGAACGGATCGACCAATCCGCAAAATTTCTGTTGCATCTGAAAGTAGAAACTCGCCCGATTACAACGGTATGCGCTCTTTGCCTCTAGGCCGTTCTAGTTATTCGTGACGAGCATCAGAACTGCGAAAATTTTGAGTTTCTCAAGCGTTTCTTACCTCCAAACTGCCATATCTCGCGAACGGATTGACCAATCCGCAAAATTTCTGTTGCATCTGAAAGTATAAACTCGCCCGATTACAACGGTATGTGTAGTTTTCCCCTAGACCGTTCCAGTTATTCGTTTCGAGCATCAGAACTGCGAAAATTTTGAGTTTCTAAAGCGTTCCTTATATCCAAACTGCCATATCTCGCGAACGGATTGATCAATCCGCAAAATTTCTGTTGCATCTGAAAGTAGAAACTCGCCCGATTACAACGGTATGTGTTGTTTTCCCCTAGGCCGTTCTAGTTATTCGTGTCGAGCATCAGAACTGCGAAAATTTTGAGTTTCTCAAGCGTTTCTTACCTCCAAACTGCCATATCTCGCGAACGGATTGACCAATCCGCAAAATTTCTGTTGCATTTGAAAGTAGAAACTCGCCCGATTACAACGGTATGCGCACTTTTCCCCTAGGCGGTTCTAGTTATTCGTTTCGAGCATCAGAACTGCGAAAATTTTGAGTTTCTCAAGCGTTTCTTACCTTCAAACTGCCATATCTCGCGAACGGATTGACCAATCCGCAAAATTTCTATTGCATCTGAAAGTAGAAACTCGCCCGATTACAACGGTATGCGCACTTTTCCCCTAGGCGGTTCTAGTTATTCGTTTCGAGCATCAGAACTGCGAAAATTTTGAGTTTCTCAAGTGTTTCTTACCTCCAAACTGCCATATCTCGCGAAGGGATTGACCAATCCGCAAAATTTCTGTTGCATCTGAAAGTAGAAACTCGCCCGATTACAACGGTAGGTGTAGTTTTCCCCTAGGCCGTTCTAGTTATTCGTTTCGAGCATCAGAACTGCGAAGATTTTGAGTTTCTCAAGCGTTTCTTACTTCCAAACTGTCACATCTCGCGAACGGATCGACCAATCCGCAAAATTTCTGTTGCATCTGAAAGTAGAAACTCGCCCGATTACAACGGTATGAACTCTTTGCCTCTAGGCCGTTCTAGTTATTCGTGTCGAGCATCAGAACTGCGAAAATTTTGAGTTTCTCAAGCGTTTCTTACCTCCAAACTGCCATATCTCGCGAACGGATTGACCAATCCGCAAAATTTCTGTTGCATCTGAAAGTAGAAACTCGCCCGATTACAACGGTATGTGTAGTTTTCCCCTAGACCGTTCCAGTTATTCGTTTCGAGCATCAGAACTGCGAAAATTTTGAGTTTCTAAAGCGTTCCTTATATCCAAACTGCCATATCTCGCGAACGGATCGATCAATCCGCAAAATTTCTGTTGCATCTGAAAGTAGAAACTCGCCCGATTACAACGGTATGTGTAGTTTTCTCCTAGGCCGTTCTAGTTATTCGTTTCGAGCATCAGAACTGCGAAAATTTTGAGTTTCTCAAGCGTTTCTTACCTCCAAACTGCCATATCTCGCGAACGGATTGACCAATCCGCAAAATTTCTGTTGCATTTGAAAGTAGAAACTCGCCCGATTACAACGGTATGCGCACTTTTCCCGTAGGCGGTTCTAGTTATTCGTTTCGAGCATCAGAACTGCGAAAATTTTGAGTTTCTCAAGCGTTTCTTACCTACAAACTGCCATATCTCGCGAACGGATTGACCAATCCGCAAAATTTCTGTTGCATCTGAAAATAGAAACTCGCCCGATTACAACGGTATGCGCACTTTTCCCCTAGGCGGTTCTAGTTATTCGTTTCGAGCATCAGAACTGCGAAAATTTTGAGTTTCTCAAGCGTTTCTTACCTCCAAACTGCCATATCTCGCGAACGGATTGACCAATCCGCAAAATTTCTGTTGCATCTGAAAGTAGAAACTCGCCCGATTACAACGGTATGTGTAGTTCTCCCCTAGGCCGTTCTAGTTATTCGTTTCGAGCATCAGAACTGCGAAAATTTTGAGTTTCTCAAGCGTTTCTTAATTCCAAACTGCCACATCTCGCGAACGGATCGACCAATCCGCAAAATTTCTGTTGCATCTGAAAGTAGAAACTCGCCCGATTACAACGGTATGCGTACTTCTCCCCTAGGCCGTTCTAGTCATTCGTTTCGAGCATCAGAACTGCGAAAATTTTGAGTTTCTCAAGCGTTTCTTATCTCCAAACTGCCATATCTCGCGAACGGATTGACCATTCCGCAAAATTTGTGTTGCATCTGAAAGTAGAAACTCGCCCGATTACAACGGTATGTGTAGTTTTCCCCTAGGCCGTTCTATTTATTCGTGTCGAGCATCAGAACTGCGAAAATTTTGAGTTTCTCAAGCGTTTCTTACCTCCAAACTGCCATATCTCGCGAACGGATTGACCAATCCGCAAAATTTCTGTTGCATCTGAAAGTAGAAACTCGCCGGATTACAACGGTATGTGTAGTTCTCCCCTAGGCCGTTCTAGTTATTCGTTTCGAGCATCAGAACTGCGAAACTTTTGAGTTTCTCAAGCGTTTCTTAATTCCAAACTGCCACATCTCGCGAACGGATCGACCAATCCGCAAAATTTCTGTTGCATCTGAAAGTAGAAACTCGCCCGATTACAACGGTATGTGTTGTTTTCCCCTAGGCCGTTCTAGTTATTCGTGTCGAGCATCAGAACTGCGAAAATTTTGAGTTTCTCAAGCGTTTCTTACCTCCAAACTGCCATATCTCGCGAACGGATTGACCAATCCGCAAAATTTCTGTTGCATTTGAAAGTAGAAACTCGCCCGATTACAACGGTATGCGCACTTTTCCCCTAGGCGGTTCTAGTTATTCGTTTCGAGCATCAGAACTGCGAAAATTTTGAGTTTCTCAAGCGTTTCTTACCTTCAAACTGCCATATCTCGCGAACGGATTGACCAATCCGCAAAATTTCTATTGCATCTGAAAGTAGAAACTCGCCCGATTACAACGGTATGTGTAGTTCTCCCCTAGGCCGTTCTAGTTATTCGTTTCGAGCATCAGAACTGCGAAAATTTTGAGTTTCTCAAGCGTTTCTTAATTCCAAACTGCCACATCTCGCGAACGGATCGACCAATCCGCAAAATTTCTGTTGCATCTGAAAGTAGAAACTCGCCCGATTACAACGGTATGCGTACTTCTCCCCTAGGCCGTTCTAGTCATTCGTTTCGAGCATCAGAACTGCGAAAATTTTGAGTTTCTCAAGCGTTTCTTATCTCCAAACTGCCATATCTCGCGAACGGATTGACCATTCCGCAAAATTTGTGTTGCATCTGAAAGTAGAAACTCGCCCGATTACAACGGTATGTGTAGTTTTCCCCTAGGCCGTTCTATTTATTCGTGTCGAGCATCAGAACTGCGAAAATTTTGAGTTTCTCAAGCGTTTCTTACCTCCAAACTGCCATATCTCGCGAACGGATTGACCAATCCGCAAAATTTCTGTTGCATCTGAAAGTAGAAACCCGCCGGATTACAACGGTATGTGTAGTTCTCCCCTAGGCCGTTCTAGTTATTCGTTTCGAGCATCAGAACTGCGAAACTTTTGAGTTTCTCAAGCGTTTCTTAATTCCAAACTGCCACATCTCGCGAACGGATCGACCAATCCGCAAAATTTCTGTTGCATCTGAAAGTAGAAACTCGCCCGATTACAACGGTATGTGTAGTTTTCCCCTAGGCCGTTCCAGTTATTCGTTTCGAGCATCAGAACTGCGAAAGTTTTGAGTTTCTCAAGCGTTTCTTACTTCCAAACTGTCACATCTCGCGAACGGATCGACCAATCCGCAAAATTTCTGTTGCATCTGAAAGTAGAAACTCGCCCGATTACAACGGTATGCGCTCTTTGCCTCTAGGCCGTTCTAGTTATTCGTGACGAGCATCAGAACTGCGAAAATTTTGAGTTTCTCAAGCGTTTCTTACCTCCAAACTGCCATATCTCGCGAACGGATTGACCAATCCGCAAAATTTCTGTTGCATCTGAAAGTATAAACTCGCCCGATTACAACGGTATGTGTAGTTTTCCCCTAGACCGTTCCAGTTATTCGTTTCGAGCATCAGAACTGCGAAAATTTTGAGTTTCTAAAGCGTTCCTTATATCCAAACTGCCATATCTCGCGAACGGATTGATCAATCCGCAAAATTTCTGTTGCATCTGAAAGTAGAAACTCGCCCGATTACAACGGTATGTGTTGTTTTCCCCTAGGCCGTTCTAGTTATTCGTGTCGAGCATCAGAACTGCGAAAATTTTGAGTTTCTCAAGCGTTTCTTACCTCCAAACTGCCATATCTCGCGAACGGATTGACCAATCCGCAAAATTTCTGTTGCATTTGAAAGTAGAAACTCGCCCGATTACAACGGTATGCGCACTTTTCCCCTAGGCGGTTCTAGTTATTCGTTTCGAGCATCAGAACTGCGAAAATTTTGAGTTTCTCAAGCGTTTCTTACCTTCAAACTGCCATATCTCGCGAACGGATTGACCAATCCGCAAAATTTCTATTGCATCTGAAAGTAGAAACTCGCCCGATTACAACGGTATGCGCACTTTTCCCCTAGGCGGTTCTAGTTATTCGTTTCGAGCATCAGAACTGCGAAAATTTTGAGTTTCTCAAGCGTTTCTTACCTCCAAACTGCCATATCTCGCGAACGGATTGACCAATCCGCAAAATTTCTGTTGCATCTGAAAGTAGAAACTCGCCCGATTACAACGGTAGGTGTAGTTTTCCCCTAGGCCGTTCTAGTTATTCGTTTCGAGCATCAGAACTGCGAAGATTTTGAGTTTCTCAAGCGTTTCTTACTTCCAAACTGTCACATCTCGCGAACGGATCGACCAATCCGCAAAATTTCTGTTGCATCTGAAAGTAGAAACTCGCCCGATTACAACGGTATGAACTCTTTGCCTCTAGGCCGTTCTAGTTATTCGTGTCGAGCATCAGAACTGCGAAAATTTTGAGTTTCTCAAGCGTTTCTTACCTCCAAACTGCCATATCTCGCGAACGGATTGACCAATCCGCAAAATTTCTGTTGCATCTGAAAGTAGAAACTCGCCCGATTACAACGGTATGTGTAGTTTTCCCCTAGACCGTTCCAGTTATTCGTTTCGAGCATCAGAACTGCGAAAATTTTGAGTTTCTAAAGCGTTCCTTATATCCAAACTGCCATATCTCGCGAACGGATCGATCAATCCGCAAAATTTCTGTTGCATCTGAAAGTAGAAACTCGCCCGATTACAACGGTATGTGTAGTTTTCTCCTAGGCCGTTCTAGTTATTCGTTTCGAGCATCAGAACTGCGAAAATTTTGAGTTTCTCAAGCGTTTCTTAATTCCAAACTGCCACATCTCGCGAACCGATCGACCAATCTGCAAAATTTCTGTTGCATCTGAAAGTAGAAACTCGCCCGATTACAACGGTATGTGTAGTTTTCCCCTAGGCCGTTCCAGTTATTCGTTTCCAGCATCAGAACTGCGAAAATTTTGAGTTTCTCAAGCGTTTCTTACCTCCAAACTGCCATATCTCGCGAATGGATTGACAAATCCGCAAAATTTCTGTGGCATTTGAAAGTAGAAACTCGCCCGATTACAACGGTATGCGTACTTTTCCCCTAGGCGGTTCTAGTTATTCGTTTCGAGCATCAGAACTGCGAAAATTTTGAGTTTCTCAAGCGTTTCTTACCTCCAAACTGCCATACCTCGCGAACGGATTGACCAATCCGCAAAATTTCTGTTGCATCTGAAAGTAGAAACTCGCCCGATTACAACGGTATGTGTAGTTCTCCCCTAGGCCGTTCTAGTTATTCGTTTCGAGCATCAGAACTACGAAAATTTTGAGTTTCTCAAGCGTTTCTTAATTCCAAACTGCCACATCTCGCGAACGGATCGACCAATCCGCAAAATTTCTGTTGCATCTGAAAGTAGAAACTCGCCCGATTACAACGGTATGCGTACTTCTCCCCTAGGCCGTTCTAGTCATTCGTTTCGAGCATCAGAACTGCGAAAATTTTGAGTTTCTCAAGCGTTTCTTATCTCCAAACTGCCATATCTCGCGAACGGATTGACCATTCCGCAAAATTTCTGTTGCATCTGAAAGTAGAAACTCGCCCGATTACAACGGTATGTGTAGTTTTCCCCTAGACCGTTCCAGTTATTCGTTTCGAGCATCAGAACTGCGAAAATTTTGAGTTTCTAAAGCGTTCCTTATATCCAAACTGCCATATCTCGCGAACGGATTGATCAATCCGCAAAATTTCTGTTGCATCTGAATGTAGAAACTCGCCCGATTACAACGGTATGTGTAGTTTTCCCCTAGGCCGTTCTAGTTATTCGTGTCGAGCATCAGAACTGCGAAAATTTTGAGTTTCTCAAGCGTTTCTTACCTCCAAACTGCCATATCTCGCGAACGGATTGACCAATCCGCAAAATTTCTGTTGCATCTGAAAGTAGAAACTCGCCCGATTACAACGGTATGTGTAGTTTTCCCCTAGACCGTTCCAGTTATTCGTTTCGAGCATCAGAACTGCGAAAATTTTGAGTTTCTAAAGCGTTCCTTATATCCAAACTGCCATATCTCGCGAACGGATTGATCAATCCGCAAAATTTCTGTTGCATCTGAAAGTAGAAACTCGCCCGATTACAACGGTATGTGTAGTTTTCTCCTAGGCCGTTCTAGTTATTCGTTTCGAGCATCAGAACTGCGAAAATTTTGAGTTTCTCAAGCGTTTCTTAATTCCAAACTGCCACATCTCGCGAACCGATCGACCAATCTGCAAAATTTCTGTTGCATCTGAAAGTAGAAACTCGCCCGATTACAACGGTATGTGTAGTTCTCCCCTAGGCCGTTCTAGTTATTCGTTTCGAGCATCAGAACTACGAAAATTTTGAGTTTCTCAAGCGTTTCTTAATTCCAAACTGCCACATCTCGCGAACGGATCGACCAATCCGCAAAATTTCTGTTGCATCTGAAAGTAGAAACTCGCCCGATTACAACGGTATGCGTACTTCTCCCCTAGGCCGTTCTAGTCATTCGTTTCGAGCATCAGAACTGCGAAAATTTTGAGTTTCTCAAGCGTTTCTTATCTCCAAACTGCCATATCTCGCGAACGGATTGACCATTCCGCAAAATTTCTGTTGCATCTGAAAGTAGAAACTCGCCCGATTACAACGGTATGTGTAGTTTTCCCCTAGACCGTTCCAGTTATTCGTTTCGAGCATCAGAACTGCGAAAATTTTGAGTTTCTAAAGCGTTCCTTATATCCAAACTGCCATATCTCGCGAACGGATTGATCAATCCGCAAAATTTCTGTTGCATCTGAATGTAGAAACTCGCCCGATTACAACGGTATGTGTAGTTTTCCCCTAGGCCGTTCTAGTTATTCGTGTCGAGCATCAGAACTGCGAAAATTTTGAGTTTCTCAAGCGTTTCTTACCTCCAAACTGCCATATCTCGCGAACGGATTGACCAATCCGCAAAATTTCTGTTGCATCTGAAAGTAGAAACTCGCCCGATTACAACGGTATGTGTAGTTTTCCCCTAGGCCGTTCTAGTTATTCGTGTCGAGCATCAGAACTGCGAAAATTTTGAGTTTCTCAAGCGTTTCTTACCTCCAAACTGCCATATCTCGCGAACGGATTGACCAATCCGCAAAATTTCTGTTGCATCTGAAAGTAGAAACTCGCCCGATTACAACGGTATGTGTAGTTCTCCCCTAGGCCGTTCTAGTTATTCGTTTCGAGCATCAGAACTGCGAAAATTTTGAGTTTCTCAAGCGTTTCTTAATTCCAAACTGCCACATCTCGCGAACGGATCGACCAATCCGCAAAATTTCTGTTGCATCTGAAAGTAGAAACTCGCCCGATTACAACGGTATGCGTACTTCTCCCCTAGGCCGTTCTAGTCATTCGTTTCGAGCATCAGAACTGCGAAAATTTTTAGTTTCTCAAGCGTTTCTTATCTCCAAACTGCCATATCTCGCGAACGGATTGACCATTCCGCAAAATTTGTGTTGCATCTGAAAGTAGAAACTCGCCCGATTACAACGGTATGTGTAGTTTTCCCCTAGGCCGTTCTATTTATTCGTGTCGAGCATCAGAACTGCGAAAATTTTGAGTTTCTCAAGCGTTTCTTACCTCCAAACTGCCATATCTCGCGAACGGATTGACCAATCCGCAAAATTTCTGTTGCATTTGAAAGTAGAAACTCGCCCGATTGCAACGGTTTGCGCACTTTTCCCCTAGGCGGTTCTAGTTATTCGTTTCGAGCATCAGAACTGCGAAAATTTTGAGTTTCTCAAGCGTTTCTTACCTCCAAACTGCCATATCTCGCGAACGGATTGACCAATCCGCAAAATTTCTGTTGCATCTGAAAGTAGAAACTCGCCCGATTACAACGGTATGCGCACTTTTCCCTTAGGCGGTTCTAGTTATTCGTTTCGAGCATCAGAACTGCGAAAATTTTGAGTTTCTCAAGCGTTTCTTACCTCCAAACTGCCATATCTCGCGAACGGATTGACCAATCCGCAAAATTTCTGTTGCATCTGAAAGTAGAAACTCGCCCGATTACAACGGTATGTGTAGTTCTCCCCTAGGCCGTTCTAGTTATTCGTTTCGAGCATCAGAACTGCGAAACTTTTGAGTTTCTCAAGCGTTTCTTAATTCCAAACTGCCACATCTCGCGAACGGATCGACCAATCCGCAAAATTTCTGTTGCATCTGAAAGTAGAAACTCGCCCGATTACAACGGTATGTGTAGTTTTCCCCTAGGACGTTCCAGTTATTCGTGTCGAGCATCAGAACTGCGAAAATTTTGAGTTTCTCAAGCGTTTCTTACCTCCAAACTGCCATATCTCGCGAACGGATTGACCAATCCGCAAAATTTCTGTTGCATTTGAAAGTAGAAACTCGCCCGATTACAACGGTATGCGCACTTTTCCCCTAGGCGGTTCTAGTTATTCGTTTCGAGCATCAGAACTGCGAAAATTTTGAGTTTCTCAAGCGTTTCTTACCTTCAAACTGCCATATCTCGCGAACGGATTGACCAATCCGCAAAATTTCTATTGCATCTGAAAGTAGAAACTCGCCCGATTACAACGGTATGCGCACTTTTCCCCTAGGCGGTTCTAGTTATTCGTGTCGAGCATCAGAACTGCGAAAATTTTGAGTTTCTCAAGCGTTTCTTACCTCCAAACTGCCATATCTCGCGAACGGATTGACCAATCCGCAAAATTTCTGTTGCATCTGAAAGTAGAAACTCGCCCGATTACAACGGCATGTGTAGTTCTCCCCTAGGCGGTTCTAGTTATTCGTTTCGAGCATCAGAACTGCAAAAATTTTGAGTTTCTCAATCGTTTCTTACCTCCAAACTGCCATATCTCGCGAACGGATTGACCAATCCGCAAAATTTCTGTTGCATCTGAAAGTAGAACCTCGCCCGATTACAACGGTATGTGTAGTTCTCCCCTAGGCCGTTCTAGTTATTCGTTTCGAGCATCAGAACTGCGAAACTTTTGAGTTTCTCAAGCGTTTCATAATTCCAAACTGCCACATCTCGCGAACGGATCGACCAATCCGCAAAATTTCTGTTGCATCTGAAAGTAGAAACTCGCCCGATTACAACGGTATGTGTAGTTTTCCCCTAGGCCGTTCTAGTTATTCGTGTCGAGCATCAGAACTGCGAAAATTTTGAGTTTCTCAAGCGTTTCTTACCTCCAAACTGCCATATCTCGCGAACGGATTGACCAATCCGCAAAATTTCTGTTGCATTTGAAAGTAGAAACTCGCCCGATTACAACGGTATGCGCACTTTTCCCCTAGGCGGTTCTAGTTATTCGTTTCGAGCATCAGAACTGCGAAAATTTTGAGTTTCTCAAGCGTTTCTTACCTTCAAACTGCCATATCTCGCGAACGGATTGACCAATCCGCAAAATTTCTATTGCATCTGAAAGTAGAAACTCGCCCGATTACAACGGTATGCGCACTTTTCCCCTAGGCGGTTCTAGTTATTCGTGTCGAGCATCAGAACTGCGAAAATTTTGAGTTTCTCAAGCGTTTCTTACCTCCAAACTGCCATATCTCGCGAACGGATTGACCAATCCGCAAAATTTCTGTTGCATCTGAAAGTAGAAACTCGCCCGATTACAACGGCATGTGTAGTTCTCCCCTAGGCCGTTCTAGTTATTCGTTTCGAGCATCAGAACTGCGAAAATTTTGAGTTTCTCAAGCGTTTCTTACCTCCAAACTGCCATATCTCGCGAACGGATTGACCAATCCGCAAAATTTCTATTGCATCTGAAAGTAGAATCTCGCCCGATTACAACGGTATGCGCACTTTTCCCCTAGGCGGTTCTAGTTATTCGTTTCGAGCATCAGAACTGCAAAAATTTTGAGTTTCTCAATCGTTTCTTACCTCCAAACTGCCATATCTCGCGAACGGATTGACCAATCCGCAAAATTTCTGTTGCATCTGAAAGTAGAAGCTCGCCCGATTACAACGGTATGTGTAGTTCTCCCCTAGGCCGTTCTAGTTATTCGTTTCGAGCATCAGAACTGCGAAACTTTTGAGTTTCTCAAGCGTTTCTTAATTCCAAACTGCCACATCTCGCGAACGGATCGACCAATCCGCAAAATTTCTGTTGCATCTGAAAGTAGAAACTCGCCCGATTACAACGGTATGTGTAGTTTTCCCCTAGGCAGTTCCAGTTATTCGTTTCGAGCATCAGAACTGCGAAAATTTTGAGTTTCTCAAGCGTTTCTTACTTCCAAACTGTCACATCTCGCGAACGGATCGACCAATCCGCAAAATTTCTGTTGCATCTGAAAGTAGAAACTCGCCCGATTACAACGGTATGCGCTCTTTGCCTCTAGGCCGTTCTAGTTATTCGTGTCGAGCATCAGAACTGCGAAAATTTTGAGTTTCTCAAGCGTTTCTTACCTCCAAACTGCCATATCTCGCGAACGGATTGACCAATCCGCAAAATTTCTGTTGCATCTGAAAGTAGAAACTCGCCCGATTACAACGGTATGTGTAGTTTTCCCCTAGACCGTTCCAGTTATTCGTTTCGAGCATCAGAACTGCGAAAATTTTGAGTTTCTAAAGCGTTCCTTATATCCAAACTGCCATATCTCGCGAACGGATCGATCAATCCGCAAAATTTCTGTTGCATCTGAAAGTAGAAACTCGCCCGATTACAACGGTATGTGTAGTTTTCCCCTAGGCCGTTCCAGTTATTCGTGTCGAGCATCAGAACTGCGAAACTTTTGAGTTTCTCAAGCGTTTCTTAATTCCAAACTGCCACATCTCGCGAACGGATCGACCAATCCGCAAAATTTCTGTTGCATCTGAAAGTAGAAACTCGCCCGATTACAACGGTATGTGTAGTTTTCCCCTAGGCCGTTCCAGTTATTCGTTTCGAGCATCAGAACTGCGAAAATTTTGAGTTTCTCAAGCGTTTCTTACTTCCAAACTGTCACATCTCGCGAACGGATCGACCAATCCGCAAAATTTCTGTTGCATCTGAAAGTAGAAACTCGCCCGATTACAACGGTATGCGCTCTTTGCCTCTAGGCCGTTCTGGTTATTCGTGACGAGCATCAGAACTGCGAAAATTTTGAGTTTCTCAAGCGTTTCTTACCTCCAAACTGCCATATCTCGCGAACGGATTGACCAATCCGCAAAATTTCTGTTGCATCTGAAAGTAGAAACTCGCCCGATTACAACGGTATGTGTAGTTTTCCCCTAGACCGTTCCAGTTATTCGTTTCGAGCATCAGAACTGCGAAAATTTTGAGTTTCTAAAGCGTTCCTTATATCCAAACTGCCATATCTCGCGAACGGATTGATCAATCCGCAAAATTTCTGTTGCATCTGAAGGTAGAAACTCGCCCGATTACAACGGTATGTGTAGTTCTCCCCTAGGCCGTTCTAGTTATTCGTTTCGAGCATCAGAACTGCGAAACTTTTGAGTTTCTCAAGCGTTTCTTAATTCCAAACTGCCACATCTCGCGAACGGATCGACCAATCCGCAAAATTTCTGTTGCATCTGAAAGTAGAAACTCGCCCGATTACAACGGTATGTGTAGTTTTCCCCTAGGCCGTTCCAGTTATTCGTTTCGAGCATCAGAACTGCGAAAATTTTGAGTTTCTCAAGCGTTTCTTACTTCCAAACTGTCACATCTCGCGAACGGATCGACCAATCCGCAAAATTTCTGTTGCATCTGAAAGTAGAAACTCGCCCGATTACAACGGTATGCGCTCTTTGCCTCTAGGCCGTTCTAGTTATTCGTGTCGAGCATCAGAACTGCGAAAATTTTGAGTTTCTCAAGCGTTTCTTACCTCCAAACTGCCATATCTCGCGAACGGATTGACCAATCCGCAAAATTTCTGTTGCATCTGAAAGTAGAAACTCGCCCGATTACAACGGTATGTGTAGTTTTCCCCTAGACCGTTCCAGTTATTCGTTTCGAGCATCAGAACTGCGAAAATTTTGAGTTTCTAAAGCGTTCCTTATATCCAAACTGCCATATCTCGCGAACGGATCGATCAATCCGCAAAATTTCTGTTGCATCTGAAAGTAGAAACTCGCCCGATTACAACGGTATGTGTAGTTTTCCCCTAGGCCGTTCCAGTTATTCGTGTCGAGCATCAGAACTGCGAAACTTTTGAGTTTCTCAAGCGTTTCTTAATTCCAAACTGCCACATCTCGCGAACGGATCGACCAATCCGCAAAATTTCTGTTGCATCTGAAAGTAGAAACTCGCCCGATTACAACGGTATGTGTAGTTTTCCCCTAGGCCGTTCCAGTTATTCGTTTCGAGCATCAGAACTGCGAAAATTTTGAGTTTCTCAAGCGTTTCTTACTTCCAAACTGTCACATCTCGCGAACGGATCGACCAATCCGCAAAATTTCTGTTGCATCTGAAAGTAGAAACTCGCCCGATTACAACGGTATGCGCTCTTTGCCTCTAGGCCGTTCTAGTTATTCGTGACGAGCATCAGAACTGCGAAAATTTTGAGTTTCTCAAGCGTTTCTTACCTCCAAACTGCCATATCTCGCGAACGGATTGACCAATCCGCAAAATTTCTGTTGCATCTGAAAGTAGAAACTCGCCCGATTACAACGGTATGTGTAGTTTTCCCCTAGACCGTTCCAGTTATTCGTTTCGAGCATCAGAACTGCGAAAATTTTGAGTTTCTAAAGCGTTCCTTATATCCAAACTGCCATATCTCGCGAACGGATTGATCAATCCGCAAAATTTCTGTTGCATCTGGAGGTAGAAACTCGCCCGATTACAACGGTATGTGTAGTTTTCCCCTAGGCCGTTCTAGTTATTCGTGTCGAGCATCAGAACTGCGAAAATTTTGAGTTTCTCAAGCGTTTCTTACCTCCAAACTGCCATATCTCGCGAACGGATTGACCAATCCGCAAAATTTCTGTTGCATTTGAAAGTAGAAACTCGCCCGATTACAACGGTATGCGCACTTTTCCCCTAGGCGGTTCTAGTTATTCGTTTCGAGCATCAGAACTGCGAAAATTTTGAGTTTCTCAAGCGTTTCTTACCTTCAAACTGCCATATCTCGCGAACAGATTGACCAATCCGCAAAATTTCTATTGCATCTGAAAGTAGAAACTCGCCCGATTACAACGGTATGCGCACTTTTCCCCTAGGCGGTTCTAGTTATTCGTTTCGAGCATCAGAACTGCGAAAATTTTGAGTTTCTCAAGCGTTTCTTACCTCCAAACTGCCATATCTCGCGAACGGATTGACCAATCCGCAAAATTTCTGTTGCATCTGAAAGTAGAAACTCGCCCGATTACAACGGCATGTGTAGTTCTCCCCTAGGCCGTTCTAGTTATTCGTTTCGAGCATCAGAACTGCGAAAATTTTGAGTTTTTCAAGCGTTTCTTAATTCCAAACTGCCACATCTCGCGAACGGATCGACCAATCCGCAAAATTTCTGTTGCATCTGAAAGTAGAAACTCGCCCGATTACAACGGTATGCGTACTTCTCCCCTAGGCCGTTCTAGTCATTCGTTTCGAGCATCAGAACTGCGAAAATTTTGAGTTTCTCAAGCGTTTCTTATCTCCAAACTGCCATATCTCGCGAACGGATTGACCAATCCGCAAAATTTCTGTTGCATCTGAAAGTAGAAACTCGCCCGATTACAACGGTATGTGTAGTTTTCCCCTAGGCCGTTCTAGTTATTCGTGTCGAGCATCAGAACTGCGAAAATTTTGAGTTTCTCAAGCGTTTCTTACCTCCAAACTGCCATATCTCGCGAACGGATTGACCAATCCGCAAAATTTCTGTTGCATCTGAAAGTAGAAACTCGCCCGATTACAACGGTATGTGTAGTTTTCCCCTAGACCGTTCCAGTTATTCGTTTCGAGCATCAGAACTGCGAAAATTTTGAGTTTCTAAAGCGTTCCTTATATCCAAACTGCCATATCTCGCGAACGGATTGATCAATCCGCAAAATTTCTGTTGCATCTGAAAGTAGAAACTCGCCCGATTACAACGGTATGTGTAGTTTTCCCCTAGGCCGTTCTAGTTATTCGTGTCGAGCATCAGAACTGCGAAAATTTTGAGTTTCTCAAGCGTTTCTTACCTCCAAACTGCCATATCTCGCGAACGGATTGACCAATCCGCAAAATTTCTGTTGCATCTGAAAGTAGAAACTCGCCCGATTACAACGGCATGTGTAGTTCTCCCCTAGGCGGTTCTAGTTATTCGTTTCGAGCATCAGAACTGCGAAAATTTTGAGTTTCCCAAGCGTTTCTTACCTCCAAACTGCCATATCTCGCGAACGGATTGACCAATCCGCAAAATTTCTGTTGCATCTGAAAGTAGAAACTCGCCCGATTACAACGGTATGCGCACTTTTCCCCTAGGCGGTTCTAGTTATTCGTTTCGAGCATCAGAACTGCAAAAATTTTGAGTTTCTCAAGCGTTTCTTACCTCCAAACTGCCATATCTCGCGAACGGATTGACCAATCCGCAAAATTTCTGTTGCATCTGAAAGTAGAAACCCGCCCGATTACAACGGTATGTGTAGTTTTCCCCTAGGACGTTCCAGTTATTCGTTTCGAGCATCAGAACTGCGAAAATTTTGAGTTTCTCAAGCGTTTCTTACTTCCAAACTGTCACATCTCGCAAACGGATCGACCAATCCGCAAAATTTCTGTTGCATCTGAAAGTAGAAACTCGCCGGATTACAACGGTATGCGCACTTTGCCTCTAGGCCGTTCTAGTTATTCGTGTCGAGCATCAGAACTGCGAAAATTTTGAGTTTCTCAAGCGTTTCTTACCTCCAAACTGCCATATCTCGCGAACGGATTGACCAATCCGCAAAATTTCTGTTGCATCTGAAAGTAGAAACTCGCCCGATTACAACGGTATGTGTAGTTTTCCCCTAGGCCGTTCCAGTTATTCGTTTCGAGTATCAGAACTGCGAAAATTTTGAGTTTCTCAAGCGTTTCTTACCTCCAAACTGCCATATCTCGCGAACGGATTGACCAATCCGCAAAATTTCTGTTGCATTTGAAAGTAGAAACTCGCCCGATTACAACGGTATGCGCACTTTTCCCGTAGGCGGTTCTAGTTATTCGTTTCGAGCATCAGAACTGCGAAAATTTTGAGTTTTTCAAGCGTTTCTTAATTCCAAACTGCCACATCTCGCGAACGGATCGACCAATCCGCAAAATTTCTGTTGCATCTGAAAGTAGAAACTCGCCCGATTACAACGGTATGCGTACTTCTCCCCTAGGCCGTTCTAGTCATTCGTTTCGAGCATCAGAACTGCGAAAATTTTGAGTTTCTCAAGCGTTTCTTATCTCCAAACTGCCATATCTCGCGAACGGATTGACCAATCCGCAAAATTTCTGTTGCATCTGAAAGTAGAAACTCGCCCGATTACAACGGTATGTGTAGTTTTCCCCTAGGCCGTTCTAGTTATTCGTGTCGAGCATCAGAACTGCGAAAATTTTGAGTTTCTCAAGCGTTTCTTACCTCCAAACTGCCATATCTCGCGAACGGATTGACCAATCCGCAAAATTTCTGTTGCATTTGAAAGTAGAAACTCGCCCGATTACAACGGTATGCGCACTTTTCCCCTAGGCGGTTCTAGTTATTCGTTTCGAGCATCAGAACTGCGAAAATTTTGAGTTTCTCAAGCGTTTCTTACCTTCAAACTGCCATATCTCGCGAACGGATTGACCAATCCGCAAAATTTCTATTGCCTCTGAAAGTAGAAACTCGCCCGATTACAACGGTATGCGCACTTTTCCCCTAGGCGGTTCTAGTTATTCGTGTCGAGCATCAGAACTGCGAAAATTTTGAGTTTCTCAAGCGTTTCTTACCTCCAAACTGCCATATCTCGCGAACGGATTGACCAATCCGCAAAATTTCTGTTGCATCTGAAAGTAGAAACTCGCCCGATTACAACGGCATGTGTAGTTCTCCCCTAGGCCGTTCTAGTCATTCGTTTCGAGCATCAGAACTGCGAAAATTTTGAGTTTCTCAAGCGTTTCTTATCTCCAAACTGCCATATCTCGCGAACGGATTGACCATTCCGCAAAATTTGTGTTGCATCTGAAAGTAGAAACTCGCCCGATTACAACGGTATGTGTAGTTTTCCCCTAGGCCGTTCTATTTATTCGTGTCGAGCATCAGAACTGCGAAAATTTTGAGTTTCTCAAGCGTTTCTTACCTCCAAACTGCCATATCTCGCGAACGGATTGACCAATCCGCAAAATTTCTGTTGCATCTGAAAGTAGAAACTCGCCCGATTACAACGGTATGTGTAGTTCTCCCCTAGGCCGTTCTAGTTATTCGTTTCGAGCATCAGAACTGCGAAACTTTTGAGTTTCTCAAGCGTTTCTTAAATCCAAACTGCCACATCTCGCGAACGGATCGACCAATCCGCAAAATTTCTGTTGCATCTGAAAGTAGAAACTCGCCCGATTACAACGGTATGTGTAGTTTTCCCCTAGGCCGTTCCAGTTATTCGTTTCGAGCATCAGAACTGCGAAAGTTTTGAGTTTCTCAAGCGTTTCTTACTTCCAAACTGTCACATCTCGCGAACGGATCGACCAATCCGCAAAATTTCTGTTGCATCTGAAAGTAGAAACTCGCCCGATTACAACGGTATGCGCTCTTTGCCTCTAGGCCGTTCTAGTTATTCGTTTCGAGCATCAGAACTGCGAAAATTTTGAGTTTCCCAAGCGTTTCTTACCTCCAAACTGCCATATCTCGCGAACGGATTGACCAATCCGCAAAATTTCTGTTGCATCTGAAAGTAGAAACTCGCCCGATTACAACGGTATGCGCACTTTTCCCCTAGGCGGTTCTAGTTATTCGTTTCGAGCATCAAAACTGCAAAAATTTTGAGTTTCTCAAGCGTTTCTTACCTCCAAACTGCCATATCTCGCGAACGGATTGACCAATCCGCAAAATTTCTGTTGCATCTGAAAGTAGAAACTCGCCGGATTACAACGGTATGCGCACTTTGCCTCTAGGCCGTTCTAGTTATTCGTGTCGAGCATCAGAACTGCGAAAATTTTGAGTTTCTCAAGCGTTTCTTACCTCCAAACTGCCATATCTCGCGAACGGATTGACCAATCCGCAAAATTTCTGTTGCATTTGAAAGTAGAAACTCGCCCGATTACAACGGTATGCGCACTTTTCCCGTAGGCGGTTCTAGTTATTCGTTTCGAGCATCAGAACTGCGAAAATTTTGAGTTTCTCAAGCGTTTCTTACCTCCAAACTGCCATATCTCGCGAACGGATTGACCAATCCGCAAAATTTCTGTTGCATCTGAAAGTAGAAACTCGCCCGATTACAACGGTATGTGTAGTTTTCCCCTAGGCCGTTCCAGTTATTCGTTTCGAGTATCAGAACTGCGAAAATTTTGAGTTTCTCAAGCGTTTCTTACCTCCAAACTGCCATATCTCGCGAACGGATTGACCAATCCGCAAAATTTCTGTTGCATTTGAAAGTAGAAACTCGCCCGATTACAACGGTATGCGCACTTTTCCCGTAGGCGGTTCTAGTTATTCGTTTCGAGCATCAGAACTGCGAAAATTTTGAGTTTCTCAAGCGTTTCTTACCTACAAACTGCCATATCTCGCGAACGGATTGACCAATCCGCAAAATTTCTGTTGCATCTGAAAATAGAAACTCGCCCGATTACAACGGTATGCGCACTTTTCCCCTAGGCGGTTCTAGTTATTCGTTTCGAGCATCAGAACTGCGAAAATTTTGAGTTTCTCAAGCGTTTCTTACCTCCAAACTGCCATATCTCGCGAACGGATTGACCAATCCGCAAAATTTCTGTTGCATCTGAAAGTAGAAACTCGCCCGATTACAACGGTATGTGTAGTTCTCCCCTAGGCCGTTCTAGTTATTCGTTTCGAGCATCAGAACTGCGAAAATTTTGAGTTTCTCAAGCGTTTCTTAATTCCAAACTGCCACATCTCGCGAACGGATCGACCAATCCGCAAAATTTCTGTTCCATCTGAAAGTAGAAACTCGCCCGATTACAACGGTATGCGTACTTCTCCCCTAGGCCGTTCTAGTCATTCGTTTCGAGCATCAGAACTGCGAAAATTTTGAGTTTCTCAAGCGTTTCTTATCTCCAAACTGCCATATCTCGCGAACGGATTGACCATTCCGCAAAATTTGTGTTGCATCTGAAAGTAGAAACTCGCCCGATTACAACGGTATGTGTAGTTTTCCCCTAGGCCGTTCTATTTATTCGTGTCGAGCATCAGAACTGCGAAAATTTTGAGTTTCTCAAGCGTTTCTTACCTCCAAACTGCCATATCTCGCGAACGGATTGACCAATCCGCAAAATTTCTGTTGCATCTGAAAGTAGAAACTCGCCCGATTACAACGGTATGTGTAGTTCTCCCCTAGGCCGTTCTAGTTATTCGTTTCGAGCATCAGAACTGCGAAACTTTTGAGTTTCTCAAGCGTTTCTTAAATCCAAACTGCCACATCTCGCGAACGGATCGACCAATCCGCAAAATTTCTGTTGCATCTGAAAGTAGAAACTCGCCCGATTACAACGGTATGTGTAGTTTTCCCCTAGGCCGTTCCAGTTATTCGTTTCGAGCATCAGAACTGCGAAAGTTTTGAGTTTCTCAAGCGTTTCTTACTTCCAAACTGTCACATCTCGCGAACGGATCGACCAATCCGCAAAATTTCTGTTGCATCTGAAAGTAGAAACTCGCCCGATTACAACGGTATGTGTAGTTTTCCCCTATGCCGTTCCAGTTATTCGTTTCGAGCATCAGAACTGCGAAACTTTTGAGTTTCTCAAGCGTTTCTTATCTCCAAACTGCCATATCTCGCGAACGGATTGACCATTCCGCAAAATTTCCGTTGCATCTGAAAGTAGAAACTCGCCCGATTACAACGGTATGTGTAGTTCTCCCCTAGGCCGTTCTAGTTATTCGTTTCGAGCATCAGAACTGCGAAACTTTTGAGTTTCTCAAGCGTTTCTTACTTCCAAACTGTCACATCTCGCGAACGGATCGACCAATCCGCAAAATTTCTGTTGCATCTGAAAGTAGAAACTCGCCCGATTACAACGGTATGCGCTCTTTGCCTCTAGGCCGTTCTAGTTATTCGTGACGAGCATCAGAACTGCGAAAATTTTGAGTTTCTCAAGCGTTTCTTACGTCCAAACTGCCATATCTCGCGAACGGATTGACCAATCCGCAAAATTTCTGTTGCATCTGAAAGTAGAAACTCGCCCGATTACAACGGTATGTGTAGTTTTCCCCTAGACCGTTCCAGTTATTCGTTTCGAGCATCAGAACTGCGAAAATTTTGAGTTTCTAAAGCGTTCCTTATATCCAAACTGCCATATCTCGCGAACGGATTGATCAATCCGCAAAATTTCTGTTGCATCTGAAGGTAGAAACTCGCCCGATTACAACGGTATGTGTAGTTTTCCCCTAGGCCGTTCTAGTTATTCGTGTCGAGCATCAGAACTGCGAAAATTTTGAGTTTCTCAAGCGTTTCTTACCTCCAAACTGCCATATCTCGCGAACGGATTGACCAATCCTCAAAATTTCTGTTGCATCTGAAAGTAGAAACTCGCCCGATTACAACGGTATGTGTAGTTCTCCCCTAGGCCGTTCTAGTTATTCGTTTCGAGCATCAGAACTGCGAAAATTTTGAGTTTCTCAAGGGTTTCTTACCACCAAACTGCCATATATCGGGAACGGACTGACCAATCCGCAAAATTTCTGTTGCATCTGAAAGTAGAAACTCGCCCGATTACAACGGTATGCGCACTTTTCCCCTAGGCGGTTCTAGTTATACGTTTCGAGCATCAGAACTGCGAAAATTTTGAGTTTCTCAAGCGTTTCTTACCTCCAAACTGCCATATCTCGCGAACGGATTGACCAATCCGCAAAATTTCTGTTGCATCTGAAAGTAGAAACTCGCCCGATTACAACGGTATGCGCACTTTTCCCTTAGGCGGTTCTAGTTATTCGTTTCGAGCATCAGAACTGCGAAAATTTTGAGTTTCTCAAGCGTTTCTTACCTCCAAACTGCCATATCTCGCGAACGGATTGACCAATCCGCAAAATTTCTGTTGCATCTGAAAGTAGAAACTCGCCCGATTACAACGGTATGTGTAGTTCTCCCCTAGGCCGTTCTAGTTATTCGTTTCGAGCATCAGAACTGCGAAACTTTTGAGTTTCTCAAGCGTTTCTTAATTCCAAACTGCCACATCTCGCGAACGGATCGACCAATCCGCAAAATTTCTGTTGCATCTGAAAGTAGAAACTCGCCCGATTACAACGGTATGTGTAGTTTTCCCCTATGCCGTTCCAGTTATTCGTTTCGAGCATCAGAATTGCGAAAATTTTGAGTTTTTCAAGCGTTTCTTACTTCCAAACTGTCACATCTCGCGAACGGATCGACCAATCCGCAAAATTTCTGTTGCATCTGAAAGTAGAAACTCGCCCGATTACAACGGTATGCGCTCTTTGCCTCTAGGCCGTTCTAGTTATTCGTGACGAGCATCAGAACTGCGAAAATTTTGAGTTTCTCAAGCGTTTCTTACGTCCAAACTGCCATATCTCGCGAACGGATTGACCAATCCGCAAAATTTCTGTTGCATCTGAAAGTAGAAACTCGCCCGATTACAACGGTATGTGTAGTTTTCCCCTAGACCGTTCCAGTTATTCGTTTCGAGCATCAGAACTGCGAAAATTTTGAGTTTCTAAAGCGTTCCTTATATCCAAACTGCCATATCTCGCGAACGGATTGATCAATCCGCAAAATTTCTGTTGCATCTGAAAGTAGAAACTCGCCCGATTACAACGGTATGTGTAGTTTTCCCCTAGGCCGTTCTAGTTATTCGTGTCGAGCATCAGAACTGCGAAAATTTTGAGTTTCTCAAGCGTTTCTTACCTCCAAACTGCCATATCTCGCGAACGGATTGACCAATCCTCAAAATTTCTGTTGCATCTGAAAGTAGAAACTCGCCCGATTACAACGGTATGTGTAGTTCTCCCCTAGGCCGTTCTAGTTATTCGTTTCGAGCATCAGAACTGCGAAAATTTTGAGTTTCTCAAGCGTTTCTTAATTCCAAACTGCCACATCTCGCGAACGGATCGACCAATCCGCAAAATTTCTGTTGCATCTGAAAGTAGAAACTCGCCCCATTACAACGGTATGCGTACTTCTCCCCTAGGCCGTTCTAGTCATTCGTTTCGAGCATCAGAACTGCGAAAATTTTGAGTTTCTCAAGCGTTTCTTACCTCCAAACAGCCATATCTCGCGAACGGATTGACCAATCCGCAAAATTTCTGTTGCATCTGAAAGTAGAAACTCGCCCGATTACAACGGTATGCGCACTTTTCCCTTAGGCGGTTCTAGTTATTCGTTTCGAGCATCAGAACTGCGAAAATTTTGAGTTTCTCAAGCGTTTCTTACCTCCAAACTGCCATATCTCGCGAACGGATTGACCAATCCGCAAAATTTCTGTTGCATCTGAAAGTAGAAACTCGCCCGATTACAACGGTATGCGCCCTTTTCCCCTAGGCGGTTCTAGTTATTCGTTTCGAGCATCAGAACTGCGAAAATTTTGAGTTTCTCAAGCGTTTCTTACATCCAAACGGCTATATCTCGCGAACGGATTGACCAATTCGCATAATTTCCGTTGCATCTGTAAGTAGAAACTCGCCCGATTACAACGGTATGCGCACTTTTCCCCTAGGCCGTTCTAGTTATTCGTTTCGAGCATCAGAACTGCGAAAATTTTGAGTTTCTCAAGCGTTTCTTACATCCAAACTGCCATATCTCGCGAACGGATTGACCAATCCGCAAAATTTCTGTTGGATCTGAAAGTAGAAACTCGCCCGATTACAACGGTATGTGTAGTTTTCCCCTAGGCCGTTCTAGTTATTCGTGTCGAGCATCAGAACTGCGAAAATTTTGAGTTTCTCAAGCGTTTCTTACCTCCAAACTGCCATATCTCGCGAACGGATTGACCAATCCTCAAAATTTCTGTTGCATCTGAAAGTAGAAACTCGCCCGATTACAACGGTATGTGTAGTTCTCCCCTAGGCCGTTCTAGTCATTCGTTTCGAGCATCAGAACTGCGAAAATTTTGAGTTTCTCAAGCGTTTCTTACTTCCAAACTGCCACATCTCGCGAACGGATCGACCAATCAGGCAAAATTTCTGTTGCGTCTGAAAGTAGAAACTCGCCCGATTACAAAGGTATGCGCACTTTTCCCCTAGGCCGTTCTAGTTATTCGTGTGGAGCATCAGAACTGCGAAAATTTTGAGTTTCTCAAGCGTTTCTTACCTCCAAACTGCCATATCTCGCGAACGGATTGACCAATCCGCAAAATTTCTGTTGCATCTGAAAGTAGAAACTCGCCCGATTACAACGGTATGTGTAGTTTTCCCCTAGGCCGTTCTAGTTATTCGTGTCGAGCATCAGAACTGCGAAAATTTTGAGTTTCTCAAGCGTTTCTTACCTCCAAACTGCCATATCTCGCGAACGGATTGACCAATCCTCAAAATTTCTGTTGCATCTGAAAGTAGAAACTCGCCCGATTACACGGTATGTGTAGTTCTCCCCTAGGCCGTTCTAGTTATTCGTTTCGAGCATCAGAACTGCGAAAATTTTGAGTTTCTCAAGCGTTTCTTAATTCCAAACTGCCACATCTCGCGAACGGATCGACCAATCCGCAAAATTTCTGTTGCATCTGAAAGTAGAAACTCGCCCGATTACAACGGTATGCGTACTTCTCCCCTAGGCCGTTCTAGTCATTCGTTTCGAGCATCAGAACTGCGAAAATTTTGAGTTTCTCAAGCGTTTCTTATCTCCAAACTGCCATATCTCGCGAACGGATTGACCATTCCGCAAAATTTCTGTTGCATCTGAAAGTAGAAACTCGCCCGATTACAACGGTATGTGTAGTTTTCCCCTAGGCCGTTCTATTTATTCGTGTCGAGCATCAGAACTGCGAAAATTTTGAGTTTCTCAAGCGTTTCTTATCTCCAAACTGCCATATCTCGCGAACGGATTGACCAATCCGCAAAATTTCTGTTGCATCTGAAAGTAGAAACTCGCCCGCTTACAACGGTATGCGCACTTTTCCCTTAGGCGGTTCTAGTTATTCGTTTCGAGCATCAGAACTGCGAAAATTTTGAGTTTCTCAAGCGTTTCTTACCTCCAAACTGCCATATCTCGCGAACGGATTGACCAATCCGCAAAATTTCTGTTGCATCTGAAAGTAGAAACTCGCCCGATTACAACGGTATGCGCCCTTTTCCCCTAGGCGGTTCTAGTTATTCGTTTCGAGCATCAGAACTGCGAAAATTTTGAGTTTCTCAAGCGTTTCTTACATCCAAACGGCTATATCTCGCGAACGGATTGACCAATTCGCATAATTTCCGTTGCATCTGAAAGTAGAAACTCGCCCGATTACAACGGTATGCGCACTTTTCCCCTATGCCGTTCTAGTTATTCGTTTCGAGCATCAGAACTGCGAAAATTTTGAGTTTCTCAAGC
Organism: Ptiloglossa arizonensis; assembly: GCF_051014685.1. Lineage (NCBI taxonomy): Eukaryota > Metazoa > Arthropoda > Insecta > Hymenoptera > Colletidae > Ptiloglossa > Ptiloglossa arizonensis. Next base: position 354,022 of record NW_027478446.1, on the reverse strand, counting down.
GTTTCTTACATCCAAACGGCCATATCTCGCGAACGGATTGACCAATCCGCATAATTTCGGTTGCATCTGAAAGTAGAAACTCGCCCGATTACAACGGTATCTGTAGTTTTCCCCTAGGCCGTTCTAGTTATTCGTTTCGAGCATCAGAACTGCGAAAATTTTGAGTTTCTCAAGCGTTTCTTAATTCCAAACTGCCACATCTCGCGAACGGATCGACCAATCAGGCAAAATTTCTGTTGCGTCTGAAAGTAGAAACTCGCCCGATTACAAAGGTATGCGCACTTTTCCCCTAGGCCGTTCTAGTTATTCGTGTGGAGCATCAGAACTGCGAAAATTTTGAGTTTCTCAAGCGTTTCTTACATCCAAACTGCCATATCTCGCGAACGGATTGACCAATCCGCAAAATTTCTGTTGCATCTGAAAGTAGAAACTCGCCCGATTACAACGGTATGTGTAGTTTTCCCCTAGGCCGTTCCAGTTATTCGTTTCGAGCATCAGAACTGCGAAAATTTTGAGTTTCTCAAGCGTTTCTTTTCTCCAAACTGCCATATCTCGCGAACGGATTGACCAATCCGCAAAATTTCTGTTGCATCTGAAAGTAGAAACTCGCCCGATTACAACGGTATCTGTAGTTTTCCCCTAGGCCGTTCTAGTTATTCGTTTCGAGCATCAGAACTGCGAAAATTTTGAGTTTCTCAAGCGATTCTTAATTCCAAACTGCCACATCTCGCGAACGGATTGACCAATCCGCAAAATTTTTGTTGCATTTGAATGCAGAAACTCGCCCGATTACAACGGTATGCGCACTTTTCCCCTAGGCCGTTCTAGTTATTCGTTTCGAGCATCAGAACTGCGAAAATTTTGAGTTTCTCAAGCGTTTCTTACATCCAAACGGCCATATCTCGCGAACGGATTGACCAATCCGCATAATTTCCGTTGCATCTGAAAGTAGAAACTCGCCCGATTACAACGGTATGCGCACTTTTCCCCTAGGCCGTTCTAGTTATTCGTTTCGAGCATCAGAACTGCGAAAATTTTGAGTTTCTCAAGCGTTTCTTACATCCAAACGGCCATATCTCGCGAACGGATTGACCAATCCGCATAATTTCTGTTGCATCTGAAAGTAGAAACTCGCCTGATTACAACGGTATGCGCACTTTTCCCCTAGGCCGTTCTAGTTATTCGTGTGGAGCATCAGAACTGCGAAAATTTTGAGTTTCTCAAGCGTTTCTTACCTCCAAACTGCCATATCTCGCGAACGGATTGACCAATCCGTAAAATTTCTGTTGCATCTGAAAGTAGAAACTCGCCCGATTACAACGGTATGCGTACTTCTCCCCTAGGCCGTTCTAGTCATTCGTTTCGAGCATCAGAACTGCGAAAATTTTGAGTTTCTCAAGCGTTTCTTACATCCAAACGGCTATATCTCGCGAACGGATTGACCAATTCGCATAATTTCCGTTGCATCTGAAAGTAGAAACTCGCCCGATTACAACGGTATGCGCTCTTTGCCTCTAGGCCGTTCTAGTTATTCGTGACGAGCATCAGAACTGCGAAAATTTTGAGTTTCTCAAGCGTTTCTTACCTCCAAACTGCCATATCTCGCGAACGGATTGACCAATCCGCAAAATTTCTATTGCATCTGAAAGTAGAAACTCGCCCGATTACAACGGTATGCGCCCTTTTCCCCTAGGCGGTTCTAGTTATTCGTTTCGAGCATCAGAACTGCGAAAATTTTGAGTTTCTCAAGCGTTTCTTACATCCAAACGGCTATATCTCGCGAACGGATTGACCAATTCGCATAATTTCCGTTGCATCTGAAAGTAGAAACTCGCCCGATTACAACGGTATGCGCACTTTTCCCCTATGCCGTTCTAGTTATTCGTTTCGAGCATCAGAACTGCGAAAATTTTGAGTTTCTCAAGCGTTTCTTACATCCAAACGGCCATATCTCGCGAACGGATTGACCAATCCGCATAATTTCGGTTGCATCTGAAAGAAGAAACTCGCCCGATTACAACGGTATGCGCACTTTTCCCCTAGGCCGTTGTAGTTATTCGTGTGGAGCATCAGAACTGCGAAAATTTTGATTTTCTCAAGCGTTTCTTACATCCAAACTGCCGTATCTCGCGAACGGATTGACCAATCCGCAAAATTTCTGTTGCATCTGAAAGTAGAAACTCGCCCGATTACAACGGTATGCGTACTTCTCCCCAAGGCCGTTCTAGTCATTCGTTTCGAGCATCAGAACTGCGAAAATTTTGAGTTTCTCAAGCGTTTCTTACTTCCAAACTGCCACATCTCGCGAACGGATCGACCAATCAGGCAAAATTTCTGTTGCGTCTGAAAGTAGAAACTCGCCCGATTACAAAGGTATGCGCACTTTTCCCCTAGGCCGTTCTAGTTATTCGTGTGGAGCATCAGAACTGCGAAAATTTTGAGTTTCTCAAGCGTTTCTTACATCCAAACTGCCATATCTCGCGAACGGATTGACCAATCCGCAAAATTTCTGTTGCATCTGAAAGTAGAAACTCGCCCGATTACAACGGTATGTGTAGTTTTCCCCTAGGCCGTTCCAGTTATTCGTTTGGAGCATCAGAACTGCGAAAATTTTGAGTTTCTCAAGCGTTTCTTTTCTCCAAACTGCCATATCTCGCGAACGGATTGACCAATCCGCAAAATTTCTGTTGCATCTGAAAGTAGAAACTCGCCCGATTACAACGGTATCTGTAGTTTTCCCCTAGGCCGTTCTAGTTATTCGCTTCGAGCATCAGAACTGCGAAAATTTTGAGTTTCTCAAGCGTTTCTTAATTCCAAACTGCCACATCTCGCGAACGGATTGACCAATCCGCAAAATTTTTGTTGCATTTGAATGCAGAAACTCGCCCGATTACAACGGTATGCGCACTTTTCCCCTAGGCCGTTCTAGTTATTCGTTTCGAGCATCAGAACTGCGAAAATTTTGAGTTTCTCAAGCGTTTCTTACATCCAAACGGCCATATCTCGCGAACGGATTGACCAATCCGCATAATTTCCGTTGCATCTGAAAGTAGAAACTCGCCCGATTACAACGGTATGCGCACTTTTCCCCTAGGCCGTTCTAGTTATTCGTTTCGAGCATCAGAACTGCGAAAATTTTGAGTTTCTCAAGCGTTTCTTACATCCAAACGGCCATATCTCGCGAACGGATTGACCAATCCGCATAATTTCTGTTGCATCTGAAAGTAGAAGCTCGCCTGATTACAACGGTATGCGCACTTTTCCCCTAGGCCGTTCTAGTTATTCGTGTGGAGCATCAGAACTGCGAAAATTTTGAGTTTCTCAAGCGTTTCTTACCTCCAAACTGCCATATCTCGCGAACGGATTGACCAATCCGTAAAATTTCTGTTGCATCTGAAAGTAGAAACTCGCCCGATTACAACGGTATGCGTACTTCTCCCCTAGGCCGTTCTAGTCATTCGTTTCGAGCATCAGAACTGCGAAAATTTTGAGTTTCTCAAGCGTTTCTTACTTCCAAACTGCCACATCTCGCGAACGGATCGACCAATCCGCAAAATTTTTGTTGCGTCTGAAAGTTGAAACTCGCCCGATTACAACGGTATGCGCACTTTGTCCCTAGGCCGTTCTAGTTATTCGTGTCGAGCATCAGAACTGCGAAAATTTTGAGTTTCTCAAGGGTTTCTTACCTCCAAACTGTCACATCTCGCGAACGGATCGACCAATCCGCAAAATTTCTGTTGCATCTGAAAGTAGAAACTCGCCCGATTACAACGGTATGCGCTCTTTGCCTCTAGGCCGTTCTAGTTATTCGTGACGAGCATCAGAACTGCGAAAATTTTGAGTTTCTCAAGCGTTCCTTACCTCCAAACTGCCATATCTCGCGAACGGATTGACCAATCCGCAAAATTTCTGTTGCATCTGAAAGTAGAAACTCGCCCGATTACAACGGTATGTGTAGTTTTCCCTTAGACCGTTCCAGTTATTCGTTTCGAGCATCAGAACTGCGAAAATTTTGAGTTTCTAAAGCGTTCCTTATATCCAAACTGCCATATCTCGCGAACGGATTGATCAATCCGCAAAATTTCTGTTGCATCTGAAAGTAGAAACTCGCCCGATTACAACGGTATGTGTAGTTTTCCCCTAGGCCGTTCTAGTTATTCGTGTCGAGCATCAGAACTGCGAAAATTTTGAGTTTCTCAAGCGTTTCTTACCTCCAAACTGCCATATCTCGCGAACGGATTGACCAATCCGCAAAATTTCTGTTGCATTTGAAAGTAGAAACTCGCCCGATTACAACGGTATGCGCACTTTTCCCCTAGGCGGTTCTAGTTATTCGTTTCGAGCATCAGAACTGCGAAAATTTTGAGTTTCTCAAGCGTTTCTTACCTTCAAACTGCCATATCTCGCGAACGGATTGACCAATCCGCAAAATTTCTGTTGCATCTGAAAGTAGAAACTCGCCCGATTACAACGGTATGCGCACTTTTCCCCTAGGCGGTTCTAGTTATTCGTTTCGAGCATCAGAACTGCGAAAATTTTGAGTTTCTCAAGCGTTTCTTACCTCCAAACTGCCATATCTCGCGAACGGATTGACCAATCCGCAAAATTTCTGTTGCATCTGAAAGTAGAAACTCGCCCGATTACAACGGTATGTGTAGTTTTCCCCTAGGCCGTTCTAGTTATCCGTGTCGAGCATCAGAACTGCGAAAATTTTGAGTTTCTCAAGCGTTTCTTACCTCCAAACTGCCATATCTCGCGAACGGATTGACCAATCCGCAAAATTTCTGTTGCATTTGAAAGTAGAAACTCGCCCGATTACAACGGTATGCGCACTTTTCCCCTAGGCGGTTCTAGTTATTCGTTTCGAGCATCAGAACTGCGAAAATTTTGAGTTTCTCAAGCGTTTCTTACCTCCAAACTGCCATATCTCGCGAACGGATTGACCAATCCGCAAAATTTCTGTTGCATCTGAAAGTAGAAACTCGCCCGATTACAACGGTATGTGTAGTTCTCCCCTAGGCCGTTCTAGTTATTCGTTTCGAGCATCAGAACTGCGAAAATTTTGAGTTTCTCAAGCGTTTCTTAATTCCAAACTGCCACATCTCGCGAACGGATCGACCAATCCGCAAAATTTCTGTTGCATCTGAAAGTAGCAACTCGCCCGATTACAACGGTATGCGTACTTCTCCCCTAGGCCGTTCTAGTCATTCGTTTCGAGCATCAGAACTGCGAAAATTTTGAGTTTCACAAGCGTTTCTTACCTCCAAACTGCCATATCTCGCGAACGGATTGACCAATCCGCAAAATTTCTGTTGCATCTGAAAGTAGAAACTCGCCCGATTACAACGGTATGTGTAGTTTTCCCCTAGGCCGTTCTAGTTATCCGTGTCGAGCATCAGAACTGCGAAAATTTTGAGTTTCTCAAGCGTTTCTTACCTTTAAACTGCCATATCTCGCGAACGGATTGACCAATCCGCAAAATTTCTGTTGCATTTGAAAGTAGAAACTCGCCCGATTACAACGGTATGCGCACTTCTCCCCTAGGCGGTTCTAGTTATTCGTTTCGAGCATCAGAACTGCGAAAATTTTGAGTTTCTCAAGCGTTTCTTACCTCCAAACTGCCATATCTCGCGAACGGATTGACCAATCCGCAAAATTTCTGTTGCATCTGAAAGTAGAAACTCGCCCGATTACAACGGTATGTGTAGTTCTCCCCTAGGCCGTTCTAGTTATTCGTTTCGAGCATCAGAACTGCGAAAATTTTGAGTTTCTCAAGCGTTTCTTAATTCCAAACTGCCACATCTCGCGAACGTATCGACCAATCCGCAAAATTTCTGTTGCATCTGAAAGTAGAAACTCGCCCGATTACAACGGTATGCGCACTTTTCCCGTAGGCGGTTCTAGTTATTCGTTTCGAGCATCAGAACTGCGAAAATTTTGAGTTTCTCAAGCGTTTCTTACCTACAAACTGCCATATCTCGCGAACGGATTGACCAATCCGCAAAATTTCTGTTGCATCTGAAAGTAGAAACTCGCCCGATTACAACGGTATGTGTAGTTCTCCCCTAGGCCGTTCTAGTTATTCGTTTCGAGCATCAGAACTGCGAAAATTTTGAGTTTCTCAAGCGTTTCTTAATTCCAAACTGCCACATCTCGCGAACGTATCGACCAATCCGCAAAATTTCTGTTGCATCTGAAAGTAGAAACTCGCCCGATTACAACGGTATGCGCACTTTTCCCGTAGGCGGTTCTAGTTATTCGTTTCGAGCATCAGAACTGCGAAAATTTTGAGTTTCTCAAGCGTTTCTTACCTACAAACTGCCATATCTCGCGAACGGATTGACCAATCCGCAAAATTTCTGTTGCATCTGAAAATAGAAACTCGCCCGATTACAACGGTATGCGCACTTTTCCCCTAGGCGGTTCTAGTTATTCGTTTCGAGCATCAGAACTGCGAAAATTTTGAGTTTCTCAAGCGTTTCTTACCTCCAAACTGCCATATCTCGCGAACGGATTGACCAATCCGCCAAATTTCTGTTGCATCTGAAAGTAGAAACTCGCCCGATTACAACGGTATGTGTAGTTTTCCCCTAGGCCGTTCCAGTTATTCGTTTCGAGCATCAGAACTGCGAAGATTTTGAGTTTCTCAAGCGTTTCTTACATCCTAACTGCCATATCTCGCGAACGGATTGACCAATCCGCAAAATTTCTGTTGCATTTGAAAGTAGAAACTCGCCCGATTACAACGGTATGCGCACTTTTCCCCTAGGCGGTTCTAGTTATTCGTTTCGAGCATCAGAACTGCGAAAATTTTGAGTTTCTCAAGCGTTTCTTATCTCCAAACTGCCATATCTCGCGAACGGATTGATCCATCCGCAAAATTTCTGTTGCATCTGAAAGTAGAAACTCGCCCGATTACAACGGTATGCGCACTTTTCCCCTAGGCGGTTCTAGTTATTCGTTTCGAGCATCAGAACTGCGAAAATTTTGAGTTTCTCAAGCGTTTCTTACCTCCAAACTGCCATATCTCGCGAACGGATTGACCAATCCGCAAAATTTCTGTTGCATCTGAAAATAGAAACTCGCCCGATTACAACGGTAGGTGCAGTTTTCCCCTAGGCCGTTCTAGTTATTCGTTTCGAGCATCAGAACTGCGAAAATTTTGAGTTTCTCAAGCGTTTCTTACTTCCAAACTGCCACATCTCGCGAACGGATCGACCAATCCGCAAAATTTCTGTTGCATCTGAAAGTAGAAACTCGCCCGATTACAACGGTATGCGCACTTTGCCTTTAGGCCGTTCTAGTTATTCGTGTCGAGCATCAGAACTGCGAAAATTTTGAGTTTCTCAAGCGTTTCTTAATTCCAAACTGCCACATCTCGCGAACGGATTGACCAATCCGCAAAATTTTTGTTGCATTTGAAAGCAGAAACTCGCCCGATTACAACGGTATGCGCACTTTTCCCCTAGGCCGTTCTAGTTATTCGTTTCGAGCATCAGAACTGCGAAAATTTTGAGTTTCTCAAGCGTTTCTTACATCCAAACGGCCATATCTCGCCAACGGATTGACCAATTCGCATAATTTCCGTTGCATCTGAAAGTAGAAACTCGCCCGATTACAACGGTATGCGCACTTTTCCCCTAGGCCGTTCTAGTTATTCGTTTCGAGCATCAGAACTGCGAAAATTTTGAGTTTCTCAAGCGTTTCTTACATCCAAACGGCCATATCTCGCGAACGGATTGACCAATCCGCATAATTTCGGTTGCATCTGAAAGTAGAAACTCGCCCGATTACAACGGTATGCGTACTTCTCCCCAAGGCCGTTCTAGTCATACGTTTCGAGCATCAGAACAGCGAAAATTTTGAGTTTCTCAAGCGTTTCTTACCTCCAAACTGCCATATCTCGCGAACGGATTGACCAATCCGCAAAATTTCTGTTGCATTTGAAAGTAGAAACTCGCCCGATTACAACGGTATGCGCACTTTTCCCCTAGGCGGTTCTAGTTATTCGTTTCGAGCATCAGAACTGCGAAAATTTTGAGTTTCTCAAGCGTTTCTTACCTCCAAACTGCCATATCTCGCGAACGGATTGACCAATCCGCAAAATTTCTGTTGCATCTGAAAGTAGAAACTCGCCCGATTACAACGGTATGGGTAGTTCTCCCCTAGGCCGTTCTAGTTATTCGTTTCGAGCATCAGAACTGCGAAAATTTTGAGTTTCTCAAGCGTTTCTTACCTACAAACTGCCATATCTCGCGAACGGATCGACCAATCCGCAAAATTTCTGTTGCATCTGAAAGTAGCAACTCGCCCGATTACAACGGTATGCGTACTTCTCCCCTAGGCCGTTCTAGTCATTCGTTTCGAGCATCAGAACTGCGAAAATTTTGAGTTTCTCAAGCGTTTCTTACCTCCAAACTGCCATATCTCGCGAACGGATTGACCAATCCGCAAAATTTCTGTTGCATCTGAAAGTAGAAACTCGCCCGATTACAACGGTATGTGTAGTTTTCCCCTAGGCCGTTCTAGTTATCCGTGTCGAGCATCAGAACTGCGAAAATTTTGAGTTTCTCAAGCGTTTCTTACCTCCAAACTGCCATATCTCGCGAACGGATTGACCAATCCGCAAAATTTCTGTTGCATTTGAAAGTAGAAACTCGCCCGATTACAACGGTATGCGCACTTTTCCCCTAGGCGGTTCTAGTTATTCGTTTCGAGCATCAGAACTGCGAAAATTTTGAGTTTCTCAAGCGTTTCTTACCTCCAAACTGCCATATCTCGCGAACGGATTGACCAATCCGCAAAATTTCTATTGCATCTGAAAGTAGAAACTCGCCCGATTACAACGGTATGCGCACTTTTCCCCTAGGCGGTTCTAGTTATTCGTTTCGAGCATCAGAACTGCAAAAATTTTGAGTTTCTCAAGCGTTTCTTACCTCCAAACTGCCATATCTCGCGAACGGATTGTCCAATCCGCAAAATTTCTGTTGCATCTGAAAGTAGAAACTCGCCCGATTACAACGGTATGTGTAGTTCTCCCCTAGGCCGTTCTAGTTATTCGTTTCGAGCATCAGAACTGCGAAAATTTTGAGTTTCTCAAGCGTTTCTTAATTCCAAACTGCCACATCTCGCGAACGTGTCGACCAATCCGCAAAATTTCTGTTGCATCTGAAAGTAGAAACTCGCCCGATTACAACGGTATGCGCACTTTTCCCGTAGGCGGTTCTAGTTATTCGTTTCGAGCATCAGAACTGCGAAAATTTTGAGTTTCTCAAGCGTTTCTTACCTACAAACTGCCATATCTCGCGAACGGATTGACCAATCCGCAAAATTTCTGGTGCATCTGAAAATAGAAACTCGCCCGATTACAACGGTATGCGCACTTTTCCCCTAGGCGGTTCTAGTTATTCGTTTCGAGCATCAGAACTGCGAAAATTTTGAGTTTCTCAAGCGTTTCTTACCTCCAAACTGCCATATCTCGCGAACGGATTGACCAATCCGCCAAATTTCTGTTGCATCTGAAAGTAGAAACTCGCCCGATTACAACGGTATGTGTAGTTTTCCCCTAGGCCGTTCCAGTTATTCGTTTCGAGCATCAGAACTGCGAAGATTTTGAGTTTCTCAAGCGTTTCTTACATCCTAACTGCCATATCTCGCGAACGGATTGACCAATCCGCAAAATTTCTGTTGCATTTGAAAGTAGAAACTCGCCCGATTACAACGGTATGCGCACTTTTCCCCTAGGCGGTTCTAGTTATTCGTTTCGAGCATCAGAACTGCGAAAATTTTGAGTTTCTCAAGCGTTTCTTATCTCCAAACTGCCATATCTCGCGAACGGATTGATCCATCCGCAAAATTTCTGTTGCATCTGAAAGTAGAAACTCGCCCGATTACAACGGTATGCGCACTTTTCCCCTAGGCGGTTCTAGTTATTCGTTTCGAGCATCAGAACTGCGAAAATTTTGAGTTTCTCAAGCGTTTCTTACCTCCAAACTGCCATATCTCGCGAACGGATTGACCAATCCGCAAAATTTCTGTTGCATCTGAAAATAGAAACTCGCCCGATTACAACGGTAGGTGTAGTTTTCCCCTAGGCCGTTCTAGTTATTCGTTTCGAGCATCAGAACTGCGAAAATTTTGAGTTTCTCAAGCGTTTCTTACTTCCAAACTGCCACATCTCGCGAACGGATCGACCAATCCGCAAAATTTCTGTTGCATCTGAAAGTAGAACCTCGCCCAATTACAACGGTATGCGCACTTTGCCTTTAGGCCGTTCTAGTTATTCGTGTCGAGCATCAGAACTGCGAAAATTTTGAGTTTCTCAAGCGTTTCTTAATTCCAAACTGCCACATCTCGCGAACGGATTGACCAATCCGCAAAATTTTTGTTGCATTTGAAAGCAGAAACTCGCCCGATTACAACGGTATGCGCACTTTTCCCCTAGGCCGTTCTAGTTATTCGTTTCGAGCATCAGAACTGCGAAAATTTTGAGTTTCTCAAGCGTTTCTTACATCCAAACGGCCATATCTCGCCAACGGATTGACCAATTCGCATAATTTCCGTTGCATCTGAAAGTAGAAACTCGCCCGATTACAACGGTATGCGCACTTTTCCCCTAGGCCGTTCTAGTTATTCGTTTCGAGCATCAGAACTGCGAAAATTTTGAGTTTCTCAAGCGTTTCTTACATCCAAACGGCCATATCTCGCGAACGGATTGACCAATCCGCATAATTTCGGTTGCATCTGAAAGTAGAAACTCGCCCGATTACAACGGTATGCGCACTTTTCCCCTAGGCCGTTCTAGTTATTCGTGTGGAGCATCAGAACTGCGAAAATTTAGAGTTTCTCCAGCGTTTCTTACATCCAAACTGCCATATCTCGCGAACGGATTGACCAATCCGCAAAATTTCTGTTGCATCTGAAAGTAGAAACTCGCCCGATTACAACGGTATGCGTACTTCTCCCCAAGGCCGTTCTAGTCATTCGTTTCGAGCATCAGAACAGCGAAAATTTTGAGTTTCTCAAGCGTTTCTTACTTCCAAACTGCCACATCTCGCGAACGGATCGACCAATCAGGCAAAATTTCTGTTGCGTCTGAAAGTAGAAACTCGCCCGATTACAACGGTATGCGCACTTTTCCCCTAGGCCGTTCTAGTTATTCGTGTGGAGCATCAGAACTGCGAAAATTTAGAGTTTCTCCAGCGTTTCTTACATCCAAACTGCCATATCTCGCGAACGGATGGACCAATCCGCAAAATTTCTGTTGCATCTGAAAGTAGAAACTCGCCCGATTACAACGGTATGCGTACTTCTCCCCAAGGCCGTTCTAGTCATTCGTTTCGAGCATCAGAACAGCGAAAATTTTGAGTTTCTCAAGCGTTTCTTACTTCCAAACTGCCACATCTCGCGAACGGATCGACCAATCAGGCAAAATTTCTGTTGCGTCTGAAAGTAGAAACTCGCCCGATTACAACGGTATGCGCACTTTTCCCCTAGGCCGTTCTAGTTATTCGTGTGGAGCATCAGAACTGCGAAAATTTTGAGTTTCTCAAGCGTTTCTTACCTCCAATCTGCCATATCTCGCGAACGGATTGACCAATCCGCAAAATTTCTGTTGCATCTGAAAGTAGAAACTCGCCCGATTACAACGGTATGTGTAGTTTTCCCCTAGGCCGTTCCAGTTATTCGTTTCGAGCATCAGAACTGCGAAAATTTTGAGTTTCTCAAGCGTTTCTTACCTCCAAACTGCCATATCTCGCGAACGGATTGACCAATCCGCATAATTTCTGTTGCATCTGAAAGTAGAAACTCGCCTGATTACAACGGTATGCGCACTTTTCCCCTAGGCCGTTCTAGTTATTCGTGTGGAGCATCAGAACTGCGAAAATTTTGAGTTTCTCAAGCGTTTCTTACCTCCAAACTGCCATATCTCGCGAACGGATTGACCAATCCGTAAAATTTCTGTTGCATCTGAAAGTAGAAACTCGCCCGATTACAACGGTATGCGTACTTCTCCCCTAGGCCGTTCTAGTCATTCGTTTCGAGCATCAGAACTGCGAAAATTTTGAGTTTCTCAAGCGTTTCTTACTTCCAAACTGCCACATCTCGCGAACGGATCGACCAATCCGCAAAATTTTTGTTGCGTCTGAAAGTAGAAACTCGCCCGATTACAACGGTATGCGCACTTTGTCCCTAGGCCGTTCTAGTTATTCGTGTCGAGCATCAGAACTGCGAAAATTTTGAGTTTCTCAAGGGTTTCTTACCTCCAAACTGCCATATCTCGGGAACGGACTGACCAATCCGCAAAATTTCTGTTGCATCTGAAAGTAGAAACTCGCCCGATTACAACCGTGTGCGTACTTCTCCCCTAGGCCGTTCTAGTCATTCGTTTCGAGCATCAGAACTGCGAAAATTTTGAGTTTCTCAAGGGTTTCTTACCACCAAACTGCCATATCTCGGGAACGGACTGACCAATCCGCAAAATTTCTGTTGCATCTGAAAGTAGAAACTCGCCCGATTACAACGGTATGCGCACTTTTCCCCTAGGCGGTTGTAGTTATTCGTTTCGAGCATCAGAACTGCGAAAATTTTGAGTTTCTCAAGCGTTTCTTACCTCCAAACAGCCACATCTCGCGAACGGATTGACCAATCCACAAAATTTCTGTTGCACATGAAAGTAGAAACTCGCCCGAATACAACGGTATGTATAGTTTTCCCCTAGGCCGTTCCAGTTATTCGTTTCGAGCATCAGAACTGCGAAAATTTTGAGTTTCTCAAGCGTTTCTTACCTCCAAACTGCCATATCTCGCGAACGGATTGACAAATCCGCAAAATTTCTGTTGCATTTGAAAGTAGAAACTCGCCCGATTACAAAGGTATGCGCACTTTTCCCCTAGGCGGTTCTAGTTATTCGTTTCGAGCATCAGAACTGCGAAAATTTTGAGTTTCTCAAGCGTTTCTTACCTCCAAACCGCCATATCTCGCGAACGGATTGACCAATCCGCAAAATTTCTGTTGCATCTGAAAGTAGAAACTCGCCCGATTACAACCGTATGCGCACTTTTCCCTAGGCGGTTCTAGTCATTCGTTTCGAGCATCAGAACTGCGAAAATTTTGAGTTTCTCAAGCGTTTCTTACTTCCAAACTGCCACATCTCGCGAACGGATTGACCAATCCGCAAAATTTTTGTTGCATTTGAATGCAGAAACTCGCCCGATTACAACGGTATGCGCACTTTTCCCCTAGGCCGTTCTAGTTATTCGTTTCGAGCATCAGAACTGCGAAAATTTTGAGTTTCTCAAGCGTTTCTTACATCCAAACGGCCATATCTCGCGAACGGATTGACCAATCCGCATAATTTCCGTTGCATCTGAAAGTAGAAACTCGCCCGATTACAACGGTATGCGCACTTTTCCCCTAGGCCGTTCTAGTTATTCGTTTCGAGCATCAGAACTGCGAAAATTTTGAGTTTCTCAAGCGTTTCTTACATCCAAACGGCCATATCTCGCGAACGGATTGACCAATCCGCAAAATTTCTGTTGCATCTGAAAGTAGAAACTCGCCCGATTACAACGGTATGTGTAGTTTTCCCCTAGGCCGTTCCAGTTATTCGTTTGGAGCATCAGAACTGCGAAAATTTTGAGTTTCTCAAGCGTTTCTTTTCTCCAAACTGCCATATCTCGCGAACGGATTGACCAATCCGCAAAATTTCTGTTGCATCTGAAAGTAGAAACTCGCCCGATTACAACGGTATCTGTAGTTTTCCCCTAGGCCGTTCTAGTTATTCGCTTCGAGCATCAGAACTGCGAAAATTTTGAGTTTCTCAAGCGTTTCTTAATTCCAAACTGCCACATCTCGCGAACGGATTGACCAATCCGCAAAATTTTTGTTGCATTTGAATGCAGAAACTCGCCCGATTACAACGGTATGCGCACTTTTCCCCTAGGCCGTTCTAGTTATTCGTTTCGAGCATCAGAACTGCGAAAATTTTGAGTTTCTCAAGCGTTTCTTACATCCAAACGGCCATATCTCGCGAACGGATTGACCAATCCGCATAATTTCCGTTGCATCTGAAAGTAGAAACTCGCCCGATTACAACGGTATGCGCACTTTTCCCCTAGGCCGTTCTAGTTATTCGTTTCGAGCATCAGAACTGCGAAAATTTTGAGTTTCTCAAGCGTTTCTTACATCCAAACGGCCATATCTCGCGAACGGATTGACCAATCCGCATAATTTCTGTTGCATCTGAAAGTAGAAGCTCGCCTGATTACAACGGTATGCGCACTTTTCCCCTAGGCCGTTCTAGTTATTCGTGTGGAGCATCAGAACTGCGAAAATTTTGAGTTTCTCAAGCGTTTCTTACCTCCAAACTGCCATATCTCGCGAACGGATTGACCAATCCGTAAAATTTCTGTTGCATCTGAAAGTAGAAACTCGCCCGATTACAACGGTATGCGTACTTCTCCCCTAGGCCGTTCTAGTCATTCGTTTCGAGCATCAGAACTGCGAAAATTTTGAGTTTCTCAAGCGTTTCTTACTTCCAAACTGCCACATCTCGCGAACGGATCGACCAATCCGCAAAATTTTTGTTGCGTCTGAAAGTTGAAACTCGCCCGATTACAACGGTATGCGCACTTTGTCCCTAGGCCGTTCTAGTTATTCGTGTCGAGCATCAGAACTGCGAAAATTTTGAGTTTCTCAAGGGTTTCTTACCTCCAAACTGTCACATCTCGCGAACGGATCGACCAATCCGCAAAATTTCTGTTGCATCTGAAAGTAGAAACTCGCCCGATTACAACGGTATGCGCTCTTTGCCTCTAGGCCGTTCTAGTTATTCGTGACGAGCATCAGAACTGCGAAAATTTTGAGTTTCTCAAGCGTTCCTTACCTCCAAACTGCCATATCTCGCGAACGGATTGACCAATCCGCAAAATTTCTGTTGCATCTGAAAGTAGAAACTCGCCCGATTACAACGGTATGTGTAGTTTTCCCTTAGACCGTTCCAGTTATTCGTTTCGAGCATCAGAACTGCGAAAATTTTGAGTTTCTAAAGCGTTCCTTATATCCAAACTGCCATATCTCGCGAACGGATTGATCAATCCGCAAAATTTCTGTTGCATCTGAAAGTAGAAACTCGCCCGATTACAACGGTATGTGTAGTTTTCCCCTAGGCCGTTCTAGTTATTCGTGTCGAGCATCAGAACTGCGAAAATTTTGAGTTTCTCAAGCGTTTCTTACCTCCAAACTGCCATATCTCGCGAACGGATTGACCAATCCGCAAAATTTCTGTTGCATTTGAAAGTAGAAACTCGCCCGATTACAACGGTATGCGCACTTTTCCCCTAGGCGGTTCTAGTTATTCGTTTCGAGCATCAGAACTGCGAAAATTTTGAGTTTCTCAAGCGTTTCTTACCTTCAAACTGCCATATCTCGCGAACGGATTGACCAATCCGCAAAATTTCTGTTGCATCTGAAAGTAGAAACTCGCCCGATTACAACGGTATGCGCACTTTTCCCCTAGGCGGTTCTAGTTATTCGTTTCGAGCATCAGAACTGCGAAAATTTTGAGTTTCTCAAGCGTTTCTTACCTCCAAACTGCCATATCTCGCGAACGGATTGACCAATCCGCAAAACTTCTGTTGCATCTGAAAGTAGAAACTCGCCCGATTACAACGGTATGTGTAGTTTTCCCCTAGGCCGTTCTAGTTATCCGTGTCGAGCATCAGAACTGCGAAAATTTTGAGTTTCTCAAGCGTTTCTTACCTCCAAACTGCCATATCTCGCGAACGGATTGACCAATCCGCAAAATTTCTGTTGCATTTGAAAGTAGAAACTCGCCCGATTACAACGGTATGCGCACTTTTCCCCTAGGCGGTTCTAGTTATTCGTTTCGAGCATCAGAACTGCGAAAATTTTGAGTTTCTCAAGCGTTTCTTACCTCCAAACTGCCATATCTCGCGAACGGATTGACCAATCCGCAAAATTTCTGTTGCATTTGAAAGTAGAAACTCGCCCGATTACAACGGTATGCGCACTTTTCCCCTAGGCGGTTCTAGTTATTCGTTTCGAGCATCAGAACTGCGAAAATTTTGAGTTTCTCAAGCGTTTCTTACCTTCAAACTGCCATATCTCGCGAACGGATTGACCAATCCGCAAAATTTCTGTTGCATCTGAAAGTAGAAACTCGCCCGATTACAACGGTATGCGCACTTTTCCCCTAGGCGGTTCTAGTTATTCGTTTCGAGCATCAGAACTGCGAAAATTTTGAGTTTCTCAAGCGTTTCTTACCTCCAAACTGCCATATCTCGCGAACGGATTGACCAATCCGCAAAACTTCTGTTGCATCTGAAAGTAGAAACTCGCCCGATTACAACGGTATGTGTAGTTTTCCCCTAGGCCGTTCTAGTTATCCGTGTCGAGCATCAGAACTGCGAAAATTTTGAGTTTCTCAAGCGTTTCTTACCTCCAAACTGCCATATCTCGCGAACGGATTGACCAATCCGCAAAATTTCTGTTGCATTTGAAAGTAGAAACTCGCCCGATTACAACGGTATGCGCACTTTTCCCCTAGGCGGTTCTAGTTATTCGTTTCGAGCATCAGAACTGCGAAAATTTTGAGTTTCTCAAGCGTTTCTTACCTCCAAACTGCCATATCTCGCGAACGGATTGACCAATCCGCAAAATTTCTGTTGCATCTGAAAGTAGAAACTCGCCCGATTACAACGGTATGTGTAGTTCTCCCCTAGGCCGTTCTAGTTATTCGTTTCGAGCATCAGAACTGCGAAAATTTTGAGTTTCTCAAGCGTTTCTTAATTCCAAACTGCCACATCTCGCGAACGGATCGACCAATCCGCAAAATTTCTGTTGCATCTGAAAGTAGCAACTCGCCCGATTACAACGGTATGCGTACTTCTCCCCTAGGCCGTTCTAGTCATTCGTTTCGAGCATCAGAACTGCGAAAATTTTGAGTTTCACAAGCGTTTCTTACCTCCAAACTGCCATATCTCGCGAACGGATTGACCAATCCGCAAAATTTCTGTTGCATCTGAAAGTAGAAACTCGCCCGATTACAACGGTATGTGTAGTTTTCCCCTAGGCCGTTCTAGTTATCCGTGTCGAGCATCAGAACTGCGAAAATTTTGAGTTTCTCAAGCGTTTCTTACCTTTAAACTGCCATATCTCGCGAACGGATTGACCAATCCGCAAAATTTCTGTTGCATTTGAAAGTAGAAACTCGCCCGATTACAACGGTATGCGCACTTCTCCCCTAGGCGGTTCTAGTTATTCGTTTCGAGCATCAGAACTGCGAAAATTTTGAGTTTCTCAAGCGTTTCTTACCTCCAAACTGCCATATCTCGCGAACGGATTGACCAATCCGCAAAATTTCTGTTGCATCTGAAAGTAGAAACTCGCCCGATTACAACGGTATGTGTAGTTCTCCCCTAGGCCGTTCTAGTTATTCGTTTCGAGCATCAGAACTGCGAAAATTTTGAGTTTCTCAAGCGTTTCTTAATTCCAAACTGCCACATCTCGCGAACGTATCGACCAATCCGCAAAATTTCTGTTGCATCTGAAAGTAGAAACTCGCCCGATTACAACGGTATGCGCACTTTTCCCGTAGGCGGTTCTAGTTATTCGTTTCGAGCATCAGAACTGCGAAAATTTTGAGTTTCTCAAGCGTTTCTTACCTACAAACTGCCATATCTCGCGAACGGATTGACCAATCCGCAAAATTTCTGTTGCATCTGAAAGTAGAAACTCGCCCGATTACAACGGTATGTGTAGTTCTCCCCTAGGCCGTTCTAGTTATTCGTTTCGAGCATCAGAACTGCGAAAATTTTGAGTTTCTCAAGCGTTTCTTAATTCCAAACTGCCACATCTCGCGAACGTATCGACCAATCCGCAAAATTTCTGTTGCATCTGAAAGTAGAAACTCGCCCGATTACAACGGTATGCGCACTTTTCCCGTAGGCGGTTCTAGTTATTCGTTTCGAGCATCAGAACTGCGAAAATTTTGAGTTTCTCAAGCGTTTCTTACCTACAAACTGCCATATCTCGCGAACGGATTGACCAATCCGCAAAATTTCTGTTGCATCTGAAAATAGAAACTCGCCCGATTACAACGGTATGCGCACTTTTCCCCTAGGCGGTTCTAGTTATTCGTTTCGAGCATCAGAACTGCGAAAATTTTGAGTTTCTCAAGCGTTTCTTACCTCCAAACTGCCATATCTCGCGAACGGATTGACCAATCCGCCAAATTTCTGTTGCATCTGAAAGTAGAAACTCGCCCGATTACAACGGTATGTGTAGTTTTCCCCTAGGCCGTTCCAG
Organism: Ptiloglossa arizonensis; assembly: GCF_051014685.1. Classification (NCBI taxonomy): domain Eukaryota; kingdom Metazoa; phylum Arthropoda; class Insecta; order Hymenoptera; family Colletidae; genus Ptiloglossa; species Ptiloglossa arizonensis. The sequence goes on along the minus strand of NW_027478446.1, from coordinate 335,692 downwards.
TTATTCGTTTCGAGCATCAGAACTGCGAAGATTTTGAGTTTCTCAAGCGTTTCTTACATCCTAACTGCCATATCTCGCGAACGGATTGACCAATCCGCAAAATTTCTGTTGCATTTGAAAGTAGAAACTCGCCCGATTACAACGGTATGCGCACTTTTCCCCTAGGCGGTTCTAGTTATTCGTTTCGAGCATCAGAACTGCGAAAATTTTGAGTTTCTCAAGCGTTTCTTATCTCCAAACTGCCATATCTCGCGAACGGATTGATCCATCCGCAAAATTTCTGTTGCATCTGAAAGTAGAAACTCGCCCGATTACAACGGTATGCGCACTTTTCCCCTAGGCGGTTCTAGTTATTCGTTTCGAGCATCAGAACTGCGAAAATTTTGAGTTTCTCAAGCGTTTCTTACCTCCAAACTGCCATATCTCGCGAACGGATTGACCAATCCGCAAAATTTCTGTTGCATCTGAAAATAGAAACTCGCCCGATTACAACGGTAGGTGCAGTTTTCCCCTAGGCCGTTCTAGTTATTCGTTTCGAGCATCAGAACTGCGAAAATTTTGAGTTTCTCAAGCGTTTCTTACTTCCAAACTGCCACATCTCGCGAACGGATCGACCAATCCGCAAAATTTCTGTTGCATCTGAAAGTAGAAACTCGCCCGATTACAACGGTATGCGCACTTTGCCTTTAGGCCGTTCTAGTTATTCGTGTCGAGCATCAGAACTGCGAAAATTTTGAGTTTCTCAAGCGTTTCTTAATTCCAAACTGCCACATCTCGCGAACGGATTGACCAATCCGCAAAATTTTTGTTGCATTTGAAAGCAGAAACTCGCCCGATTACAACGGTATGCGCACTTTTCCCCTAGGCCGTTCTAGTTATTCGTTTCGAGCATCAGAACTGCGAAAATTTTGAGTTTCTCAAGCGTTTCTTACATCCAAACGGCCATATCTCGCCAACGGATTGACCAATTCGCATAATTTCCGTTGCATCTGAAAGTAGAAACTCGCCCGATTACAACGGTATGCGCACTCTTCCCCTAGGCCGTTCTAGTTATTCGTTTCGAGCATCAGAACTGCGAAAATTTTGAGTTTCTCAAGCGTTTCTTACATCCAAACGGCCATATCTCGCGAACGGATTGACCAATCCGCATAATTTCGGTTGCATCTGAAAGTAGAAACTCGCCCGATTACAACGGTATGCGTACTTCTCCCCAAGGCCGTTCTAGTCATACGTTTCGAGCATCAGAACAGCGAAAATTTTGAGTTTCTCAAGCGTTTCTTACCTCCAAACTGCCATATCTCGCGAACGGATTGACCAATCCGCAAAATTTCTGTTGCATTTGAAAGTAGAAACTCGCCCGATTACAACGGTATGCGCACTTTTCCCCTAGGCGGTTCTAGTTATTCGTTTCGAGCATCAGAACTGCGAAAATTTTGAGTTTCTCAAGCGTTTCTTACCTCCAAACTGCCATATCTCGCGAACGGATTGACCAATCCGCAAAATTTCTGTTGCATCTGAAAGTAGAAACTCGCCCGATTACAACGGTATGGGTAGTTCTCCCCTAGGCCGTTCTAGTTATTCGTTTCGAGCATCAGAACTGCGAAAATTTTGAGTTTCTCAAGCGTTTCTTAATTCCAAACTGCCACATCTCGCGAACGGATCGACCAATCCGCAAAATTTCTGTTGCATCTGAAAGTAGCAACTCGCCCGATTACAACGGTATGCGTACTTCTCCCCTAGGCCGTTCTAGTCATTCGTTTCGAGCATCAGAACTGCGAAAATTTTGAGTTTCTCAAGCGTTTCTTACCTCCAAACTGCCATATCTCGCGAACGGATTGACCAATCCGCAAAATTTCTGTTGCATCTGAAAGTAGAAACTCGCCCGATTACAACGGTATGTGTAGTTTTCCCCTAGGCCGTTCTAGTTATCCGTGTCGAGCATCAGAACTGCGAAAATTTTGAGTTTCTCAAGCGTTTCTTACCTCCAAACTGCCATATCTCGCGAACGGATTGACCAATCCGCAAAATTTCTGTTGCATTTGAAAGTAGAAACTCGCCCGATTACAACGGTATGCGCACTTTTCCCCTAGGCGGTTCTAGTTATTCGTTTCGAGCATCAGAACTGCGAAAATTTTGAGTTTCTCAAGCGTTTCTTACCTCCAAACTGCCATATCTCGCGAACGGATTGACCAATCCGCAAAATTTCTATTGCATCTGAAAGTAGAAACTCGCCCGATTACAACGGTATGCGCACTTTTCCCCTAGGCGGTTCTAGTTATTCGTTTCGAGCATCAGAACTGCAAAAATTTTGAGTTTCTCAAGCGTTTCTTACCTCCAAACTGCCATATCTCGCGAACGGATTGACCAATCCGCAAAATTTCTGTTGCATCTGAAAGTAGAAACTCGCCCGATTACAACGGTATGTGTAGTTCTCCCCTAGGCCGTTCTAGTTATTCGTTTCGAGCATCAGAACTGCGAAAATTTTGAGTTTCTCAAGCGTTTCTTAATTCCAAACTGCCACATCTCGCGAACGTGTCGACCAATCCGCAAAATTTCTGTTGCATCTGAAAGTAGAAACTCGCCCGATTACAACGGTATGCGCACTTTTCCCGTAGGCGGTTCTAGTTATTCGTTTCGAGCATCAGAACTGCGAAAATTTTGAGTTTCTCAAGCGTTTCTTACCTACAAACTGCCATATCTCGCGAACGGATTGACCAATCCGCAAAATTTCTGGTGCATCTGAAAATAGAAACTCGCCCGATTACAACGGTATGCGCACTTTTCCCCTAGGCGGTTCTAGTTATTCGTTTCGAGCATCAGAACTGCGAAAATTTTGAGTTTCTCAAGCGTTTCTTACCTCCAAACTGCCATATCTCGCGAACGGATTGACCAATCCGCCAAATTTCTGTTGCATCTGAAAGTAGAAACTCGCCCGATTACAACGGTATGTGTAGTTTTCCCCTAGGCCGTTCCAGTTATTCGTTTCGAGCATCAGAACTGCGAAGATTTTGAGTTTCTCAAGCGTTTCTTACATCCTAACTGCCATATCTCGCGAACGGATTGACCAATCCGCAAAATTTCTGTTGCATTTGAAAGTAGAAACTCGCCCGATTACAACGGTATGCGCACTTTTCCCCTAGGCGGTTCTAGTTATTCGTTTCGAGCATCAGAACTGCGAAAATTTTGAGTTTCTCAAGCGTTTCTTATCTCCAAACTGCCATATCTCGCGAACGGATTGATCCATCCGCAAAATTTCTGTTGCATCTGAAAGTAGAAACTCGCCCGATTACAACGGTATGCGCACTTTTCCCCTAGGCGGTTCTAGTTATTCGTTTCGAGCATCAGAACTGCGAAAATTTTGAGTTTCTCAAGCGTTTCTTACCTCCAAACTGCCATATCTCGCGAACGGATTGACCAATCCGCAAAATTTCTGTTGCATCTGAAAATAGAAACTCGCCCGATTACAACGGTAGGTGTAGTTTTCCCCTAGGCCGTTCTAGTTATTCGTTTCGAGCATCAGAACTGCGAAAATTTTGAGTTTCTCAAGCGTTTCTTACTTCCAAACTGCCACATCTCGCGAACGGATCGACCAATCCGCAAAATTTCTGTTGCATCTGAAAGTAGAACCTCGCCCAATTACAACGGTATGCGCACTTTGCCTTTAGGCCGTTCTAGTTATTCGTGTCGAGCATCAGAACTGCGAAAATTTTGAGTTTCTCAAGCGTTTCTTAATTCCAAACTGCCACATCTCGCGAACGGATTGACCAATCCGCAAAATTTTTGTTGCATTTGAAAGCAGAAACTCGCCCGATTACAACGGTATGCGCACTTTTCCCCTAGGCCGTTCTAGTTATTCGTTTCGAGCATCAGAACTGCGAAAATTTTGAGTTTCTCAAGCGTTTCTTACATCCAAACGGCCATATCTCGCCAACGGATTGACCAATTCGCATAATTTCCGTTGCATCTGAAAGTAGAAACTCGCCCGATTACAACGGTATGCGCACTTTTCCCCTAGGCCGTTCTAGTTATTCGTTTCGAGCATCAGAACTGCGAAAATTTTGAGTTTCTCAAGCGTTTCTTACATCCAAACGGCCATATCTCGCGAACGGATTGACCAATCCGCATAATTTCGGTTGCATCTGAAAGTAGAAACTCGCCCGATTACAACGGTATGCGCACTTTTCCCCTAGGCCGTTCTAGTTATTCGTGTGGAGCATCAGAACTGCGAAAATTTAGAGTTTCTCCAGCGTTTCTTACATCCAAACTGCCATATCTCGCGAACGGATTGACCAATCCGCAAAATTTCTGTTGCATCTGAAAGTAGAAACTCGCCCGATTACAACGGTATGCGTACTTCTCCCCAAGGCCGTTCTAGTCATTCGTTTCGAGCATCAGAACAGCGAAAATTTTGAGTTTCTCAAGCGTTTCTTACTTCCAAACTGCCACATCTCGCGAACGGATCGACCAATCAGGCAAAATTTCTGTTGCGTCTGAAAGTAGAAACTCGCCCGATTACAACGGTATGCGCACTTTTCCCCTAGGCCGTTCTAGTTATTCGTGTGGAGCATCAGAACTGCGAAAATTTAGAGTTTCTCCAGCGTTTCTTACATCCAAACTGCCATATCTCGCGAACGGATGGACCAATCCGCAAAATTTCTGTTGCATCTGAAAGTAGAAACTCGCCCGATTACAACGGTATGCGTACTTCTCCCCAAGGCCGTTCTAGTCATTCGTTTCGAGCATCAGAACAGCGAAAATTTTGAGTTTCTCAAGCGTTTCTTACTTCCAAACTGCCACATCTCGCGAACGGATCGACCAATCAGGCAAAATTTCTGTTGCGTCTGAAAGTAGAAACTCGCCCGATTACAACGGTATGCGCACTTTTCCCCTAGGCCGTTCTAGTTATTCGTGTGGAGCATCAGAACTGCGAAAATTTTGAGTTTCTCAAGCGTTTCTTACCTCCAATCTGCCATATCTCGCGAACGGATTGACCAATCCGCAAAATTTCTGTTGCATCTGAAAGTAGAAACTCGCCCGATTACAACGGTATGTGTAGTTTTCCCCTAGGCCGTTCCAGTTATTCGTTTCGAGCATCAGAACTGCGAAAATTTTGAGTTTCTCAAGCGTTTCTTACCTCCAAACTGCCATATCTCGCGAACGGATTGACCAATCCGCATAATTTCTGTTGCATCTGAAAGTAGAAACTCGCCTGATTACAACGGTATGCGCACTTTTCCCCTAGGCCGTTCTAGTTATTCGTGTGGAGCATCAGAACTGCGAAAATTTTGAGTTTCTCAAGCGTTTCTTACCTCCAAACTGCCATATCTCGGGAACGGACTGACCAATCCGCAAAATTTCTGTTGCATCTGAAAGTAGAAACTCGCCCGATTACAACCGTGTGCGTACTTCTCCCCTAGGCCGTTCTAGTCATTCGTTTCGAGCATCAGAACTGCGAAAATTTTGAGTTTCTCAAGGGTTTCTTACCACCAAACTGCCATATCTCGGGAACGGACTGACCAATCCGCAAAATTTCTGTTGCATCTGAAAGTAGAAACTCGCCCGATTACAACGGTATGCGCACTTTTCCCCTAGGCGGTTGTAGTTATTCGTTTCGAGCATCAGAACTGCGAAAATTTTGAGTTTCTCAAGCGTTTCTTACCTCCAAACAGCCACATCTCGCGAACGGATTGACCAATCCACAAAATTTCTGTTGCACATGAAAGTAGAAACTCGCCCGAATACAACGGTATGTATAGTTTTCCCCTAGGCCGTTCCAGTTATTCGTTTCGAGCATCAGAACTGCGAAAATTTTGAGTTTCTCAAGCGTTTCTTACCTCCAAACTGCCATATCTCGCGAACGGATTGACAAATCCGCAAAATTTCTGTTGCATTTGAAAGTAGAAACTCGCCCGATTACAAAGGTATGCGCACTTTTCCCCTAGGCGGTTCTAGTTATTCGTTTCGAGCATCAGAACTGCGAAAATTTTGAGTTTCTCAAGCGTTTCTTACCTCCAAACCGCCATATCTCGCGAACGGATTGACCAATCCGCAAAATTTCTGTTGCATCTGAAAGTAGAAACTCGCCCGATTACAACCGTATGCGCACTTTTCCCTAGGCGGTTCTAGTCATTCGTTTCGAGCATCAGAACTGCGAAAATTTTGAGTTTCTCAAGCGTTTCTTACTTCCAAACTGCCACATCTCGCGAACGGATTGACCAATCCGCAAAATTTTTGTTGCATTTGAATGCAGAAACTCGCCCGATTACAACGGTATGCGCACTTTTCCCCTAGGCCGTTCTAGTTATTCGTTTCGAGCATCAGAACTGCGAAAATTTTGAGTTTCTCAAGCGTTTCTTACATCCAAACGGCCATATCTCGCGAACGGATTGACCAATCCGCATAATTTCCGTTGCATCTGAAAGTAGAAACTCGCCCGATTACAACGGTATGCGCACTTTTCCCCTAGGCCGTTCTAGTTATTCGTTTCGAGCATCAGAACTGCGAAAATTTTGAGTTTCTCAAGCGTTTCTTACATCCAAACGGCCATATCTCGCGAACGGATTGACCAATCCGCATAATTTCTGTTGCATCTGAAAGTAGAAACTCGCCTGATTACAACGGTATGCGCACTTTTCCCCTAGGCCGTTCTAGTTATTCGTGTGGAGCATCAGAACTGCGAAAATTTTGAGTTTCTCAAGCGTTTCTTACCTCCAAACTGCCATATCTCGCGAACGGATTGACCAATCCGTAAAATTTCTGTTGCATCTGAAAGTAGAAACTCGCCCGATTACAACGGTATGCGTACTTCTCCCCTAGGCCGTTCTAGTCATTCGTTTCGAGCATCAGAACTGCGAAAATTTTGAGTTTCTCAAGCGTTTCTTACTTCCAAACTGCCACATCTCGCGAACGGATCGACCAATCCGCAAAATTTTTGTTGCGTCTGAAAGTAGAAACTCGCCCGATTACAACGGTATGCGCACTTTGTCCCTAGGCCGTTCTAGTTATTCGTGTCGAGCATCAGAACTGCGAAAATTTTGAGTTTCTCAAGGGTTTCTTACCTCCAAACTGCCATATCTCGGGAACGGACTGACCAATCCGCAAAATTTCTGTTGCATCTGAAAGTAGAAACTCGCCCGATTACAACCGTGTGCGTACTTCTCCCCTAGGCCGTTCTAGTCATTCGTTTCGAGCATCAGAACTGCGAAAATTTTGAGTTTCTCAAGGGTTTCTTACCACCAAACTGCCATATCTCGGGAACGGACTGACCAATCCGCAAAATTTCTGTTGCATCTGAAAGTAGAAACTCGCCCGATTACAACGGTATGCGCACTTTTCCCCTAGGCCGTTCTAGTTATTCGTGTGGAGCATCAGAACTGCAAACATTTTGAGTTTCTCAAGCGTTTCTTACCTCCAAACAGCCACATCTCGCGAACGGATTGACCAATCCACAAAATTTCTGTTGCACCTGAAAGTAGAAACTCGCCCGAATACAACGGTATGTATAGTTTTCCCCTAGGCCGTTCCAGTTATTCGTTTCGAGCATCAGAACTGCGAAAATTTTGAGTTTCTCAAGCGTTTCTTACCTCCAAACTGCCATATCTCGCGAACGGATTGACAAATCCGCAAAATTTCTGTTGCATTTGAAAGTAGAAACTCGCCCGATTACAAAGGTATGCGCACTTTTCCCCTAGGCGGTTCTAGTTATTCGTTTCGAGCATCAGAACTGCGAAAATTTTGAGTTTCTCAAGCGTTTCTTACCTCCAAACTGCCATATCTCGCGAACGGATTGACCAATCCGCAAAATTTCTGTTGCATCTGAAAGTAGAAACTCGCCCGATTACAACCGTATGCGCACTTTTCCCTAGGCGGTTCTAGTCATTCGTTTCGAGCATCAGAACTGCGAAAATTTTGAGTTTCTCAAGCGTTTCTTATCTCCAAACTGCCATATCTCGCGAACGGTTTGATCAATCCGCAAAATTTCTGTTGCATTTGAAAGTAGAAACTCGCCCGATTACAACGGTATGCGCACTTTTCCCCTAGGCGGTTCTAGTTATTCGTTTCGAGCATCAGAACTGCGAAAATTTTGAGTTTCTCAAGCGTTTCTTACCTCCAAACTGCCATATCTCGCGAACGGATTGACCAATCCGCAAAATTTCTGTTGCATCTGAAAATAGAAACTCGCCCGATTACAACGGTAGGTGTAGTTTTCCCCTAGGCCGTTCTAGTTATTCGTTTCGAGCATCAGAACTGCGAAAATTTTGAGTTTCTCAAGCGTTTCTTACTTCCAAACTGCCACATCTCGCGAACGGATCGACCAATCCGCAAAATTTCTGTTGCATCTGAAAGTAGAAACTCGCCCAATTACTACGGTATGCGCACTTTGCCTTTAGGCCGTTCTAGTTATTCGTGTCGAGCATCAGAACTGCGAAAATTTTGAGTTTCTCAAGCGTTTCTTAATTCCAAACTGCCACATCTCGCGAACGGATTGACCAATCCGCAAAATTTTTGTTGCATTTGAAAGCAGAAACTCGCCCGATTACAACGGTATGCGCACTTTTCCCCTAGGCCGTTCTAGTTATTCGTTTCGAGCATCAGAACTGCGAAAATTTTGAGTTTCTCAAGCGTTTCTTACATCCAAACGGCCATATCTCGCCAACGGATTGACCAATTCGCATAATTTCCGTTGCATCTGAAAGTAGAAACTCGCCCGATTACAACGGTATGCGCACTTTTCCCCTAGGCCGTTCTAGTTATTCGTTTCGAGCATCAGAACTGCGAAAATTTTGAGTTTCTCAAGCGTTTCTTACATCCAAACGGCCATATCTCGCGAACGGATTGACCAATCCGCATAATTTCGGTTGCATCTGAAAGTAGAAACTCGCCCGATTACAACGGTATGCGCACTTTTCCCCTAGGCCGTTCTAGTTATTCGTGTGGAGCATCAGAACTGCGAAAATTTAGAGTTTCTCCAGCGTTTCTTACATCCAAACTGCCATATCTCGCGAACGAATTGACCAATCCGCAAAATTTCTGTTGCATCTGAAAGTAGAAACTCGCCCGATTACAACGGTATGCGTACTTCTCCCCAAGGCCGTTCTAGTCATTCGTTTCGAGCATCAGAACAGCGAAAATTTTGAGTTTCTCAAGCGTTTCTTACTTCCAAACTGCCACATCTCGCGAACGGATCGACCAATCAGGCAAAATTTCTGTTGCGTCTGAAAGTAGAAACTCGCCCGATTACAACGGTATGCGCACTTTTCCCCTAGGCCGTTCTAGTTATTCGTGTGGAGCATCAGAACTGCGAAAATTTTGAGTTTCTCAAGCGTTTCTTACCTCCAATCTGCCATATCTCGCGAACGGATTGACCAATCCGCAAAATTTCTGTTGCATCTGAAAGTAGAAACTCGCCCGATTACAACGGTATGTGTAGTTTTCCCCTAGGCCGTTCCAGTTATTCGTTTCGAGCATCAGAACTGCGAAAATTTTGAGTTTCTCAAGCGTTTCTTACCTCCAAACTGCCATATCTCGCGAACGGATTGACCAATCCGCATAATTTCTGTTGCATCTGAAAGTAGAAACTCGCCTGATTACAAAGGTATGCGCACTTTTCCCCTAGGCCGTTCTAGTTATTCGTGTGGAGCATCAGAACTGCGAAAATTTTGAGTTTCTCAAGCGTTTCTTACCTCCAAACTGCCATATCTCGCGAACGGATTGACCAATCCGTAAAATTTCTGTTGCATCTGAAAGTAGAAACTCGCCCGATTACAACGGTATGCGTACTTCTCCCCTAGGCCGTTCTAGTCATTCGTTTCGAGCATCAGAACTGCGAAAATTTTGAGTTTCTCAAGCGTTTCTTACTTCCAAACTGCCACATCTCGCGAACGGATCGACCAATCCGCAAAATTTTTGTTGCGTCTGAAAGTAGAAACTCGCCCGATTACAACGGTATGCGCACTTTGTCCCTAGGCCGTTCTAGTTATTCGTGTCGAGCATCAGAACTGCGAAAATTTTGAGTTTCTCAAGGGTTTCTTACCTCCAAACTGCCATATCTCGGGAACGGACTGACCAATCCGCAAAATTTCTGTTGCATCTGAAAGTAGAAACTCGCCCGATTACAACCGTGTGCGTACTTCTCCCCTAGGCCGTTCTAGTCATTCGTTTCGAGCATCAGAACTGCGAAAATTTTGAGTTTCTCAAGGGTTTCTTACCACCAAACTGCCATATCTCGGGAACGGACTGACCAATCCGCAAAATTTCTGTTGCATCTGAAAGTAGAAACTCGCCCGATTACAACGGTATGCGCACTTTTCCCCTAGGCGGTTGTAGTTATTCGTTTCGAGCATCAGAACTGCGAAAATTTTGAGTTTCTCAAGCGTTTCTTACCTCCAAACAGCCACATCTCGCGAACGGATTGACCAATCCACAAAATTTCTGTTGCACATGAAAGTAGAAACTCGCCCGAATACAACGGTATGTATAGTTTTCCCCTAGGCCGTTCCAGTTATTCGTTTCGAGCATCAGAACTGCGAAAATTTTGAGTTTCTCAAGCGTTTCTTACCTCCAAACTGCCATATCTCGCGAACGGATTGACAAATCCGCAAAATTTCTGTTGCATTTGAAAGTAGAAACTCGCCCGATTACAAAGGTATGCGCACTTTTCCCCTAGGCGGTTCTAGTTATTCGTTTCGAGCATCAGAACTGCGAAAATTTTGAGTTTCTCAAGCGTTTCTTACCTCCAAACTGCCATATCTCGCGAACGGATTGACCAATCCGCAAAATTTCTGTTGCATCTGAAAGTAGAAACTCGCCCGATTACAACCGTATGCGCACTTTTCCCTAGGCGGTTCTAGTCATTCGTTTCGAGCATCAGAACTGCGAAAATTTTGAGTTTCTCAAGCGTTTCTTACTTCCAAACTGCCACATCTCGCGAACGGATTGACCAATCCGCAAAATTTTTGTTGCATTTGAATGCAGAAACTCGCCCGATTACAACGGTATGCGCACTTTTCCCCTAGGCCGTTCTAGTTATTCGTTTCGAGCATCAGAACTGCGAAAATTTTGAGTTTCTCAAGCGTTTCTTACATCCAAACGGCCATATCTCGCGAACGGATTGACCAATCCGCATAATTTCCGTTGCATCTGAAAGTAGAAACTCGCCCGATTACAACGGTATGCGCACTTTTCCCCTAGGCCGTTCTAGTTATTCGTTTCGAGCATCAGAACTGCGAAAATTTTGAGTTTCTCAAGCGTTTCTTACATCCAAACGGCCATATCTCGCGAACGGATTGACCAATCCGCATAATTTCTGTTGCATCTGAAAGTAGAAACTCGCCTGATTACAACGGTATGCGCACTTTTCCCCTAGGCCGTTCTAGTTATTCGTGTGGAGCATCAGAACTGCGAAAATTTTGAGTTTCTCAAGCGTTTCTTACCTCCAAACTGCCATATCTCGCGAACGGATTGACCAATCCGTAAAATTTCTGTTGCATCTGAAAGTAGAAACTCGCCCGATTACAACGGTATGCGTACTTCTCCCCTAGGCCGTTCTAGTCATTCGTTTCGAGCATCAGAACTGCGAAAATTTTGAGTTTCTCAAGCGTTTCTTACTTCCAAACTGCCACATCTCGCGAACGGATCGACCAATCCGCAAAATTTTTGTTGCGTCTGAAAGTAGAAACTCGCCCGATTACAACGGTATGCGCACTTTGTCCCTAGGCCGTTCTAGTTATTCGTGTCGAGCATCAGAACTGCGAAAATTTTGAGTTTCTCAAGGGTTTCTTACCTCCAAACTGCCATATCTCGGGAACGGACTGACCAATCCGCAAAATTTCTGTTGCATCTGAAAGTAGAAACTCGCCCGATTACAACCCTGTGCGTACTTCTCCCCTAGGCCGTTCTAGTCATTCGTTTCGAGCATCAGAACTGCGAAAATTTTGAGTTTCTCAAGGGTTTCTTACCACCAAACTGCCATATCTCGGGAACGGACTGACCAATCCGCAAAATTTCTGTTGCATCTGAAAGTAGAAACTCGCCCGATTACAACGGTATGCGCACTTTTCCCCTAGGCCGTTCTAGTTATTCGTGTGGAGCATCAGAACTGCAAAAATTTTGAGTTTCTCAAGCGTTTCTTACCTCCAAACAGCCACATCTCGCGAACGGATTGACCAATCCACAAAATTTCTGTTGCACCTGAAAGTAGAAACTCGCCCGAATACAACGGTATGTATAGTTTTCCCCTAGGCCGTTCCAGTTATTCGTTTCGAGCATCAGAACTGCGAAAATTTTGAGTTTCTCAAGCGTTTCTTACTTCCAAACTGCCATATCTCGCGAACGGATTGACAAATCCGCAAAATTTCTGTTGCATTTGAAAGTAGAAACTCGCCCGATTACAAAGGTATGCGCACTTTTCCCCTAGGCGGTTCTAGTTATTCGTTTCGAGCATCAGAACTGCGAAAATTTTGAGTTTCTCAAGCGTTTCTTACCTCCAAACTGCCATATCTCGCGAACGGATTGACCAATCCGCAAAATTTCTGTTGCATCTGAAAGTAGAAACTCGCCCGATTACAACCGTATGCGCACTTTTCCCTAGGCGGTTCTAGTCATTCGTTTCGAGCATCAGAACTGCGAAAATTTTGAGTTTCTCAAGCGTTTCTTATCTCCAAACTGCCATATCTCGCGAACGGTTTGATCAATCCGCAAAATTTCTGTTGCATCTGAAAGTAGAAACTCGCCCGATTACAACGGTATGCGCACTTTTCCCCTAGGCGGTTGTAGTTATTCGTTTCGAGCATCAGAACTGCGAAAATTTTGAGTTTCTCAAGCGTTTCTTACCTCCAAACAGCCACATCTCGCGAACGGATTGACCAATCCACAAAATTTCTGTTGCACCTGAAAGTAGAAACTCGCCCGATTACAACGGTATGTGTAGTTTTCCCCTAGGCCGTTCCAGTTATATTTCGAGCATCAGAACTGCGAAAATTTTGAGTTTCTCAAGCGTTTCTTACCTCCAAACTGCCATATCTCGCGAACGGATTGACAAATCCGCAAAATTTCTGTTGCATTTGAAAGTAGAATCTCGCCCGATTACAAAGGTATGCGCACTTTTCCCCTAGGCGGTTCTAGTTATTCGTTTCGAGCATGAGAACTGCGAAAATTTTGAGTTTCTCAAGCGTTTCTTACCTCCAAACTGCCATATCTCGCGAACGGATTGACCAATCCGCAAAATTTCTGTTGCATCTGAAAGTAGAAACTCGCCCGATTACAACCGTATGCGCACTTTTCCCTAGGCGGTTCTAGTTATTCGTTTCGAGCATCAGAACTGCGAAAATTTTGAGTTTCTCAAGCGTTTCTTAATTCCAAACTGCCACATCTCGCGAACGGATCGTAAAATCCGCAAAATATCTGTTGCATCGGAAAGTAGAAACTCGCCCGATTACAACGGTAGGTGTAGTTTTCCCCTAGGCCGTTCTAGTTATTCGTTTCGAGCGTCAGACCTGCGAAAATTTTCAGTTTCTCAAGCGTTTCTTACTTCCAAACTGCCACACCTCGCGAACGGATCGACCAATCGGCAAAATTTCTGTTGCATCTGAAAGTAGAAACTCGCCCGATTACAACGGTATGTGTAGTTTTCCCCTAGGCCGTTCCAGTTATTCGTTTCGAGCATCAGAACTGCGAAAATTTTGAGTTTCTCAAGCGTTTCTTACCTCCAAACTGCCATATCTCGCGAACGGATTGACAAATCCGCAAAATTTCTGTTGCATTTGAAAGTAGAAACTCGCCCGATTACAATGGTATGCGCACTTTTCCCCTAGGCGGTTCTAGTTATTCGTTTCGAGCATCAGATCTGCGAAAATTATGAGTTTCTCAAGCGTTTCTTACATCCAAACTGCCATATCTCGCGAACGGATTGACCAATCCGCAAAATTTCTGTTGCATCTGAAAGTAGAAACTCGCCCGATTACAACGGTATGTGTAGTTTTCCCCTAGACCGTTACAGTTATTCGTTTCGAGCATCAGAACTGCGAAAATTTTGAGTTTCTAAAGCGTTCCTTATATCCAAACTGCCATATCTCGCGAACGGATTGATCAATCCGCAAAATTTCTGTTGCACCTGAAAGTAGAAACTCGCCCGATTACAACGGTATGCGTACTTCTCCCCTTGGCCGTTCTAGTCATTCGTTTCGAGCATCAGAACTGCGAGAATTTTGAGTTTCTCAAGCGTTTCTTATCTCCAAACTGCCATATCTCGCGAACGGATTGACCAATCCGCAAAATTTCTGTTGCATCTGAAAGTAGAAACTCGCCCGATTACAACGGTATGTGTAGTTTTCCCCGAGGCCGTTCTAGTTATTCGTTTCGAGCATCAGAACTGCGAAAATTTTGAGTTTCTCAAGCGTTTCTTAATTCCAAACTACCACATCTCGCGAACGGATTGACCAATCCGCAAAATTTTTGTTGCATTTGAAACTAGAAACTCGCCCGATTACAACGGTATGCGTACTTCTCCCCAAGGCCGTTCTAGTCATTCGTTTCGAGCATCAGAACAGCGAAAATTTTGAGTTTCTCAAGCGTTTCTTACTTCCAAACTGCCACATCTCGCGAACGGATCGACCAATCAGGCAAAATTTCTGTTGCGTCTGAAAGTAGAAACTCGCCCGATTACAACGGTATGCGCACTTTTCCCCTAGGCCGTTCTAGTTATTCGTGTGGAGCATCAGAACTGCGAAAATTTTGAGTTTCTCAAGCGTTTCTTACCTCCAATCTGCCATATCTCGCGAACGGATTGACCAATCCGCAAAATTTCTGTTGCATCTGAAAGTAGAAACTCGCCCGATTACAACGGTATGTGTAGTTTTCCCCTAGGCCGTTCCAGTTATTCGTTTCGAGCATCAGAACTGCGAAAATTTTGAGTTTCTCAAGCGTTTCTTACCTCCAAACTGCCATATCTCGCGAACGGATTGACCAATCCGCATAATTTCTGTTGCATCTGAAAGTAGAAACTCGCCTGATTACAAAGGTATGCGCACTTTTCCCCTAGGCCGTTCTAGTTATTCGTGTGGAGCATCAGAACTGCGAAAATTTTGAGTTTCTCAAGCGTTTCTTACCTCCAAACTGCCATATCTCGCGAACGGATTGACCAATCCGTAAAATTTCTGTTGCATCTGAAAGTAGAAACTCGCCCGATTACAACGGTATGCGTACTTCTCCCCTAGGCCGTTCTAGTCATTCGTTTCGAGCATCAGAACTGCGAAAATTTTGAGTTTCTCAAGCGTTTCTTACTTCCAAACTGCCACATCTCGCGAACGGATCGACCAATCCGCAAAATTTTTGTTGCGTCTGAAAGTAGAAACTCGCCCGATTACAACGGTATGCGCACTTTGTCCCTAGGCCGTTCTAGTTATTCGTGTCGAGCATCAGAACTGCGAAAATTTTGAGTTTCTCAAGGGTTTCTTACCTCCAAACTGCCATATCTCGGGAACGGACTGACCAATCCGCAAAATTTCTGTTGCATCTGAAAGTAGAAACTCGCCCGATTACAACCGTGTGCGTACTTCTCCCCTAGGCCGTTCTAGTCATTCGTTTCGAGCATCAGAACTGCGAAAATTTTGAGTTTCTCAAGGGTTTCTTACCACCAAACTGCCATATCTCGGGAACGGACTGACCAATCCGCAAAATTTCTGTTGCATCTGAAAGTAGAAACTCGCCCGATTACAACGGTATGCGCACTTTTCCCCTAGGCGGTTGTAGTTATTCGTTTCGAGCATCAGAACTGCGAAAATTTTGAGTTTCTCAAGCGTTTCTTACCTCCAAACAGCCACATCTCGCGAACGGATTGACCAATCCACAAAATTTCTGTTGCACATGAAAGTAGAAACTCGCCCGAATACAACGGTATGTATAGTTTTCCCCTAGGCCGTTCCAGTTATTCGTTTCGAGCATCAGAACTGCGAAAATTTTGAGTTTCTCAAGCGTTTCTTACCTCCAAACTGCCATATCTCGCGAACGGATTGACAAATCCGCAAAATTTCTGTTGCATTTGAAAGTAGAAACTCGCCCGATTACAAAGGTATGCGCACTTTTCCCCTAGGCGGTTCTAGTTATTCGTTTCGAGCATCAGAACTGCGAAAATTTTGAGTTTCTCAAGCGTTTCTTACCTCCAAACTGCCATATCTCGCGAACGGATTGACCAATCCGCAAAATTTCTGTTGCATCTGAAAGTAGAAACTCGCCCGATTACAACCGTATGCGCACTTTTCCCTAGGCGGTTCTAGTCATTCGTTTCGAGCATCAGAACTGCGAAAATTTTGAGTTTCTCAAGCGTTTCTTACTTCCAAACTGCCACATCTCGCGAACGGATTGACCAATCCGCAAAATTTTTGTTGCATTTGAATGCAGAAACTCGCCCGATTACAACGGTATGCGCACTTTTCCCCTAGGCCGTTCTAGTTATTCGTTTCGAGCATCAGAACTGCGAAAATTTTGAGTTTCTCAAGCGTTTCTTACATCCAAACGGCCATATCTCGCGAACGGATTGACCAATCCGCATAATTTCCGTTGCATCTGAAAGTAGAAACTCGCCCGATTACAACGGTATGCGCACTTTTCCCCTAGGCCGTTCTAGTTATTCGTTTCGAGCATCAGAACTGCGAAAATTTTGAGTTTCTCAAGCGTTTCTTACATCCAAACGGCCATATCTCGCGAACGGATTGACCAATCCGCATAATTTCTGTTGCATCTGAAAGTAGAAACTCGCCTGATTACAACGGTATGCGCACTTTTCCCCTAGGCCGTTCTAGTTATTCGTGTGGAGCATCAGAACTGCGAAAATTTTGAGTTTCTCAAGCGTTTCTTACCTCCAAACTGCCATATCTCGCGAACGGATTGACCAATCCGTAAAATTTCTGTTGCATCTGAAAGTAGAAACTCGCCCGATTACAACGGTATGCGTACTTCTCCCCTAGGCCGTTCTAGTCATTCGTTTCGAGCATCAGAACTGCGAAAATTTTGAGTTTCTCAAGCGTTTCTTACTTCCAAACTGCCACATCTCGCGAACGGATCGACCAATCCGCAAAATTTTTGTTGCGTCTGAAAGTAGAAACTCGCCCGATTACAACGGTATGCGCACTTTGTCCCTAGGCCGTTCTAGTTATTCGTGTCGAGCATCAGAACTGCGAAAATTTTGAGTTTCTCAAGGGTTTCTTACCTCCAAACTGCCATATCTCGGGAACGGACTGACCAATCCGCAAAATTTCTGTTGCATCTGAAAGTAGAAACTCGCCCGATTACAACCCTGTGCGTACTTCTCCCCTAGGCCGTTCTAGTCATTCGTTTCGAGCATCAGAACTGCGAAAATTTTGAGTTTCTCAAGGGTTTCTTACCACCAAACTGCCATATCTCGGGAACGGACTGACCAATCCGCAAAATTTCTGTTGCATCTGAAAGTAGAAACTCGCCCGATTACAACGGTATGCGCACTTTTCCCCTAGGCCGTTCTAGTTATTCGTGTGGAGCATCAGAACTGCAAAAATTTTGAGTTTCTCAAGCGTTTCTTACCTCCAAACAGCCACATCTCGCGAACGGATTGACCAATCCACAAAATTTCTGTTGCACCTGAAAGTAGAAACTCGCCCGAATACAACGGTATGTATAGTTTTCCCCTAGGCCGTTCCAGTTATTCGTTTCGAGCATCAGAACTGCGAAAATTTTGAGTTTCTCAAGCGTTTCTTACTTCCAAACTGCCATGTCTCGCGAACGGATTGACAAATCCGCAAAATTTCTGTTGCATTTGAAAGTAGAAACTCGCCCGATTACAAAGGTATGCGCACTTTTCCCCTAGGCGGTTCTAGTTATTCGTTTCGAGCATCAGAACTGCGAAAATTTTGAGTTTCTCAAGCGTTTCTTACCTCCAAACTGCCATATCTCGCGAACGGATTGACCAATCCGCAAAATTTCTGTTGCATCTGAAAGTAGAAACTCGCCCGATTACAACCGTATGCGCACTTTTCCCTAGGCGGTTCTAGTCATTCGTTTCGAGCATCAGAACTGCGAAAATTTTGAGTTTCTCAAGCGTTTCTTATCTCCAAACTGCCATATCTCGCGAACGGTTTGATCAATCCGCAAAATTTCTGTTGCATCTGAAAGTAGAAACTCGCCCGATTACAACGGTATGCGCACTTTTCCCCTAGGCGGTTGTAGTTATTCGTTTCGAGCATCAGAACTGCGAAAATTTTGAGTTTCTCAAGCGTTTCTTACCTCCAAACAGCCACATCTCGCGAACGGATTGACCAATCCACAAAATTTCTGTTGCACCTGAAAGTAGAAACTCGCCCGATTACAACGGTATGTGTAGTTTTCCCCTAGGCCGTTCCAGTTATATTTCGAGCATCAGAACTGCGAAAATTTTGAGTTTCTCAAGCGTTTCTTACCTCCAAACTGCCATATCTCGCGAACGGATTGACAAATCCGCAAAATTTCTGTTGCATTTGAAAGTAGAAACTCGCCCGATTACAAAGGTATGCGCACTTTTCCCCTAGGCGGTTCTAGTTATTCGTTTCGAGCATGAGAACTGCGAAAATTTTGAGTTTCTCAAGCGTTTCTTACCTCCAAACTGCCATATCTCGCGAACGGATTGACCAATCCGCAAAATTTCTGTTGCATCTGAAAGTAGAAACTCGCCCGATTACAACCGTATGCGCACTTTTCCCTAGGCGGTTCTAGTTATTCGTTTCGAGCATCAGAACTGCGAAAATTTTGAGTTTCTCAAGCGTTTCTTAATTCCAAACTGCCACATCTCGCGAACGGATCGTAAAATCCGCAAAATATCTGTTGCATCGGAAAGTAGAAACTCGCCCGATTACAACGGTAGGTGTAGTTTTCCCCTAGGCCGTTCTAGTTATTCGTTTCGAGCGTCAGACCTGCGAAAATTTTCAGTTTCTCAAGCGTTTCTTACTTCCAAACTGCCACACCTCGCGAACGGATCGACCAATCGGCAAAATTTCTGTTGCATCTGAAAGTAGAAACTCGCCCGATTACAACGGTATGTGTAGTTTTCCCCTAGGCCGTTCCAGTTATTCGTTTCGAGCATCAGAACTGCGAAAATTTTGAGTTTCTCAAGCGTTTCTTACCTCCAAACTGCCATATCTCGCGAACGGATTGACAAATCCGCAAAATTTCTGTTGCATTTGAAAGTAGAAACTCGCCCGATTACAATGGTATGCGCACTTTTCCCCTAGGCGGTTCTAGTTATTCGTTTCGAGCATCAGATCTGCGAAAATTATGAGTTTCTCAAGCGTTTCTTACATCCAAACTGCCATATCTCGCGAACGGATTGACCAATCCGCAAAATTTCTGTTGCATCTGAAAGTAGAAACTCGCCCGATTACAACGGTATGTGTAGTTTTCCCCTAGACCGTTACAGTTATTCGTTTCGAGCATCAGAACTGCGAAAATTTTGAGTTTCTAAAGCGTTCCTTATATCCAAACTGCCATATCTCGCGAACGGATTGATCAATCCGCAAAATTTCTGTTGCACCTGAAAGTAGAAACTCGCCCGATTACAACGGTATGCGTACTTCTCCCCTTGGCCGTTCTAGTCATTCGTTTCGAGCATCAGAACTGCGAGAATTTTGAGTTTCTCAAGCGTTTCTTATCTCCAAACTGCCATATCTCGCGAACGGATTGACCAATCCGCAAAATTTCTGTTGCATCTGAAAGTAGAAACTCGCCCGATTACAACGGTATGTGTAGTTTTCCCCGAGGCCGTTCTAGTTATTCGTTTCGAGCATCAGAACTGCGAAAATTTTGAGTTTCTCAAGCGTTTCTTAATTCCAAACTACCACATCTCGCGAACGGATTGACCAATCCGCAAAATTTTTGTTGCATTTGAAACTAGAAACTCGCCCGATTACAACGGTATGCGCACTTTCCCCCTAGGGCGTTCTAGTTATTCGTTTCGAGCATCAGAACTGCGAAAATTTTGAGTTACTCAAGCGTTTCTTATTTCCAAACTGCCACATCTCGCGAACCGATCGACCAATCTGCAAAATTTCTGTTGCATCTGAAAGCAGAAACTCGCCCGATTACAACGGTATGTGTAGTTTTCCCCTAGGCCGTTCCAGTTATTCGTTTCGAGCATCAGAACTGCGAAAATTTTGAGTTTCTCAAGCGTTTCTTACCTCCAAACAGCCATATCTCGCGAACGGATTGACAAATCCGCAAAATTTCTGTTGCATTTGAAAGTAGAAACTCGCCCGATTACAACGGTATGCGCACTTTTCCCCTAGGCGGTTCTAGTTATTCGTTTCGAGCATCAGAACTGCGAAAATTTTGAGTTTCTCAAGCGTTTCTTAATTCCAAACTGCCACATCTCGCGAACGGATCGACCAATCCGCAAAATTTCTGTTGCATCTGAAAGTAGAAACTCGCGCGATTGCAACGGTATGTATAGTTTTCCCCTAGGCCGTTCCAGTTATTCGTTTCGAGCATCAGAACTGCGAAAATTTTGAGTTTCTCAAGCGTTTCTTACCTCCAAACAGCCACATCTCGCGAACGGATTGACCAATACACAAAATTTCTGTTGCACCTGAAAGTAGAAACTCGCCCGAATACAACGGTATGTATAGTTTTCCCCTAGGCCGTTCCAGTTATTCGTTTCGAGCATCAGAACTGCGAAAATTTTGAGTTTCTCAAGCGTTTCTTACCTCCAAACTGCCATATCTCGCGAACGGATTGACAAATCCGCAAAATTTCTGTTGCATTTGAAAGTAGAAACTCGCCCGATTACAAAGGTATGCGCACTTTTCCCCTAGGCGGTTCTAGTTATTCGTTTCGAGCATCAGAACTGCGAAAATTTTGAGTTTCTCAAGCGTTTCTTACCTCCAAACTGCCATATCTCGCGAACGGATTGACCAATCCGCAAAATTTCTGTTGCATCTGAAAGTAGAAACTCGCCCGATTACAACCGTATGCGCACTTTTCCCTAGGCGGTTCTAGTCATTCGTTTCGAGCATCAGAACTGCGAAAATTTTGAGTTTCTCAAGCGTTTCTTACTTCCAAACTGCCACATCTCGCGAACGGATTGACCAATCCGCAAAATTTTTGTTGCATTTGAATGCAGAAACTCGCCCGATTACAACGGTATGCGCACTTTTCCCCTAGGCCGTTCTAGTTATTCGTTTCGAGCATCAGAACTGCGAAAATTTTGAGTTTCTCAAGCGTTTCTTACATCCAAACGGCCATATCTCGCGAACGGATTGACCAATCCGCATAATTTCCGTTGCATCTGAAAGTAGAAACTCGCCCGATTACAACGGTATGCGCACTTTTCCCCTAGGCCGTTCTAGTTATTCGTTTCGAGCATCAGAACTGCGAAAATTTTGAGTTTCTCAAGCGTTTCTTACATCCAAACGGCCATATCTCGCGAACGGATTGACCAATCCGCATAATTTCTGTTGCATCTGAAAGTAGAAACTCGCCTGATTACAACGGTATGCGCACTTTTCCCCTAGGCCGTTCTAGTTATTCGTGTGGAGCATCAGAACTGCGAAAATTTTGAGTTTCTCAAGCGTTTCTTACCTCCAAACTGCCATATCTCGCGAACGGATTGACCAATCCGTAAAATTTCTGTTGCATCTGAAAGTAGAAACTCGCCCGATTACAACGGTATGCGTACTTCTCCCCTAGGCCGTTCTAGTCATTCGTTTCGAGCATCAGAACTGCGAAAATTTTGAGTTTCTCAAGCGTTTCTTACTTCCAAACTGCCACATCTCGCGAACGGATCGACCAATCCGCAAAATTTTTGTTGCGTCTGAAAGTAGAAACTCGCCCGATTACAACGGTATGCGCACTTTGTCCCTAGGCCGTTCTAGTTATTCGTGTCGAGCATCAGAACTGCGAAAATTTTGAGTTTCTCAAGGGTTTCTTACCTCCAAACTGCCATATCTCGGGAACGGACTGACCAATCCGCAAAATTTCTGTTGCATCTGAAAGTAGAAACTCGCCCGATTACAACCGTGTGCGTACTTCTCCCCTAGGCCGTTCTAGTCATTCGTTTCGAGCATCAGAACTGCGAAAATTTTGAGTTTCTCAAGGGTTTCTTACCACCAAACTGCCATATCTCGGGAACGGACTGACCAATCCGCAAAATTTCTGTTGCATCTGAAAGTAGAAACTCGCCCGATTACAACTGTATGCGCACTTTTCCCCTAGGCGGTTGTAGTTATTCGTTTCGAGCATCAGAACTGCGAAAATTTGAGTTTCTCAAGCGTTTCTTACCTCCAAACAGCCACATCTCGCGAACGGATTGACCAATCCGCATAATTTCTGTTGCATCTGAAAGTAGAAAACTCGCCCGAATACAACGGTATGTATAGTTTTCCCCTAGGCCGTTCCAGTTATTCGTTTCGAGCATCAGAACTGCGAAAATTTTGAGTTTCTCAAGCGTTTCTTACCTCCAAACTGCCATATCTCGCGAACGGATTGACAAATCCGCAAAATTTCTGTTGCATCTGAAAGTAGAAACTCGCCTGATTACAACGGTATGCGCACTTTTCCCCTAGGCCGTTCTAGTTATTCGTGTGGAGCATCAGAACTGCGAAAATTTTGAGTTTCTCAAGCGTTTCTTACCTCCAAACTGCCATATCTCGCGAACGGATTGACCAATCCGTAAAATTTCTGTTGCATCTGAAAGTAGAAACTCGCCCGATTACAACGGTATGCGTACTTCTCCCCTAGGCCGTTCTAGTCATTCGTTTCGAGCATCAGAACTGCGAAAATTTTGAGTTTCTCAAGCGTTTCTTACTTCCAAACTGCCACATCTCGCGAACGGATCGACCAATCCGCAAAATTTTTGTTGCGTCTGAAAGTAGAAACTCGCCCGATTACAACGGTATGCGCACTTTGTCCCTAGGCCGTTCTAGTTATTCGTGTCGAGCATCAGAACTGCGAAAATTTTGAGTTTCTCAAGGGTTTCTTACCTCCAAACTGCCATATCTCGGGAACGGACTGACCAATCCGCAAAATTTCTGTTGCATCTGAAAGTAGAAACTCGCCCGATTACAACCGTGTGCGTACTTCTCCCCTAGGCTGTTCTAGTCATTCGTTTCGAGCATCAGAACTGCGAAAATTTTGAGTTTCTCAAGGGTTTCTTACCACCAAACTGCCATATCTCGGGAACGGACTGATCAATCCGCAAAATTTCTGTTGCATCTGAAAGTAGAAACTCGCCCGATTACAACCGTGTGCGTACTTCTCCCCTAGGCCGTTCTAGTCATTCGTTTCGAGCATCAGAACTGCGAAAATTTTGAGTTTCTCAAGCGTTTCTTATCTCCAAACTGCCATATCTCGCGAACGGTTTGATCAATCCGCAAAATTTCTGTTGCATCTGAAAGTAGAAACTCGCCCGATTACAACGGTATGCGCACTTTTCCCCTAGGCGGTTGTAGTTATTCGTTTCGAGCATCAGAACTGCGAAAATTTTGAGTTTCTCAAGCGTTTCTTACCTCCAAACAGCCACATCTCGCGAACGGATTGACCAATCCACAAAATTTCTGTTGCACCTGAAAGTAGAAACTCGCCCGATTACAACGGTATGTGTAGTTTTCCCCTAGGCCGTTCCAGTTATTCGTTTCGAGCATCAGAACTGCGAAAATTTTGAGTTTCTCAAGCGTTTCTTACCTCCAAACTGCCATATCTCGCGAACGGATTGACAAATCCGCAAAATTTCTGTTGCATTTGAAAGTAGAAACTCGCCCGATTACAAAGGTATGCGCACTTTTCCCTAGGCGGTTCTAGTTATTCGTTTCGAGCATGAGAACTGCGAAAATTTTGAGTTTCTCAAGCGTTTCTTACCTCCAAACTGCCATATCTCGCGAACGGATTGACCAATCCGCAAAATTTCTGTTGCATCTGAAAGTAGAAACTCGCCCGATTACAACCGTATGCGCACTTTTCCCTAGGCGGTTCTAGTTATTCGTTTCGAGCATCAGAACTGCGAAAATTTTGAGTTTCTCAAGCGTTTCTTAATTCCAAACTGCCACATCTCGCGAACGGATCGTAAAATCCGCAAAATTTCTGTTGCATCTGAAAGTAGAAACTCGCCCGATTACAACGGTAGGTGTAGTTTTCCCCTAGGCCGTTCTAGTTATTCGTTTCGAGCGTCAGACCTGCGAAAATTTTCAGTTTCTCAAGCGTTTCTTACTTCCAAACTGCCACACCTCGCGAACGGATCGACCAATCGGCAAAATTTCTGTTGCATCTGAAAGTAGAAACTCGCCCGATTACAACGGTATGTGTAGTTTTCCCCTAGGCCGTTCCAGTTATTCGTTTCGAGCATCAGAACTGCGAAAATTTTGAGTTTCTCAAGCGTTTCTTACCTCCAAACTGCCATATCTCGCGAACGGATTGACAAATCCGCAAAATTTCTGTTGCATTTGAAAGTAGAAACTCGCCCGATTACAATGGTATGCGCACTTTTCCCCTAGGCGGTTCTAGTTATTCGTTTCGAGCATCAGATCTGCGAAAATTTTGAGTTTCTCAAGCGTTTCTTAATTCCAAACTACCACATCTCGCGAACGGATTGACCAATCCGCAAAATTTTTGTTGCATTTGAAACTAGAAACTCGCCCGATTACAACGGTATGCGCACTTTCCCCCTAGGCCGTTCTAGTTATTCGTTTCGAGCATCAGAACTGCGAAAATTTTGAGTTACTCAAGCGTTTCTTATTTCCAAACTGCCACATCTCGCGAACCGATCGACCAATCTGCAAAATTTCAGTTGCATCTGAAAGCAGAAACTCGCCCGATTACAACGGTATGTGTAGTTTTCCCCTAGGCCGTTCCAGTTATTCGTTTCGAGCATCAGAACTGCGAAAATTTTGAGTTTCTCAAGCGTTTCTTACCTCCAAACTGCCATATCTCGCGAACGGATTGACAAATCCGCAAAATTTCTGTTGCATTTGAAAGTAGAAACTCGCCCGATTACAACGGTATGCGCACTTTTCCCCTAGGCGGTTCTAGTTATTCGTTTCGAGCATCAGAACTGCGAAAATTTTGAGTTTCTCAAGCGTTTCTTAATTCCAAACTGCCACATCTCGCGAACGGATCGACCAATCCGCAAAATTTCTGTTGCATCTGAAAGTAGAAACTCGCGCGATTACAACGGTAGGTGTAGTTTTCCCCTAGGCCGTTCTAGTTATTCGTTTCGAGCGTCAGACCTGCGAAAATTTTCAGTTTCTCAAGCGTTTCTTACTTCCAAACTGCCACACCTCGCGAACGGATCGACCAATCGGCAAAATTTCTGTTGCATCTGAAAGTAGAAACTCGCCCGATTACAACGGTATGTGTAGTTTTCCCCTAGGCCGTTCCAGTTATTCGTTTCGAGCATCAGAACTGCGAAAATTTTGAGTTTCTCAAGCGTTTCTTACCTCCAAACTGCCATATCTCGCGAACGGATTGACCAATCCGCAAAATTTCTGCTGCATCTGAAAGTAGAAACTCGCCCGATTACAACGGTATGCGCACTTTTCCCCTAGGCGGTTCTAGTTATTCGTTTCGAGCATCAGAACTGCGAAAATTTTGAGTTTCTCAAGCGTTTCTCAAACTGCCATATCTCGCGAACGGATTGATCAATCCGCCAAATTTCTGTTGCATCTGAAAGTAGAACTCGCCCGATTACAACGGTATGCGCACTTTTCCCCTAGGCGGTTCTAGTCATTCGTTTCGAGCATCAGAACTGCGAAAATTTTGAGTTTCTCAAGCGTTTCTGACCTCCAAACTGCCATATCTCGCGAACGGATTGACCAATCCGCAAAATTTCTGTTGCATCGGAAAGTAGAAACTCGCCCGATTACAACGGTGTGCGAACTTTGCCCCTAGGCCGTTCTAGTTATTCGTGTCGAGCATCAGAACTGCGAAAATTTTGAGTTTCTCAAGCGTTTCTTAAGTCCAAACTGCCATATCTCGCGAACGGATCGGCCAATCCGCAAAATTTCTGTTGCATCTGAAAGTAGAAACTCGCCCGATTACAACGGTATGCGCACTTTTCCCCTAGGCAGTTCTAGTTATTCGTTTCGAGCATCAGAACTGCGAAAATTTTGAGTTTCTCAAGCGTTTCTTATCTCCAAACTGCCATATCTCGCGAACGGATTGACCAATCCGCAAAATTTCTGTTGCATCTGAAAGTAGAAACTCGCCCGATTACAACGGTATGTGTAGTTTTCCCCGAGGCCGTTCTAGTTATTCGTTTCGAGCATCAGAACTGCGAAAATTTTGAGTTTCTCAAGCGTTTCTTAATTCCAAACTACCACATCTCGCGAACGGATTGACCAATGCGCAAAATTTCTGTTGCATCTGAAAGTAGAAACTCGCCCGATTACAACGGTATGTGTAGTTTTCCCCTAGGCCGTTCCAGTTATTCGTTTCGAGCATCAGAACTGCGAAAATTTTGAGTTTCTCAAGCGTTTCTTACCTCCAAACTGCCATATCTCGCGAACGGATTGACCAATCCGCAAAATTTCTGTTGCATCTGAAAGTAGAAACTCGCCCGATTACAACTGTATGCGCACTTTTCCCCTAGGCGGTTCTAGTTATTCGTTTCGAGCATCAGAACTGCGAAAATTTTGAGTTTCTCAAGCGTTTCTTATCTCCAAACTGCCATATCTCGCGAACGGATTGATCAATCCGCCAAATTTCTGTTGCATCTGAAAGTAGAACTTGCCCGATTACAACGGTATGCGCACTTTTCCCCTAGCCGGTTCTAGTCATTCGTTTCGAGCATCAGAACTGCGAATATTTTGAGTTTCTCAAGCGTTTCTTACCTCCAAACTGCCATATCTCGCGAACGGATTGACCAATCCGCAAAATTTCTGTTGCATCTGAACGTAGAAACTCGCCCGATTACAACGGTATGTGTAGTTTTCCCCTAGGCCGTTCTAGTTATCCGTGTCGAGCATCAGAACTGCGAAAATTTTGAGTTTCTCAAGCGTTTCTTACCTCCAAACTGCCATATCTCGCGAACGGATTGACCAATCCGCAAAATTTCTGTTGCATTTGAAAGTAGAAACTCGCCCGATTACAACGGT
Source organism: Ptiloglossa arizonensis (assembly GCF_051014685.1). Lineage (NCBI taxonomy): Eukaryota > Metazoa > Arthropoda > Insecta > Hymenoptera > Colletidae > Ptiloglossa > Ptiloglossa arizonensis. The sequence goes on along the minus strand of NW_027478446.1, from coordinate 308,615 downwards.
ATGCGCACTTTTCCCCTAGGCGGTTCTAGTTATTCGTTTCGAGCATCAGAACTGCGAAAATTTTGAGTTTCTCAAGCGTTTCTTATCTCCAAACTGCCATATCTCGCGAACGGATTGATCAATCCGCCAAATTTCTGTTGCATCTGAAAGTAGAACTCGCCCGATTACAACGGTATGCGCACTTTTCCCCTAGCCGGTTCTAGTCATTCGTTTCGAGCATCAGAACTGCGAAAATTTTGAGTTTCTCAAGCGTTTCTGACCTCCAAACTGCCATATCTCGCGAACGGATTGACCAATCCGCAAAATTTCTGTTCCATCTGAAAGTAGAAACTCGCCCGATTACAACGGTAGGTGTAGCTTTCCCCTAGGCCGTTCTAGTTATTCGTTTCGAGCATCAGAACTGCGAAAATTTTCAGTTTCTCAAGCGTTTCTTACTTCCAAACTGCCACATCTCGCGAACGGATAGGCCAATCGGCAAAATTTCTGTTGCATTTGAAAGTAGAAACTCGCCCGATTACAACGGTATGCGCACTTTTCCCCTAGGCGGTTCGAGTTATTCGTTTCGAGCATCAGAACTGCGAAAATTTTGAGTTTCTCAAGCGTTTCTTACCTACAAACTGCCATATCTCGCGAACGGATTGACCAATCCGCAAAATTTCTGTTGCATCTGAAAATAGAAACTCGCCCGATTACAACGGTATGCGTACTTCTCCCCTTGGCCGTTCTAGTCATTCGTTTCGAGCTTCAGAACTGCGAGAATTTTGAGTTTCTCAAGCGTTTCTTATCTCCAAACTGCCATATCTCGCGACCGGATTGACCAATCCGCAAAATTTCAGTTGCATCTGAAAGTAGAAACTCGCCAGATTACAACGGTATGTGTAGTTTTCCCCTAGGCCGTTCCAGTTATTCGTTTCGAGCATCAGAACTGCGAAAATATTGAGTTTCTCAAGCGTTTCTTACCTCAAAACTGCCATATCTCGCGAACGGATTGACAAATCCGCAAAATTTCTGTTGCATTTGAAAGTAGAAACTCGCCCGATTACAACGGTATGCGCACTTTTCCCCTAGGCGGTTCTAGTTATTCGTTTCGAGCATCAGAACTGCGAAAATTTTGAGTTTCTCAAGCGTTTCTTACCTCCAAACTGCCACATCTCGCGAACGGATAGACCAATCCGCAAAATTTCTGTTGCATCTGAAAGTAGAAACTCGCCCGATTACAACGGTATGTGTAGTTTTCCCCTAGGCCGTTCCAGTTATTCGTTTCGAGCATCAGAACTGCGAAAATTTTGAGTTTCTCAAGCGTTTCTTACCTCCAAACTGCCATATCTCGCGAACGGATTGACCAATCCGCAAAATTTCTGTTGCATCTGAAAGTAGAAATTCGCCCGATTACAACGGTATGCGTACTTCTCCCCTTGGCCGTTCTAGTCATTCGTTTCGAGCATCAGAACTGCGAGAATTTTGAGTTTCTCAAGCGTTTCTTATCTCCAAACTGCCATATCTCGCGAACGGATCGGCCAATCCGCAAAATTTCTGTTGCATCTGAAAGTAGAAACTCGCCCGATTACAACGGTATGTGTAGTTTTCCCCTAGGCCGTTCCAGTTATTCGTTTCGAGCATCAGAACTGCGAAAATTTTGAGTTTCTCAAGCGTTTCTTACCTCCAAACTGCCATATCTCGCGAACGGATTGACCAATCCGCAAAATTTCTGTTGCATCTGAAAATAGAAACTCGCCCGATTACAACGGTAGGTGTAGCTTTCCCCTAGGCCGTTCTAGTTATTCGTTTCGAGCATCAGAACTGCGAAAATTTTCAGTTTCTCAAGCGTTTCTTACTTCCAAACTGCCACATCTCGCGAACGGATCGACCAATCGGCAAAATTTCTGTTGCATCTGAAAGTAGAAACTCGCCCGATTACAACGGTGTGCGAACTTTGCCCCTAGGCCGTTCTAGTTATTCGTGTCGAGCATCAGAACTGCGAAAATTTTGAGTTTCTCAAGCGTTTCTTAAGTCCAAACTGCCATATCTCGCGAACGGATCGGCCAATCCGCAAAATTTCTGTTGCATCTGAAAGCAGAAACTCGCCCGATTACAACGGTATGCGCACTTTTCCCCTAGGCGGTTCTAGTTATTCGTTTCGAGCATCAGAACTGCGAAAATTTTGAGTTTCTCAAGCGTTTCTTACCTCCAAACTGCCATATCTCGCGAACGGATTGACCAATCCGCAAAATTTCTGTTGCATCTGAAAGTAGAAATTCGCCCGATTACAACGGTATGCGTACTTCTCCCCTTGGCCGTTCTAGTCATTCGTTTCGAGCATCAGAACTGCGAGAATTTTGAGTTTCTCAAGCGTTTCTTATCTCCAAACTGCCATATCTCGCGAACGGATTGACCAATCCGCAAAATTTCTGTTGCATCTGAAAGTAGAAACTCGCCCGATTACAACGGTATGTGTAGTTTTCCCCTAGGCCGTTCCAGTTATTCGTTTCGAGCATCAGAACTGCGAAAATATTGAGTTTCTCAAGCGTTTCTTATCTCCAAACTGCCATATCTCGCGAACGGATTGATCAATCCGCCAAATTTCTGTTGCATCTGAAAGTAGAACTTGCCCGATTACAACGGTATGCGCACTTTTCCCCTAGCCGGTTCTAGTCATTCGTTTCGAGCATCAGAACTGCGAATATTTTGAGTTTCTCAAGCGTTTCTTACCTCCAAACTGCCATATCTCGCGAACGGATCGGCCAATCCGCAAAATTTCTGTTGCATCTGAAAGTAGAAACTCGCCCGATTACAACGGTATGCGCACTTTTCCCCTAGGCGGTTCTAGTTATTCGTTTCGAGCATCAGAACTGCGAAAATTTTGAGTTTCTCAAGCGTTTCTTACCTCCAAACTGCCATATCTCGCGAACGGATTGACCAATCCGCAAAATTTCTGTTGCATCTGAAAGTAGAAACTCGCCCGATTACAACGGTATGCGTACTTCTCCCCTTGGCCGTTCTAGTCATTCGTTTCGAGCATCAGAACTGCGAGAATTTTGAGTTTCTCAAGCGTTTCTTACCTCCAAACTGCCATATCTCGCGAACGGATTGACCAATCCGCAAAATTTCTGTTGCATCTGAAAGTAGAAACTCGCCCGATTACAACGGTATGCGTACTTCTCCCCTTGGCCGTTCTAGTCATTCGTTTCGAGCATCAGAACTGCGAGAATTTTGAGTTTCTCAAGCGTTTCTTATCTCCAAACTGCCATATCTCGCGAACGGATTGACCAATCCGCAAAATTTCTGTTGCATCTGAAAGTAGAAACTCGCCCGATTACAACGGTATGTGTAGTTTTCCCCTAGGCCGTTCCAGTTATTCGTTTCGAGCATCAGAACTGCGAAAATATTGAGTTTCTCAAGCGTTTCTTATCTCCAAACTGCCATATCTCGCGAACGGATTGATCAATCCGCCAAATTTCTGTTGCATCTGAAAGTAGAACTTGCCCGATTACAACGGTATGCGCACTTTTCCCCTAGCCGGTTCTAGTCATTCGTTTCGAGCATCAGAACTGCGAATATTTTGAGTTTCTCAAGCGTTTCTTACCTCCAAACTGCCATATCTCGCGAACGGATTGACCAATCCGCTAAATTTCTGTTGCATCTGAAAGTAGAAACTCGCCCGATTACAACGGTAGGTGTAGTTTTCCCCTAGGCTTTTCTAGTTATTCGTTTCGAGCATCAGAACTGCGAAAATTTTGTGTTTCTGAAGCGTTTCTTACATCCAAACTGCCATATCTCGCGAACGGATTGACCAATCCGCAAAATTTCTGTTGCATCTGAAAGTAGAAACTCGCCCGATTACAACGGTATGCGCACTTTTCCCCTAGGCCGTTCTAGTTATTCGTGTCGAGCATTAGAACTGCGAAAATTTTGAGTTTCTCAAGCGTTTCTTACATCCAAACTGCCATATCTCGCGAACGGATTGACCAATCCGCAAAATTTCTGTTGCATCTGAAAGTAGAAACTCGCCCGATTTCAACGATATGCGCACTTTTCCCCTAGGCGGTTCTAGTTATTCGTTTCGAGCATCAGAACTGCGAAAATTTTGAGTTTCTCAAGCGTTTCTTATCTCCAAACTGCCATATCTCGCGAACGGATTGATCAATCCGCCAAATTTCTGTTGCATCTGAAAGTAGAACTCGCCCGATTACAACGGTATGCGCACTTTTCCCCTAGCCGGTTCTAGTCATTCGTTTCGAGCATCAGAACTGCGAAAATTTTGAGTTTCTCAAGCGTTTCTGACCTCCAAACTGCCATATCTCGCGAACGGATTGACCAATCCGCAAAATTTCTGTTCCATCTGAAAGTAGAAACTCGCCCGATTACAACGGTAGGTGTAGCTTTCCCCTAGGCCGTTCTAGTTATTCGTTTCGAGCATCAGAACTGCGAAAATTTTCAGTTTCTCAAGCGTTTCTTACTTCCAAACTGCCACATCTCGCGAACGGATCGACCAATCGGCAAAATTTCTGTTGCATCTGAAAGTAGAAACTCGCCCGATTACAACGGTGTGCGAACTTTGCCCCTAGGCCGTTCTAGTTATTCGTGTCGAGCATCAGAACTGCGAAAATTTTGAGTTTCTCAAGCGTTTCTTAAGTCCAAACTGCCATATCTCGCGAACGGATCGGCCAATCCGCAAAATTTCTGTTGCATCTGAAAGTAGAAACACGCCCGATTACAACGGTATGCGCACTTTTCCCCTAGGCGGTTCTAGTTATTCGTTTCGAGCATCAGAACTGCGAAAATTTTGAGTTTCTCAAGCGTTTCTTACCTCCAAACTGCCATATCTCGCGAACGGATTGACCAATCCGCAAAATTTCTGTTGCATCTGAAAGTAGAAACTCGCCCGATTACAACGGTATGTGTAGTTTTCCCCTAGGCCGTTCCAGTTATTCGTTTCGAGCATCAGAACTGCGAAAATATTGAGTTTCTCAAGCGTTTCTTACCTCCAAACTGCCATATCTCGCGAACGGATTGACAAATCCGCAAAATTTCTGTTGCATTTGAAAGTAGAAACTCGCCCGATTACAACGGTATGCGCACTTTTCCCCTAGGCGGTTCTAGTTATTCGTTTCGAGCATCAGAACTGCGAAAATTTTGAGTTTCTCAAGCGTTTCTTACCTCCAAACTGCCACATCTCGCGAACGGATCGACCAATCCGCAACATTTCTGTTGCATCTGAAAGTAGAAACTCGCCCGATTACAACGGTATGTGTAGTTTTCCCCTAGGCCGTTCCAGTTATTCGTTTCGAGCATCAGAACTGCGAAAATTTTGAGTTTCTCAAGCGTTTCTTACCTCCAAACTGCCATATCTCGCGAACGGATTGACCAATCCGCAAAATTTCTGTTGCATCTGAAAGTAGAAACTCGCCCGATTACAACGGTATGCGTACTTCTTCCCTTGGCCGTTCTAGTCATTCGTTTCGAGCATCAGAACTGCGAGAATTTTGAGTTTCTCAAGCGTTTCTTATCTCCAAACTGCCATATCTCGCGAACGGATTGACCAATCCGCAAAATTTCTGTTGCATCTGAAAGTAGAAACTCGCCAGATTACAACGGTATGTGTAGTTTTCCCCTAGGCCGTTCCAGTTATTCGTTTCGAGCATCAGAACTGCGAAAATATTGAGTTTCTCAAGCGTTTCTTACATCCAAACTGCCATATCTCGCGAACGGATTGACAAATCCGCAAAATTTCTGTTGCATTTGAAAGTAGAAACTCGCCCGATTACAACGGTATGCGCACTTTTCCCCTAGGCGGTTCTAGTTATTCGTTTCGAGCATCAGAACTGCGAAAATTTTGAGTTTCTCAAGCGTTTCTTACCTCCAAACTGCCACATCTCGCGAACGGATCGACCAATCCGCAAAATTTCTGTTGCATCTGAAAGTAGAAACTCGCCCGATTACAACGGTATGTGTAGTTTTCCCCTAGGCCGTTCCAGTTATTCGTTTCGAGCATCAGAACTGCGAAAATTTTGAGTTTCTCAAGCGTTTCTTACCTCCAAACTGCCATATCTCGCGAACGGATTGACCAATCCGAAAATTTCTGTTGCATCTGAAAGTAGAAACTCGCCCGATTACAACGGTATGTGTAGTTTTCCCCTAGGCCGTTCCAGTTATTCGTTTCGAGCATCAGAACTGCGAAAATATTGAGTTTCTCAAGCGTTTCTTACCTCCAAACTGCCATATCTCGCGAACGGATTGACAAATCCGCAAAATTTCTGTTGCATTTGAAAGTAGAAACTCGCCCGATTACAACGGTATGCGCACTTTTCCCCTAGGCGGTTCTAGTTATTCGTTTCGAGCATCAGAACTGCGAAAATTTTGAGTTTCTCAAGCGTTTCTTACTTCCAAACTGCCATATCTCGCGAACGGATTGACCAATCCGCAAAATTTCTGTTGCATCTGAAAGTAGAAACTCGCCCGATTACAACGGTATGTGTTGTTTTCCCCTAGACCGTTCCAGTTATTCATTTCGAGCATCAGAACTGCGAAAATTTAGAGTTTCTAAAGCGTTCCTTATATCCAAACTGCCATATCTCGCGAACGGATTGATCAATCCGCAAAATTTCTGTTGCATCTGAAAGTAGAAACTCGCTCGATTACAACGGTATGCGTACTTCTCCCCTTGGCCGTTCTAGTCATTCGTTTCGAGCATCAGAACTGCGAGAATTTTGAGTTTCTCAAGCGTTTCTTACCTCCAAACTGCCACATCTCGCGAACGGATCGACCAATCCGCAAAATTTCTGTTGCATCTGAAAGTAGAAACTCACCCGATTACAACGGTATGTGTAGTTTTCCCCTAGGCCTTTCTAGTTATTCGTGTCGAGCATCAGAACTTTGAAAATTTTGAGTTTCTCAAGCGTTTCTTACCTCCAAACTGCCATATCTCGCGAACGGATTGACCAATCCGCAAAATTTCTGTTGCAACTGAAAGTAGAAACTCGCCCGATTACAACGGTATGTGTAGTTTTCCCCTAGGCCGTTCTAGTTATTCGTTTCGAGCATCAGAACTGCGAAAATTTTGAGTTTCTCAAGCGTTTCTTACCTCCAAACTGCCATATCTCGCGAACGGATTGACCAATCCGCAAAATTTCTGTTGCATCTGAAAGTAGAAACTCGCCCGATTACAACGGTAGGTGTAGTTTTCCCCTAGGCCGTTCTAGTTATTCGTTTCGAGCATCAGAACTGCGAAAATTTTGAGTTTCTCAAGCGTTTCTTACTTCCAAACTGTCACATCTCGCGAACGGATCGACCAATCCGCCAAATTTCTGTTGCATCTGAAAGTAGAACTCGCCCGATTACAACGGTATGCGCACTTTTCCCCTAGCCGGTTCTAGTCATTCGTTTCGAGCATCAGAACTGCGAAAATTTTGAGTTTCTCAAGCGTTTCTTATCTCCAAACTGCCATATCTCGCGAACGGATTGACCAATCCGCAAAATTTCTGTTGCATCTGAAAGTAGAAACTCGCCCGATTACAACGGTATGTGTAGTTTTCCCCGAGGCCGTTCTAGTTATTCGTTTCGAGCATCAGAACTGCGAAAATTTTGAGTTTCTCAAGCGTTTCTTAATTCCAAACTACCACATCTCGCGAACGGATTGACCAATGCGCAAAATTTCTGTTGCATCTGAAAGTAGAAACTCGCCCGATTACAACGGTATGTGTAGTTTTCCCCTAGGCCGTTCCAGTTATTCGTTTCGAGCATCAGAACTGCGAAAATTTTGAGTTTCTCAAGCGTTTCTTACCTCCAAACTGCCATATCTCGCGAACGGATTGACCAATCCGCAAAATTTCTGTTGCATCTGAAAGTAGAAACTCGCCCGATTACAACGGTATGCGCACTTTTCCCCTAGGCGGTTCTAGTTATTCGTTTCGAGCATCAGAACTGCGAAAATTTTGAGTTTCTCAAGCGTTTCTTATCTCCAAACTGCCATATCTCGCGAACGGATTGATCAATCCGCCAAATTTCTGTTGCATCTGAAAGTAGAACTTGCCCGATTACAACGGTATGCGCACTTTTCCCCTAGCCGGTTCTAGTCATTCGTTTCGAGCATCAGAACTGCGAATATTTTGAGTTTCTCAAGCGTTTCTTACCTCCAAACTGCCATATCTCGCGAACGGATTGACCAATCCGCAAAATTTCTGTTGCATCTGAACGTAGAAACTCGCCCGATTACAACGGTAGGTGTAGTTTTCCCCTAGGCCTTTCTAGTTATTCGTTTCGAGCATCAGAACTGCGAAAATTTTGAGTTTCTGAAGCGTTTCTTACATCCAAACTGCCATATCTCGCGAACGGATTGACCAATCCGCAAAATTTCTGTTGCATCTGAAAGTAGAAACTCGCCCGATTACAACGGTATGCGCACTTTTCCCCTAGGCCGTTCTAGTTATTCGTGTCGAGCATTAGAACTGCGAAAATTTTGAGTTTCTCAAGCGTTTCTTACATCCAAACTGCCATATCTCGCGAACGGATTGACCAATCCGCAAAATTTCTGTTGCATCTGAAAGTAGAAACTCGCCCGATTACAACGGTATGCGCACTTTTCCCCTAGGCGGTTCTAGTTATTCGTTTCGAGCATCAGAACTGCGAAAATTTTGAGTTTCTCAAGCGTTTCTTATCTCCAAACTGCCATATCTCGCGAACGGATTGATCAATCCGCCAAATTTCTGTTGCATCTGAAAGTAGAACTCGCCCGATTACAACGGTATGCGCACTTTTCCCCTAGCCGGTTCTAGTCATTCGTTTCGAGCATCAGAACTGCGAAAATTTTGAGTTTCTCAAGCGTTTCTGACCTCCAAACTGCCATATCTCGCGAACGGATTGACCAATCCGCAAAATTTCTGTTCCATCTGAAAGTAGAAATTCGCCCGATTACAACGGTAGGTGTAGCTTTCCCCTAGGCCGTTCTAGTTATTCGTTTCGAGCATCAGAACTGCGAAAATTTTCAGTTTCTCAAGCGTTTCTTACTTCCAAACTGCCACATCTCGCGAACGGATAGGCCAATCGGCAAAATTTCTGTTGCATTTGAAAGTAGAAACTCGCCCGATTACAACGGTATGCGCACTTTTCCCCTAGGCGGTTCGAGTTATTCGTTTCGAGCATCAGAACTGCGAAAATTTTGAGTTTCTCAAGCGTTTCTTACCTACAAACTGCCATATCTCGCGAACGGATTGACCAATCCGCAAAATTTCTGTTGCATCTGAAAATAGAAACTCGCCCGATTACAACGGTATGCGTACTTCTCCCCTTGGCCGTTCTAGTCATTCGTTTCGAGCTTCAGAACTGCGAGAATTTTGAGTTTCTCAAGCGTTTCTTATCTCCAAACTGCCATATCTCGCGACCGGATTGACCAATCCGCAAAATTTCAGTTGCATCTGAAAGTAGAAACTCGCCAGATTACAACGGTATGTGTAGTTTTCCCCTAGGCCGTTCCAGTTATTCGTTTCGAGCATCAGAACTGCGAAAATATTGAGTTTCTCAAGCGTTTCTTACCTCCAAACTGCCATATCTCGCGAACGGATTGACAAATCCGCAAAATTTCTGTTGCATTTGAAAGTAGAAACTCGCCCGATTACAACGGTATGCGCACTTTTCCCCTAGGCGGTTCTAGTTATTCGTTTCGAGCATCAGAACTGCGAAAATTTTGAGTTTCTCAAGCGTTTCTTACCTCCAAACTGCCACATCTCGCGAACGGATCGACCAATCCGCAAAATTTCTGTTGCATCTGAAAGTAGAAACTCGCCCGATTACAACGGTATGTGTAGTTTTCCCCTAGGCCGTTCCAGTTATTCGTTTCGAGCATCAGAACTGCGAAAATTTTGAGTTTCTCAAGCGTTTCTTACCTCCAAACTGCCATATCTCGCGAACGGATTGACCAATCCGAAAATTTCTGTTGCATCTGAAAGTAGAAACTCGCCCGATTACAACGGTATGTGTAGTTTTCCCCTAGGCCGTTCCAGTTATTCGTTTCGAGCATCAGAACTGCGAAAATATTGAGTTTCTCAAGCGTTTCTTACCTCCAAACTGCCATATCTCGCGAACGGATTGACAAATCCGCAAAATTTCTGTTGCATTTGAAAGTAGAAACTCGCCCGATTACAACGGTATGCGCACTTTTCCCCTAGGCGGTTCTAGTTATTCGTTTCGAGCATCAGAACTGCGAAAATTTTGAGTTTCTCAAGCGTTTCTTACTTCCAAACTGCCATATCTCGCGAACGGATTGACCAATCCGCAAAATTTCTGTTGCATCTGAAAGTAGAAACTCGCCCGATTACAACGGTATGTGTTGTTTTCCCCTAGACCGTTCCAGTTATTCATTTCGAGCATCAGAACTGCGAAAATTTAGAGTTTCTAAAGCGTTCCTTATATCCAAACTGCCATATCTCGCGAACGGATTGATCAATCCGCAAAATTTCTGTTGCATCTGAAAGTAGAAACTCGCTCGATTACAACGGTATGCGTACTTCTCCCCTTGGCCGTTCTAGTCATTCGTTTCGAGCATCAGAACTGCGAGAATTTTGAGTTTCTCAAGCGTTTCTTACCTCCAAACTGCCACATCTCGCGAACGGATCGACCAATCCGCAAAATTTCTGTTGCATCTGAAAGTAGAAACTCACCCGATTACAACGGTATGTGTAGTTTTCCCCTAGGCCTTTCTAGTTATTCGTGTCGAGCATCAGAACTTTGAAAATTTTGAGTTTCTCAAGCGTTTCTTACCTCCAAACTGCCATATCTCGCGAACGGATTGACCAATCCGCAAAATTTCTGTTGCAACTGAAAGTAGAAACTCGCCCGATTACAACGGTATGTGTAGTTTTCCCCTAGGCCGTTCTAGTTATTCGTTTCGAGCATCAGAACTGCGAAAATTTTGAGTTTCTCAAGCGTTTCTTACCTCCAAACTGCCATATCTCGCGAACGGATTGACCAATCCGCAAAATTTCTGTTGCATCTGAAAGTAGAAACTCGCCCGATTACAACGGTAGGTGTAGTTTTCCCCTAGGCCGTTCTAGTTATTCGTTTCGAGCATCAGAACTGCGAAAATTTTGAGTTTCTCAAGCGTTTCTTACTTCCAAACTGTCACATCTCGCGAACGGATCGACCAATCCGCCAAATTTCTGTTGCATCTGAAAGTAGAACTCGCCCGATTACAACGGTATGCGCACTTTTCCCCTAGCCGGTTCTAGTCATTCGTTTCGAGCATCAGAACTGCGAAAATTTTGAGTTTCTCAAGCGTTTCTTATCTCCAAACTGCCATATCTCGCGAACGGATTGACCAATCCGCAAAATTTCTGTTGCATCTGAAAGTAGAAACTCGCCCGATTACAACGGTATGTGTAGTTTTCCCCGAGGCCGTTCTAGTTATTCGTTTCGAGCATCAGAACTGCGAAAATTTTGAGTTTCTCAAGCGTTTCTTATCTCCAAACTGCCATATCTCGCGAACGGATTGATCAATCCGCCAAATTTCTGTTGCATCTGAAAGTAGAACTTGCCCGATTACAACGGTATGCGCACTTTTCCCCTAGCCGGTTCTAGTCATTCGTTTCGAGCATCAGAACTGCGAATATTTTGAGTTTCTCAAGCGTTTCTTACCTCCAAACTGCCATATCTCGCGAACGGATTGACCAATCCGCAAAATTTCTGTTGCATCTGAACGTAGAAACTCGCCCGATTACAACGGTAGGTGTAGTTTTCCCCTAGGCCTTTCTAGTTATTCGTTTCGAGCATCAGAACTGCGAAAATTTTGAGTTTCTGAAGCGTTTCTTACATCCAAACTGCCATATCTCGCGAACGGATTGACCAATCCGCAAAATTTCTGTTGCATCTGAAAGTAGAAACTCGCCCGATTACAACGGTATGCGCACTTTTCCCCTAGGCCGTTCTAGTTATTCGTGTCGAGCATTAGAACTGCGAAAATTTTGAGTTTCTCAAGCGTTTCTTACATCCAAACTGCCATATCTCGCGAACGGATTGACCAATCCGCAAAATTTCTGTTGCATCTGAAAGTAGAAACTCGCCCGATTACAACGGTATGCGCACTTTTCCCCTAGGCGGTTCTAGTTATTCGTTTCGAGCATCAGAACTGCGAAAATTTTGAGTTTCTCAAGCGTTTCTTATCTCCAAACTGCCATATCTCGCGAACGGATTGATCAATCCGCCAAATTTCTGTTGCATCTGAAAGTAGAACTCGCCCGATTACAACGGTATGCGCACTTTTCCCCTAGCCGGTTCTAGTCATTCGTTTCGAGCATCAGAACTGCGAAAATTTTGAGTTTCTCAAGCGTTTCTGACCTCCAAACTGCCATATCTCGCGAACGGATTGACCAATCCGCAAAATTTCTGTTCCATCTGAAAGTAGAAATTCGCCCGATTACAACGGTAGGTGTAGCTTTCCCCTAGGCCGTTCTAGTTATTCGTTTCGAGCATCAGAACTGCGAAAATTTTCAGTTTCTCAAGCGTTTCTTACTTCCAAACTGCCACATCTCGCGAACGGATAGGCCAATCGGCAAAATTTCTGTTGCATTTGAAAGTAGAAACTCGCCCGATTACAACGGTATGCGCACTTTTCCCCTAGGCGGTTCGAGTTATTCGTTTCGAGCATCAGAACTGCGAAAATTTTGAGTTTCTCAAGCGTTTCTTACCTACAAACTGCCATATCTCGCGAACGGATTGACCAATCCGCAAAATTTCTGTTGCATCTGAAAATAGAAACTCGCCCGATTACAACGGTATGCGTACTTCTCCCCTTGGCCGTTCTAGTCATTCGTTTCGAGCTTCAGAACTGCGAGAATTTTGAGTTTCTCAAGCGTTTCTTATCTCCAAACTGCCATATCTCGCGACCGGATTGACCAATCCGCAAAATTTCAGTTGCATCTGAAAGTAGAAACTCGCCAGATTACAACGGTATGTGTAGTTTTCCCCTAGGCCGTTCCAGTTATTCGTTTCGAGCATCAGAACTGCGAAAATATTGAGTTTCTCAAGCGTTTCTTACCTCCAAACTGCCATATCTCGCGAACGGATTGACAAATCCGCAAAATTTCTGTTGCATTTGAAAGTAGAAACTCGCCCGATTACAACGGTATGCGCACTTTTCCCCTAGGCGGTTCTAGTTATTCGTTTCGAGCATCAGAACTGCGAAAATTTTGAGTTTCTCAAGCGTTTCTTACCTCCAAACTGCCACATCTCGCGAACGGATCGACCAATCCGCAAAATTTCTGTTGCATCTGAAAGTAGAAACTCGCCCGATTACAACGGTATGTGTAGTTTTCCCCTAGGCCGTTCCAGTTATTCGTTTCGAGCATCAGAACTGCGAAAATTTTGAGTTTCTCAAGCGTTTCTTACCTCCAAACTGCCATATCTCGCGAACGGATTGACCAATCCGAAAATTTCTGTTGCATCTGAAAGTAGAAACTCGCCCGATTACAACGGTATGTGTAGTTTTCCCCTAGGCCGTTCCAGTTATTCGTTTCGAGCATCAGAACTGCGAAAATATTGAGTTTCTCAAGCGTTTCTTACCTCCAAACTGCCATATCTCGCGAACGGATTGACAAATCCGCAAAATTTCTGTTGCATTTGAAAGTAGAAACTCGCCCGATTACAACGGTATGCGCACTTTTCCCCTAGGCGGTTCTAGTTATTCGTTTCGAGCATCAGAACTGCGAAAATTTTGAGTTTCTCAAGCGTTTCTTACTTCCAAACTGCCATATCTCGCGAACGGATTGACCAATCCGCAAAATTTCTGTTGCATCTGAAAGTAGAAACTCGCCCGATTACAACGGTATGTGTTGTTTTCCCCTAGACCGTTCCAGTTATTCATTTCGAGCATCAGAACTGCGAAAATTTAGAGTTTCTAAAGCGTTCCTTATATCCAAACTGCCATATCTCGCGAACGGATTGATCAATCCGCAAAATTTCTGTTGCATCTGAAAGTAGAAACTCGCTCGATTACAACGGTATGCGTACTTCTCCCCTTGGCCGTTCTAGTCATTCGTTTCGAGCATCAGAACTGCGAGAATTTTGAGTTTCTCAAGCGTTTCTTACCTCCAAACTGCCACATCTCGCGAACGGATCGACCAATCCGCAAAATTTCTGTTGCATCTGAAAGTAGAAACTCACCCGATTACAACGGTATGTGTAGTTTTCCCCTAGGCCTTTCTAGTTATTCGTGTCGAGCATCAGAACTTTGAAAATTTTGAGTTTCTCAAGCGTTTCTTACCTCCAAACTGCCATATCTCGCGAACGGATTGACCAATCCGCAAAATTTCTGTTGCAACTGAAAGTAGAAACTCGCCCGATTACAACGGTATGTGTAGTTTTCCCCTAGGCCGTTCTAGTTATTCGTTTCGAGCATCAGAACTGCGAAAATTTTGAGTTTCTCAAGCGTTTCTTACCTCCAAACTGCCATATCTCGCGAACGGATTGACCAATCCGCAAAATTTCTGTTGCATCTGAAAGTAGAAACTCGCCCGATTACAACGGTAGGTGTAGTTTTCCCCTAGGCCGTTCTAGTTATTCGTTTCGAGCATCAGAACTGCGAAAATTTTGAGTTTCTCAAGCGTTTCTTACTTCCAAACTGTCACATCTCGCGAACGGATCGACCAATCCGCCAAATTTCTGTTGCATCTGAAAGTAGAACTCGCCCGATTACAACGGTATGCGCACTTTTCCCCTAGCCGGTTCTAGTCATTCGTTTCGAGCATCAGAACTGCGAAAATTTTGAGTTTCTCAAGCGTTTCTTATCTCCAAACTGCCATATCTCGCGAACGGATTGACCAATCCGCAAAATTTCTGTTGCATCTGAAAGTAGAAACTCGCCCGATTACAACGGTATGTGTAGTTTTCCCCGAGGCCGTTCTAGTTATTCGTTTCGAGCATCAGAACTGCGAAAATTTTGAGTTTCTCAAGCGTTTCTTAATTCCAAACTACCACATCTCGCGAACGGATTGACCAATGCGCAAAATTTCTGTTGCATCTGAAAGTAGAAACTCGCCCGATTACAACGGTATGTGTAGTTTTCCCCTAGGCCGTTCCAGTTATTCGTTTCGAGCATCAGAACTGCGAAAATTTTGAGTTTCTCAAGCGTTTCTTACCTCCAAACTGCCATATCTCGCGAACGGATTGACCAATCCGCAAAATTTCTGTTGCATCTGAAAGTAGAAACTCGCCCGATTACAACGGTATGCGCACTTTTCCCCTAGGCGGTTCTAGTTATTCGTTTCGAGCATCAGAACTGCGAAAATTTTGAGTTTCTCAAGCGTTTCTTATCTCCAAACTGCCATATCTCGCGAACGGATTGATCAATCCGCCAAATTTCTGTTGCATCTGAAAGTAGAACTTGCCCGATTACAACGGTATGCGCACTTTTCCCCTAGCCGGTTCTAGTCATTCGTTTCGAGCATCAGAACTGCGAATATTTTGAGTTTCTCAAGCGTTTCTTACCTCCAAACTGCCATATCTCGCGAACGGATTGACCAATCCGCAAAATTTCTGTTGCATCTGAACGTAGAAACTCGCCCGATTACAACGGTAGGTGTAGTTTTCCCCTAGGCCTTTCTAGTTATTCGTTTCGAGCATCAGAACTGCGAAAATTTTGAGTTTCTGAAGCGTTTCTTACATCCAAACTGCCATATCTCGCGAACGGATTGACCAATCCGCAAAATTTCTGTTGCATCTGAAAGTAGAAACTCGCCCGATTACAACGGTATGCGCACTTTTCCCCTAGGCCGTTCTAGTTATTCGTGTCGAGCATTAGAACTGCGAAAATTTTGAGTTTCTCAAGCGTTTCTTACATCCAAACTGCCATATCTCGCGAACGGATTGACCAATCCGCAAAATTTCTGTTGCATCTGAAAGTAGAAACTCGCCCGATTACAACGGTATGCGCACTTTTCCCCTAGGCGGTTCTAGTTATTCGTTTCGAGCATCAGAACTGCGAAAATTTTGAGTTTCTCAAGCGTTTCTTATCTCCAAACTGCCATATCTCGCGAACGGATTGATCAATCCGCCAAATTTCTGTTGCATCTGAAAGTAGAACTCGCCCGATTACAACGGTATGCGCACTTTTCCCCTAGCCGGTTCTAGTCATTCGTTTCGAGCATCAGAACTGCGAAAATTTTGAGTTTCTCAAGCGTTTCTGACCTCCAAACTGCCATATCTCGCGAACGGATTGACCAATCCGCAAAATTTCTGTTCCATCTGAAAGTAGAAATTCGCCCGATTACAACGGTAGGTGTAGCTTTCCCCTAGGCCGTTCTAGTTATTCGTTTCGAGCATCAGAACTGCGAAAATTTTCAGTTTCTCAAGCGTTTCTTACTTCCAAACTGCCACATCTCGCGAACGGATAGGCCAATCGGCAAAATTTCTGTTGCATTTGAAAGTAGAAACTCGCCCGACTACAACGGTATGCGCACTTTTCCCCTAGGCGGTTCGAGTTATTCGTTTCGAGCATCAGAACTGCGAAAATTTTGAGTTTCTCAAGCGTTTCTTACCTACAAACTGCCATATCTCGCGAACGGATTGACCAATCCGCAAAATTTCTGTTGCATCTGAAAATAGAAACTCGCCCGATTACAACGGTATGCGTACTTCTCCCCTTGGCCGTTCTAGTCATTCGTTTCGAGCTTCAGAACTGCGAGAATTTTGAGTTTCTCAAGCGTTTCTTATCTCCAAACTGCCATATCTCGCGACCGGATTGACCAATCCGCAAAATTTCAGTTGCATCTGAAAGTAGAAACTCGCCAGATTACAACGGTATGTGTAGTTTTCCCCTAGGCCGTTCCAGTTATTCGTTTCGAGCATCAGAACTGCGAAAATATTGAGTTTCTCAAGCGTTTCTTACCTCCAAACTGCCATATCTCGCGAACGGATTGACAAATCCGCAAAATTTCTGTTGCATTTGAAAGTAGAAACTCGCCCGATTACAACGGTATGCGCACTTTTCCCCTAGGCGGTTCTAGTTATTCGTTTCGAGCATCAGAACTGCGAAAATTTTGAGTTTCTCAAGCGTTTCTTACCTCCAAACTGCCACATCTCGCGAACGGATCGACCAATCCGCAAAATTTCTGTTGCATCTGAAAGTAGAAACTCGCCCGATTACAACGGTATGTGTAGTTTTCCCCTAGGCCGTTCCAGTTATTCGTTTCGAGCATCAGAACTGCGAAAATTTTGAGTTTCTCAAGCGTTTCTTACCTCCAAACTGCCATATCTCGCGAACGGATTGACCAATCCGCAAAATTTCTGTTGCATCTGAAAGTAGAAACTCGCCCGAGTACAACGGTATGCGCACTTTTCCCCTAGGCGGTTCTAGTTATTCGTTTCGAGCATCAGAACTGCGAAAATTTTGAGTTTCTCAAGCGTTTCTTATCTCCAAACTGCCATATCTCGCGAACGGATTGATCAATCCGCCAAATTTCTGTTGCATCTGAAAGTAGAACTCGCCCGATTACAACGGTATGCGCACTTTTCCCCTAGGCGGTTCTAGTCATTCGTTTCGAGCATCAGAACTGCGAAAATTTTGAGTTTCTCAAGCGTTTCTGACCTCCAAACTGCCATATCTCGCGAACGAATTGACCAATCCGCAAAATTTCTGTTGCATCTGAAAATAGAAACTCGCCCGATTACAACGGTAGGTGTAGCTTTCCCCTAGGCCGTTCTAGTTATTCGTTTCGAGCATCAGAACTGCGAAAATTTTCAGTTTCTCAAGCGTTTCTTACTTCCAAACTGCCACATCTCGCGAACGGATCGACCAATCGGCAAAATTTCTGTTGCATCTGAAAGTAGAAACTCGCCCGATTACAACGGTGTGCGAACTTTGCCCCTAGGCCGTTCTAGTTATTCGTGTCGAGCATCAGAACTGCGAAAATTTTGAGTTTCTCAAGCGTTTCTTAAGTCCAAACTGCCATATCTCGCGAACGGATCGGCCAATCCGCAAAATTTCTGTTGCATCTGAAAGCAGAAACTCGCCCGATTACAACGGTATGCGCACTTTTCCCCTAGGCGGTTCTAGTTATTCGTTTCGAGCATCAGAACTGCGAAAATTTTGAGTTTCTCAAGCGTTTCTTACCTCCAAACTGCCATATCTCGCGAACGGATTGACCAATCCGCAAAATTTCTGTTGCATCTGACAGTAGAAACTCGCCCGATTACAACGGTAGGTGTAGTTTTCCCCTTGGCCGTTCTAGTCATTCGTTTCGAGCATCAGAACTGCGAGAATTTTGAGTTTCTCAAGCGTTTCTTATCTCCAAACTGCCATATCTCGCGAACGGATTGACCAATCCGCAAAATTTCTGTTGCATCTGAAAGTAGAAACTCGCCCGATTACAACGGTATGTGTAGTTTTCCCCTAGGCCGTTCCAGTTATTCGTTTCGAGCATCAGAACTGCGAAAATATTGAGTTTCTCAAGCGTTTCTTATCTCCAAACTGCCATATCTCGCGAACGGATTGATCAATCCGCCAAATTTCTGTTGCATCTGAAAGTAGAACTTGCCCGATTACAACGGTATGCGCACTTTTCCCCTAGCCGGTTCTAGTCATTCGTTTCGAGCATCAGAACTGCGAATATTTTGAGTTTCTCAAGCGTTTCTTACCTCCAAACTGCCATATCTCGCGAACGGATCGGCCAATCCGCAAAATTTCTGTTGCATCTGAAAGTAGAAACTCGCCCGATTACAACGGTATGCGTACTTCTCCCCTTGGCCGTTCTAGTCATTCGTTTCGAGCATCAGAACTGCGAGAATTTTGAGTTTCTCAAGCGTTTCTTATCTCCAAACTGCCATATCTCGCGAACGGATTGACCAATCCGCAAAATTTCTGTTGCATCTGAAAGTAGAAACTCGCCCGATTACAACGGTATGTGTAGTTTTCCACTAGGCCGTTCCAGTTATTCGTTTCGAGCATCAGAACTGCGAAAATATTGAGTTTCTCAAGCGTTTCTTATCTCCAAACTGCCATATCTCGCGAACGGATTGATCAATCCGCCAAATTTCTGTTGCATCTGAAAGTAGAACTTGCCCGATTACAACGGTATGCGCACTTTTCCCCTAGCCGGTTCTAGTCATTCGTTTCGAGCATCAGAACTGCGAATATTTTGAGTTTCTCAAGCGTTTCTTACCTCCAAACTGCCATATCTCGCGAACGGATTGACCAATCCGCTAAATTTCTGTTGCATCTGAAAGTAGAAACTCGCCCGATTACAACAGTAGGTGTAGTTTTCCCCTAGGCCTTTCTAGTTATTCGTTTCGAGCATCAGAACTGCGAAAATTTTGTGTTTCTGAAGCGTTTCTTACATCCAAACTGCCATATCTCGCGAACGGATTGACCAATCCGCAAAATTTCTGTTGCATCTGAAAGTAGAAACTCGCCCGATTACAACGGTATGCGCACTTTTCCCCTAGGCCGTTCAAGTTATTCGTGTCGAGCATTAGAACTGCGAAAATTTTGAGTTTCTCAAGCGTTTCTTACATCCAAACTGCCATATCTCGCGAACGGATTGACCAATCCGCAAAATTTCTGTTGCATCTGAAAGTAGAAACTCGCCCGATTTCAACGGTATGCGCACCTTTCCCCTAGGCGGTTCTAGTTATTCGTTTCGAGCATCAGAACTGCGAAAATTTTGAGTTTCTCAAGCGTTTCTTATCTCCAAACTGCCATATCTCGCGAACGGATTGATCAATCCGCCAAATTTCTGTTGCATCTGAAAGTAGAACTCGCCCGATTACAACGGTATGCGCACTTTTCCCCTAGCCGGTTCTAGTCATTCGTTTCGAGCATCAGAACTGCGAAAATTTTGAGTTTCTCAAGCGTTTCTGACCTCCAAACTGCCATATCTCGCGAACGGATTGACCAATCCGCAAAATTTCTGTTCCATCTGAAAGTAGAAACTCGCCCGATTACAACGGTAGGTGTAGCTTTCCCCTAGGCCGTTCTAGTTATTCGTTTCGAGCATCAGAACTGCGAAAATTTTCAGTTTCTCAAGCGTTTCTTACTTCCAAACTGCCACATCTCGCGAACGGATCGACCAATCGGCAAAATTTCTGTTGCATCTGAAAGTAGAAACTCGCCCGATTACAACGGTGTGCGAACTTTGCCCCTAGGCCGTTCTAGTTATTCGTGTCGAGCATCAGAACTGCGAAAATTTTGAGTTTCTCAAGCGTTTCTTAAGTCCAAACTGCCATATCTCGCGAACGGATCGGCCAATCCGCAAAATTTCTGTTGCATCTGAAAGTAGAAACACGCCCGATTACAACGGTATGCGCACTTTTCCCCTAGGCGGTTCTAGTTATTCGTTTCGAGCATCAGAACTGCGAAAATTTTGAGTTTCTCAAGCGTTTCTTACCTCCAAACTGCCATATCTCGCGAACGGATTGACCAATCCGCAAAATTTCTGTTGCATCTGAAAGTAGAAACTCGCCCGATTACAACGGTATGCGTACTTCTTCCCTTGGCCGTTCTAGTCATTCGTTTCGAGCATCAGAACTGCGAGAATTTTGAGTTTCTCAAGCGTTTCTTATCTCCAAACTGCCATATCTCGCGAACGGATTGACCAATCCGCAAAATTTCTGTTGCATCTGAAAGTAGAAACTCGCCAGATTACAACGGTATGTGTAGTTTTCCCCTAGGCCGTTCCAGTTATTCGTTTCGAGCATCAGAACTGCGAAAATATTGAGTTTCTCAAGCGTTTCTTACATCCAAACTGCCATATCTCGCGAACGGATTGACAAATCCGCAAAATTTCTGTTGCATTTGAAAGTAGAAACTCGCCCGATTACAACGGTATGCGCACTTTTCCCCTAGGCGGTTCTAGTTATTCGTTTCGAGCATCAGAACTGCGAAAATTTTGAGTTTCTCAAGCGTTTCTTACCTCCAAACTGCCACATCTCGCGAACGGATCGACCAATCCGCAAAATTTCTGTTGCATCTGAAAGTAGAAACTCGCCCGATTACAACGGTATGTGTAGTTTTCCCCTAGGCCGTTCCAGTTATTCGTTTCGAGCATCAGAACTGCGAAAATTTTGAGTTTCTCAAGCGTTTCTTACCTCCAAACTGCCATATCTCGCGAACGGATTGACCAATCCGCAAAATTTCTGTTGCATCTGAAAGTAGAAACTCGCCCGATTACAACGGTATGTGTAGTTTTCCCCTAGGCCGTTCCAGTTATTCGTTTCGAGCATCAGAACTGCGAAAATATTGAGTTTCTCAAGCGTTTCTTACCTCCAAACTGCCATATCTCGCGAACGGATTGACAAATCCGCAAAATTTCTGTTGCATTTGAAAGTAGAAACTCGCCCGATTACAACGGTATGCGCACTTTTCCCCTAGGCGGTTCTAGTTATTCGTTTCGAGCATCAGAACTGCGAAAATTTTGAGTTTCTCAAGCGTTTCTTACTTCCAAACTGCCATATCTCGCGAACGGATTGACCAATCCGCAAAATTTCTGTTGCATCTGAAAGTAGAAACTCGCCCGATTACAACGGTATGTGTAGTTTTCCCCTAGACCGTTCCAGTTATTCATTTCGAGCATCAGAACTGCGAAAATTTAGAGTTTCTAAAGCGTTCCTTATATCCAAACTGCCATATCTCGCGAACGGATTGATCAATCCGCAAAATTTCTGTTGCATCTGAAAGTAGAAACTCGCTCGATTACAACGGTATGCGTACTTCTCCCCTTGGCCGTTCTAGTCATTCGTTTCGAGCATCAGAACTGCGAGAATTTTGAGTTTCTCAAGCGTTTCTTACCTCCAAACTGCCACATCTCGCGAACGGATCGACCAATCCGCAAAATTTCTGTTGCATCTGAAAGTAGAAACTCACCCGATTACAACGGTATGTGTAGTTTTCCCCTAGGCCTTTCTAGTTATTCGTGTCGAGCATCAGAACTTTGAAAATTTTGAGTTTCTCAAGCGTTTCTTACCTCCAAACTGCCATATCTCGCGAACGGATTGACCAATCCGCAAAATTTCTGTTGCAACTGAAAGTAGAAACTCGCCCGATTACAACGGTATGTGTAGTTTTCCCCTAGGCCGTTCTAGTTATTCGTTTCGAGCATCAGAACTGCGAAAATTTTGAGTTTCTCAAGCGTTTCTTACCTCCAAACTGCCATATCTCGCGAACGGATTGACCAATCCGCAAAATTTCTGTTGCATCTGAAAGTAGAAACTCGCCCGATTACAACGGTAGGTGTAGTTTTCCCCTAGGCCGTTCTAGTTATTCGTTTCGAGCATCAGAACTGCGAAAATTTTGAGTTTCTCAAGCGTTTCTTACTTCCAAACTGTCACATCTCGCGAACGGATCGACCAATCCGCAAAATTTCTGTTGCATCTGAAAGTAGAAACTCGCCCGATTACAACGGTATGCGCTCTTTGCCTCTAGGCCGTTCTAGTTATTCGTGTCGAGCATCAGAACTGCGAAAATTTTGAGTTTCTCAAGCGTTTCTTACCTCCAAACTGCCATATCTCGCGAACGGATTGACCAATCCGCAAAATTTCTGTTGCATCTGAAAGTAGAAACTCGCCCGATTACAACGGTATGTGTAGTTTTCCCCTAGACCGTTCCAGTTATTCGTTTCGAGCATCAGAACTGCGAAAATTTTGAGTTTCTAAAGCGTTCCTTATATCCAAACTGCCATATCTCGCGAACGGATTGATCAAACCGCAAAATTTCTGTTGCATCTGAAAGTAGAAACTCGCCCGATTACAACGGTATGCGTACTTCTCCCCTTGGCCGTTCTAGTCATTCGTTTCGAGCATCAGAACTGCGAAAATTTTGAGTTTCTCAAGCGTTTCTTATCTCCAAACTGCCATATCTCGCGAACGGATTGACCAATCCGCAAAATTTCTGTTACATCTGAAAGTAGAAACTCGCCCGATTACAACGGTATGTGTAGTTTTCCCCTAGGCCGTTCTAGTTATTCGTTTCGAGCATCAGAACTGCGAAAATTTTGAGTTTCTCAAGCGTTTCTTAATTCCAAACTGCCACATCTCGCGAACGGATTGACAAATCCGCAAAATTTTTGTTGCATTTGAAAGCAGATACTCGCCCGATTAAAACGGTATGCGCACTTCTCCCCTAGGCCGTTCTAGTTATTCGTTTCGAGCATCAGAACTGCGAAAATTTTGAGTTTCTCAAGCGTTTCTTAATTCCAAACTGCCACATCTCGCGAACCGATCGACCAATCTGCAAAATTTCTGTTGCATCTGAAAGTAGAAACTCGCCCGATTACAAGGGTATGTGTAGTTTTCCCCTAGGCCGTTCTAGTTATTCCTTTCGAGCATCAGAACTGCGAAAATTTTGAGTTTCTCAAGCGTTTCTTAATTCCAAACTGCCACATCTCGCGAACGGATTGACCAATCCGCAAAATTTTTGTTGCATTTGAAAGTAGAAACTCGCCCGATTACAACGGTTTGCGCACTTTTCCCCTAGGCCGTTCTAGTTATTCGTTTCGAGCATCAGAACTGCGAAAATTTTGAGTTTCTCAAGCGTTTCTTAATTCCAAACTGCCACATCTCGCGAACCGATCGACCAATCTGCAAAATTTCTGCTGCATCTGTAAGTAGAAACTCGCCCGATTACAACGGTATGTGTAGTTTTCCCCTAGGCCGTTCCAGTTATTCGTTTCGAGCATCAGAACTGCGAAAATTTTGAGTTTCTCAAGCGTTTCTTACCTCCAAACTGCCATATCTCGCGAACGGATTGACAAATCCGCAAAATTTCTGTTGCATTTGAATGTAGAAACTCGCCCGATTACAACGGTATGCGCACTTTTCCCCTAGGCGGTTCTAGTTATTCGTTTCGAGCATCAGAACTGCGAAAATTTTGGGTTTCTCAAGCGTGTCTTACCTCCAAACTGCCATATCTCGCGAACGGATTGACCAATCCGCAAAATTTCTGTTGCATCTGAAAGTAGAAACTCGCCCGATTACAACGGTATGTGTAGTTCTCCCCTAGGCCGTTCTAGTTATTCGTTTCGAGCATCAGAACTGCGAAAATTTTGAGTTTCTCAAGCGTTTCTTAATTCCAAACTGCCACATCTCGCGAACGGATCGACCAATCCGCAAAATTTCTGTTGCATCTGAAAGTAGAAACTCGCCCGATTACAACGGTATGTGTAGTTTTCCCCTAGGCCGTTCTAGTTATTCGGGTCGAGCATCAGAACTGCTCAATTTTGAGTTTCTCAAGCGTTTCTTACTTCCAAACTGCCACATCTCGCGAACGGATCGACCAATCCGCAAAATTTCTGTTGCATCTGAAAGTAGAAAATCGCCCGATTACAACGGTATGCGTACTTCTCCCCTTGGCCGTTCTAGTCATTCGTTTCGAGCATCAGAACTGCGAAAATTTTGAGTTTCTCAAGCGTTTCTTATCTCTAAACTGCCATATCTCCCGAACGGATTGACCAATCCGCAAAATTTCTGTTGCATCTGAAAGTAGAAACTCGCCCGATTACAACGGTATGTGTAGTTTTCCCCTAGGCCGTTCCAGTTATTCGTTTCGAGCATCAGAACTGCGAAAATATTGAGTTTCTCAAGCGTTTCTTACCTCCAAACTGCCATATCTCGCGAACGGATTGACAAATCCGCAAAATTTCTGTTGCATTTGAATGTAGAAACTCGCCCGATTACAAAGGTATGCGCACTTTTCCCCTAGGCCGTTCCAGTTATTCGTTTCGAGCATCGAGTTTCTCTAGCGTTTCTTACCACCAAACTGCAAAATCTCGCGAACGGATTGACCAATCCGCAAAATTTCTGTTGCATTTGAAAGTAGAAACTCGCCCGATTACAACGGTATGCGCACTTTTCCCCTAGGCCGTTCTAGTTATTCGTTTCGAGCATCAGAACTGCGAAAATTTTGAGTTTCTCAAGCGTTTCTTACCTCCAAACTGCCATATCTCGCGAACGGATTGACCAATCCGCAAAATTTCTGTTGCATCTGAAAGTAGAAACTCGCCCGATTACAACGGTATGTGTAGTTCTCCCCTAGGCCGTCCTAGTTATTCGTTTCGAGCATCAGAACTGCGAAAATTTTGAGTTTCTCAAGCGTTTCTTACATCCAAACGGCCATATCTCGCGAACGGATTGACCAATCCGCAAAATTTCTGTTGCATCTGAAAATAGAAACTCGCCCGATTACAATGGTATGCGCACTTTTCCCCTAGGCGGTTCTAGTTATTCGTTTCGAGCATCAGAACTGCGAAAATTTTGAGTTTCTCAAGCGTTTCTTACCTCCAAACTGCCATATCTCGCGAACGGATTGACCAATCCGCAAAATTTCTGTTGCATCTGAAAGTAGAAACTCGCCCGATTACAACGGTATGTGTAGTTTTCCCCTAGGCCGTTCTAGTTATTCGTTTCGAGTATCAGAACTGCGAAAATTTTGAGTTTCTCAAGCGTTTCTTACTTCCAAACTGCCACATCTCGCGAACGGATCGACCAATCCGCAAAATTTCTGTTGCATCTGAAAGTAGAAACTCGCCCGATTACAACGGTATGCGCACTTTGCCTCTAGGCCGTTCTAGTTATTCGTGTCGAGCATCAGAACTGCTAAAATTTTGAGTTTCTCAAGCGTTTCTTAATTCCAAACTGCCACATCTCGCGAACGGATTGACCAATCTGCAAAATTTTTGTTGCAGTTGAAAGTAGAAACTCGCCCGATTACAACGGTATGTGTAGTTCTCCCCTAGGCCGTTCTAGTTATTCGTGTCGAGCATCAGAACTGCGAAAATTTTGAGTTTCTCAAGCGTTTCTTACCTCCAAACTGCCATATCTCGCGAACGGATTGACCAATCCGCAAAATTTCTGTTGCATCTGAAAGTAGAAACTCGCCCGATTACAACGGTATGTGTAGTTTTCCCCTAGACCGTTCCAGTTATTCGTTTCGAGCATCAGAACTGCGAAAATTTTGAGTTTCTAAAGCGTTCCTTATATCCAAACTGCCATATCTCGCGAACGGATTGATCAATCCGCAAAGTTTCTGTTGCATTTGAAAGTAGAAACTCGCCCGATTACAACGGTATGCGCACTTTCCCCTAGGCGGTTCTAGTTATTCGTTTCGAGCATCAGAACTGCGAAAATTTTGAGTTTCTCAAGCGTTTCTTACCTCCAAACTGCCATATCTCGCGAACGGATTGACAAATCCGCAAAATTTCTGTTGCATCTGAAAGTAGAAACTCGCCCGATTACAACGGTAGGTGTAGTTTTCCCCTAGGCCGTTCTAGTTATTCGTTTCGAGCATCAGAACTGCTCAATTTTGAGTTTCTCAAGCGTTTCTTACTTCCAAACTGCCACACCTCGCGAACGGATCGACCAATCCGCAAAATTTCTGTTGCATCTGAAAGTAGAAAATCGCCCGATTACAACGGTATGCGCACTTTTCCCCTAGGCCGTTCTAGTTATTCGTTTCGAGCATCAGAACTGCGAAAATTTTGGGTTTCTCAAGCGTGTCTTACCTCCAAACTGCCATATCTCGCGAACGGATTGACCAATCCGCAAAATTTCTGTTGCATCTGAAAGTAGAAACTCGCCCGATTACAACGGTATGTGTAGTTCTCCCCTAGGCCGTTCTAGTTATTCGTTTCGAGCATCAGAACTGCGAAAATTTTGAGTTTCTCAAGCGTTTCTTAATTCCAAACTGCCACATCTCGCGAACGGATCGACCAATCCGCAAAATTTCTGTTGCATCTGAAAGTAGAAACTCGCCCGATTACAACGGTATGTGTAGTTTTCCCCTAGGCCGTTCTAGTTATTCGGGTCGAGCATCAGAACTGCGAAAATTTTGAGTTTCTCAAGCGTTTCTTACCTCCAAACTGCCATATCTCGCCAACGGATTGACCAATCCGCAAAATTTCTGTTGCATCTGAAAGTAGAAACTCGCCCGATTACAACGGTATGTGTAGTTTTCCCCTAGACCGTTCCAGTTATTCGTTTCGAGCATCAGAACTGCGAAAATTTTGAGTTTCTAAAGCGTTCCTTATATCCAAACTGCCATATCTCGCGAACGGATTGATCAATCCGCAAAATTTCTGTTGCATCTGAAACTAGAAACTCGCCCGATTACAACGGTATGCGTACTTCTCCCCTTGGCCGTTCTAGTCATTCGTTTCGAGCATCAGAACTGCGAAAATTTTGAGTTTCTCAAGCGTTTCTTATCTCTAAACTGCCATATCTCCCGAACGGATTGACCAATCCGCAAAATTTCTGTTGCATCTGAAAGTAGAAACTCGCCCGATTACAACGGTATGTGTAGTTTTCCCCTAGGCCGTTCCAGTTATTCGTTTCGAGCATCAGAACTGCGAAAATATTGAGTTTCTCAAGCGTTTCTTACCTCCAAACTGCCATATCTCGCGAACGGATTGACAAATCCGCAAAATTTCTGTTGCATTTGAATGTAGAAACTCGCCCGATTACAAAGGTATGCGCACTTTTCCCCTAGGCCGTTCCAGTTATTCGTTTCGAGCATCGAGTTTCTCTAGCGTTTCTTACCACCAAACTGCAAAATCTCGCGAACGGATTGACCAATCCGCAAAATTTCTGTTGCATTTGAAAGTAGAAACTCGCCCGATTACAACGGTATGCGCACTTTTCCCCTAGGCCGTTCTAGTTATTCGTTTCGAGCATCAGAACTGCGAAAATTTTGAGTTTCTCAAGCGTTTCTTACCTCCAAACTGCCATATCTCGCGAACGGATTGACCAATCCGCAAAATTTCTGTTGCATCTGAAAGTAGAAACTCGCCCGATTACAACGGTATGCGCACTTTTCCCCTAGGCGGTTCTAGTTATTCGTTTCGAGCATCAGAACTGCGAAAATTTTGAGTTTCTCAAGCGTTTCTTACCTCCAAACTGCCATATCTCGCGAACGGATTGACCAATCCGCAAAATTTCTGTTGCATCTGAAAGTAGAAACTCGCCCGATTACAACGGTATGTGTAGTTTTCCCCTAGGCCGTTCTAGTTATTCGTTTCGAGTATCAGAACTGCGAAAATTTTGAGTTTCTCAAGCGTTTCTTACTTCCAAACTGCCACATCTCGCGAACGGATCGACCAATCCGCAAAATTTCTGTTGCATCTGAAAGTAGAAACTCGCCCGATTACAACGGTATGCGCACTTTGCCTCTAGGCCGTTCTAGTTATTCGTGTCGAGCATCAGAACTGCGAAAATTTTGAGTTTCTCAAGCGTTTCTTAATTCCAAACTGCCACATCTCGCGAACGGATTGACCAATCTGCAAAATTTTTGTTGCAGTTGAAAGTAGAAACTCGCCCGATTACAACGGTATGTGTAGTTCTCCCCTAGGCCGTTCTAGTTATTCGTGTCGAGCATCAGAACTGCGAAAATTTTGAGTTTCTCAAGCGTTTCTTACCTCCAAACTGCCATATCTCGCGAACGGATTGACCAATCCGCAAAATTTCTGTTGCATCTGAAAGTAGAAACTCGCCCGATTACAACGGTATGTGTAGTTTTCCCCTAGACCGTTCCAGTTATTCGTTTCGAGCATCAGAACTGCGAAAATTTTGAGTTTCTAAAGCGTTCCTTATATCCAAACTGCCATATCTCGCGAACGGATTGATCAATCCGCAAAGTTTCTGTTGCATTTGAAAGTAGAAACTCGCCCGATTACAACGGTATGCGCACTTTTCCCCTAGGCGGTTCTAGTTATTCGTTTCGAGCATCAGAACTGCGAAAATTTTGAGTTTCTCAAGCGTTTCTTACCTCCAAACTGCCATATCTCGCGAACGGATTGACAAATCCGCAAAATTTCTGTTGCATCTGAAAGTAGAAACTCGCCCGATTACAACGGTAGGTGTAGTTTTCCCCTAGGCCGTTCTAGTTATTCGTTTCGAGCATCAGAACTGCTCAATTTTGAGTTTCTCAAGCGTTTCTTACTTCCAAACTGCCACATCTCGCGAACGGATCGACCAATCCGCAAAATTTCTGTTGCATCTGAAAGTAGAAAATCGCCCGATTACAACGGTATGCGCACTTTTCCCCTAGGCCGTTCTAGTTATTCGTTTCGAGCATCAGAACTGCGAAAATTTTGAGTTTCTCAAGCGTTTCTTACTTCCAAACTGCCACATCTCGCGAACGGATCGACCAATCCGCAAAATTTCTGTTGCATCTGAAAGTAGAAACTCGCCCGATTACAACGGTATGCGCACTTTTCCCCTAGGCCGTTCTAGTTATTCGTTTCGAGCATCAGAACTGCGAAAATTTTGAGTTTCTCAAGCGTTTCTTACCTCCAAACTGCCATATCTCGCGAACGGATTGACCAATTCGCATAATTTCCGTTGCATCTGAAAGTAGAAACTCGCCCGATTACAACGGTATGCGCACTTTTCCCCTAGGCCGTTCTAGTTATTCGTTTCGAGCATCAGAACTGCGAAAATTTTGGGTTTCTCAAGCGTGTCTTACCTCCAAACTGCCATATCTCGCGAACGGATTGACCAATCCGCAAAATTTCTGTTGCATCTGAAAGTAGAAACTCGCCCGATTACAACGGTATGTGTAGTTCTCCCCTAGGCCGTTCTAGTTATTCGTTTCGAGCATCAGAACTGCGAAAATTTTGAGTTTCTCAAGCGTTTCTTAATTCCAAACTGCCACATCTCGCGAACGGATCGACCAATCCGCAAAATTTCTGTTGCATCTGAAAGTAGAAACTCGCCCGATTACAACGGTATGTGTAGTTTTCCCCTAGGCCGTTCTAGTTATTCGGGTCGAGCATCAGAACTGCGAAAATTTTGAGTTTCTCAAGCGTTTCTTACCTCCAAACTGCCATATCTCGCCAACGGATTGACCAATCCGCAAAATTTCTGTTGCATCTGAAAGTAGAAACTCGCCCGATTACAACGGTATGTGTAGTTTTCCCCTAGACCGTTCCAGTTATTCGTTTCGAGCATCAGAACTGCGAAAATTTTGAGTTTCTAAAGCGTTCCTTATATCCAAACTGCCATATCTCGCGAACGGATTGATCAATCCGCAAAATTTCTGTTGCATCTGAAACTAGAAACTCGCCCGATTACAACGGTATGCGTACTTCTCCCCTTGGCCGTTCTAGTCATTCGTTTCGAGCATCAGAACTGCGAAAATTTTGAGTTTCTCAAGCGTTTCTTATCTCTAAACTGCCATATCTCCCGAACGGATTGACCAATCCGCAAAATTTCTGTTGCATCTGAAAGTAGAAACTCGCCCGATTACAACGGTATGTGTAGTTTTCCCCTAGGCCGTTCCAGTTATTCGTTTCGAGCATCAGAACTGCGAAAATATTGAGTTTCTCAA
This sequence comes from Ptiloglossa arizonensis, assembly GCF_051014685.1. Taxonomy (NCBI): domain Eukaryota; kingdom Metazoa; phylum Arthropoda; class Insecta; order Hymenoptera; family Colletidae; genus Ptiloglossa; species Ptiloglossa arizonensis. The sequence continues at coordinate 278,323 of NW_027478446.1, read as the reverse complement.
GCGTTTCTTACCTCCAAACTGCCATATCTCGCGAACGGATTGACAAATCCGCAAAATTTCTGTTGCATTTGAATGTAGAAACTCGCCCGATTACAAAGGTATGCGCACTTTTCCCCTAGGCCGTTCCAGTTATTCGTTTCGAGCATCGAGTTTCTCTAGCGTTTCTTACCACCAAACTGCAAAATCTCGTGAACGGATTGACCAATCCGCAAAATTTCTGTTGCATTTGAAAGTAGAAACTCGCCCGATTACAACGGTATGCGCACTTTTCCCCTAGGCCGTTCTAGTTATTCGTTTCGAGCATCAGAACTGCGAAAATTTTGAGTTTCTCAAGCGTTTCTTACCTCCAAACTGCCATATCTCGCGAACGGATTGACCAATCCGCAAAATTTCTGTTGCATCTGAAAGTAGAAACTCGCCCGATTACAACGGTATGTGTAGTTCTCCCCTAGGCCGTCCTAGTTATTCGTTTCGAGCATCAGAACTGCGAAAATTTTGAGTTTCTCAAGCGTTTCTTACATCCAAACGGCCATATCTCGCGAACGGATTGACCAATCCGCAAAATTTCTGTTGCATCTGAAAATAGAAACTCGCCCGATTACAACGGTATGCGCACTTTTCCCCTAGGCGGTTCTAGTTATTCGTTTCGAGCATCAGAACTGCGAAAATTTTGAGTTTCTCAAGCGTTTCTTACCTCCAAACTGCCATATCTCGCGAACGGATTGACCAATCCGCAAAATTTCTGTTGCATCTGAAAGTAGAAACTCGCCCGATTACAACGGTATGTGTAGTTTTCCCCTAGGCCGTTCTAGTTATTCGTTTCGAGTATCAGAACTGCGAAAATTTTGAGTTTCTCAAGCGTTTCTTACTTCCAAACTGCCACATCTCGCGAACGGATCGACCAATCCGCAAAATTTCTGTTGCATCTGAAAGTAGAAACTCGCCCGATTACAACGGTATGCGCACTTTGCCTGTAGGCCGTTCTAGTTATTCGTGTCGAGCATCAGAACTGCGAAAATTTTGAGTTTCTCAAGCGTTTCTTAATTCCAAACTGCCACATCTCGCGAACGGATTGACCAATCTGCAAAATTTTTGTTGCAGTTGAAAGTAGAAACTCGCCCGATTACAACGGTATGTGTAGTTCTCCCCTAGGCCGTTCTAGTTATTCGTGTCGAGCATCAGAACTGCGAAAATTTTGAGTTTCTCAAGCGTTTCTTACCTCCAAACTGCCATATCTCGCGAACGGATTGACCAATCCGCAAAATTTCTGTTGCATCTGAAAGTAGAAACTCGCCCGATTACAACGGTATGTGTAGTTTTCCCCTAGACCGTTCCAGTTATTCGTTTCGAGCATCAGAACTGCGAAAATTTTGAGTTTCTAAAGCGTTCCTTATATCCAAACTGCCATATCTCGCGAACGGATTGATCAATCCGCAAAGTTTCTGTTGCATTTGAAAGTAGAAACTCGCCCGATTACAACGGTATGCGCACTTTTCCCCTAGGCGGTTCTAGTTATTCGTTTCGAGCATCAGAACTGCGAAAATTTTGAGTTTCTCAAGCGTTTCTTACCTCCAAACTGCCATATCTCGCGAACGGATTGACAAATCCGCAAAATTTCTGTTGCATCTGAAAGTAGAAACTCGCCCGATTACAACGGTAGGTGTAGTTTTCCCCTAGGCCGTTCTAGTTATTCGTTTCGAGCATCAGAACTGCTCAATTTTGAGTTTCTCAAGCGTTTCTTACTTCCAAACTGCCACATCTCGCGAACGGATCGACCAATCCGCAAAATTTCTGTTGCATCTGAAAGTAGAAAATCGCCCGATTACAACGGTATGCGCACTTTTCCCCTAGGCCGTTCTAGTTATTCGTTTCGAGCATCAGAACTGCGAAAATTTTGAGTTTCTCAAGCGTTTCTTACCTCCAAACTGCCATATCTCGCGAACGGATTGACCAATTCGCATAATTTCCGTTGCATCTGAAATTAGAAACTCGCCCGATTACAACGGTATGCGCACTTTTCCCCTAGGCCGTTCTAGTTATTCGTTTCGAGCATCAGAACTGCGAAAATTTTGAGTTTCTCAAGCGTTTCTTAATTCCAAACTGCCACATCTCGCGAACGGATCGACCAATCCGCAAAATTTCTGTTGCATCTGAAAGTAGAAACTCGCCCGATTACAACGGTATGTGTAGTTTTCCCCTAGGCCGTTCTAGTTATTCGTGTCGAGCATCAGAACTGCGAAAATTTTGAGTTTCTCAAGCGTTTCTTACCTCCAAACTGCCATATCTCGCCAACGGATTGACCAATCCGCAAAATTTCTGTTGCATCTGAAAGTAGAAACTCGCCCGATTACAACGGTATGTGTAGTTTTCCCCTAGACCGTTCCAGTTATTCGTTTCGAGCATCAGAACTGCGAAAATTTTGAGTTTCTAAAGCGTTCCTTATATCCAAACTGCCATATCTCGCGAACGGATTGATCAATCCGCAAAATTTCTGTTGCATCTGAAAGTAGAAACTCGCCCGATTACAACGGTATGCGTACTTCTCCCCTTGGCCGTTCTAGTCATTCGTTTCGAGCATCAGAACTGCGAAAATTTTGAGTTTCTCAAGCGTTTCTTATCTCTAAACTGCCATATCTCCCGAACGGATTGACCAATCCGCAAAATTTCTGTTGCATCTGAAAGTAGAAACTCGCCCGATTACAACGGTATGTGTAGTTTTCCCCTAGGCCGTTCCAGTTATTCGTTTCGAGCATCAGAACTGCGAAAATATTGAGTTTCTCAAGCGTTTCTTACCTCCAAACTGCCATATCTCGCGAACGGATTGCTCAATCCGCAAAATTTCTGTTGCATCTGAAAGTAGAAACTCGCCCGATTACAACGGTATGCGTACTTCTCCCCTTGGCCGTTCTAGTCATTCGTTTCGAGCATCAGAACTGCGAAAATTTTGAGTTTCTCAAGCGTTTCTTATCTCTAAACTGCCATATCTCGCGAACGGATTGACCAATCCGCAAAATTTCTGTTGCATCTGAAAGTAGAAACTCGCCCGATTACAAGGGTATGTGTAGTTTTCCCTTAGGCCGTTCTAGTTATTCCTTTCGAGCATCAGAACTGCGAAAATTTTGAGTTTCTCAAGCGTTTCTTAATTCCAAACTGCCACATCTCGCGAACGGATTGACCAATCCGCAAAATTTTTGTTGCATTTGAAAGTAGAAACTCGCCCGATTACAACGGTATGCGCACTTTTCCCCTAGACCGTTCTAGTTATTCGTTTCGAGCATCAGAACTGCGAAAATTTTGAGTTTCTCAAGCGTTTCTTAATTCCAAACTGCCACATCTCGCGAACCGATCGACCAATCTGCAAAATTTCTGCTGCATCTGTAAGTAGAAACTCGCCCGATTACAACGGTATGTGTAGTTTTCCCCTAGGACGTTCCAGTTATTCGTTTCGAGCATCAGAACTGCGAAAATTTTGAGTTTCTCTAGCGTTTCTTACCTCCAAACTGCCATATCTCGTGAACGGATTGACAAATCCGCAAAATTTCTGTTGCATCTGAAAGTAGAAACTCGCCCGATTACAACGGTATGCGTACTTCTCCCCTTGGCCGTTCTAGTCATTCGTTTCGAGCATCAGAACTGCGAAAATTTTGAGTTTCTCAAGCGTTTCTTATCTCTAAACTGCCATATCTCGCGAACGGATTGACCAATCCGCAAAATTTCTGTTGCATCTGAAAGTAGAAACTCGCCCGATTACAACGGTATGTGTAGTTTTCCCCTAGACCGTTCTAGTTATTCGTTTCGAGCATCAGAACTGCGAAAATTTTGAGTTTCTCAAGCGTTTCTTAATTCCAAACTGCCACATCTCGCGAACGGATTGACCAATCCGCAAAATTTTTGTTGCATTTGAAAGTAGAAACTCGCCCGATTACAAAGGTATGCGCACTTTTCCCCTAGGCCGTTCCAGTTATTCGTTTCGAGCATCGAGTTTCTCTAGCGTTTCTTACCACCAAACTGCCATATCTCGCGAACGAATTGACCAATCCGCAAAATTTCTGTTGCATTTGAAAGTAGAAACTCGCCCGATTACAACGGTATGCGCACTTTTCCCCTAGGCCGTTCTAGTTATTCGTTTCGAGCATCAGAACTGCGAAAATTTTGAGTTTCTCAAGCGTTTCTTAATTCCAAACTGCCACATCTCGCGAACGGATCGACCAATCCGCAAAATTTCTGTTGCATCTGAAAGTAGAAACTCGCCCGATTACAACGGTATGTGTAGTTTTCCCCTTGGCCGTTCTAGTCATTCGTTTCGAGCATCAGAACTGCGAAAATTTTGAGTTTCTCAAGCGTTTCTTATCTCTAAACTGCCATATCTCGCGAACGGATTGACCAATCCGCAAAATTTCTGTTGCATCTGAAAGTAGAAACTCGCCCGATTGCAAGGGTATGTGTAGTTTTCCCCTAGGCCGTTCTAGTTATTCCTTTCGAGCATCAGAACTGCGAAAATTTTGAGTTTCTCAAGCGTTTCTTAATTCCAAACTGCCACATCTCGCGAACGGATTGACCAATCCGCAAAATTTTTGTTGCATTTGAAAGTAGAAACTCGCCCGATTACAACGGTATGCGCACTTTTCCCCTAGACCGTTCTAGTTATTCGTTTCGAGCATCAGAACTGCGACAATTTTGAGTTTGTCAAGCGTTTCTTAATTCCAAACTGCCACATCTCGCGAACCGATCGACCAATCTGCAAAATTTCTGCTGCATCTGTAAGTAGAAACTCGCCCGATTACAACGGTATGTGTAGTTTTCCCCTAGGACGTTCCAGTTATTCGTTTCGAGCATCAGAACTGCGAAAATTTTGAGTTTCTCTAGCGTTTCTTACCTCCAAACTGCCATATCTCGTGAACGGATTGACAAATCCGCAAAATTTCTGTTGCATCTGAAAGTAGAAACTCGCCCGATTACAACGGTATGCGTACTTCTCCCCTTGGCCGTTCTAGTCATTCGTTTCGAGCATCAGAACTGCGAAAATTTTGAGTTTCTCAAGCGTTTCTTATCTCTAAACTGCCATATCTCGCGAACGGATTGACCAATCCGCAAAATTTCTGTTGCATCTGAAAGTAGAAACTCGCCCGATTACAACGGTATGTGTAGTTTTCCCCTAGACCGTTCTAGTTATTCGTTTCGAGCATCAGAACTGCGAAAATTTTGAGTTTCTCAAGCGTTTCTTAATTCCAAACTGCCACATCTCGCGAACGGATTGACCAATCCGCAAAATTTTTGTTGCATTTGAAAGTAGAAACTCGCCCGATTACAAAGGTATGCGCACTTTTCCCCTAGGCCGTTCCAGTTATTCGTTTCGAGCATCGAGTTTCTCTAGCGTTTCTTACCACCAAACTGCCATATCTCGCGAACGGATTGACCAATCCGCAAAATTTCTGTTGCATTTGAAAGTAGAAACTCGCCCGATTACAACGGTATGCGCACTTTTCCCCTAGGCCGTTCTAGTTATTCGTTTCGAGCATCAGAACTGCGAAAATTTTGAGTTTCTCAAGCGTTTCTTAATTCCAAACTGCCACATCTCGCGCACGGATTGACCAATCTGCAAAATTTTTGTTGCATTTGAAAGTAGAAACTCGCCCGATTACAACGGTATGCGCACTTTTCCCCTAGGCCGTTCTAGTTATTCGTTTCGAGCATCAGAACTGCGAAAATTTTGAGTTTCTCAAGCGTTTCTTACATCCAAACGGCCATATCTCGCGAACGGATTGACCAATTCGCATAATTTCCGTTGCATCTGAAAGTAGAAACTCGCCCGATTACAACGGTATGCGCACTTTTCCCCTAGGCCGTTCTAGTTATTCGTTTCGAGCATCAGAACTGCGAAAATTTTGAGTTTCTCAAGCGTTTCTTACCTCCAAACTGCCATATCTCGCGAACGGATTGACCAATCCGCAAAATTTCTGTTGCATCTGAATGTAGAAACTCGCCCGATTACAACGGTATGTGTAGTTCTCCCCTAGGCCGTTCTAGTTATTCGTTTCGAGCATCAGAACTGCGAAAATTTTGAGTTTCTCAAGCGTTTCTTACATCCAAACGGCCATATCTCGCGAACGGATTGACCAATTCGCATAATTTCCGTTGCATCTGAAAGTAGAAACTCGCCCGATTACAACGGTATGCGCACTTTTCCCCTAGGCCGTTCTAGTTATTCGTTTCGAGCATCAGAACTGCGAAAATTTTGAGTTTCTCAAGCGTTTCTTACCTCCAAACTGCCACATCTCGCGAACGGATCGACCAATCCGCAAAATTTCTGTTGCATCTGAAAGTAGAAACTGGCCCGATTACAACGGTATGTGTAGTTTTCCTCTAGGCCGTTCTAGTTATTCGTTTCGAGCATCAGAACAGCGAAAATTTTGAGTTTCTCAAGCGTTTCTTACATCCAAACGGCCATATCTCGCGAACGGATTGACCAATCCGCAAAATTTCTGTTGCATCTGAAAATAGAAACTCGCCCGATTACAACGGTATGCGCACTTTTCCCCTAGGCGGTTCTAGTTATTCGTTTCGAGCATCAGAACTGCGAAAATTTTGAGTTTCTCAAGCGTTTCTTACCTCCAAACTGCCATATCTCGCGAACGCATTGACCAATCCGCAAAATTTCTGTTGCATCTGAAAGTAGAAACTCGCCCGATTACAACGGTATGTGTAGTTTTCCCCTAGGCCGTTCTAGTTATTCGTTTCGAGCATCAGAACTGCGAAAATTTTGAGTTTCTCAAGCGTTTCTTACTTCCAAACTGCCACATCTCGCGAACGGATTGACCAATCCGCAAAATTTCTGTTGCATCTGAAAGTAGAAACTCGCCCGATTACAACGGTATGCGCACTTTGCCTCTAGGCCGTTCTAGTTATTCGTGTCGAGCATCAGAACTGCGAAAATTTTGAGTTTCTCAAGCGTTTCTTAATTCCAAACTGCCACATCTCGCGAACGGATTGACCAATCTGCAAAATTTTTGTTGCAGTTGAAAGTAGAAACTCGCCCGATTACAACGGTATGTGTAGTTCTCCCCTAGGCCGTTCTAGTTATTCGTTTCGAGCATCAGAACTGCGAAAATTTTGAGTTTCTCAAGCGTTTCTTAATTCCAAACTGCCACATCTCGCGAACGGATCGACCAATCCGCAAAATTTCTGTTGCATCTGAAAGTAGAAACTCGCCCGATTACAACGGTATGTGTAGTTTTCCCCTAGGTCGTTCCAGTTATTCGTTTCCAGCATCAGAACTGCGAAAATTTTGAGTTTCTCAAGCGTTTCTTACCTCCAAACTGCCATATCTCGCGAACGGATTGACCAATCCGCAAAATTTCTGTTGCATCTGAAAGTAGAAACTCGCCCGATTACAACGGTATGTGTAGTTTTCCCCTAGGCCGTTCTAGTTATTCGTTTCGAGCATCAGAACTGCTCAATTTTGAGTTTCTCAAGCGTTTCTTACTTCCAAACTGCCCCATCTCGCGAACGGATCGACCAATCCGCAAAATTTCTGTTGCATCTGAAAGTAGAAAATCGCCCGATTACAACGGTATGCGCACTTTGCCTCTAGGCCGTTCTAGTTATTCGTGTCGAGCATCAGAACTGCGAAAATTTTGAGTTTCTCAAGCGTTTCTTAATTCCAAACTGCCACATCTCGCGAACGGATTGACCAATCTGCAAAATTTTTGTTGCATTTGAAAGTAGAAACTCGCCCGATTACAACGGTATGCGCACTTTTCCCCTAGGCCGTTCTAGTTATTCGTTTCGAGCATCAGAACTGCGAAAATTTTGAGTTTCTCAAGCGTTTCTTACATCCAAACTGCCATATCTCGCGAACGGATTGACCAATCCGCATAATTTCTGTTGCATCTGAAAGTAGAAACTCGCCCGATTACAACGGTATGCGCACTTTTCCTCTAGGCCGTTCTAGTTATTCGTTTCGAGCATCAGAACTGCGAAAATTTTGAGTTTCTCAAGCGTTTCTTACATCCAAACGGCCATATCTCGCGAACGGATTGACCAATCCGCAAAATTTCTGTTGCATCTGAAAATAGAAACTCGCCCGATTACAACGGTATGCGCACTTTTCCCCTAGGCGGTTCTAGTTATTCGTTTCGAGCATCAGAACTGCGAAAATTTTGAGTTTCTCAAGCGTTTCTTACCTCCAAACTGCCATATCTCGCGAACGGATTGACCAATCCGCAAAATTTCTGTTGCATCTGAAAGTAGAAACTCGCCCGATTACAACGGTATGTGTAGTTTTCCCCTAGACCGTTCTAGTTATTCGTTTCGAGCATCAGAACTGCGAAAATTTTGAGTTTCTCAAGCGTTTCTTAATTCCAAACTGCCACATCTCGCGAACGGATTGACCAATCCGCAAAATTTTTGTTGCATTTGAAAGTAGAAACTCGCCCGATTACAAAGGTATGCGCACTTTTCCCCTAGGCCGTTCCAGTTATTCGTTTCGAGCATCGAGTTTCTCTAGCGTTTCTTACCACCAAACTGCCATATCTCGCGAACGGATTGACCAATCCGCAAAATTTCTGTTGCATTTGAAAGTAGAAACTCGCCCGATTACAACGGTATGCGCACTTTTCCCCTAGGCCGTTCTAGTTATTCGTTTCGAGCATCAGAACTGCGAAAATTTTGAGTTTCTCAAGCGTTTCTTAATTCCAAACTGCCACATCTCGCGCACGGATTGACCAATCTGCAAAATTTTTGTTGCATTTGAAAGTAGAAACTCGCCCGATTACAACGGTATGCGCACTTTTCCCCTAGGCCGTTCTAGTTATTCGTTTCGAGCATCAGAACTGCGAAAATTTTGAGTTTCTCAAGCGTTTCTTACATCCAAACGGCCATATCTCGCGAACGGATTGACCAATTCGCATAATTTCCGTTGCATCTGAAAGTAGAAACTCGCCCGATTACAACGGTATGCGCACTTTTCCCCTAGGCCGTTCTAGTTATTCGTTTCGAGCATCAGAACTGCGAAAATTTTGAGTTTCTCAAGCGTTTCTTACCTCCAAACTGCCATATCTCGCGAACGGATTGACCAATCCGCAAAATTTCTGTTGCATCTGAATGTAGAAACTCGCCCGATTACAACGGTATGTGTAGTTCTCCCCTAGGCCGTTCTAGTTATTCGTTTCGAGCATCAGAACTGCGAAAATTTTGAGTTTCTCAAGCGTTTCTTACATCCAAACGGCCATATCTCGCGAACGGATTGACCAATTCGCATAATTTCCGTTGCATCTGAAAGTAGAAACTCGCCCGATTACAACGGTATGCGCACTTTTCCCCTAGGCCGTTCTAGTTATTCGTTTCGAGCATCAGAACTGCGAAAATTTTGAGTTTCTCAAGCGTTTCTTACCTCCAAACTGCCACATCTCGCGAACGGATCGACCAATCCGCAAAATTTCTGTTGCATCTGAAAGTAGAAACTGGCCCGATTACAACGGTATGTGTAGTTTTCCTCTAGGCCGTTCTAGTTATTCGTTTCGAGCATCAGAACTGCGAAAATTTTGAGTTTCTCAAGCGTTTCTTACATCCAAACGGCCATATCTCGCGAACGGATTGACCAATCCGCAAAATTTCTGTTGCATCTGAAAATAGAAACTCGCCCGATTACAACGGTATGCGCACTTTTCCCCTAGGCGGTTCTAGTTATTCGTTTCGAGCATCAGAACTGCGAAAATTTTGAGTTTCTCAAGCGTTTCTTACCTCCAAACTGCCATATCTCGCGAACGCATTGACCAATCCGCAAAATTTCTGTTGCATCTGAAAGTAGAAACTCGCCCGATTACAACGGTATGTGTAGTTTTCCCCTAGGCCGTTCTAGTTATTCGTTTCGAGCATCAGAACTGCGAAAATTTTGAGTTTCTCAAGCGTTTCTTACTTCCAAACTGCCACATCTCGCGAACGGATTGACCAATCCGCAAAATTTCTGTTGCATCTGAAAGTAGAAACTCGCCCGATTACAACGGTATGCGCACTTTGCCTCTAGGCCGTTCTAGTTATTCGTGTCGAGCATCAGAACTGCGAAAATTTTGAGTTTCTCAAGCGTTTCTTAATTCCAAACTGCCACATCTCGCGAACGGATTGACCAATCTGCAAAATTTTTGTTGCAGTTGAAAGTAGAAACTCGCCCGATTACAACGGTATGTGTAGTTCTCCCCTAGGCCGTTCTAGTTATTCGTTTCGAGCATCAGAACTGCGAAAATTTTGAGTTTCTCAAGCGTTTCTTAATTCCAAACTGCCACATCTCGCGAACGGATCGACCAATCCGCAAAATTTCTGTTGCATCTGAAAGTAGAAACTCGCCCGATTACATCGGTATGTGTAGTTTTCCCCTAGGTCGTTCCAGTTATTCGTTTCCAGCATCAGAACTGCGAAAATTTTGAGTTTCTCAAGCGTTTCTTACCTCCAAACTGCCATATCTCGCGAACGGATTGACCAATCCGCAAAATTTCTGTTGCATCTGAAAGTAGAAACTCGCCCGATTACAACGGTATGTGTAGTTTTCCCCTAGGCCGTTCTAGTTATTCGTTTCGAGCATCAGAACTGCTCAATTTTGAGTTTCTCAAGCGTTTCTTACTTCCAAACTGCCCCATCTCGCGAACGGATCGACCAATCCGCAAAATTTCTGTTGCATCTGAAAGTAGAAAATCGCCCGATTACAACGGTATGCGCACTTTTCCCCTAGGCCGTTCTAGTTATTCGTTTCGAGCATCAGAACTGCGAAAATTTTGAGTTTCTCAAGCGTTTCTTACATCCAAACTGCCATATCTCGCGAACGGATTGACCAATCCGCATAATTTCTGTTGCATCTGAAAGTAGAAACTCGCCCGATTACAACGGTATGCGCACTTTTCCTCTAGGCCGTTCTAGTTATTCGTTTCGAGCATCAGAACTGCGAAAATTTTGAGTTTCTCAAGCGTTTCTTACATCCAAACGGCCATATCTCGCGAACGGATTGACCAATCCGCAAAATTTCTGTTGCATCTGAAAATAGAAACTCGCCCGATTACAACGGTATGCGCACTTTTCCCCTAGGCGGTTCTAGTTATTCGTTTCGAGCATCAGAACTGCGAAAATTTTGAGTTTCTCAAGCGTTTCTTACCTCCAAACTGCCATATCTCGCGAACGGATTGACCAATCCGCAAAATTTCTGTTGCATCTGAAAGTAGAAACTCGCCCGATTACAACGGTATGTGTAGTTTTCCCCTAGGCCGTTCTAGTTATTCGTTTCGAGCATCAGAACTGCGAAAATTTTGAGTTTCTCAAGCGTTTCTTACATCCAAACGGCCATATCTCGCGAACGGATTGACCAATTCGCATAATTTCCGTTGCATCTGAAAGTAGAAACTCGCCCGATTACAACGGTATGCGCACTTTTCCCCTAGGCCGTTCTAGTTATTCGTTTCGAGCATCAGAACTGCGAAAATTTTGAGTTTCTCAAGCGTTTCTTACCTCCAAACTGCCATATCTCGCGAACGGATTGACCAATCCGCAAAATTTCTGTTGCATCTGAATGTAGAAACTCGCCCGATTACAACGGTATGTGTAGTTCTCCCCTAGGCCGTTCTAGTTATTCGTTTCGAGCATCAGAACTGCGAAAATTTTGAGTTTCTCAAGCGTTTCTTAATTCCAAACTGCCACATCTCGCGAACGGATCGACCAATCCGCAAAATTTCTGTTGCATCTGAAAGTAGAAACTGGCCCGATTACAACGGTATGTGTAGTTTTCCCCTAGGCCGTTCTAGTTATTCGTGTCGAGCATCAGAACTGCGAAAATTTTGAGTTTCTCAAGCGTTTCTTACATCCAAACTGCCACATCTCGCGAACGGATTGACCAATCTGCAAAATTTTTGTTGCATTTGAAAGTAGAAACTCGCCCGATTACAACGGTATGCGCACTTTTCCCCTAGGCCGTTCTAGTTATTCGTTTCGAGCATCAGAACTGCGAAAATTTTGAGTTTCTCAAGCGTTTCTTACATCCAAACGGCCATATCTCGCGAACGGATTGACCAATTCGCATAATTTCCGTTGCATCTGAAAGTAGAAACTCGCCCGATTACAACGGTATGCGCACTTTTCCCCTAGGCCGTTCTAGTTATTCGTTTCGAGCATCAGAACTGCGAAAATTTTGAGTTTCTCAAGCGTTTCTTACCTCCAAACTGCCATATCTCGCGAACGGATTGACAAATCCGCAAAATTTCGGTTGCATCTGAAAGTAGAAACTCGCCAGATTACAACGGTAGGTGTAGTTTTCCCCTAGGCCGTTCTAGTTATTCGTTTCGAGCATCAGAACTGCGAAAATTTTGAGTTTCTCTAGCGTTTCTTACATCCAAACTGCCACATCTCGCGAACGGATCGACCAATCCGCAAAATTTCTGTTGCATCTGAAAGTAGAAACTCGCCCGATTACAACGGTATGCGCACTTTTCCCCTAGGCCGTTCTAGTTATTCGTTTCGAGCATCAGAACTGCGAAAATTTTGAGTTTCTCAAGCGTTTCTTACCTCCAAACTGCCATATCTCGCGAACGGATTGACCAATTCGCATAATTTCCGTTGCATCTGAAAGTAGAAACTCGCCCGATTACAACGGTATGCGCACTTTTCCCCTAGGCCGTTCTAGTTATTCGTTTCGAGCATCAGAACTGCGAAAATTTTGAGTTTCTCAAGCGTTTCTTACTTCCAAACTGCCACATCTCGCGAACGGATCGACCAATCCGCAAAATTTCTGTTGCATCTGAAAGTAGAAGCTCGCCCGATTACAACGGTATGCGCACTTTTCCCCTAGGCCGTTCTAGTTATTCGTTTCGAGCATCAGAACTGCGAAAATTTTGAGTTTCTCAAGCGTTTCTTACATCCAAACGGCCATATCTCGCGAACGGATTGACCAATTCGCATAATTTCCGTTGCATCTGAAAGTAGAAACTCGCCCGATTACAACGGTATGCGCACTTTTCCCCTAGGCCGTTCTAGTTATTCGTTTCGAGCATCAGAACTGCGAAAATTTTGAGTTTCTCAAGCGTTTCTTACCTCCAAACTGCCATATCTCGCGAACGGATTGACCAATCCGCAAAATTTCTGCTGCATCTGAATGTAGAAACTCGCCCGATTACAACGGTATGTGTAGTTCTCCCCTAGGCCGTTCTAGTTATTCGTTTCGAGCATCAGAACTGCGAAAATTTTGAGTTTCTCAAGCGTTTCTTAATTCCAAACTGCCACATCTCGCGAACGGATCGACCAATCCGCAAAATTTCTGTTGCATCTGAAAGTAGAAACTGGCCCGATTACAACGGTATGTGTAGTTTTCCCCTAGGCCGTTCTAGTTATTCGTGTCGAGCATCAGAACTGCGAAAATTTTGAGTTTCTCAAGCGTTTCTTACCTCCAAACTGCCATATCTCGCGAACGGATTGACCAATCCGCAAAATTTCTGTTGCATCTGAAAGTAGAAACTCGCCCGATTACAACGGTATGTGTAGTTCTCCCCTAGGCCGTTCTAGTTATTCGTTTCGAGCATCAGAACTGCGAAAATTTTGAGTTTCTCAAGCGTTTCTTACATCCAAACTGCCATATCTCGCGAACGGATTGACCAATCCGCATAATTTCTGTTGCATCTGAAAGTAGAAACTCGCCCGATTACAACGGTATGCGCACTTTTCCTCTAGGCCGTTCTAGTTATTCGTTTCGAGCATCAGAACTGCGAAAATTTTGAGTTACTCAAGCGTTTCTTACATCCAAACGGCCATATCTCGCGAACGGATTGACCAATCCGCAAAATTTCTGTTGCATCTGAAAATAGAAACTCGCCCGATTACAACGGTATGCGCACTTTTCCCCTAGGCGGTTCTAGTTATTCGTTTCGAGCATCAGAACTGCGAAAATTTTGAGTTTCTCAAGCGTTTCTTACCTCCAAACTGCCATATCTCGCGAACGGATTGACCAATCCGCAAAATTTCTGTTGCATCTGAAAGTAGAAACTCGCCCGATTACAACGGTATGTGTAGTTTTCCCCTAGGCCGTTCTAGTTATTCGTTTCGAGCATCAGAACTGCGAAAATTTTGAGTTTCTCAAGCGTTTCTTACTTCCAAACTGCCACATCTCGCGAACGGATCGACCAATCCGCAAAATTTCTGTTGCATCTGAAAGTAGAAACTCGCCCGATTACAACGGTATGCGCACTTTGCCTCTAGGCCGTTCTAGTTATTCGTGTCGAGCATCAGAACTGCGAAAATTTTGAGTTTCTCAAGCGTTTCTTAATTCCAAACTGCCACATCTCGCGAACGGATTGACCAATCTGCAAAATTTTTGTTGCAGTTGAAAGTAGAAACTCGCCCGATTACAACGGTATGTGTAGTTCTCCCCTAGGCCGTTCTAGTTATTCGTTTCGAGCATCAGAACTGCGAAAATTTTGAGTTTCTCAAGCTTTTCTTAATTCCAAACTGCCACATCTCGCGAACGGATCGACCAATCCGCAAAATTTCTGTTGCATCTGAAAGTAGAAACTCGCCCGATTACAACGGTATGTGTAGTTTTCCCCTAGGCCGTTCTAGTTATTCGTGTCGAGCATCAGAACTGCGAAAATTTTGAGTTTCTCAAGCGTTTCTTAATTCCAAACTGCCACATCTCGCGAACGGATTGACCAATCTGCAAAATTTTTGTTGCATTTGAAAGTAGAAACTCGCCCGATTACAACGGTATGCGCACTTTTCCCCTAGGCCGTTCTAGTTATTCGTTTCGAGCATCAGAACTGCGAAAATTTTGAGTTTCTCAAGCGTTTCTTACATCCAAACTGCCATATCTCGCGAACGGATTGACCAATCCGCATAATTTCTGTTGCATCTGAAAGTAGAAACTCGCCCGATTACAACGGTATGCGCACTTTTCCTCTAGGCCGTTCTAGTTATTCGTTTCGAGCATCAGAACTGCGAAAATTTTGAGTTTCTCAAGCGTTTCTTACATCCAAACGGCCATATCTCGCGAACGGATTGACCAATCCGCAAAATTTCTGTTGCATCTGAAAATAGAAACTCGCCCGATTACAACGGTATGCGCACTTTACCCCTAGGCGGTTCTAGTTATTCGTTTCGAGCATCAGAACTGCGAAAATTTTGAGTTTCTCAAGCGTTTCTTACCTCCAAACTGCCATATCTCGCGAACGGATTGACCAATCCGCAAAATTTCTGTTGCATCTGAAAGTAGAAACTCGCCCGATTACAACGGTATGTGTAGTTTTCCCCTAGGCCGTTCTAGTTATTCGTTTCGAGCATCAGAACTGCGAAAATTTTGAGTTTCTCAAGCGTTTCTTACTTCCAAACTGCCACATCTCGCGAACGGATCGACCAATCCGCAAAATTTCTGTTGCATCTGAAAGTAGAAACTCGCCCGATTACAACGGTATGCGCACTTTGCCTCTAGGCCGTTCTAGTTATTCGTGTCGAGCATCAGAACTGCGAAAATTTTGAGTTTCTCAAGCGTTTCTTAATTCCAAACTGCCACATCTCGCGAACAGATTGACCAATCTGCAAAATTTTTGTTGCAGTTGAAAGTAGAAACTCGCCCGATTACAACGGTATGTGTAGTTCTCCCCTAGGCCGTTCTAGTTATTCGTTTCGAGCATCAGAACTGCGAAAATTTTGAGTTTCTCAAGCGTTTCTTAATTCCAAACTGCCACATCTCGCGAACGGATCGACCAATCCGCAAAATTTCTGTTGCATCTGAAAGTAGAAACTCGCCCGATTACAACGGTATGTGTAGTTTTCCCCTAGGCCGTTCTAGTTATTCGTGTCGAGCATCAGAACTGCGAAAATTTTGAGTTTCTCAAGCGTTTCTTACTTCCAAACTGCCACATCTCGCGAACGGATCGACCAATCCGCAAAATTTCTGTTGCATCTGAAAGTAGAAACTCGCCCGATTACAACGGTATGCGCACTTTTCCCCTAGGCCGTTCTAGTTATTCGTTTCGAGCATCAGAACTGCGAAAATTTTGAGTTTCTCAAGCGTTTCTTACCTCCAAACTGCCATATCTCGCGAACGGATTGACCAATTCGCATAATTTCCGTTGCATCTGAAAGTAGAAACTCGCCCGATTACAACGGTATGCGCACTTTTCCCCTAGGCCGTTCTAGTTATTCGTTTCGAGCATCAGAACTGCGAAAATTTTGAGTTTCTCAAGCGTTTCTTACCTCCAAACTGCCATATCTCGCGAACGGATTGACAAATCCGCAAAATTTCTGTTGCATCTGAAAGTAGAAACTCGCCCGATTACAACGGTAGGTGTAGTTTTCCCCTAGGCCGTTCTAGTTATTCGTTTCGAGCATCAGAACTGCGAAAATTTTGAGTTTCTCAAGCGTTTCTTACTTCCAAACTGCCACATCTCGCGAACGGATCGACCAATCCGCAAAATTTCTGTTGCATCTGAAAGTAGAAACTCGCCCGATTACAACGGTATGCGCACTTTTCCCCTAGGCCGTTCTAGTTATTCGTTTCGAGCATCAGAACTGCGAAAATTTTGAGTTTCTCAAGCGTTTCTTACCTCCAAACTGCCATATCTCGCGAACGGATTGACCAATTCGCATAATTTCCGTTGCATCTGAAAGTAGAAACTCGCCCGATTACAACGGTATGCGCACTTTTCCCCTAGGCCGTTCTAGTTATTCGTTTCGAGCATCAGAACTGCGAAAATTTTGAGTTTCTCAAGCGTTTCTTATCTCTAAACTGCCATATCTCGCGAACGGATTGACCAATCCGCAAAATTTCTGTTGCATCTGAAAGTAGAAACTCGCCCGATTACAAGGGTATGTGTAGTTTTCCCCTAGGCCGTTCTAGTTATTCCTTTCGAGCATCAGAACTGCGAAAATTTTGAGTTTCTCAAGCGTTTCTTAATTCCAAACTGCCACATCTCGCGAACGGATTGACCAATCCGCAAAATTTTTGTTGCATTTGAAAGTAGAAACTCGCCCGATTACAACGGTATGCGCACTTTTCCCCTAGACCGTTCTAGTTATTCGTTTCGAGCATCAGAACTGCGAAAATTTTGAGCTTCTCAAGCGTTTCTTAATTCCAAACTGCCACATCTCGCGAACCGATCGACCAATCTGCAAAATTTCTGCTGCATCTGTAAGTAGAAACTCGCCCGATTACAACGGTATGTGTAGTTTTCCCCTAGGCCGTTCCAGTTATTCGTTTCGAGCATCAGAACTGCGAAAATTTTGAGTTTCTCAAGCGTTTCTAACATCCAAACGGCCATATCTCGCGAACGGATTGACCAATTCGCATAATTTCCGTTGCATCTGAAAGTAGAAACTCGCCCGATTACAACGGTATGCGCACTTTTCCCCTAGGCCGTTCTAGTTATTCGTTTCGAGCATCAGAACTGCGAAAATTTTGAGTTTCTCAAGCGTTTCTTACATCCAAACTGCCATATCTCGCGAACGGATTGACAAATCCGCAAAATTTCGGTTGCATCTGAAAGTAGAAACTCGCCAGATTACAACGGTAGGTGTAGTTTTCCCCTAGGCCGTTCTAGTTATTCGTTTCGAGCATCAGAACTGCGAAAATTTTGAGTTTCTCAAGCGTTTCTTACTTCCAAACTGCCACATCTCGCGAACGGATCGACCAATCCGCAAAATTTCTGTTGCATCTGAAAGTAGAAACTCGCCCGATTACAACGGTATGCGCACTTTTCCCCTAGGCCGTTCTAGTTATTCGTTTCGAGCATCAGAACTGCGAAAATTTTGAGTTTCTCAAGCGTTTCTTACCTCCAAACTGCCATATCTCGCGAACGGTTGTCCAATTCGCATAATTTCCGTTGCATCTGAAAGTAGAAACTCGCCCGATTACAACGGTATGCGCACTTTTCCCCTAGGCCGTTCTAGTTATTCGTTTCGAGCATCAGAACTGCGAAAATTTTGAGTTTCTCAAGCGTTTCGTACCTCCAAACTGCCATATCTCGCGAACGGATTGACCAATTCGCATAATTTCCGTTGCATCTGAAATTAGAAACTCGCCCGATTACAACGGTATGCGCACTTTTCCCCTAGGCCGTTCTAGTTATTCGTTTCGAGCATCAGAACTGCGAAAATTTTGAGTTTCTCAAGCGTTTCTTACATCCAAACGGCCATATCTCGCGAACGGATTGACCAATCCGCAAAATTTCTGTTGCATCTGAAAGTAGAAACTCGCCCGATTACAACGGTATGCGTACTTCTCCCCTTGGCCGTTCTAGTCATTCGTTTCGAGCATCAGAACTGCGAAAATTTTGAGTTTCTCAAGCGTTTCTTAATTCCAAACTGCCACATCTCGCGAACCGATCGACCAATCTGCAAAATTTCTGTTGCATCTGAAAGTAGAAACTCGCCCGATTACAACGGTATGTGTAGTTTTCCCCTAGGCCGTTCCAGTTATTCGTTTCGAGCATCAGAACTGCGAAAATATTGAGTTTCTCAAGCGTTTCTTACCTCCAAACTGCCATATCTCGCGAACGGATTGACAAATCCGCAAAATTTCTGTTGCATTTGAAAGTAGAAACTCGCCCGATTACAACGGTATGCGCACTTTTCCCCTAGGCGGTTCTAGTTATTCGTTTCGAGCATCAGAACTGCGAAAATTTTGAGTTTCTCAAGCGTTTCTTACCTCCAAACTGCCATATCTCGCGAACGGATTGACCAATCCGCAAAATTTCTGTTGCATCTGAAAGTAGAAACTCGCCCGATTACAACGGTATGTGTAGTTCTTCCCTAGGCCGTTCTAGTTATTCGTTTCGAGCATCAGAACTGCGAAAATTTTGAGTTTCTCAAGCGTTTCTTAATTCCAAACTGCCACATCTCGCGAACGGATCGACCAATCCGCAAAATTTCTGTTGCACCTGAAAGTAGAAACTCGCCCGATTACAACGGTATGTGTAGTTTTCCCCTAGGCCGTTCTAGTTATTCGTGTCGAGCATCAGAACTGCGAAAATTTTGAGTTTCTCAAGCGTTTCTTACCTCCAAACTGCCATATCTCGCCAACGGATTGACCAATCCGCAAAATTTCTGTTGCATCTGAAAGTAGAAACTCGCCCGATTACAACGGTATGTGTAGTTTTCCCCTAGACCGTTCCAGTTATTCGTTTCGAGCATCAGAACTGCGAAAATTTTGAGTTTCTAAAGCGTTCCTTATATCCAAACTGCCATATCTCGCGAACGGATTGATCAATCCGCAAAATTTCTGTTGCATCTGAAAGTAGAAACTCGCCCGATTACAACGGTATGTGTAGTTCTTCCCTAGGCCGTTCTAGTTATTCGTTTCGAGCATCAGAACTGCGAAAATTTTGAGTTTCTCAAGCGTTTCTTAATTCCAAACTGCCACATCTCGCGAACGGATTGACCAATCCGCAAAATTTTTGTTGCATTTGAAAGTAGAAACTCGCCCGATTACAACGGTATGCGCACTTTTCCCCTAGACCGTTCTAGTTATTCGTTTCGAGCATCAGAACTGCGAAAATTTTGAGCTTCTCAAGCGTTTCTTAATTCCAAACTGCCACATCTCGCGAACCGATCGACCAATCTGCAAAATTTCTGCTGCATCTGTAAGTAGAAACTCGCCCGATTACAACGGTATGTGTAGTTTTCCCCTAGGCCGTTCCAGTTATTCGTTTCGAGCATCAGAACTGCGAAAATTTTGAGTTTCTCAAGCGTTTCTAACATCCAAACGGCCATATCTCGCGAACGGATTGACCAATTCGCATAATTTCCGTTGCATCTGAAAGTAGAAACTCGCCCGATTACAACGGTATGCGCACTTTTCCCCTAGGCCGTTCTAGTTATTCGTTTCGAGCATCAGAACTGCGAAAATTTTGAGTTTCTCAAGCGTTTCTTACCTCCAAACTGCCATATCTCGCGAACGGATTGACAAATCCGCAAAATTTCGGTTGCATCTGAAAGTAGAAACTCGCCAGATTACAACGGTAGGTGTAGTTTTCCCCTAGGCCGTTCTAGTTATTCGTTTCGAGCATCAGAACTGCGAAAATTTTGAGTTTCTCAAGCGTTTCTTACTTCCAAACTGCCACATCTCGCGAACGGATCGACCAATCCGCAAAATTTCTGTTGCATCTGAAAGTAGAAACTCGCCCGATTACAACGGTATGCGCACTTTTCCCCTAGGCCGTTCTAGTTATTCGTTTCGAGCATCAGAACTGCGAAAATTTTGAGTTTCTCAAGCGTTTCTTACCTCCAAACTGCCATATCTCGCGAACGGATTGACCAATTCGCATAATTTCCGTTGCATCTGAAAGTAGAAACTCGCCCGATTACAACGGTATGCGCACTTTTCCCCTAGGCCGTTCTAGTTATTCGTTTCGAGCATCAGAACTGCGAAAATTTTGAGTTTCTCAAGCGTTTCGTACCTCCAAACTGCCATATCTCGCGAACGGATTGACCAATTCGCATAATTTCCGTTGCATCTGAAATTAGAAACTCGCCCGATTACAACGGTATGCGCACTTTTCCCCTAGGCCGTTCTAGTTATTCGTTTCGAGCATCAGAACTGCGAAAATTTTGAGTTTCTCAAGCGTTTCTTACATCCAAACGGCCATATCTCGCGAACGGATTGACCAATCCGCAAAATTTCTGTTGCATCTGAAAGTAGAAACTCGCCCGATTACAACGGTATGCGTACTTCTCCCCTTGGCCGTTCTAGTCATTCGTTTCGAGCATCAGAACTGCGAAAATTTTGAGTTTCTCAAGCGTTTCTTAATTCCAAACTGCCACATCTCGCGAACCGATCGACCAATCTGCAAAATTTCTGTTGCATCTGAAAGTAGAAACTCGCCCGATTACAACGGTATGTGTAGTTTTCCCCTAGGCCGTTCCAGTTATTCGTTTCGAGCATCAGAACTGCGAAAATATTGAGTTTCTCAAGCGTTTCTTACCTCCAAACTGCCATATCTCGCGAACGGATTGACAAATCCGCAAAATTTCTGTTGCATTTGAAAGTAGAAACTCGCCCGATTACAACGGTATGCGCACTTTTCCCCTAGGCGGTTCTAGTTATTCGTTTCGAGCATCAGAACTGCGAAAATTTTGAGTTTCTCAAGCGTTTCTTACCTCCAAACTGCCATATCTCGCGAACGGATTGACCAATCCGCAAAATTTCTGTTGCATCTGAAAGTAGAAACTCGCCCGATTACAACGGTATGTGTAGTTCTTCCCTAGGCCGTTCTAGTTATTCGTTTCGAGCATCAGAACTGCGAAAATTTTGAGTTTCTCAAGCGTTTCTTAATTCCAAACTGCCACATCTCGCGAACGGATCGACCAATCCGCAAAATTTCTGTTGCACCTGAAAGTAGAAACTCGCCCGATTACAACGGTATGTGTAGTTTTCCCCTAGGCCGTTCTAGTTATTCGTGTCGAGCATCAGAACTGCGAAAATTTTGAGTTTCTCAAGCGTTTCTTACCTCCAAACTGCCATATCTCGCCAACGGATTGACCAATCCGCAAAATTTCTGTTGCATCTGAAAGTAGAAACTCGCCCGATTACAACGGTATGTGTAGTTTTCCCCTAGACCGTTCCAGTTATTCGTTTCGAGCATCAGAACTGCGAAAATTTTGAGTTTCTAAAGCGTTCCTTATATCCAAACTGCCATATCTCGCGAACGGATTGATCAATCCGCAAAATTTCTGTTGCATCTGAAAGTAGAAACTCGCCCGATTACAACGGTATGCGTACTTCTCCCCTTGGCCATTCTAGTCATTCGTTTCGAGCATCAGAACTGCGAAAATTTTGAGTTTCTCAAGCGTTTCTTATCTCTAAACTGCCATATCTCCCGAACGGATTGACCAATCCGCAAAATTTCTGTTGCATCTGAAAGTAGAAACTCGCCCGATTACAACGGTATGTGTAGTTTTCCCCTAGGCCGTTCCAGTTATTCGTTTCGAGCATCAGAACTGCGAAAATATTGAGTTTCTCAAGCGTTTCTTACCTCCAAACTGCCATATCTCGCGAACGGATTGCTCAATCCGCAAAATTTCTGTTGCATCTGAAAGTAGAAACTCGCCCGATTACAACGGTATGCGTACTTCTCCCCTTGGCCGTTCTAGTCATTCGTTTCGAGCATCAGAACTGCGAAAATTTTGAGTTTCTCAAGCGTTTCTTAATTCCAAACTGCCACATTTCGCGAACCGATCGACCAATCTGCAAAATTTCTGCTGCATCTGTAAGTAGAAACTCGCCCGATTACAACGGTATGTGTAGTTTTCCCCTAGGCCGTTCCAGTTATTCGTTTCGAGCATCAGAACTGCGAAAATTTTGAGTTTCTCAAGCGTTTCTTACCTCCAAACTGCCATATCTCGTGAACGGATTGACAAATCCGCAAAATTTCTGTTGCATTTGAATGTAGAAACTCGCCCGATTACAACGGTATGCGCACTTTTCCCCTAGGCGGTTCTAGTTATTCGTTTCGAGCATCAGAACTGCGAAAATTTTGGGTTTCTCAAGCGTTTCTTACATCCAAACTGCCATATCTCGCGAACGGATTGACCAATCCGCAAAATTTCTGTTGCATCTGAAAGTAGAAACTCGCGCCGATTACAACGGTATGTGTAGTTCTCCCCTAGGCCGTTCTAGTTATTCGTTTCGAGCATCAGAACTGCGAAAATTTTGAGTTTCTCAAGCGTTTCTTAAGTCCAAACTGCCATATCTCGCGAACGGATCGGCCAATCCGCAAAATTTCTGTTGCATCTGAAAGCAGAAACTCGCCCGATTACAACGGTATGCGCACTTTTCCCCTAGGCGGTTCTAGTTATTCGTTTCGAGCATCAGAACTGCGAAAATTTTGAGTTTCTCAAGCGTTTCTTACCTCCAAACTGCCATATCTCGCGAACGGATTGACCAATCCGCAAAATTTCTGTTGCATCTGAAAGTAGAAACTCGCCCGATTACAACGGTATGTGTAGTTTTCCCCTAGGCCGTTCTAGTTATTCCTGTCGAGCATCAGAACTGCGAAAATTTTGAGTTTCTCAAGCGTTTCTTACCTCCAAACTGCCATATCTCGCGAACGGATTGACCAATCCGCAAAATTTCTGTTGCATCTGAAAGTAGAAACTCGCCCGATTACAACGGTATGTGTAGTTTTCCCCTAGACCGTTCCAGTTATTCGTTTCGAGCATCAGAACTGCGAAAATTTTGAGTTTCTAAAGCGTTCCTTATATCCAAACTGCCATATCTCGCGAACGGATTGATCAATCCGCAAAATTTCTGTTGCATCTGAAAGTAGAAACTCGCCCGATTACAACGGTATGCGTACTTCTCCCCTTGGCCGTTCTAGTCATTCGTTTCGAGCATCAGAACTGCGAAAATTTTGAGTTTCTCAAGCGTTTCTTATCTCTAAACTGCCATATCTCGCGAACGGATTGACCAATCCGCAAAATTTCTGTTGCATCTGAAAGTAGAAACTCGCCCGATTACAACGGTATGTGTAGTTTTCCCCTAGACCGTTCTAGTTATTCGTTTCGAGCATCAGAACTGCGAAAATTTTGAGTTTCTCAAGCGTTTCTTAATTCCAAACTGCCACATCTCGCGAACGGATTGACCAATCTGCAAAATTTTTGTTGCATTTGAAAGTAGAAACTCGCCCGATTACAATGGTATGCGCACTTTTCCCCTAGGCCGTTCTAGTTATTCGTTTCGAGCATCAGAACTGCGAAAATTTTGAGTTTCTCAAGCGTTTCTTACATCCAAACGGCCATATCTCGCGAACGGATTGACCAATTCGCATAATTTCCGTTGCATCTGAAAGTAGAAACTCGCCCGATTACAACGGTATGCGCACTTTTCCCCTAGGCGGTTCTAGTTATTCGTTTCGAGCATCAGAACTGCGAAAATTTTGGGTTTCTCAAGCGTTTCTTACATCCAAACTGCCATATCTCGCGAACGGATTGACCAATCCGCAAAATTTCTGTTGCATCTGAAAGTAGAAACTCGCCCGATTACAACGGTATGTGTAGTTCTCCCCTAGGCCGTTCTAGTTATTCGTTTCGAGCATCAGAACTGCGAAAATTTTGAGTTTCTCAAGCGTTTCTTAAGTCCAAACTGCCATATCTCGCGAACGGATCGGCCAATCCGCAAAATTTCTGTTGCATCTGAAAGCAGAAACTCGCCCGATTACAACGGTATGCGCACTTTTCCCCTAGGCGGTTCTAGTTATTCGTTTCGAGCATCAGAACTGCGAAAATTTTGAGTTTCTCAAGCGTTTCTTACCTCCAAACTGCCATATCTCGCGAACGGATTGACCAATCCGCAAAATTTCTGTTGCATCTGAAAGTAGAAACTCGCCCGATTACAACGGTATGTGTAGTTTTCCCCTAGGCCGTTCTAGTTATTCGTGTCGAGCATCAGAACTGCGAAAATTTTGAGTTTCTCAAGCGTTTCTTACCTCCAAACTGCCATATCTCGCGAACGGATTGACCAATCCGCAAAATTTCTGTTGCATCTGAAAGTAGAAACTCGCCCGATTACAACGGTATGTGTAGTTTTCCCCTAGACCGTTCCAGTTATTCGTTTCGAGCATCAGAACTGCGAAAATTTTGAGTTTCTAAAGCGTTCCTTATATCCAAACTGCCATATCTCGCGAACGGATTGATCAATCCGCAAAATTTCTGTTGCATCTGAAAGTAGAAACTCGCCCGATTACAACGGTATGCGTACTTCTCCCCTTGGCCGTTCTAGTCATTCGTTTCGAGCATCAGAACTGCGAAAATTTTGAGTTTCTCAAGCGTTTCTTATCTCTAAACTGCCATATCTCGCGAACGGATTGACCAATCCGCAAAATTTCTGTTGCATCTGAAAGTAGAAACTCGCCCGATTACAACGGTATGTGTAGTTTTCCCCTAGACCGTTCTAGTTATTCGTTTCGAGCATCAGAACTGCGAAAATTTTGAGTTTCTCAAGCGTTTCTTAATTCCAAACTGCCACATCTCGCGAACGGATTGACCAATCTGCAAAATTTTTGTTGCATTTGAAAGTAGAAACTCGCCCGATTACAATGGTATGCGCACTTTTCCCCTAGGCCGTTCTAGTTATTCGTTTCGAGCATCAGAACTGCGAAAATTTTGAGTTTCTCAAGCGTTTCTTACATCCAAACGGCCATATCTCGCGAACGGATTGACCAATTCGCATAATTTCCGTTGCATCTGAAAGTAGAAACTCGCCCGATTACAACGGTATGCGCACTTTTCCCCTAGGCCGTTCTAGTTATTCGTTTCGAGCATCAGAACTGCGAAAATTTTGAGTTTCTCAAGCGTTTCTTACCTCCAAATTGCCATATCTCGCGAACGGATTGACCAATCCGCAAAATTTCTGTTGCATCTGAATGTAGAAACTCGCCCGATTACAACGGTATGTGTAGTTCTCCCCTAGGCCGTTCTAGTTATTCGTTTCGAGCATCAGAACTGCGAAAATTTTGAGTTTCTCAAGCGTTTCTTATCTCTAAACTGCCATATCTCCCGAACGGATTGACCAATCCGCAAAATTTCTGTTGCATCTGAAAGTAGAAACTCGCCCGATTACAACGGTATGTGTAGTTTTCCCCTAGGCCGTTCCAGTTATTCGTTTCGAGCATCAGAACTGCGAAAATATTGAGTTTCTCAAGCGTTTCTTACCTCCAAACTGCCATATCTCGCGAACGGATTGCTCAATCCGCAAAATTTCTGTTGCATCTGAAAGTAGAAACTCGCCCGATTACAACGGTATGCGTACTTCTCCCCTTGGCCGTTCTAGTCATTCGTTTCGAGCATCAGAACTGCGAAAATTTTGAGTTTCTCAAGCGTTTCTTAATTCCAAACTGCCACATCTCGCGAACCGATCGACCAATCTGCAAAATTTCTGCTGCATCTGTAAGTAGAAACTCGCCCGATTACAACGGTATGTGTAGTTTTCCCCTAGGCCGTTCCAGTTATTCGTTTCGAGCATCAGAACTGCGAAAATTTTGAGTTTCTCAAGCGTATCTTACCTCCAAACTGCCATATCTCGTGAACGGATTGACAAATCCGCAAAATTTCTGTTGCATTTGAATGTAGAAACTCGCCCGATTACAACGGTATGCGCACTTTTCCCCTAGGCGGTTCTAGTTATTCGTTTCGAGCATCAGAACTGCGAAAATTTTGGGTTTCTCAAGCGTTTCTTACCTCCAAACTGCCATATCTCGCGAACGGATTGACCAATCCGCAAAATTTCTGTTGCATCTGAAAGTAGAAACTCGCCCGATTACAACGGTATGTGTAGTTCTCCCCTAGGCCGTTCTAGTTATTCGTTTCGAGCATCAGAACTGCGAAAATTTTGAGTTTCTCAAGCGTTTCTTAAGTCCAAACTGCCATATCTCGCGAACGGATCGGCCAATCCGCAAAATTTCTGTTGCATCTGAAAGCAGAAACTCGCCCGATTACAACGGTATGCGCACTTTTCCCCTAGGCGGTTCTAGTTATTCGTTTCGAGCATCAGAACTGCGAAAATTTTGAGTTTCTCAAGCGTTTCTTACCTCCAAACTGCCATATCTCGCGAACGGATTGACCAATCCGCAAAATTTCTGTTGCATCTGAAAGTAGAAACTCGCCCGATTACAACGGTATGTGTAGTTTTCCCCTAGGCCGTTCTAGTTATTCGTGTCGAGCATCAGAACTGCGAAAATTTTGAGTTTCTCAAGCGTTTCTTACCTCCAAACTGCCATATCTCGCGAACGGATTGACCAATCCGCAAAATTTCTGTTGCATCTGAAAGTAGAAACTCGCCCGATTACAACGGTATGTGTAGTTTTCCCCTAGACCGTTCCAGTTATTCGTTTCGAGCATCAGAACTGCGAAAATTTTGAGTTTCTAAAGCGTTCCTTATATCCAAACTGCCATATCTCGCGAACGGATTGATCAATCCGCAAAATTTCTGTTGCATCTGAAAGTAGAAACTCGCCCGATTACAACGGTATGCGTACTTCTCCCCTTGGCCGTTCTAGTCATTCGTTTCGAGCATCAGAACTGCGAAAATTTTGAGTTTCTCAAGCGTTTCTTATCTCTAAACTGCCATATCTCGCGAACGGATTGACCAATCCGCAAAATTTCTGTTGCATCTGAAAGTAGAAACTCGCCCGATTACAACGGTATGTGTAGTTTTCCCCTAGACCGTTCTAGTTATTCGTTTCGAGCATCAGAACTGCGAAAATTTTGAGTTTCTCAAGCGTTTCTTAATTCCAAACTGCCACATCTCGCGAACGGATTGACCAATCTGCAAAATTTTTGTTGCATTTGAAAGTAGAAACTCGCCCGATTACAATGGTATGCGCACTTTTCCCCTAGGCCGTTCTAGTTATTCGTTTCGAGCATCAGAACTGCGAAAATTTTGAGTTTCTCAAGCGTTTCTTACATCCAAACGGCCATATCTCGCGAACGGATTGACCAATTCGCATAATTTCCGTTGCATCTGAAAGTAGAAACTCGCCCGATTACAACGGTATGCGCACTTTTCCCCTAGGCCGTTCTAGTTATTCGTTTCGAGCATCAGAACTGCGAAAATTTTGAGTTTCTCAAGCGTTTCTTACCTCCAAATTGCCATATCTCGCGAACGGATTGACCAATCCGCAAAATTTCTGTTGCATCTGAATGTAGAAACTCCCCCGATTACAACGGTATGTGTAGTTCTCCCCTAGGCCGTTCTAGTTATTCGTTTCGAGCATCAGAACTGCGAAAATTTTGAGTTTCTCAAGCGTTTCTTAATTCCAAACTGCCACATCTCGCGAACGGATCGACCAATCCGCAAAATTTCTGTTGCATCTGAAAGTAGAAACTCGCCCGATTACAACGGTATGTGTAGTTTTCCCCTAGGCCGTTCTAGTTATTCGTGTCGAGCATCAGAACTGCGAAAATTTGGAGTTTCTCAAGCGTTTCTTACCTCCAAACTGCCATATCTCGCGAACGGATTGACCAATCCGCAAAATTTCTGTTGCATCTGAAAGTAGAAACTCGCCCGATTACAACGGTATGTGTAGTTCTCCCCTAGGCCGTTCTAGTTATTCGTTTCGAGCATCAGAACTGCGAAAATTTTGAGTTTCTCAAGCGTTTCTTAATTCCAAACTGCCACATCTCGCGAACGGATTGACCAATCTGCAAAATTTTTGTTGCATTTGAAAGTAGAAACTCGCCCGATTACAACGGTATGCGCACTTTTCCCCTAGGCCGTTCTAGTTATTCGTTTCGAGCATCAGAACTGCGAAAATTTTGAATTTCTCAAGCGTTTCTTACATCCAAACGGCCATATCTCGCGAACGGATTGACCAATTCGCATAATTTCCGTTGCATCTGAAAGTAGAAACTCGCCCGATTACAACGGTATGCGCACTTTTCCCCTAGGCCGTTCTAGTTATTCGTTTCGAGCATCAGAACTGCGAAAATTTTGAGTTTCTCAAGCGTTTCTTACCTCCAAACTGCCATATCTCGCGAACGGATTGACAAATCCGCAAAATTTCGGTTGCATCTGAAAGTAGAAACTCGCCAGATTACAACGGTAGGTGTAGTTTTCCCCTAGGCCGTTCTAGTTATTCGTTTCGAGCATCAGAACTGCGAAAATTTTGAGTTTCTCAAGCTTTTCTTACTTCCAAACTGCCACATCTCGCGAACGGATCGACCAATCCGCAAAATTTCTGTTGCATCTGAAAGTAGAAACTCGCCCGATTACAACGGTATGCGCACTTTTCCCCTAGGCCGTTCTAGTTATTCGTTTCGAGCATCAGAACTGCGAAAATTTTGAGTTTCGCAAGCGTTTCTTACCTCCAAACTGCCATATCTCGCGAACGGATTGACCAATTCGCATAATTTCCGTTGCATCTGAAAGTAGAAACTCGCCCGATTACAACGGTATGTGTAGTTCTCCCCTAGGCCGTTCTAGTTATTCGTTTCGAGCATCAGAACTGCGAAAATTTTGAGTTTCTCAAGCGTTTCTTAATTCCAAACTGCTACATCTCGCGAACGGATCGACCAATCCGCAAAATTTCTGTTGCATCTGAAAGTAGAAACTCGCCCGATTACAACGGTATGTGTAGTTTTCCCCTAGGCCGTTCTAGTTATTCGTGTCGAGCATCAGAACTGCGAAAATTTTGAGTTTCTCAAGCGTTTCTTACCTCCAAACTGCCATATCTCGCGAACGGATTGACCAATCCGCAAAATTTCTGTTGCATCTGAAAGTAGAAACTCGCCCGATTACAACGGTATGCGCACTTTTCCCCTAGGCCGTTCTAGTTATTCGTTTCGAGCATCAGAACTGCGAAAATTTTGAGTTTCTCAAGCGTTTCTTAATTCCAAACTGCCACATCTCGCGAACGGATTGACCAATCTGCAAAATTTTTGTTGCATTTGAAAGTAGAAACTCGCCCGATTACAATGGTATGCGCACTTTTCCCCTAGGCCGTTCTAGTTATTCGTTTCGAGCATCAGAACTGCGAAAATTTTGAGTTTCTCAAGCGTTTCTTACATCCAAACGGCCATATCTCGCGAACGGATTGACCAATTCGCATAATTTCCGTTGCATCTGAAAGTAGAAACTCGCCCGATTACAACGGTATGCGCACATTTCCCCGAGGCCGTTCTAGTTATTCGTTTCGAGCATCAGAACTGCGAAAATTTTGAGTTTCTCAAGCGTTTCTTACCTCCAAACTGCCATATCTCGCGAACGGATTGACCAATCCGCAAAATTTCTGTTGCATCTGAATGTAGAAACTCGCCCGATTACAACGGTATGTGTAGTTCTCCCCTAGGCCGTTCTAGTTATTCGTTTCGAGCATCAGAACTGCGAAAATTTTGAGTTTCTCAAGCGTTTCTTAATTCCAAACTGCCACATCTCGCGAACGGATCGACCAATCCGCAAAATTTCTGTAGCATCTGAAAGTAGAAACTCGCCCGATTACAACGGTATGTGTAGTTTTCCCCTAGGCCGTTCTAGTTATTCGTGTCGAGCATCAGAACTGCGAAAATTTTGAGTTTCTCAAGCGTTTCTTACCTCCAAACTGCCATATCTCGCGAACGGATTGACCAATCCGCAAAATTTCTGTTGCATCTGAAAGTAGAAACTCGCCCGATTACAACGGTATGTGTAGTTCTCCCCTAGGCCGTTCTAGTTATTCGTTTCGAGCATCAGAACTGCGAAAATTTTGAGTTTCTCAAGCGTTTCTTACTTCCAAACTGCCACATCTCGCGAACGGATCGACCAATCCGCAAAATTTCTGTTGCATCTGAAAGTAGAAAATCGCCCGATTACAACGGTATGCGCACTTTGCCTCTAGGCCGTTCTAGTTATTCGTGTCGAGCATCAGAACTGCGAAAATTTTGAGTTTCTCAAGCGTTTCTTAATTCCAAACTGCCACATCTCGCGAACGGATTGACCAATCTGCAAAATTTTTGTTGCATTTGAAAGTAGAAACTCGCCCGATTACAACGGTATGCGCACTTTTCCCCTAGGCCGTTCTAGTTATTCGTTTCGAGCATCAGAACTGCGAAAATTTTGAATTTCTCAAGCGTTTCTTACATCCAAACGGCCATATCTCGCGAACGGATTGACCAATTCGCATAATTTCCGTTGCATCTGAAAGTAGAAACTCGCCCGATTACAACGGTATGCGCACTTTTCCCCTAGGCCGTTCTAGTTATTCGTTTCGAGCATCAGAACTGCGAAAATTTTGAGTTTCTCAAGCGTTTCTTACCTCCAAACTGCCATATCTCGCGAACGGATTGACAAATCCGCAAAATTTCGGTTGCATCTGAAAGTAGAAACTCGCCAGATTACAACGGTAGGTGTAGTTTTCCCCTAGGCCGTTCTAGTTATTCGTTTCGAGCATCAGAACTGCGAAAATTTTGAGTTTCTCAAGCTTTTCTTACTTCCAAACTGCCACATCTCGCGAACGGATCGACCAATCCGCAAAATTTCTGTTGCATCTGAAAGTAGAAACTCGCCCGATTACAACGGTATGCGCACTTTTCCCCTAGGCCGTTCTAGTTATTCGTTTCGAGCATCAGAACTGCGAAAATTTTGAGTTTCGCAAGCGTTTCTTACCTCCAAACTGCCATATCTCGCGAACGGATTGACCAATTCGCATAATTTCCGTTGCATCTGAAAGTAGAAACTCGCCCGATTACAACGGTATGTGTAGTTCTCCCCTAGGCCGTTCTAGTTATTCGTTTCGAGCATCAGAACTGCGAAAATTTTGAGTTTCTCAAGCGTTTCTTAATTCCAAACTGCTACATCTCGCGAACGGATCGACCAATCCGCAAAATTTCTGTTGCATCTGAAAGTAGAAACTCGCCCGATTACAACGGTATGTGTAGTTTTCCCCTAGGCCGTTCTAGTTGTTCGTGTCGAGCATCAGAACTGCGAAAATTTTGAGTTTCTCAAGCGTTTCTTACCTCCAAACTGCCATATCTCGCGAACGGATTGACCAATCCGCAAAATTTCTGTTGCATCTGAAAGTAGAAACTCGCCCGATTACAACGGTATGTGTAGTTCTCCCCTAGGCCGTTCTAGTTATTCGTTTCGAGCATCAGAACTGCGAAAATTTTGAGTTTCTCAAGCGTTTCTTACTTCCAAACTGCCACATCTCGCGAACGGATCGACCAATCCGCAAAATTTCTGTTGCATCTGAAAGTAGAAAATCGCCCGATTACAACGGTATGCGCACTTTGCCTCTAGGCCGTTCTAGTTATTCGTGTCGAGCATCAGAACTGCGAAAATTTTGAGTTTCTCAAGCGTTTCTTAATTCCAAACTGCCACATCTCGCGAACGGATTGACCAATCTGCAAAATTTTTGTTGCATTTGAAAGTAGAAACTCGCCCGATTACAACGGTATGCGCACTTTTCCCCTAGGCCGTTCTAGTTATTCGTTTCGAGCATCAGAACTGCGAAAATTTTGAATTTCTCAAGCGTTTCTTACATCCAAACGGCCATATCTCGCGAACGGATTGACCAATTCGCATAATTTCCGTTGCATCTGAAAGTAGAAACTCGCCCGATTACAACGGTATGCGCACTTTTCCCCTAGGCCGTTCTAGTTATTCGTTTCGAGCATCAGAACTGCGAAAATTTTGAGTTTCTCAAGCGTTTCTTACCTCCAAACTGCCATATCTCGCGAACGGATTGACAAATCCGCAAAATTTCGGTTGCATCTGAAAGTAGAAACTCGCCAGATTACAACGGTAGGTGTAGTTTTCCCCTAGGCCGTTCTAGTTATTCGTTTCGAGCATCAGAACTGCGAAAATTTTGAGTTTCTCAAGCTTTTCTTACTTCCAAACTGCCACATCTCGCGAACGGATCGACCAATCCGCAAAATTTCTGTTGCATCTGAAAGTAGAAACTCGCCCGATTACAACGGTATGCGCACTTTTCCCCTAGGCCGTTCTAGTTATTCGTTTCGAGCATCAGAACTGCGAAAATTTTGAGTTTCGCAAGCGTTTCTTACCTCCAAACTGCCATATCTCGCGAACGGATTGACCAATTCGCATAATTTCCGTTGCATCTGAAAGTAGAAACTCGCCCGATTACAACGGTATGTGTAGTTCTCCCCTAGGCCGTTCTAGTTATTCGTTTCGAGCATCAGAACTGCGAAAATTTTGAGTTTCTCAAGCGTTTCTTAATTCCAAACTGCTACATCTCGCGAACGGATCGACCAATCCGCAAAATTTCTGTTGCATCTGAAAGTAGAAACTCGCCCGATTACAACGGTATGTGTAGTTTTCCCCTAGGCCGTTCTAGTTATTCGTGTCGAGCATCAGAACTGCGAAAATTTTGAGTTTCTCAAGCGTTTCTTACCTCCAAACTGCCATATCTCGCGAACGGATTGACCAATCCGCAAAATTTCTGTTGCATCTGAAAGTAGAAACTCGCCCGATTACAACGGTATGCGCACTTTTCCCCTAGGCCGTTCTAGTTATTCGTTTCGAGCATCAGAACTGCGAAAATTTTGAGTTTCTCAAGCGTTTCTTAATTCCAAACTGCCACATCTCGCGAACGGATTGACCAATCTGCAAAATTTTTGTTGCATTTGAAAGTAGAAACTCGCCCGATTACAATGGTATGCGCACTTTTCCCCTAGGCCGTTCTAGTTATTCGTTTCGAGCATCAGAACTGCGAAAATTTTGAGTTTCTCAAGCGTTTCTTACATCCAAACGGCCATATCTCGCGAACGGATTGACCAATTCGCATAATTTCCGTTGCATCTGAAAGTAGAAACTCGCCCGATTACAACGGTATGCGCACATTTCCCCGAGGCCGTTCTAGTTATTCGTTTCGAGCATCAGAACTGCGAAAATTTTGAGTTTCTCAAGCGTTTCTTACCTCCAAACTGCCATATCTCGCGAACGGATTGACCAATCCGCAAAATTTCTGTTGCATCTGAATGTAGAAACTCGCCCGATTACAACGGTATGTGTAGTTCTCCCCTAGGCCGTTCTAGTTATTCGTTTCGAGCATCAGAACTGCGAAAATTTTGAGTTTCTCAAGCGTTTCTTAATTCCAAACTGCCACATCTCGCGAACGGATCGACCAATCCGCAAAATTTCTGTAGCATCTGAAAGTAGAAACTCGCCCGATTACAACGGTATGTGTAGTTTTCCCCTAGGCCGTTCTAGTTATTCGTGTCGAGCATCAGAACTGCGAAAATTTTGAGTTTCTCAAGCGTTTCTTACCTCCAAACTGCCATATCTCGCGAACGGATTGACCAATCCGCAAAATTTCTGTTGCATCTGAAAGTAGAAACTCGCCCGATTACAACGGTATGTGTAGTTCTCCCCTAGGCCGTTCTAGTTATTCGTTTCGAGCATCAGAACTGCGAAAATTTTGAGTTTCTCAAGCGTTTCTTACTTCCAAACTGCCACATCTCGCGAACGGATCGACCAATCCGCAAAATTTCTGTTGCATCTGAAAGTAGAAAATCGCCCGATTACAACGGTATGCGCACTTTGCCTCTAGGCCGTTCTAGTTATTCGTGTCGAGCATCAGAACTGCGAAAATTTTGAGTTTCTCAAGCGTTTCTTAATTCCAAACTGCCACATCTCGCGAACGGATTGACCAATCTGCAAAATTTTTGTTGCATTTGAAAGTAGAAACTCGCCCGATTACAACGGTATGCGCACTTTTCCCCTAGGCCGTTCTAGTTATTCGTTTCGAGCATCAGAACTGCGAAAATTTTGAATTTCTCAAGCGTTTCTTACATCCAAACGGCCATATCTCGCGAACGGATTGACCAATTCGCATAATTTCCGTTGCATCTGAAAGTAGAAACTCGCCCGATTACAACGGTATGCGCACTTTTCCCCTAGGCCGTTCTAGTTATTCGTTTCGAGCATCAGAACTGCGAAAATTTTGAGTTTCTCAAGCGTTTCTTACCTCCAAACTGCCATATCTCGCGAACGGATTGACAAATCCGCAAAATTTCGGTTGCATCTGAAAGTAGAAACTCGCCAGATTACAACGGTAGGTGTAGTTTTCCCCTAGGCCGTTCTAGTTATTCGTTTCGAGCATCAGAACTGCGAAAATTTTGAGTTTCTCAAGCTTTTCTTACTTCCAAACTGCCACATCTCGCGAACGGATCGACCAATCCGCAAAATTTCTGTTGCATCTGAAAGTAGAAACTCGCCCGATTACAACGGTATGCGCACTTTTCCCCTAGGCCGTTCTAGTTATTCGTTTCGAGCATCAGAACTGCGAAAATTTTGAGTTTCGCAAGCGTTTCTTACCTCCAAACTGCCATATCTCGCGAACGGATTGACCAATTCGCATAATTTCCGTTGCATCTGAAAGTAGAAACTCGCCCGATTACAACGGTATGTGTAGTTCTCCCCTAGGCCGTTCTAGTTATTCGTTTCGAGCATCAGAACTGCGAAAATTTTGAGTTTCTCAAGCGTTTCTTAATTCCAAACTGCTACATCTCGCGAACGGATCGACCAATCCGCAAAATTTCTGTTGCATCTGAAAGTAGAAACTCGCCCGATTACAACGGTATGTGTAGTTTTCCCCTAGGCCGTTCTAGTTATTCGTGTCGAGCATCAGAACTGCGAAAATTTTGAGTTTCTCAAGCGTTTCTTACCTCCAAACTGCCATATCTCGCGAACGGATTGACCAATCCGCAAAATTTCTGTTGCATCTGAAAGTAGAAACTCGCCCGATTACAACGGTATGCGCACTTTTCCCCTAGGCCGTTCTAGTTATTCGTTTCGAGCATCAGAACTGCGAAAATTTTGAGTTTCTCAAGCGTTTCTTAATTCCAAACTGCCACATCTCGCGAACGGATTGACCAATCTGCAAAATTTTTGTTGCATTTGAAAGTAGAAACTCGCCCGATTACAATGGTATGCGCACTTTTCCCCTAGGCCGTTCTAGTTATTCGTTTCGAGCATCAGAACTGCGAAAATTTTGAGTTTCTCAAGCGTTTCTTACATCCAAACGGCCATATCTCGCGAACGGATTGACCAATTCGCATAATTTCCGTTGCATCTGAAAGTAGAAACTCGCCCGATTACAACGGTATGCGCACATTTCCCCGAGGCCGTTCTAGTTATTCGTTTCGAGCATCAGAACTGCGAAAATTTTGAGTTTCTCAAGCGTTTCTTACCTCCAAACTGCCATATCTCGCGAACGGATTGACCAATCCGCAAAATTTCTGTTGCATCTGAATGTAGAAATTCGCCCGATTACAACGGTATGTGTAGTTCTCCCCTAGGCCGTTCTAGTTATTCGTTTCGAGCATCAGAACTGCGAAAATTTTGAGTTTCTCAAGCGTTTCTTAATTCCAAACTGCCACATCTCGCGAACGGATCGACCAATCCGCAAAATTTCTGTAGCATCTGAAAGTAGAAACTCGCCCGATTACAACGGTATGTGTAGTTTTCCCCTAGGCCGTTCTAGTTATTCGTGTCGAGCATCAGAACTGCGAAAATTTTGAGTTTCTCAAGCGTTTCTTACCTCCAAACTGCCATATCTCGCGAACGGATTGACCAATCCGCAAAATTTCTGTTGCATCTGAAAGTAGAAACTCGCCCGATTACAACGGTATGCGCACTTTTCCCCTAGGCCGTTCTAGTTATTCGTTTCGAGCATCAGAACTGCGAAAATTTTGAGTTTCTCAAGCGT
Organism: Ptiloglossa arizonensis; assembly: GCF_051014685.1. NCBI lineage: Eukaryota > Metazoa > Arthropoda > Insecta > Hymenoptera > Colletidae > Ptiloglossa > Ptiloglossa arizonensis. The sequence continues at coordinate 242,165 of NW_027478446.1, read as the reverse complement.
TTCTTACCTCCAAACTGCCATATCTCGCGAACGGATTGACAAATCCGCAAAATTTCGGTTGCATCTGAAAGTAGAAACTCGCCAGATTACAACGGTATGTGTAGTTCTCCCCTAGGCCGTTCTAGTTATTCGTTTCGAGCATCAGAACTGCGAAAATTTTGAGTTTCTCAAGCGTTTCTTAATTCCAAACTGCCACATCTCGCGAACGGATCGACCAATCCGCAAAATTTCTGTAGCATCTGAAAGTAGAAACTCGCCCGATTACAACGGTATGTGTAGTTTTCCCCTAGGCCGTTCTAGTTATTCGTGTCGAGCATCAGAACTGCGAAAATTTTGAGTTTCTCAAGCGTTTCTTACCTCCAAACTGCCATATCTCGCGAACGGATTGACCAATCCGCAAAATTTCTGTTGCATCTGAAAGTAGAAACTCGCCCGATTACAACGGTATGTGTAGTTCTCCCCTAGGCCGTTCTAGTTATTCGTTTCGAGCATCAGAACTGCGAAAATTTTGAGTTTCTCAAGCGTTTCTTACTTCCAAACTGCCACATCTCGCGAACGGATCGACCAATCCGCAAAATTTCTGTTGCATCTGAAAGTAGAAAATCGCCCGATTACAACGGTATGCGCACTTTGCCTCTAGGCCGTTCTAGTTATTCGTGTCGAGCATCAGAACTGCGAAAATTTTGAGTTTCTCAAGCGTTTCTTAATTCCAAACTGCCACATCTCGCGAACGGATTGACCAATCTGCAAAATTTTTGTTGCATTTGAAAGTAGAAACTCGCCCGATTACAACGGTATGCGCACTTTTCCCCTAGGCCGTTCTAGTTATTCGTTTCGAGCATCAGAACTGCGAAAATTTTGAATTTCTCAAGCGTTTCTTACATCCAAACGGCCATATCTCGCGAACGGATTGACCAATTCGCATAATTTCCGTTGCATCTGAAAGTAGAAACTCGCCCGATTACAACGGTATGCGCACTTTTCCCCTAGGCCGTTCTAGTTATTCGTTTCGAGCATCAGAACTGCGAAAATTTTGAGTTTCTCAAGCGTTTCTTACCTCCAAACTGCCATATCTCGCGAACGGATTGACAAATCCGCAAAATTTCGGTTGCATCTGAAAGTAGAAACTCGCCAGATTACAACGGTAGGTGTAGTTTTCCCCTAGGCCGTTCTAGTTATTCGTTTCGAGCATCAGAACTGCGAAAATTTTGAGTTTCTCAAGCTTTTCTTACTTCCAAACTGCCACATCTCGCGAACGGATCGACCAATCCGCAAAATTTCTGTTGCATCTGAAAGTAGAAACTCGCCCGATTACAACGGTATGCGCACTTTTCCCCTAGGCCGTTCTAGTTATTCGTTTCGAGCATCAGAACTGCGAAAATTTTGAGTTTCGCAAGCGTTTCTTACCTCCAAACTGCCATATCTCGCGAACGGATTGACCAATTCGCATAATTTCCGTTGCATCTGAAAGTAGAAACTCGCCCGATTACAACGGTATGTGTAGTTCTCCCCTAGGCCGTTCTAGTTATTCGTTTCGAGCATCAGAACTGCGAAAATTTTGAGTTTCTCAAGCGTTTCTTAATTCCAAACTGCTACATCTCGCGAACGGATCGACCAATCCGCAAAATTTCTGTTGCATCTGAAAGTAGAAACTCGCCCGATTACAACGGTATGTGTAGTTTTCCCCTAGGCCGTTCTAGTTATTCGTGTCGAGCATCAGAACTGCGAAAATTTTGAGTTTCTCAAGCGTTTCTTACCTCCAAACTGCCATATCTCGCGAACGGATTGACCAATCCGCAAAATTTCTGTTGCATCTGAAAGTAGAAACTCGCCCGATTACAACGGTATGCGCACTTTTCCCCTAGGCCGTTCTAGTTATTCGTTTCGAGCATCAGAACTGCGAAAATTTTGAGTTTCTCAAGCGTTTCTTAATTCCAAACTGCCACATCTCGCGAACGGATTGACCAATCTGCAAAATTTTTGTTGCATTTGAAAGTAGAAACTCGCCCGATTACAATGGTATGCGCACTTTTCCCCTAGGCCGTTCTAGTTATTCGTTTCGAGCATCAGAACTGCGAAAATTTTGAGTTTCTCAAGCGTTTCTTACATCCAAACGGCCATATCTCGCGAACGGATTGACCAATTCGCATAATTTCCGTTGCATCTGAAAGTAGAAACTCGCCCGATTACAACGGTATGCGCACATTTCCCCGAGGCCGTTCTAGTTATTCGTTTCGAGCATCAGAACTGCGAAAATTTTGAGTTTCTCAAGCGTTTCTTACCTCCAAACTGCCATATCTCGCGAACGGATTGACCAATCCGCAAAATTTCTGTTGCATCTGAATGTAGAAATTCGCCCGATTACAACGGTATGTGTAGTTCTCCCCTAGGCCGTTCTAGTTATTCGTTTCGAGCATCAGAACTGCGAAAATTTTGAGTTTCTCAAGCGTTTCTTAATTCCAAACTGCCACATCTCGCGAACGGATCGACCAATCCGCAAAATTTCTGTAGCATCTGAAAGTAGAAACTCGCCCGATTACAACGGTATGTGTAGTTTTCCCCTAGGCCGTTCTAGTTATTCGTGTCGAGCATCAGAACTGCGAAAATTTTGAGTTTCTCAAGCGTTTCTTACCTCCAAACTGCCATATCTCGCGAACGGATTGACCAATCCGCAAAATTTCTGTTGCATCTGAAAGTAGAAACTCGCCCGATTACAACGGTATGTGTAGTTCTCCCCTAGGCCGTTCTAGTTATTCGTTTCGAGCATCAGAACTGCGAAAATTTTGAGTTTCTCAAGCGTTTCTTACATGCAAACTGCCATATCTCGCGAACGGATTGACCAATCCGCATAATTTCTGTTGCATCTGAAAGTAGAAACTCGCCTGATTACAACGGTATGCGCACTTTTCCTCTAGGCCGTTCTAGTTATTCGTTTCGAGCATCAGAACTGCGAAAATTTTGAGTTTCTCAAGCGTTTCTTACATCCAAACGGCCATATCTCGCGAACGGATTGACCAATCCGCAAAATTTCTGTTGCATCTGAAAATAGAAACTCGCCCAATTACAACGGTATGCGCACTTTTCCCCTAGGCGGTTCTAGTTATTCGTTTCGAGCATCAGAACTGCGAAAATTTTGAGTTTCTCAAGCGTTTCTTACCTCCAAACTGCCATATCTCGCGAACGGATTGACCAATCCGCAAAATTTCTGTTGCATCTGAAAGCAGAAACTCGCCCGATTACAACGGTATGTGTAGTTTTCCCCTAGGCCGTTCTAGTTATTCGTTTCGAGCATCAGAACTGCGAAAATTTTGAGTTTCTTAAGCGTTTCTTACTTCCAAACTGCCACATCTCGCGAACGGATCGACCAATCCGCAAAATTTCTGTTGCATCTGAAAGTAGAAACTCGCCCGATTACAACGGTATGCGCACTTTGCCTCTAGGCCGTTCTAGTTATTCGTGTCGAGCATCAGAACTGCGAAAATTTTGAGTTTCTCAAGCGTTTCTTAATTCCAAACTGCCACATCTCGCGAACGGATTGACCAATCTGCAAAATTTTTGTTGCATTTGAAAGTAGAAACTCGCCCGATTAGAACGGTATGTGTAGTTCTCCCCTAGGCCGTTCTAGTTATTCGTTTCGAGCATCAGAACTGCGAAAATTTTGAGTTTCTCAAGCGTTTCTTAATTCCAAACTGCCACATCTCGCGAACGGATCGACCAATCCGCAAAATTTCTGTTGCATCTGAAAGTAGAAACTCGCCCGATTACAACGGTATGTGTAGTTTTCCCCTAGGCCGTTCTAGTTATTCGTGTCGAGCATCAGAACTGCGAAAATTTTGAGTTTCTCAAGCGTTTCTTACCTCCAAACTGCCATATCTCGCGAACGGATTGACCAATCCGCAAAATTTCTGTTGCATCTGAAAGTAGAAACTCGCCCGATTACAACGGTATGTGTTGTTTTCCCCTAGACCGTTCCAGTTATTCGTTTCGAGCATCAGAACTGCGAAAATTTTGAGTTTCTAAAGCGTTCCTTATATCCAAACTGCCATATCTCGCGAACGGATTGATCAATCCGCAAAGTTTCTGTTGCATTTGAAAGTAGAAACTCGCCCGATTACAACGGTATGCGCACTTTTCCCCTAGGCGGTTCTAGTTATTCGTTTCGAGCATCAGAACTGCGAAAATTTTGAGTTTCTCAAGCGTTTCTTACCTCCAAACTGCCATATCTCGCGAACGGATTGACAAATCCGCAAAATTTCTGTTGCATCTGAAAGTAGAAACTCGCCAGATTACAACGGTAGGTGTAGTTTTCCCCTAGGCCGTTCTAGTTATTCGTTTCGAGCATCAGAACTGCGAAAATTTTGAGTTTCTAAAGCGTTCCTTATATCCAAACTGCCATATCTCGCGAACGGATTGATCAATCCGCAAAATTTCTGTTGCATCTGAAAGTAGAAACTCGCCCGATTACAACGGTATGCGTACTTCTCCCCTTGGCCGTTCTAGTCATTCGTTTCGAGCATCAGAACTGCGAAAATTTTGAGTTTCTCAAGCGTTTCTTATCTCTAAACTGCCATATCTCGCGAACGGATTGACCAATCCGCAAAATTTCTGTTGCATCTGAAAGTAGAAACTCGCCCGATTACAACGGTATGTGTAGTTTTCCCCTAGACCGTTCTAGTTATTCGTTTCGAGCATCAGAACTGCGAAAATTTTGAGTTTCTCAAGCGTTTCTTAATTCCAAACTGCCACATCTCGCGAACGGATTGACCAATCTGCAAAATTTTTGTTGCATTTGAAAGTAGAAACTCGCCCGATTACAATGGTATGCGCACTTTTCCCCTAGGCCGTTCTAGTTATTCGTTTCGAGCATCAGAACTGCGAAAATTTTGAGTTTCTCAAGCGTTTCTTACATCCAAACGGCCATATCTCGCGAACGGATTGACCAATTCGCATAATTTCCGTTGCATCTGAAAGTAGAAACTCGCCCGATTACAACGGTATGCGCACTTTTCCCCTAGGCCGTTCTAGTTATTCGTTTCGAGCATCAGAACTGCGAAAATTTTGAGTTTCTCAAGCGTTTCTTAATTCCAAACTGCCACATCTCGCGAACGGATTGACCAATCTGCAAAATTTTTGTTGCATTTGAAAGTAGAAACTCGCCCGATTACAACGGTATGTGTAGTTCTCCCCTAGGCCGTTCTAGTTATTCGTTTCGAGCATCAGAACTGCGAAAATTTTGAGTTTCTCAAGCGTTTCTTAATTCCAAACTGCCACATCTCGCGAACGGATCGACCAATCCGCAAAATTTCTGTTGCATCTGAAAGTAGAAACTCGCCCGATTACAACGGAATGTGTAGTTTTCCCCTAGGCCGTTCTAGTTATTCGTGTCGAGCATCAGAACTGCGAAAATTTTGAGTTTCTCAAGCGTTTCTTACATCCAAACTGCCATATCTCGCGAACGGATTGACCAATCCGCAAAATTTCTGTTGCATCTGAAAGTAGAAACTCGCCCGATTACAACGGTATGTGTAGTTTTCCCCTAGACCGTTCCAGTTATTCGTTTCGAGCATCAGAACTGCGAAAATTTTGAGTTTCTAAAGCGTTCCTTATATCCAAACTGCCATATCTCGCGAACGGATTGATCAATCCGCAAAGTTTCTGTTGCATTTGAAAGTAGAAACTCGCCCGATTACAACGGTATGCGCACTTTTCCCCTAGGCGGTTCTAGTTATTCGTTTCGAGCATCAGAACTGCGAAAAATTTGAGTTTCTCAAGCGTTTCTTACCTCCAAACTGCCATATCTCGCGAACGGATTGACAAATCCGCAAAATTTCTGTTGCATCTGAAAGTAGAAACTCGCCCGATTACAACGGTAGGTGTAGTTTTCCCCTAGGCCGTTCTAGTTATTCGTTTCGAGCATCAGAACTGCTCAATTTTGAGTTTCTCAAGCGTTTCTTACTTCCAAACTGCCACATCTCGCGAACGGATCGACCAATCCGCAAAATTTCTGTTGCATCTGAAAGTAGAAAATCGCCCGATTACAACGGTATGTGTAGTTCTCCCCTAGGCCGTTCTAGTTATTCGTTTCGAGCATCAGAACTGCGAAAATTTTGAGTTTCTCAAGCGTTTCTTACTTCCAAACTGCCACATCTCGCGAACGGATCGACCAATCCGCAAAATTTCTGTTGCATCTGAAAGTAGAAAATCGCCCGATTACAACGGTATGCGCACTTTGCCTCTAGGCCGTTCTAGTTATTCGTGTCGAGCATCAGAACTGCGAAAATTTTGAGTTTCTCAAGCGTTTCTTAATTCCAAACTGCCACATCTCGCGAACGGATTGACCAATCTGCAAAATTTTTGTTGCATTTGAAAGTAGAAACTCGCCCGATTACAACGGTATGCGCACTTTTCCCCTAGGCCGTTCTAGTTATTCGTTTCGAGCATCAGAACTGCGAAAATTTTGAATTTCTCAAGCGTTTCTTACATCCAAACGGCCATATCTCGCGAACGGATTGACCAATTCGCATAATTTCCGTTGCATCTGAAAGTAGAAACTCGCCCGATTACAACGGTATGCGCACTTTTCCCCTAGGCCGTTCTAGTTATTCGTTTCGAGCATCAGAACTGCGAAAATTTTGAGTTTCTCAAGCGTTTCTTAATTCCAAACTGCTACATCTCGCGAACGGATCGACCAATCCGCAAAATTTCTGTTGCATCTGAAAGTAGAAACTCGCCCGATTACAACGGTATGTGTAGTTTTCCCCTAGGCCGTTCTAGTTATTCGTGTCGAGCATCAGAACTGCGAAAATTTTGAGTTTCTCAAGCGTTTCTTACCTCCAAACTGCCATATCTCGCGAACGGATTGACCAATCCGCAAAATTTCTGTTGCATCTGAAAGTAGAAACTCGCCCGATTACAACGGTATGCGCACTTTTCCCCTAGGCCGTTCTAGTTATTCGTTTCGAGCATCAGAACTGAGAAAATTTTGAGTTTCTCAAGCGTTTCTTAATTCCAAACTGCCACATCTCGCGAACGGATTGACCAATCTGCAAAATTTTTGTTGCATTTGAAAGTAGAAACTCGCCCGATTACAATGGTATGCGCACTTTTCCCCTAGGCCGTTCTAGTTATTCGTTTCGAGCATCAGAACTGCGAAAATTTTGAGTTTCTCAAGCGTTTCTTACATCCAAACGGCCATATCTCGCGAACGGATTGACCAATTCGCATAATTTCCGTTGCATCTGAAAGTAGAAACTCGCCCGATTACAACGGTATGCGCACATTTCCCCGAGGCCGTTCTAGTTATTCGTTTCGAGCATCAGAACTGCGAAAATTTTGAGTTTCTCAAGCGTTTCTTACCTCCAAACTGCCATATCTCGCGAACGGATTGACCAATCCGCAAAATTTCTGTTGCATCTGAATGTAGAAACTCGCCCGATTACAACGGTATGTGTAGTTCTCCCCTAGGCCGTTCTAGTTATTCGTTTCGAGCATCAGAACTGCGAAAATTTTGAGTTTCTCAAGCGTTTCTTAATTCCAAACTGCCACATCTCGCGAACGGATCGACCAATCCGCAAAATTTCTGTAGCATCTGAAAGTAGAAACTCGCCCGATTACAACGGTATGTGTAGTTTTCCCCTAGGCCGTTCTAGTTATTCGTGTCGAGCATCAGAACTGCGAAAATTTTGAGTTTCTCAAGCGTTTCTTACCTCCAAACTGCCATATCTCGCGAACGGATTGACCAATCCGCAAAATTTCTGTTGCATCTGAAAGTAGAAACTCGCCCGATTACAACGGTATGTGTAGTTCTCCCCTAGGCCGTTCTAGTTATTCGTTTCGAGCATCAGAACTGCGAAAATTTTGAGTTTCTCAAGCGTTTCTTACATGCAAACTGCCATATCTCGCGAACGGATTGACCAATCCGCATAATTTCTGTTGCATCTGAAAGTAGAAACTCGCCCGATTACAACGGTATGCGCACTTTTCCTCTAGGCCGTTCTAGTTATTCGTTTCGAGCATCAGAACTGCGAAAATTTTGAGTTTCTCAAGCGTTTCTTACATCCAAACGGCCATATCTCGCGAACGGATTGACCAATCCGCAAAATTTCTGTTGCATCTGAAAATAGAAACTCGCCCAATTACAACGGTATGCGCACTTTTCCCCTAGGCGGTTCTAGTTATTCGTTTCGAGCATCAGAACTGCGAAAATTTTGAGTTTCTCAAGCGTTTCTTACCTCCAAACTGCCATATCTCGCGAACGGATTGACCAATCCGCAAAATTTCTGTTGCATCTGAAAGCAGAAACTCGCCCGATTACAACGGTATGTGTAGTTTTCCCCTAGGCCGTTCTAGTTATTCGTTTCGAGCATCAGAACTGCGAAAATTTTGAGTTTCTTAATCGTTTCTTACTTCCAAACTGCCACATCTCGCGAACGGATCGACCAATCCGCAAAATTTCTGTTGCATCTGAAAGTAGAAACTCGCCCGATACAACGGTATGCGCACTTTTCCTCTAGGCCGTTCTAGTTATTCGTTTCGAGCATCAGAACTGCGAAAATTTTGAGTTTCTCAAGCGTTTCTTACCTCCAAACTGCCATATCTCGCGAACGGATTGACCAATCCGCAAAATTTCTGTTGCATCTGAAAGTAGAAACTCGCCCGATTACAACGGTATGTGTAGTTCTCCCCTAGGCCGTTCTAGTTATTCGTTTCGAGCATCAGAACTGCGAAAATTTTGAGTTTCTCAAGCGTTTCTTACTTCCAAACTGCCACATCTCGCGAACGGATCGACCAATCCGCAAAATTTCTGTTGCATCTGAAAGTAGAAAATCGCCCGATTACAACGGTATGCGCACTTTGCCTCTAGGCCGTTCTAGTTATTCGTGTCGAGCATCAGAACTGCGAAAATTTTGAGTTTCTCAAGCGTTTCTTAATTCCAAACTGCCACATCTCGCGAACGGATTGACCAATCTGCAAAATTTTTGTTGCATTTGATAGTAGAAACTCGCCCGATTACAACGGTATGCGCACTTTTCCCCTAGGCCGTTCTAGTTATTCGTTTCGAGCATCAGAACTGCGAAAATTTTGAATTTCTCAAGCGTTTCTTACATCCAAACGGCCATATCTCGCGAACGGATTGACCAATTCGCATAATTTCCGTTGCATCTGAAAGTAGAAACTCGCCCGATTACAACGGTATGCGCACTTTTCCCCTAGGCCGTTCTAGTTATTCGTTTCGAGCATCAGAACTGCGAAAATTTTGAGTTTCTCAAGCGTTTCTTACCTCCAAACTGCCATATCTCGCGAACGGATTGACAAATCCGCAAAATTTCGGTTGCATCTGAAAGTAGAAACTCGCCAGATTACAACGGTAGGTGTAGTTTTCCCCTAGGCCGTTCTAGTTATTGGTTTCGAGCATCAGAACTGCGAAAATTTTGAGTTTCTCAAGCTTTTCTTACTTCCAAACTGCCACATCTCGCGAACGGATCGACCAATCCGCAAAATTTCTGTTGCATCTGAAAGTAGAAACTCGCCCGATTACAACGGTATGCGCACTTTTCCCCTAGGCCGTTCTAGTTATTCGTTTCGAGCATCAGAACTGCGAAAATTTTGAGTTTCGCAAGCGTTTCTTACCTCCAAACTGCCATATCTCGCGAACGGATTGACCAATTCGCATAATTTCCGTTGCATCTGAAAGTAGAAACTCGCCCGATTACAACGGTATGTGTAGTTCTCCCCTAGGCCGTTCTAGTTATTCGTTTCGAGCATCAGAACTGCGAAAATTTTGAGTTTCTCAAGCGTTTCTTAATTCCAAACTGCTACATCTCGCGAACGGATCGACCAATCCGCAAAATTTCTGTTGCATCTGAAAGTAGAAACTCGCCCGATTACAACGGTGTGTGTAGTTTTCCCCTAGGCCGTTCTAGTTATTCGTGTCGAGCATCAGAACTGCGAAAATTTTGAGTTTCTCAAGCGTTTCTTACCTCCAAACTGCCATATCTCGCGAACGGATTGACCAATCCGCAAAATTTCTGTTGCATCTGAAAGCAGAAACTCGCCCGATTACAACGGTATGTGTAGTTTTCCCCTAGGCCGTTCTAGTTATTCGTTTCGAGCATCAGAACTGCGAAAATTTTGAGTTTCTTAAGCGTTTCTTACTTCCAAACTGCCACATCTCGCGAACGGATCGACCAATCCGCAAAATTTCTGTTGCATCTGAAAGTAGAAACTCGCCCGATACAACGGTATGCGCACTTTTCCTCTAGGCCGTTCTAGTTATTCGTTTCGAGCATCAGAACTGCGAAAATTTTGAGTTTCTCAAGCGTTTCTTACCTCCAAACTGCCATATCTCGCGAACGGATTGACCAATCCGCAAAATTTCTGTTGCATCTGAAAGTAGAAACTCGCCCGATTACAACGGTATGTGTAGTTCTCCCCTAGGCCGTTCTAGTTATTCGTTTCGAGCATCAGAACTGCGAAAATTTTGAGTTTCTCAAGCGTTTCTTACTTCCAAACTGCCACATCTCGCGAACGGATCGACCAATCCGCAAAATTTCTGTTGCATCTGAAAGTAGAAAATCGCCCGATTACAACGGTATGCGCACTTTGCCTCTAGGCCGTTCTAGTTATTCGTGTCGAGCATCAGAACTGCGAAAATTTTGAGTTTCTCAATCGTTTCTTAATTCCAAACTGCCACATCTCGCGAACGGATTGACCAATCTGCAAAATTTTTGTTGCATTTGATAGTAGAAACTCGCCCGATTACAACGGTATGCGCACTTTTCCCCTAGGCCGTTCTAGTTATTCGTTTCGAGCATCAGAACTGCGAAAATTTTGAATTTCTCAAGCGTTTCTTACATCCAAACGGCCATATCTCGCGAACGGATTGACCAATTCGCATAATTTCCGTTGCATCTGAAAGTAGAAACTCGCCCGATTACAACGGTATGCGCACTTTTCCCCTAGGCCGTTCTAGTTATTCGTTTCGAGCATCAGAACTGCGAAAATTTTGAGTTTCTCAAGCGTTTCTTACCTCCAAACTGCCATATCTCGCGAACGGATTGTCAAATCCGCAAAATTTCGGTTGCATCTGAAAGTAGAAACTCGCCAGATTACAACGGTAGGTGTAGTTTTCCCCTAGGCCGTTCTAGTTATTCGTTTCGAGCATCAGAACTGCGAAAATTTTGAGTTTCTCAAGCTTTTCTTACTTCCAAACTGCCACATCTCGCGAACGGATCGACCAATCCGCAAAATTTCTGTTGCATCTGAAAGTAGAAACTCGCCCGATTACAACGGTATGCGCACTTTTCCCCTAGGCCGTTCTAGTTATTCGTTTCGAGCATCAGAACTGCGAAAATTTTGAGTTTCGCAAGCGTTTCTTACCTCCAAACTGCCATATCTCGCGAACGGATTGACCAATTCGCATAATTTCCGTTGCATCTGAAAGTAGAAACTCGCCCGATTACAACGGTATGTGTAGTTCTCCCCTAGGCCGTTCTAGTTATTCGTTTCGAGCATCAGAACTGCGAAAATTTTGAGTTTCTCAAGCGTTTCTTAATTCCAAACTGCTACATCTCGCGAACGGATCGACCAATCCGCAAAATTTCTGTTGCATCTGAAAGTAGAAACTCGCCCGATTACAACGGTGTGTGTAGTTTTCCCCTAGGCCGTTCTAGTTATTCGTGTCGAGCATCAGAACTGCGAAAATTTTGAGTTTCTCAAGCGTTTCTTACCTCCAAACTGCCATATCTCGCGAACGGATTGACCAATCCGCAAAATTTCTGTTGCATCTGAAAGTAGAAACTCGCCCGATTACAACGGTATGTGTTGTTTTCCCCTAGACCGTTCCAGTTATTCGTTTCGAGCATCAGAACTGCGAAAATTTTGAGTTTCTAAAGCGTTCCTTATATCCAAACTGCCATATCTCGCGAACGGATTGATCAATCCGCAAAGTTTCTGTTGCATTTGAAAGTAGAAACTCGCCCGATTACAACGGTATGCGCACTTTTCCCCTAGGCGGTTCTAGTTATTCGTTTCGAGCATCAGAACTGCGAAAATTTTGAGTTTCTCAAGCGTTTCTTACCTCCAAACTGCCATATCTCGCGAACGGATTGACAAATCCGCAAAATTTCTGTTGCATCTGAAAGTAGAAACTCGCCAGATTACAACGGTAGGTGTAGTTTTCCCCTAGGCCGTTCTAGTTATTCGTTTCGAGCATCAGAACTGCGAAAATTTTGAGTTTCTCAAGCGTTTCTTACTTCCAAACTGCCACATCTCGCGAACGGATCGACCAATCCGCAAAATTTCTGTTGCATCTGAAAGTAGAAACTCGCCCGATTACAACGGTATGCGCACTTTTCCCCTAGGCCGTTCTAGTTATTCGTTTCGAGCATCAGAACTGCGAAAATTTTGAGTTTCGCAAGCGTTTCTTACCTCCAAACTGCCATATCTCGCGAACGGATTGACCAATTCGCATAATTTCCGTTGCATCTGAAAGTAGAAACTCGCCCGATTACAACGGTATGTGTAGTTCTCCCCTAGGCCGTTCTAGTTATTCGTTTCGAGCATCAGAACTGCGAAAATTTTGAGTTTCTCAAGCGTTTCTTAATTCCAAACTGCTACATCTCGCGAACGGATCGACCAATCCGCAAAATTTCTGTTGCATCTGAAAGTAGAAACTCGCCCGATTACAACGGTATGTGTAGTTTTCCCCTAGGCCGTTCTAGTTATTCGTGTCGAGCATCAGAACTGCGAAAATTTTGAGTTTCTCAAGCGTTTCTTACCTCCAAACTGCCATATCTCGCGAACGGATTGACCAATCCGCAAAATTTCTGTTGCATCTGAAAGTAGAAACTCGCCCGATTACAACGGTATGCGCACTTTTCCCCTAGGCCGTTCTAGTTATTCGTGTCGAGCATCAGAACTGCGAAAATTTTGAGTTTCTCAAGCGTTTCTTAATTCCAAACTGCCACATCTCGCGAACGGATCGACCAATCCGCAAAATTTCTGTTGCATCTGAAAGTAGAAACTCGCCCGATTACAACGGTATGTGTAGTTTTCCCCTAGGCCGTTCTAGTTATTCGTGTCGAGCATCAGAACTGCGAAAATTTTGAGTTTCTCAAGCGTTTCTTACCTCCAAACTGCCATATCTCGCGAACGGATTGACCAATCCGCAAAATTTCTGTTGCATCTGAAAGTAGAAACTCGCCCGAGTACAACGGTATGTGTAGTTTTCCCCTAGACCGTTCCAGTTATTCGTTTCGAGCATCAGAACTGCGAAAATTTTGAGTTTCTAAAGCGTTCCTTATATCCAAACTGCCATATCTCGCGAACGGATTGATCAATCCGCAAAGTTTCTGTTGCATTTGAAAGTAGAAACTCGCCCGATTACAACGGTATGCGCACTTTTCCCCTAGGCGGTTCTAGTTATTCGTTTCGAGCATCAGAACTGCGAAAATTTTGAGTTTCTCAAGCGTTTCTTACCTCCAAACTGCCATATCTCGCGAACGGATTGACAAATCCGCAAAATTTCTGTTGCATCTGAAAGTAGAAACTCGCCCGATTACAACGGTAGGTGTAGTTTTCCCCTAGGCCGTTCTAGTTATTCGTTTCGAGCATCAGAACTGCGAAAATTTTGTGTTTCTCAAGCGTTTCTTACTTCCAAACTGCCACATCTCGCGAACGGATCGACCAATCCGCAAAATTTCTGTTGCATCTGAAAGTAGAAAATCGCCCGATTACAACGGTATGCGCACTTTGCCTCTAGGCCGTTCTAGTTATTCGTGTCGAGCATCAGAACTGCGAAAATTTTGAGTTTCTCAAGCGTTTCTTAATTCCAAACTGCCACATCTCGCGAACGGATTGACCAATCTGCAAAATTTTTGTTGCATTTGAAAGTAGAAACTCGCCCGATTACAACGGTATGCGCACTTTTCCCCTAGGCCGTTCTAGTTATTCGTTTCGAGCATCAGAACTGCGAAAATTTTGAGTTTCTCAAGCGTTTCTTACATCCAAACGGCCATATCTCGCGAACGGATTGACCAATTCGCATAATTTCCGTTGCATCTGAAAGTAGAAACTCGCCCGATTACAACGGTATGCGCACTTTTCCCCTAGGCCGTTCTAGTTATTCGTTTCGAGCATCAGAACTGCGAAAATTTTGAGTTTCTCAAGCGTTTCTTACCTCCAAACTGCCATATCTCGCGAACCGATTGACAAATCCGCAAAATTTCGGTTGCATCTGAAAGTAGAAACTCGCCAGATTACAACGGTAGGTGTAGTTTTCCCCTAGGCCGTTCTAGTTATTCGTTTCGAGCATCAGAACTGCGAAAATTTTGAGTTTCTCAAGCGTTTCTTACTTCCAAACTGCCACATCTCGCGAACGGATCGACCAATCCGCAAAATTTCTGTTGCATCTGAAAGTAGAAACTCGCCCGATTACAACGGTATGCGCACTTTTCCCCTAGGCCGTTCTAGTTATTCGTTTCGAGCATCAGAACTGCGAAAACTTTGAGTTTCGCAAGCGTTTCTTACCTCCAAACTGCCATATCTCGCGAACGGATTGACCAATTCGCATAATTTCCGTTGCATCTGAAAGTAGAAACTCGCCCGATTACAACGGTATGTGTAGTTCTCCCCTAGGCCGTTCTAGTTATTCGTTTCGAGCATCAGAACTGCGAAAATTTTGAGTTTCTCAAGCGTTTCTTAATTCCAAACTGCTACATCTCGCGAACGGATCGGCCAATCCGCAAAATTTCTGTTGCATCTGAAAGTAGAAACTCGCCCGATTACAACGGTATGTGTAGTTTTCCCCTAGGCCGTTCTAGTTATTCGTGTCGAGCATCAGAACTGCGAAAATTTTGAGTTTCTCAAGCGTTTCTTTCCTCCAAACTGCCATATCTCGCGAACGGATTGACCAATCCGCAAAATTTCTGTTGCATCTGAAAGTAGAAACTCGCCCAATTACAACGGTATGCGCACTTTTCCCCTAGGCCGTTCTAGTTATTCGTTTCGAGCATCAGAACTGCGAAAATTTTGAGTTTCTCAAGCGTTTCTTAATTCCAAACTGCCACATCTCGCGAACGGATTGACCAATCTGCAAAATTTTTGTTGCATTTGAAAGTAGAAACTCGCCCGATTACAACGGTATGTGTAGTTCTCCCCTAGGCCGTTCTAGTTATTCGTTTCGAGCATCAGAACTGCGAAAATTTTGAGTTTCTCAAGCGTTTCTTAATTCCAAACTGCCACATCTCGCGAACGGATCGACCAATCCGCAAAATTTCTGTTGCATCTGAAAGTAGAAACTCGCCCGATTACAACGGTATGTGTAGTTTTCCCCTAGGCCGTTCTAGTTATTCGTGTCGAGCATCAGAACTGCGAAAATTTTGAGTTTCTCAAGCGTTTCTTACCTCCAAACTGCCATATCTCGCGAACGGATTGACAAATCCGCAAAATTTCGGTTGCATCTGAAAGTAGAAACTCGCCAGATTACAACGGTAGGTGTAGTTTTCCCCTAGGCCGTTCTAGTTATTCGTTTCGAGCATCAGAACTGCGAAAATTTTGAGTTTCTCAAGCGTTTCTTACTTCCAAACTGCCACATCTCGCGAACGGATCGACCAATCCGCAAAATTTCTGTTGAATCTGAAAGTAGAAACTCGCCCGATTACAACGGTATGCGCACTTTTCCCCTAGGCCGTTCTAGTTATTCGTTTCGAGCATCAGAACTGCGAAAATTTTGAGTTTCGCAAGCGTTTCTTACATCCAAACTGCCATATCTCGCGAACGGATTGACCAATTCGCATAATTTCCGTTGCATCTGAAAGTAGAAACTCGCCCGATTACAACGGTATGCGCACTTTTCCCCTAGGCCGTTCTAGTTATTCGTTTCGAGCATCAGAACTGCGAAAATTTTGAGTTTCTCAAGCGTTTCTTACTTCCAAACTGCCACATCTCGCGAACGGATCGACCAATCCGCAAAATTTCTGTTGCATCTGAAAGTAGAAACTCGCCCGATTACAACGGTATGCGCACTTTTCCCCTAGGCCGTTCTAGTTATTCGTTTCGAGCATCAGAACTGCGAAAATTTTGAGTTTCTCAAGCGTTTCTTACCTCCAAACTGCCATATCTCGCGAACGGATTGACCATTTCGCATAATTTCCGTTGCATCTGAAAGTAGAAACTCGCCCGATTACAACGGTATGCGCACTTTTCCCCTAGGCCGTTCTAGTTATTCGTTTCGAGCATCAGAACTGCGAAAATTTTGAGTTTCTCAAGCGTTTCTTACCTCCAAACTGCCATATCTCGCGAACGGATTGACCAATTCGCATAATTTCCGTTGCATCTGAAATTAGAAACTCGCCCGATTACAACGGTATGCGCACTTTTCCCCTAGGCCGTTCTAGTTATTCGTTTCGAGAATCAGAACTGCGAAAATTTTGAGTTTCTCAAGCGTTTCTTACATCCAAACGGCCATATCTCGCGAACGGATTGACCAATTCGCCTAATTTCCGTTGCATCTGAAAGTAGAAACTCGCCCGATTACAACGGTATGCGCCCTTTTCCCCTAGGCCGTTCTAGTTATTCGTTTCGAGCATCAGAACTGCGAAAATTTTGAGTTTCTCAAGCGTTTCTTACATCCAAACGGCCATATCTCGCGAACGGATTGACCAATTCGCATAATTTCCGTTGCATCTGAAAGTAGAAACTCGCCCGATTACAACGGTATGCGCACTTTTCCCCTAGGCCGTTCTAGTTATTCGTTTCGAGCATCAGAACTGCGAAAATTTTGAGTTTCTCAAGCGTTTCTTAATTCCAAACTGCCACATCTCGCGAACGGATCGACCAATTCGCATAATTTCCGTTGCATCTGAAAGTAGAAACTCGCCCGATTACAACGGTATGCGCACTTTTCCCCTAGGCCGTTCTAGTTATTCGTTTCGAGCATCAGAACTGCGAAAATTTTGAGTTTCGCAAGCGTTTCTTACATCCAAACGGCCATATCTCGCGAACGGATTGACCAATTCGCCTAATTTCCGTTGCATCTGAAAGTAGAAACTCGCCCGATTACAACGGTATGCGCACTTTTCCCCTAGGCCGTTCCAGTTATTCGTTTCGAGCATCGAGTTTCTCTAGCGTTTCTTACCACCAAACTGCCATATCTCGCGAACGGATTGACCAATCCGCAAAATTTCTGTTGCATTTGAAAGTAGAAACTCGCCCGATTACAACGGTATGCGCACTTTTCCCCTAGGCGGTTCTAGTTATTCGTTTCGAGCATCAGAACTGCGAAAATTTTGAGTTTCTCAAGCGTTTCTTACCTACAAACTGCCATATCTCGCGAAAGGATTGACCAATCCGCAAAATTTCTGTTGCATCTGAAAATAGAAACTCGCCCGATTACAACGGTATGCGCACTTTTCCCCTAGGCGGTTCTAGTTATTCGTTTCGAGCATCAGAACTGCGAAAATTTTGAGTTTCTCAAGCGTTTCTTACTTCCAAACTGCCATATCTCGCGAACGGATTGACCAATCCGCAAAATTTCTGTTGCATCTGAAAGTAGAAACTCGCCCGATTACAACGGTATGCGCACTTTTCCCCTAGGCTGTTCTAGTTATTCGTTTCGAGCATCAGAACTGCGAAAATTTTGAGTTTCTCAAGCGTTTCTTACATCCAAACTGCCATATCTCGCGAACGGATTGACAAATCCCCAAAATTTCTGTTGCATCTGAAAGTAGAAACTCGCCCGATTACAACGGTAGGTGTAGTTTTCCCCTAGGCCGTTCTAGTTATTCGTTTCGAGCATCAGAACTGCGAAAATTTTGAGTTTCTCAAGCGTTTCTTACTTCCAAACTGCCACATCTCGCGAACGGATCGACCAATCCGCAAAACTTCTGTTGCATCTGAAAGTAGAAAATCGCCCGATTACAACGGTATTCGCACTTTGCCTCTAGGCCGTTCTAGTTATTCGTGTCGAGCATCAGAACTGCGAAAATTTTGAGTTTCTCAAGCGTTTCTTAATTCCAAACTGCCACATCTCGCGAACGGATTGACCAATCTGCAAAATTTTTGTTGCATTTGAAAGTAGAAACTCGCCCGATTACAACGGTATGCGCACTTTTCCCCTAGGCCGTTCTAGTTATTCGTTTCGAGCATCAGAACTGCGAAAATTTTGAGTTTCTAAAGCGTTTCTTACCTCCAAACTGCCATATCTCGCGAACGGATTGACCAATCCGCAAAATTTCTGTTGCATCTGAATGTAGAAACTCGCCCGATTACAACGGTATGTGTAGTTCTCCCCTAGGCCGTTCTAGTTATTCGTTTCGAGCATCAGAACTGCGAAAATTTTGAGTTTCTCAAGCGTTTCTTAATTCCAAACTGCCACATCTCGCGAACGGATCGACCAATCCGCAAAATTTCTGTTGCATATGAAAGTAGAAACTCGCCCGATTACAACGGTATGTGTAGTTTTCCCCTAGGCCGTTCTAGTTATTCGTGTCGAGCATCAGAACTGCGAAAATTTTGAGTTTCTCAAGCGTTTCTTACCTCCAAACTGCCATATCTCGCGAACGGATTGACCAATCCGCATAATTTCTGTTGCATCTGAAAGTAGAAACTCGCCCGATTACAACGGTATGCGCACTTTTCCCCTAGGCTGTTCTAGTTATTCGTTTCGAGCATCAGAACTGCGAAAATTTTGAGTTTCTCAAGCGTTTCTTACCTCCAAACTGCCATATCTCGCGAACGGATTGACAAATCCCCAAAATTTCTGTTGCATCTGAAAGTAGAAACTCGCCCGATTACAACGGTAGGTGTAGTTTTCCCCTAGGCCGTTCTAGTTATTCGTTTCGAGCATCAGAACTGCGAAAATTTTGAGTTTCTCAAGCGTTTCTTACTTCCAAACTGCCACATCTCGCGAACGGATCGACCAATCCGCAAAACTTCTGTTGCATCTGAAAGTAGAAAATCGCCCGATTACAACGGTATTCGCACTTTGCCTCTAGGCCGTTCTAGTTATTCGTGTCGAGCATCAGAACTGCGAAAATTTTGAGTTTCTCAAGCGTTTCTTAATTCCAAACTGCCACATCTCGCGAACGGATTGACCAATCTGCAAAATTTTTGTTGCATTTGAAAGTAGAAACTCGCCCGATTACAACGGTATGCGCACTTTTCCCCTAGGCCGTTCTAGTTATTCGTTTCGAGCATCAGAACTGCGAAAATTTTGAGTTTCTAAAGCGTTTCTTAATTCCAAACTGCCACATCTCGCGAACGGATCGACCAATCCGCAAAATTTCTGTTGCATATGAAAGTAGAAACTCGCCCGATTACAACGGTATGTGTAGTTTTCCCCTAGGCCGTTCTAGTTATTCGTGTCGAGCATCAGAACTGCGAAAATTTTGAGTTTCTCAAGCGTTTCTTACCTCCAAACTGCCATATCTCGCGAACGGATTGACCAATCCGCAAAATTTCTGTTGCGTCTGAAAGTAGACACTCGCCCGATTACAACGGTATGTGTAGTTCTCCCCTAGGCTGTTCTAGTTATTCGTTTCGAGCATCAGAACTGCGAAAATTTTGAGTTTCTCAAGCGTTTCTTACATCCAAACTGCCATATCTCGCGAACGGATTGTCCAATCCGCATAATTTCTGTTGCATCTGAAAGTAGAAACTCGCCCGATTACAACGGTATGCGCACTTTTCCTCTAGGCCGTTCTAGTTATTCGTTTCGAGCATCAGAACTGCGAAAATTTTGAGTTTCTCAAGCGTTTCTTACATCCAAACGGCCATATCTCGCGAACGGATTGACCAATCCGCAAAATTTCTGTTGCATCTGAAAATAGAAACTCGCCCGATTACAACGGTATGCGCACTTTTCCCCTAGGCGGTTCTAGTTATTCGTTTCGAGCATCAGAACTGCGAAAATTTTGAGTTTCTCAACCGTTTCTTACCTCCAAACTGCCATATCTCGCGAACGGATTGACCAATCCGCAAAATTTCTGTTGCATCTGAAAGTAGAAACTCGCCCGATTACAACGGTATGTGTAGTTTTCCCCTAGGCCGTTCTAGTTATTCGTTTCGAGCATCAGAACTGCGAAAATTTTGAGTTTCTCAAGCGTTTCTTACTTCCAAACTGCCACATCTCGCGAACGGATCGACCAATCCGCAAAATTTCTGTTGCATCTGAAAGTAGAAACTCGCCCGATTACAACGGTATGCGCACTTTGCCTCTAGGCCGTTCTAGTTATTCGTGTCGAGCATCAGAACTGCAAAAATTTTGAGTTTCTCAAGCGTTTCTTAATTCCAAACTGCCACATCTCGCGAACGGATTGACCAATCTGCAAAATTTTTGTTGCATTTGAAAGTAGAAACTCGCCCGATTACAACGGTATGCGCACTTTTCCCCTAGGCCGTTCTAGTTATTCGTTTCGAGCATCAGAACTGCGAAAATTTTGAGTTTCTCAAGCGTTTCTTACATCCAAACAGCCATATCTCGCGAACGGATTGACCAATTCGCATAATTTCCGTTGCATCTGAAAGTAGAAACTCGCCCGATTACAACGGTATGCGCACTTTTCCCCTAGGCCGTTCTAGTTATTCGTTTCGAGCATCAGAACTGCGAAAATTTTGAGTTTCTCAAGCGTTTCTTAATTCCAAACTGCCACATCTCGCGAACGGATCGACCAATCCGCAAAATTTCTGTTGCATCTGAAAGTAGAAACTCGCCCGATTACAACGGTATGTGTAGTTTTCCCCTAGGCCGTTCTAGTTATTCGTGTCGAGCATCAGAACTGCGAAAATTTTGAGTTTCTCAAGCGTTTCTTACGTCCAAACGGCCATATCTCGCGAACGGATTGACCAATCCGCAAAATTTCTGTTGCATCTGAAAATAGAAACTCGCCCGATTACAACGGTATGCGCACTTTTCCCCTAGGCGGTTCTAGTTATTCGTTTCGAGCATCAGAACTGCGAAAATTTTGAGTTTCTCAACCGTTTCTTACCTCCAAACTGCCATATCTCGCGAACGGATTGACCAATCCGCAAAATTTCTGTTGCATCTGAAAGTAGAAACTCGCCCGATTACAACGGTATGTGTAGTTTTCCCCTAGGCCGTTCTAGTTATTCGTTTCGAGCATCAGAACTGCGAAAATTTTGAGTTTCTCAAGCGTTTCTTACTTCCAAACTGCCACATCTCGCGAACGGATCGACCAATCCGCAAAATTTCTGTTGCATCTGAAAGTAGAAACTCGCCCGATTACAACGGTATGCGCACTTTGCCTCTAGGCCGTTCTAGTTATTCGTGTCGAGCATCAGAACTGCAAAAATTTTGAGTTTCTCAAGCGTTTCTTAATTCCAAACTGCCACATCTCGCGAACGGATTGACCAATCTGCAAAATTTTTGTTGCATTTGAAAGTAGAAACTCGCCCGATTACAACGGTATGCGCACTTTTCCCCTAGGCCGTTCTAGTTATTCGTTTCGAGCATCAGAACTGCGAAAATTTTGAGTTTCTCAAGCGTTTCTTACATCCAAACAGCCATATCTCGCGAACGGATTGACCAATTCGCATAATTTCCGTTGCATCTGAAAGTAGAAACTCGCCCGATTACAACGGTATGCGCACTTTTCCCCTAGGCCGTTCTAGTTATTCGTTTCGAGCATCAGAACTGCGAAAATTTTGAGTTTCTCAAGCGTTTCTTAATTCCAAACTGCCACATCTCGCGAACGGATCGACCAATCCGCAAAATTTCTGTTGCATCTGAAAGTAGAAACTCGCCCGATTACAACGGTATGTGTAGTTTTCCCCTAGGCCGTTCTAGTTATTCGTGTCGAGCATCAGAACTGCGAAAATTTTGAGTTTCTCAAGCGTTTCTTACCTCCAAACTGCCATATCTCGCGAACGGATTGACCAATTCGCATAATTTCCGTTGCATCTGAAAGTAGAAACTCGCCCGATTACAACGGTATGCGCACTTTTCCCCTAGGCCGTTCTAGTTATTCGTTTCGAGCATCAGAACTGCGAAAATTTTGAGTTTCTAAAGCGTTCCTTATATCCAAACTGCCATATCTCGCGAACGGATTGATCAATCCGCAAAGTTTCTGTTGCTATTGAAAGTAGAAACTCGCCCGATTACAACGGTATGCGCACTTTTCCCCTAGGCGGTTCTAGTTATTCGTTTCGAGCATCAGAACTGCGAAAATTTTGAGTTTCTCAAGCGTTTCTTACCTCCAAACTGCCATATCTCGCGAACGGATTGACAAATCCGCAAAATTTCTGTTGCATCTGAAAGTAGAAACTCGCCCGATTACAACGGTAGGTGTAGTTTTCCCCTAGGCCGTTCTAGTTATTCGTTTCGAGCATCAGAACTGCGAAAATTTTGAGTTTCTCAAGCGTTTCTTACTTCCAAACTGCCACATCTCGCGAACGGATCGACCAATCCGCAAAACTTCTGTTGCATCTGAAAGTAGAAAATCGCCCGATTACAACGGTATTCGCACTTTGCCTCTAGGCCGTTCTAGTTATTCGTGTCGAGCATCAGAACTGCGAAAATTTTGAGTTTCTCAAGCGTTTCTTAACTCCAAACTGCCACATCTCGCGAACGGATTGACCAATCTGCAAAATTTTTATTGCATTTGAAAGTAGAAACTCGCCCGATTACAACGGTATGCGCACTTTTCCCCTAGGCCGTTCTAGTTATTCGTTTCGAGCATCAGAACTGCGAAAATTTTGAGTTTCTCAAGCGTTTCTTACCTCCAAACTGCCATATCTCGCGAACGGATTGACCAATCCGCAAAGTTTCTGTTGCTATTGAAAGTAGAAACTCGCCCGATTACAACGGTATGCGCACTTTTCCCCTAGGCGGTTCTAGTTATTCGTTTCGAGCATCAGAACTGC
Organism: Ptiloglossa arizonensis; assembly: GCF_051014685.1. NCBI lineage: Eukaryota > Metazoa > Arthropoda > Insecta > Hymenoptera > Colletidae > Ptiloglossa > Ptiloglossa arizonensis. The sequence goes on along the minus strand of NW_027478446.1, from coordinate 219,284 downwards.
GAAAATTTTGAGTTTCTCAAGCGTTTCTTACCTCCAAACTGCCATATCTCGCGAACGGATTGACAAATCCGCAAAATTTCTGTTGCCTCTGAAAGTAGAAACTCGCCCGATTACAACGGTAGGTGTAGTTTTCCCCTAGGCCGTTCTAGTTATTCGTTTCGAGCATCAGAACTGCGAAAATTTTGAGTTTCTCAAGCGTTTCTTACTTCCAAACTGCCACATCTCGCGAACGGATCGACCAATCCGCAAAACTTCTGTTGCATCTGAAAGTAGAAAATCGCCCGATTACAACGGTATTCGCACTTTGCCTCTAGGCCGTTCTAGTTATTCGTGTCGAGCATCAGAACTGCGAAAATTTTGAGTTTCTCAAGCGTTTCTTAACTCCAAACTGCCACATCTCGCGAACGGATTGACCAATCTGCAAAATTTTTATTGCATTTGAAAGTAGAAACTCGCCCGATTACAACGGTATGCGCACTTTTCCCCTAGGCCGTTCTAGTTATTCGTTTCGAGCATCAGAACTGCGAAAATTTTGAGTTTCTCAAGCGTTTCTTACCTCCAAACTGCCATATCTCGCGAACGGATTGACCAATCCGCAAAATTTCTGTTGCATCTGAAAGTAGAAACTCGCCCGATTACAACGGTATGTGTAGTTCTCCCCTAGGCTGTTCTAGTTATTCGTTTCGAGCATCAGAACTGCGAAAATTTTGAGTTTCTCAAGCGTTTCTTACATCCAAACTGCCATATCTCGCGAACGGATTGTCCAATCCGCATAATTTCTGTTGCATCTGAAAGTAGAAACTCGCCCGATTACAACGGTATGCGCACTTTTCCTCTAGGCCGTTCTAGTTATTCGTGTCGAGCATCAGAACTGCGAAAATTTTGAGTTTCTCAAGCGTTTCTTAATTCCAAACTGCCACATCTCGCGAACGGATTGACCAATCTGCAAAATTTTTGTTGCATTTGAAAGTAGAAACTCGCCCGATTACAACGGTATGCGCACTTTTCCCCTAGGCCGTTCTAGTTATTCGTTTCGAGCATCAGAACTGCGAAAATTTTGAGTTTCTCAAGCGTTTCTTACATCCAAACAGCCATATCTCGCGAACCGATCGACCAATCCGCATAATTTCTGTTGCATCTGAAAGTAGAAACTCGCCCGATTACAACGGTATGTGTAGTTTTCCCCTAGGCCGTTCCAGTTATTCGTTTCGAGCATCGAGTTTCTCTAGCGTTTCTTACCACCAAACTGCCATATCTCGCGAACGGATTGACCAATCCGCAAAATTTCCGTTGCATTTGAAAGTAGAAACTCGCCCGATTACAACGGTATGCGCACTTTTCCCCTAGGCGGTTCTAGTTATTCGTTTCGAGCATCAGAACTGCGAAAATTTTGAGTTTCTCAAGCGTTTCTTACCTACAAACTGCCATATCTCGCGAAAGGATTGACCAATCCGCAAAATTTCTGTTGCATCTGAAAATAGAAACTCGCCCGATTACAACGGTATGCGCACTTTTCCCCTAGGCGGTTCTAGTTATTCGTTTCGAGCATCAGAACTGCGAAAATTTTGAGTTTCTCAAGCGTTTCTTACATCCAAACGGCCATATCTCGCGAACGGATTGACCAATCCGCAAAATTTCTGTTGCATCTGAAAATAGAAACTCGCCCGATTACAACGGTATGCGCACTTTTCCCCTAGGCGGTTCTAGTTATTCGTTTCGAGCATCAGAACTGCGAAAATTTTGAGTTTCTCAACCGTTTCTTACCTCCAAACTGCCATATCTCGCGAACGGATTGACCAATCCGCAAAATTTCTGTTGCATCTGAAAGTAGAAACTCGCCCGATTACAACGGTATGTGTAGTTTTCCCCTAGGCCGTTCTAGTTATTCGTTTCGAGCATCAGAACTGCGAAAATTTTGAGTTTCTCAAGCGTTTCTTACTTCCAAACTGCCACATCTCGCGAACGGATCGACCAATCCGCAAAATTTCTGTTGCATCTGAAAGTAGAAACTCGCCCGATTACAACGGTATGCGCACTTTGCCTCTAGGCCGTTCTAGTTATTCGTGTCGAGCATCAGAACTGCGAAAATTTTGAGTTTCTCAAGCGTTTCTTAATTCCAAACTGCCACATCTCGCGAACGGATTGACCAATCTGCAAAATTTTTGTTGCATTTGAAAGTAGAAACTCGCCCGATTACAACGGTATGCGCACTTTTCCCCTAGGCCGTTCTAGTTATTCGTTTCGAGCATCAGAACTGCGAAAATTTTGAGTTTCTCAAGCGTTTCTTACATCCAAACAGCCATATCTCGCGAACGGATTGACCAATTCGCATAATTTCCGTTGCATCTGAAAGTAGAAACTCGCCCGATTACAACGGTATGCGCACTTTTCCCCTAGGCCGTTCTAGTTATTCGTTTCGAGCATCAGAACTGCGAAAATTTTGAGTTTCTCAAGCGTTTCTTAATTCCAAACTGCCACATCTCGCGAACGGATCGACCAATCCGCAAAATTTCTGTTGCATCTGAAAGTAGAAACTCGCCCGATTACAACGGTATGTGTAGTTTTCCCCTAGGCCGTTCTAGTTATTCGTGTCGAGCATCAGAACTGCGAAAATTTTGAGTTTCTCAAGCGTTTCTTACCTCCAAACTGCCATATCTCGCGAACGGATTGACCAATTCGCATAATTTCCGTTGCATCTGAAAGTAGAAACTCGCCCGATTACAACGGTATGCGCACTTTTCCCCTAGGCCGTTCTAGTTATTCGTTTCGAGCATCAGAACTGCGAAAATTTTGAGTTTCTAAAGCGTTCCTTATATCCAAACTGCCATATCTCGCGAACGGATTGATCAATCCGCAAAGTTTCTGTTGCTATTGAAAGTAGAAACTCGCCCGATTACAACGGTATGCGCACTTTTCCCCTAGGCGGTTCTAGTTATTCGTTTCGAGCATCAGAACTGCGAAAATTTTGAGTTTCTCAAGCGTTTCTTACCTCCAAACTGCCATATCTCGCGAACGGATTGACAAATCCGCAAAATTTCTGTTGCATCTGAAAGTAGAAACTCGCCCGATTACAACGGTAGGTGTAGTTTTCCCCTAGGCCGTTCTAGTTATTCGTTTCGAGCATCAGAACTGCGAATATTTTGAGTTTCTCAAGCGTTTCTTACTTCCAAACTGCCACATCTCGGGAACGGATCGACCAATCCGCAAAATTTCTGTTGCATCTGAAAGTAGAAAATCGCCCGATTACAACGGTATTCGCACTTTGCCTCTAGGCCGTTCTAGTTATTCGTGTCGAGCATCAGTACTGCGAAAATTTTGAGTTTCTCAAGCGTTTCTTAATTCCAAACTGCCACATCTCGCGAACGGATTGACCAATCTGCAAAATTTTTGTTGCATTTGAAAGTAGAAACTCGCCCGATTACAACGGTATGCGCACTTTTCCCCTAGGCCATTCTAGTTATTCGTTTCGAGCATCAGAACTGCGAAAATTTTGAGTTTCTCAAGCGTTTCTTACATCCAAACGGCCATATCTCGCGAACGGATTGACCAATTCGCATAATTTCCGTTGCATCTGAAAGTAGAAACTCGCCCGATTACAACGGTATGCGCACTTTTCCCCTAGGCCGTTCTAGTTATTCGTTTCGAGCATCAGAACTGCGAAAATTTTGAGTTTCTAAAGCGTTCCTTATATCCAAACTGCCATATCTCGCGAACGGATTGATCAATCCGCAAAGTTTCTGTTGCTATTGAAAGTAGAAACTCGCCCGATTACAACGGTATGCGCACTTTTCCCCTAGGCGGTTCTAGTTATTCGTTTCGAGCATCAGAACTGCGAAAATTTTGAGTTTCTCAAGCGTTTCTTACCTCCAAACTGCCATATCTCGCGAACGGATTGACAAATCCGCAAAATTTCTGTTGCATCTGAAAGTAGAAACTCGCCCGATTACAACGGTAGGTGTAGTTTTCCCCTAGGCCGTTCTAGTTATTCGTTTCGAGCATCAGAACTGCGAATATTTTGAGTTTCTCAAGCGTTTCTTACTTCCAAACTGCCACATCTCGGGAACGGATCGACCAATCCGCAAAATTTCTGTTGCATCTGAAAGTAGAAAATCGCCCGATTACAACGGTATTCGCACTTTGCCTCTAGGCCGTTCTAGTTATTCGTGTCGAGCATCAGTACTGCGAAAATTTTGAGTTTCTCAAGCGTTTCTTAATTCCAAACTGCCACATCTCGCGAACGGATTGACCAATCTGCAAAATTTTTGTTGCATTTGAAAGTAGAAACTCGCCCGATTACAACGGTATGCGCACTTTTCCCCTAGGCCATTCTAGTTATTCGTTTCGAGCATCAGAACTGCGAAAATTTTGAGTTTCTCAAGCGTTTCTTACATCCAAACGGCCATATCTCGCGAACGGATTGACCAATTCGCATAATTTCCGTTGCATCTGAAAGTAGAAACTCGCCCGATTACAACGGTATGCGCACTTTTCCCCTAGGCCGTTCTAGTTATTCGTTTCGAGCATCAGAACTGCGAAAATTTTGAGTTTCTCAAGCGTTTCTTACCTCCAAACTGCCATATTTCGCGAACGGATTGACAAATCCGCAAAATTTCTGTTGCATCTGAAAGTAGAAACTCGCCCGATTACAACGGTAGGTGTAGTTATCCCCTAGGCCGTTCTAGTTATTCGTTTCGAGCATCAGAACTGCGACAATTTTGAGTTTCTCAAGCGTTTCTTACGTCCAAACTGCCACATCTCGCGAACGGATCGACCAATCCGCAAAATTTCTGTTGCATCTGAAAGTAGAAACTCGCCCGATTACAAAGGTATGCGCACTTTTCCCCTAGGCCGTTCTAGTTATTCGTTTCGAGCATCGAGTTTCTCTAGCGTTTCTTACCACCAAACTGCCATATCTCGCGAACGGATTGACCAATCCGCAAAATTTCCGTTGTATTTGAAAGTAGAAACTCGCCCGATTACAACGGTATGCGCACTTTTCCCCTAGGCGGTTCTAGTTATTCGTTTCGAGCATCAGAACTGCGAAAATTTTGAGTTTCTCAAGCGTTTCTTACCTACAAACTGCCATATCTCGCGAAAGGATTGACCAATCCGCAAAATTTCTGTTGCATCTGAAAATAGAAACTCGCCCGATTACAACGGTATGCGCACTTTTCCCCTAGGCGGTTCTAGTTATTCGTTTCGAGCATCAGAACTGCGAAAATTTTGAGTTTCTCAAGCGTTTCTTACATCCAAACGGCCATATCTCGCGAACGGATTGACCAATCCGCAAAATTTCTGTTGCATCTGAAAATAGAAACTCGCCCGATTACAACGGTATGCGCACTTTTCCCCTAGGCGGTTCTAGTTATTCGTTTCGAGCATCAGAACTGCGAAAATTTTGAGTTTCTCAACCGTTTCTTACCTCCAAACTGCCATATCTCGCGAACGGATTGACCAATCCGCAAAATTTCTGTTGCATCTGAAAGTAGAAACTCGCCCGATTACAACGGTATGTGTAGTTTTCCCCTAGGCCGTTCTAGTTATTCGTTTCGAGCATCAGAACTGCGAAAATTTTGAGTTTCTCAAGCGTTTCTTACTTCCAAACTGCCACATCTCGCGAACGGATCGACCAATCCGCAAAATTTCTGTTGCATCTGAAAGTAGAAACTCGCCCGATTACAACGGTATGCGCACTTTGCCTCTAGGCCGTTCTAGTTATTCGTGTCGAGCATCAGAACTGCGAAAATTTTGAGTTTCTCAAGCGTTTCTTAATTCCAAACTGCCACATCTCGCGAACGGATTGACCAATCTGCAAAATTTTTGTTGCATTTGAAAGTAGAAACTCGCCCGATTACAACGGTATGCGCACTTTTCCCCTAGGCCGTTCTAGTTATTCGTTTCGAGCATCAGAACTGCGAAAATTTTGAGTTTCTCAAGCGTTTCTTACATCCAAACAGCCATATCTCGCGAACGGATTGACCAATTCGCATAATTTCCGTTGCATCTGAAAGTAGAAACTCGCCCGATTACAACGGTATGCGCACTTTTCCCCTAGGCCGTTCTAGTTATTCGTTTCGAGCATCAGAACTGCGAAAATTTTGAGTTTCTCAAGCGTTTCTTAATTCCAAACTGCCACATCTCGCGAACGGATCGACCAATCCGCAAAATTTCTGTTGCATCTGAAAGTAGAAACTCGCCCGATTACAACGGTATGTGTAGTTTTCCCCTAGGCCGTTCTAGTTATTCGTGTCGAGCATCAGAACTGCGAAAATTTTGAGTTTCTCAAGCGTTTCTTACCTCCAAACTGCCATATCTCGCGAACGGATTGACCAATTCGCATAATTTCCGTTGCATCTGAAAGTAGAAACTCGCCCGATTACAACGGTATGCGCACTTTTCCCCTAGGCCGTTCTAGTTATTCGTTTCGAGCATCAGAACTGCGAAAATTTTGAGTTTCTAAAGCGTTCCTTATATCCAAACTGCCATATCTCGCGAACGGATTGATCAATCCGCAAAGTTTCTGTTGCTATTGAAAGTAGAAACTCGCCCGATTACAACGGTATGCGCACTTTTCCCCTAGGCGGTTCTAGTTATTCGTTTCGAGCATCAGAACTGCGAAAATTTTGAGTTTCTCAAGCGTTTCTTACCTCCAAACTGCCATATCTCGCGAACGGATTGACAAATCCGCAAAATTTCTGTTGCATCTGAAAGTAGAAACTCGCCCGATTACAACGGTAGGTGTAGTTTTCCCCTAGGCCGTTCTAGTTATTCGTTTCGAGCATCAGAACTGCGAATATTTTGAGTTTCTCAAGCGTTTCTTACTTCCAAACTGCCACATCTCGGGAACGGATCGACCAATCCGCAAAATTTCTGTTGCATCTGAAAGTAGAAAATCGCCCGATTACAACGGTATTCGCACTTTGCCTCTAGGCCGTTCTAGTTATTCGTGTCGAGCATCAGAACTGCGAAAATTTTGAGTTTCTCAAGCGTTTCTTAATTCCAAACTGCCACATCTCGCGAACGGATTGACCAATCTGCAAAATTTTTGTTGCATTTGAAAGTAGAAACTCGCCCGATTACAACGGTATGCGCACTTTTCCCCTAGGCCGTTCTAGTTATTCGTTTCGAGCATCAGAACTGCGAAAATTTTGAGTTTCTCAAGCGTTTCTTACATCCAAACGGCCATATCTCGCGAACGGATTGACCAATTCGCATAATTTCCGTTGCATCTGAAAGTAGAAACTCGCCCGATTACAACGGTATGCGCACTTTTCCCCTAGGCCGTTCTAGTTATTCGTTTCGAGCATCAGAACTGCGAAAATTTTGAGTTTCTCAAGCGTTTCTTACCTCCAAACTGCCATATTTCGCGAACGGATTGACAAATCCGCAAAATTTCTGTTGCATCTGAAAGTAGAAACTCGCCCGATTACAAAGGTATGCGCACTTTTCCCCTAGGCCGTTCTAGTTATTCGTTTCGAGCATCAGAACTGCGAAAATTTTGAGTTTCTCATGCGTTTCTTACCTCCAAACTGCCATATCTCGCGAACGGATTGACCAATTCGCATAATTTCCGTTGCATCTGAAAGTAGAAACTCGCCCGATTACAACGGTATGCGCACTTTTCCCCTAGGCCGTTCTAGTTATTCGTTTCGAGCATCAGAACTGCGAAAATTTTGAGTTTCTCAAGCGTTTCTTACATCCAAACGGCCATATCTCGCGAACGGATTGACCAATCCGCAAAATTTCTGTTGCATCTGAAAGTAGAAACTCGCCCGATTACAACGGTATGTGTAGTTCTCCCCTAGGCCGTTCTAGTTATTCGTGTCGAGCATCAGAACTGCGAAAATTTTGAGTTTCTCAAGCGTTTCTTAATTCCAAACTGCCACATCTCGCGAACGGATTGCCAATCTGCAAAATTTTTGTTGCATTTGAAAGTAGAAACTCGCCCGATTACAACGGTATGCGCACTTTTCCCCTAGGCCGTTCTAGTTATTCGTTTCGAGCATCAGAACTGCGAAAATTTTGAGTTTCTCAAGCGTTTCTTACCTCCAAACTGCCATATCTCGCGAACGGATTGACCAATCCGCAAAATTTCTGTTGCATCTGAAAGTAGAAACTCGCCCGATTACAACGGTATGTGTAGATCTCCCCTAGGCCGTTCTAGTTATTCGTTTCGAGCATCAGAACTGCGAAAATTTTGAGTTTCTCAAGCGTTCCTTAATTCCAAACTGCCACATCTCGCGAACGGATCGACCAATCCGCAAAATTTCTGTTGCATCTGAAAGTAGAAACTCGCCCGATTACAACGGTATGTGTAGTTTTCCCCTAGGCCGTTCTAGTTATTCGTGTCGAGCATCAGAACTGCGAAAATTTTGAGTTTCTCAAGCGTTTCTTACCTCCAAACTGCCATATCTCGCGAACGGATTGACCAATCCGCAAAATTTCTGTTGCATCTGAAAGTAGAAACTCGCCCGATTACAACGGTATGTGTAGTTTTCCCCTAGACCGTTCCAGTTATTCGTTTCGAGCATCAGAACTGCGAAAATTTTGAGTTTCTCAAGCGTTTCTTAATTCCAAACTGCCACATCTCGCGAACGGATTGACCAATCCGCAAAATTTTTGTTGCATTTGAAAGTAGAAACTCGCCCGATTACAACGGTATGCGCACTTTTCCCCTAGGCCGTTCTAGTTATTCGTTTCGAGCATCAGAACTGCGAAAATTTTGAGTTTCTCAAGCGTTTCTTAATTCCAAACTGCCACATCTCGCGAACGGATTGACCAATCCGCAAAATTTTTGTTGCATTTGAAAGTAGAAACTCGCCCGATTACAACGGTATGCGCACTTTTCCCCTAGGCCGTTCTAGTTATTCGTTTCGAGCATCAGAACTGCGAAAATTTTGAGTTTCTCAAGCGTTTCTTAATTCCAAACTGCCACATCTCGCGAACCGATCGACCAATCCGCAAAATTTCTGCTGCATCTGAAAGTAGAAACTCGCCCGATTACAACGGTATGTGTAGTTTTCCCCTAGGCCGTTCCAGTTATTCGTTTCGAGCATCAGAACAGCGAAAATTTTGAGTTTCTCAAGCGTTTCTTACCTCCAAACTGCCATATCTCGCGAACGGATTGACCAATCCGCAAAATTTTTGTTGCATTTGAAAGTAGAAACTCGCCCGATTACAACGGTATGCGTACTTCTCCCCTTGGCCGTCCTAGTCATTCGTTTCGAGCATCAGAACTGCGAAAATTTTGAGTTTCTCAAGCGTTTCTTAATTCCAAACTGCCACATCTCGCGAACGGATTGACCAATCCGCAAAATTTTTGTTGCATTTGAAAGTAGAAACTCGCCCGATTACAACGGTATGCGCACTTTTCCCCTAGGCCGTTCTAGTTATTCGTTTCGAGCATCAGAACTGCGAAAATTTTGAGTTTCTCAAGCGTTTCTTAATTCCAAACTGCCACATCTCGCGAACCGATCGACCAATCCGCAAAATTTCTGCTGCATCTGAAAGTAGAAACTCGCCCGATTACAACGGTATGTGTAGTTTTCCCCTAGGCCGTTCCAGTTATTCGTTTCGAGCATCAGAACAGCGAAAATTTTGAGTTTCTCAAGCGTTTCTTACCTCCAAACTGCCATATCTCGCGAACGGATTGACAAATCCGCAAAATTTCTGTTGCATTTGAATGTAGAAACTCGCCCGATAACAACGGTATGCGCACTTTTCCCCTAGGCCGTTCTAGTTATTCGTTTCGAGCATCAGAACTGCGAAAATTTTGAGTTTCTCAAGCGTTTCTTACATCCAAACGGCCATATCTCGCGAACGGATTGACCAATTCGCATAATTTCCGTTGCATCTGAAAGTAGAAACTCGCCCGATTACAACGGTATGCGCACTTTTCCCCTAGGCCGTTCTAGTTATTCGGTTCGAGCATCAGAACTGCGAAAATTTTGAGTTTCTCAAGCGTTTCTTACCTCCAAACTGCCATATCTCGCGAACGGATTGACAAATCCGCAAAATTTCTGTTGCATCTGAAAGTAGAAACTCGCCCGATTACAACGGTATGCGCACTTTGCCCCTAGGCCGTTCTAGTTATTCGTGTCGAGCATCAGAACTGCGAAAATTTTGAGTTTCTCAAGCGTTTCTTACCTCCAAACTGCCATATCTCGCGAACGGATTGACCAATCCGCAAAATTTCTGTTGCATCTGAAAGTAGAAACTCGCCCGATTACAACGGTATGCGCACTTTGCCCCTAGGCCGTTCTAGTTATTCGTGTCGAGCATCAGAACTGCGAAAATTTTGAGTTTCTCAAGCGTTTCTTACCTCCAAGCTGCCATATCTCGCGAACCGATTGACCAATCCGCAAAATTTCTGTTGCATCTGAAAGTAGAAACTGTCCCGATTACAACGGTAGGTGTAGTTTTCCCCTAGGCCGTTCCAGTTATTCATTTCGAGCATCAGAACTGCGAAAATTTTGAGTTTCTCAAGCGTTCCTTACCTCCAAACTGCCATATCTCGCGAACGGATTGACCAATCCGCAAAATTTCTGTTGCATCTGATAGTAGATACTCGCCCGATTAGAACGGTATGCGCACTTTGCCTCTAGGCCGTTCCAGTTATTCGTGTCGAGCATCAGAACTCCGAAAATAATGAGTTTCTCAAGCGTTTCTTACCTCCAAACTGCCATATCTCGCGAACGGATTGACCAATCCGCAAAATTTCTGTTGCATCTGAAAGTAGAAACTCGCCCGATTACAACGATATGCGCACTTTTCCCCTAGGCCGTTCTAGTTTTTCGTTTCGAGCATCAGAACTGCCAAAATTTTGAGTTTTTCAAGCGTTTCTTACTTCCAAACTGCCACATCTCGCGAACGGATCGACCAATCCGCAAAATTTCTGTTGCATCTGAAAGTAGAAACTCGCCCGATTACAACGGTATGCGCACTTTGCCCCTAGGCCGTTCTAGTTATTCGTGTCGAGCATCAGAACTGCGAAAATTTTGAGTTTCTCAAGCGTTTCTTACCTCCAAACTGCCATATCTCGCGAAAGGATTGACCAATCCGCATAATTTCTGTTGCATCTGAAAGTAGAAACTCGTCCGATTACAACGGTATGCGTACTTCTCCCCTAGGCGGTTCTAGTCATTCGTGTCGAGCATCAGAACTGCGAAAATTTTGAGTTTCTCAAGCGTTTCTTACCTCCCAACTGCCATATCTCGCGAACGGATTGACCAATCCGCAAAATTTCTGTTGCATCTGAAAGTAGAAACTCGCCCGATTACAACGGTATGCGCACTTTTCCCCTAGGCCGTTCTAGTTATTCGTTTCGAGCATCAGAACTACGAAAATTTTGAGTTTCTCAAGGGTTTCTTACATCCAAACGGCCATATCTCGCGCACGGATTGACCAATCCGCATAATTTCTGTTGCATCTGAAAGTAGAAACTCGCCCGATTACAACGGTATGCGCACTTTTCCCCTAGGCCGTTCTAGTTATTCGTGTGGAGCATCAGAACTGCGAAAATTTTGAGTTTCTCAAGCGTTTCTTACCTCCAAACTGCCATATCTCGCGAACGGATTGACCAATCCGCAAAATTTCTGTTGCGTCTGAAAGTAGAAACTCGCCCGATTACAACGGTATGCGCACTTTTCCCCTAGGCCGTACTAGTTATTCGTTTCGAGCATCAAAAATGCGAAAATTATGAGTTTCTCAAGCGTTAGTTACCTCCAAACTGCCATATATCGCGAACGGATTAACCAATCCCCAAAATTTCTGTTGCATCTGAAAGTAGAAACTCGCCCGATTACAACGGTATGCGCACTTTTCCCCTAGGCCGTTCTTGTTATTCGTTTCGAGCATCAGAACTGCGAAAATCTTGAGTTTGTCAAGCGTTTCTTACCTCCAAACTGCATATCTCGCGAACGGATGGACCAATCCGCAAAATTTCTGTTGCTTCTGAAAGTAGAAACTCGCCCGATTACAACGGTATGCGCACTTTTCCCCTAGGCCGTTCCAGTTATTCGTTTCGAGCATCAGAACTGCGAAAATTTTGAGTTTCTCAAGCGTTTCTTATCTCTAAACTGCCATGTCACGCGAACGGATTGAGCAATCCGCAAAATTTCTGTGCCATCTGAAAGTAGAAACTCGCCCGATTACAACGGTATGCGTACTTCTCCCCTAGGCCGTTCTAGTCATTCGTTTCGAGCATCAGAACTGCGAAAATTTTGAGTTTCTCAAGCGTTCCTTATCTCCAAACTGCCATATCTCGCGAACCGATTGATCAATCCGCAAAATTTCTGTTGCATCTGAAAGTAGAAACTCGCCCGATTACAACGGTATGCGCACTTTTCCCCTAGGCCGTTCTATTTATTCGTTTCGAGCATCAGAACTGCGAAAATTTTGAGTTTCTCAAGCGTTTCTTACCTCCAAACTGCCATATCTCGCGAACGGATTGACCAATCCGCAAAATTTCTGTTGCATCTGAAAGTAGAAACTCTCCCGATTACAACGGTAGGTGTAGTTTTCCCCTAGGCCGTTCTAGTTATTCGTTTCGAGCATCAGAACTGCGAAAATATTGAGTTTCTCAAGCGTTTCTTACCTCCAAACTGCCATATCTCGCGAACGGATTGTCCAATCCGCAAAATTTCTGTTGCATCTGAAAGTAGAAACTCGCCCGATTACAACGGTATGCGCACTTTTCCCCTAGGCCGTTCTAGTTATTCGTGTCGAGCATCAGAACTGCAAAAATTTGAGTTTCTCAAGCGTTTCTTACCTCCAAACTGCCATATCTCGCGAACGGATTGACCAATCCGCAAAATTTCTGTTGCATCTAAAAGTAGAAACTCGCCCGATTACAACGGTATGCGCACTTTTCCCCTAGGCCGTTCTAGTTATTCGTTTCGAGCATCAGAACTACGAAAATTTTGAGTTTCTCAAGGGTTTCTTACATCCAAACGGCCATATCTCGCGCACGGATTGACCAATCCGCATAATTTCTGTTGCATCTGAAAGTAGAAACTCGCCCGATTACAACGGTATGCGCACTTTTCCCCTAGGCCGTTCTAGTTATTCGTGTGGAGCATCAGAACTGCGAAAATTTTGAGTTTCTCAAGCGTTTCTTACCTCCAAACTGCCATATCTCGCGAACGGATTGACCAATCCGCAAAATTTCTGTTGCGTCTGAAAGTAGAAACTCGCCCGATTACAACGGTATGCGCACTTTTCCCCTAGGCCGTACTAGTTATTCGTTTCGAGCATCAAAAATGCGAAAATTATGAGTTTCTCAAGCGTTAGTTACCTCCAAACTGCCATATATCGCGAACGGATTAACCAATCCCCAAAATTTCTGTTGCATCTGAAAGTAGAAACTCGCCCGATTACAACGGTATGCGCACTTTTCCCCTAGGCCGTTCTTGTTATTCGTTTCGAGCATCAGAACTGCGAAAATCTTGAGTTTGTCAAGCGTTTCTTACCTCCAAACTGCATATCTCGCGAACGGATGGACCAATCCGCAAAATTTCTGTTGCTTCTGAAAGTAGAAACTCGCCCGATTACAACGGTATGCGCACTTTTCCCCTAGGCCGTTCCAGTTATTCGTTTCGAGCATCAGAACTGCGAAAATTTTGAGTTTCTCAAGCGTTTCTTATCTCTAAACTGCCATGTCACGCGAACGGATTGAGCAATCCGCAAAATTTCTGTGCCATCTGAAAGTAGAAACTCGCCCGATTACAACGGTATGCGTACTTCTCCCCTAGGCCGTTCTAGTCATTCGTTTCGAGCATCAGAACTGCGAAAATTTTGAGTTTCTCAAGCGTTCCTTATCTCCAAACTGCCATATCTCGCGAACCGATTGATCAATCCGCAAAATTTCTGTTGCATCTGAAAGTAGAAACTCGCCCGATTACAACGGTATGCGCACTTTTCCCCTAGGCCGTTCTATTTATTCGTTTCGAGCATCAGAACTGCGAAAATTTTGAGTTTCTCAAGCGTTTCTTACCTCCAAACTGCCATATCTCGCGAACGGATTGACCAATCCGCAAAATTTCTGTTGCATCTGAAAGTAGAAACTCTCCCGATTACAACGGTAGGTGTAGTTTTCCCCTAGGCCGTTCTAGTTATTCGTTTCGAGCATCAGAACTGCGAAAATATTGAGTTTCTCAAGCGTTTCTTACCTCCAAACTGCCATATCTCGCGAACGGATTGTCCAATCCGCAAAATTTCTGTTGCATCTGAAAGTAGAAACTCGCCCGATTACAACGGTATGCGCACTTTTCCCCTAGGCCGTTCTAGTTATTCGTGTCGAGCATCAGAACTGCAAAAATTTGAGTTTCTCAAGCGTTTCTTACCTCCAAACTGCCATATCTCGCGAACGGATTGACCAATCCGCAAAATTTCTGTTGCATCTAAAAGTAGAAACTCGCCCGATTACAACGGTATGCGCACTTTTCCCCTAGGCCGTTCTAGTTATTCGTGTCGAGCATCAGAACTGCAAAAATTTTGAGTTTCTCAAGCGTTTCTTACCTCCAAACTGCCATATCTCGCGAACGGATTGACCAGTCCGCAAAATTTCTGTTGCATCTGAAAGTAGAAACTCGCCCGATTACAACGATATGTGTAGCTTTCCCCTAGGCCGTTCCAGTTATTCGTTTCGAGCATCAGAACTGCGAAAATTTTGAGTTTCTCAAGCGTTTCTTACCTCCAAACTGCCATATCTCGCGAACGGATTGACCAATCCGCAAAATTTCTGTTGCATCTGAAAGTAGAAACTCGCCCGATTACAACGGTATGTGTAGTTTTCCCCTAGACCGTTCCAGTTATTCGTTTCGAGCATCAGAACTGCGAAAATTTTGAGATTCTAAAGCGTTCCTTATATCCAAACTGCCATATCTCGCGAACGGATTGATCAATCCGCAAAGTTTCTGTTGCATTTGAAAGTAGAAACTCGCCCGATTACAACGGTATGCGCACTTTTCCCCTAGGCGGTTCTAGTTATTCGTTTCGAGCATCAGAACTGCGAAAATTTTGAGTTTCTCAAGCGTTTCTTACCTCCAAACTGCCATATCTCGCGAACGGATTGTCCAATCCGCAAAATTTCTGTTGCATCTGAAAGTAGAAACTCGCCCGATTACAACGGTATGCGCACTTTTCCCCTAGGCCGTTCTAGTTATTCGTGTCGAGCATCAGAACTGCAAAAATTTGAGTTTCTCAAGCGTTTCTTACCTCCAAACTGCCATATCTCGCGAACGGATTGACCAGTCCGCAAAATTTCTGTTGCATCTGAAAGTAGAAACTCGCCCGATTACAACGATATGTGTAGTTTTCCCCTAGGCCGTTCCAGTTATTCGTTTCGAGCATCAGAACTGCGAAAATTTTGAGTTTCTCAAGCGTTTCTTACATCCAAACTGCCATATCTCGCGAACGGATTGACCAATCCGCAAAATTTCTGTTGCATCTGACAGTAGAAACTCGCCCGATTACAACTGTAGGTGTAGTTTTCCCCTAGGAAGTTCTAGTTACTCGTTTCGAGCATCAAAACTGCGAAAACTTTGAGTTTCTCAAGCGTTTCTTATCTCCAAACTGCCATATCACGCGAACGGATTGAGCAATCCGCAAAATTTCTGTGCCATCTGAAAGTAGAAACTCGCCCGATTACAACGGTATGCGTACTTCTCCCCTAGGCCGTTCTAGTCATTCGTTTCGAGCATCAGAACTGCGAAAATTTTGAGTTTCTCAAGCGTTTCTTATCTCCAAACTGCCATATCTCGCGAACGGATTGATCAATCCGCAAAATTTCTGTTGCATCTGAAAGTAGAAACTCGCCCGATTACAACGGTATGCGCACTTTTCCCCTAGGCCGTTCTAGTTATTCGTGTCGAGCATCAGAACTGCGAAAATCTTGAGTTTCTCAAGCGTTTCTTACCTCCAAACTGCCATATCTCGCGAACGGATTGACCAATCCGCAAAATTTCTGTTGCATCTGAAAGTAGAAACTCGCCCGATTACAACGGTATGCGCACTTTTCCCCTAGGCCGTTCTAGTTATTCGTGTCGAGCATCAGAACTGCGAAAATTTTGAGTTTCTTAAGCGTTTCTTAATTCGAAACTGCCACATCTCGCGAACGGATTGACCAATCCGCAAAATTTTTGTTGCATTTGAAAGTAGAAACTCGCCCGATTACAACGGTATGCGCACTTTTCCCCTAGGCCGTCCTAGTTATTCGTTTCGAGCATCAGAACTGCGAAAATTTTGAGTTTCTCAAGGGTTTCTTACATCCAAACGGCCATATCTCGCGAACGGATTGACCAATCCGCATAATTTCTGTTGCATCTGAAGGTAGAAACTCGCCCGATTACAACGGTATGCGCAATTTTCCCCTAGGCCGTTCTAGTTATTCGTTTCGAGCATCAGAACTGCGAATATTATGAGTTTCTCAAGCGTTTCTTACATCCAAACGGCCATATCTCGCGAACGATTTGACCAATCCGCATAATTTCAGTTGTATCTGAAAGTAGAGACTCGCCCGATTACAACGGTATGCGCACTTTGCCCCTAGGCCGTTCTAGTTATTCGTGTCGAGCATCAGAACTCCGAAAATTTTGAGTTTCTCAAGCGTTTCTTACCTCCAAGCTGCCATATCTCGCGAACGAATTGACCAATCCGCAAAATTTCTGTTGCATCTGAAAGTAGAAACTCTCCCGATTACAACGGTAGGTGTAGTTTTCGCCTAGGCCGTTCTAGTTATTCGTTTCGAGCATCAGAACTGCGAAAATTTAGAGTTTCTCAAGCGTTTCTTACCTCCAAGCTGCCATATCTCGCGAACCGATTGACCAATCCGCAAAATTTCTGTTGCATCTGAAAGTAGAAACTCGCCCGATTACAACGGTAGATGTAGTTTTCCCCTAGACCGTTCTAGTTATTCGTTTCGAGCATCAGAACTGCGAAAATTTTGAGTTTCTCAAACGTTTCTTATCTCCAAACTGCCATATCTCGCGAACGGATTGATCAATCCGCAAAATTTCTGTTGCATCTGAAAGTAGAAACTCGCCCGATTACAACGGTATGCGCACTTTTCCCCTAGGCCGGACTAGTTATTCGTGTCGAGCATCAGAACTGCGAAAATTTTGAGTTTCTCAAGCGTTTCTTACCTCCAGACTGCCATATCTCGCGAACGGATTGACCAGTCCGCAAAATTTCTGTTGCATCTGAAAGTAGAAACTCGCCCGATTACAACGATATGTGTAGTTTTCCCCTAGGCCGTTCCAGTTATTCGTTTCGAGCATCAGAACTGCGAAAATTTTGAGTTTTTAAGCGTTTCTTACCTCCAAACTGCCATATCTCGCGAACGGATTGACCAATCCCCAAAATTTCTGTTGCATCTGACAGTAGAAACTCGCCCGATTACAACGGTAGGTGTAGTTTTCCCCTAGGAAGTTCTAGTTACTTGTTTCGAGCATCAAAACTGCGAAAATTTTGAGTTTCTCAAGCGTTTCTTATCTCTAAACTGCCATGTCACGCGAACGGATTGAGCAATCCGCAAAATTTCTGTGCCATCTGAAAGTAGAAACTCGCCCGATTACAACGGTATGCGTACTTCTCCCCTAGGCCGTTCTAGTCATTCGTTTCGAGCATCAGAACTGCGAAAATTTTGAGTTTCTCAAGCGTTTCTTATCTCCAAACTGCCATATCTCGCGAACGGATTGATCAATCCGCAAAATTTCTGTTGCATCTGAAAGTAGAAACTCGCCCGATTACAACGGTATGCGCACTTTTCCCCTAGGCCGTTCTATTTATTCGTTTCGAGCATCAGAACTGCGAAAATTTTGAGTTTCTCAAGCGTTTCTTACCTCCAAACTGCCATATCTCGCGAACGGTTTGACCAATCCGCAAAATTTCTGTTGCATCTGAAAGTAGAAACTCTCCCGATTACAACGCTAGGTGTAGTTTTCCCCTAGGCCGTTCTAGTTATTCGTTTCGAGCATCAGAACTGCGAAAATATTGAGTTTCTCAAGCGTTTCTTACCTCCAAACTGTCATATCTCGCGAACGGATTGTCCAATCCGCAAAATTTCTGTTGCATCTGAAAGTAGAAACTCGCCCGATTACAACGGTATGCGCACTTTTCCCCTAGGCCGTTCTAGTTATTCGTGTCGAGCATCAGAACTGCAAAAATTTGAGTTTCTCAAGCGTTTCTTACCTCCAAACTGCCATATCTCGCGAACGGATTGACCAATCCGCAAAATTTCTGTTGCATCTAAAAGTAGAAACTCGCCCGATTACAACGGTATGCGCACTTTTCCCCTAGGCCGTTCTAGTTATTCGTGTCGAGCATCAGAACTGCAAAAATTTTGAGTTTCTCAAGCGTTTCTTACCTCCAAACTGCCATATCTCGCGAACGGATTGACCAGTCCGCAAAATTTCTGTTGCATCTGAAAGTAGAAACTCGCCCGATTACAACGATATGTGTAATTTTCCCCTAGGCCGTTCCAGTTATTCGTTTCGAGCATCAGAACTGCGAAAATTTTGAGTTTCTCAAGCGTTTCTTACCTCCAAACTGCCATATCTCGCGAACGGATTGACCAATCCGCAAAATTTCTGTTGCATCTGAAAGTAGAAACTCGCCCGATTACAACGGTATGTGTAGTTTTCCCCTAGACCGTTCCAGTTATTCGTTTCGAGCATCAGAACTGCGAAAATTTTGAGTTTCTAAAGCGTTCCTTATATCCAAACTGCCATATCTCGCGAACGGATTGACCAGTCCGCAAAATTTCTGTTGCATCTGAAAGTAGAAACTCGCCCGATTACAACGATATGTGTAGTTTTCCCCTAGGCCGTTCCAGTTATTCGTTTCGAGCATCAGAACTGCGAAAATTTTGAGTTTCTCAAGCGTTTCTTACCTCCAAACTGCCATATCTCGCGAACGGATTGACCAATCCGCAAAATTTCTGTTGCATCTGAAAGTAGAAACTCGCCCGATTACAACGGTATGTGTAGTTTTCCCCTAGACCGTTCCAGATATTCGTTTCGAGCATCAGAACTGCGAAAATTTTGAGTTTCTAAAGCGTTCCTTATATCCAAACTGCCATATCTCGCGAACGGATTGTCCAATCCGCAAAATTTCTGTTGCATCTGAAAGTAGAAACTCGCCCGATTACAACGGTATGCGCACTTTTCCCCTAGGCGGTTCTAGTTATTCGTTTCGAGCATCAGAACTGCGAAAATTTTGAGTTTCTCAAGCGTTTCTTACCTCCAAACTGCCATATCTCGCGAACGGATTGACAAATCCGCAAAATTTCTGATGCATCTGAAAGTAGAAACTCGCCCGATTACAACGGTAGGTGTAGTTTTCCCCTAGGCCGTTCTAGTTATTCGTTTCGAGCATCAGAACTGCTCAATTTTGAGTTTCTCAAGCGTTTCTTACTTCCAAACTGCCACATCTCGCGAACGGATCGACCAATCCGCAAAATTTCTGTTGCATCTGAAAGTAGAAAATCGCCCGATTACAACGGTATGCGCACTTTGCCTCTAGGCCGTTCTAGTTATTCGTGTCGAGCATCAGAACTGCGAAAATTTTGAGTTTCTCAAGCGTTTCTTAATTCCAAACTGCCACATCTCGCGAACGGATTGACCAATCTGCAAAATTTTTGTTGCATTTGAAAGTAGAAACTCGCCCGATTACAACGGTATGCGCACTTTTCCCTAGGCCGTTCTAGTTATTCGTTTCTAGCATCAGAACTGCGAAAATTTTGAGTTTCTCAAGCGTTTCTTACATCCAAACTGCCATATCTCGCGAACGGATTGACCAATCCGCATAATTTCTGTTGCATCTGAAAGTAGAAACTCGCCCGATTACAACGGTATGCGCACTTTTCCTCTAGGCCGTTCTAGTTATTCGTTTCGAGCATCAGAACTGCGAAAATTTTGAGTTTCTCAAGCGTTTCTTACATCCAAACGGCCATATCTCGCGAACGGATTGACCAATCCGCAAAATTTCTGTTGCATCTGAAAATAGAAACTCGCCCGATTACAACGGTATGCGCACTTTTCCCCTAGGCGGTTCTAGTTATTCGTTTCGAGCATCAGAACTGCGAAAATTTTGAGTTTCTCAAGCGTTTCTTACCTCCAAACTGCCATATCTCGCGAACGGATTGACCAATCCGCAAAATTTCTGTTGCATCTGAAAGTAGAAACTCGCCCGATTACAACGGTATGTGTAGTTTTCCCCTAGGCCGTTCTAGTTATTCGTTTCGAGCATCAGAACTGCGAAAATTTTGAGTTTCTCAAGCGTTTCTTACTTCCAAACTGCCACATCTCGCGAACGGATCGACCAATCCGCAAAATTTCTGTTGCATCTGAAAGTAGAAACTCGCCCGATTACAACGGTATGCGCACTTTGCCTCTAGGCCGTTCTAGTTATTCGTGTCGAGCTTCAGAACTGCGAAAATTTTGAGTTTCTCAAGCGTTTCTTAATTCCAAACTGCCACATCTCGCGAACAGATTGACCAATCTGCAAAATTTTTGTTGCAGTTGAAAGTAGAAACTCGCCCGATTACAACGGTATGTGTAGTTCTCCCCTAGGCCGTTCTAGTTATTCGTTTCGAGCATCAGAACTGCGAAAATTTTGAGTTTCTCAAGCGTTTCTTACCTCCAAACTGCCATATCTCACGAACGGATTGACCAATCCGCAAAATTTCTGTTGCATCTGAAAGTAGAAACTCGCCCGATTACAACGGTATGCGCACTTTTCCCCTAGGCCGTTCTAGTTATTCGTGTCGAGCATCAGAACTGCGAAAATTTTGAGTTTCTCAAGCGTTTCTTAATTCGAAACTGCCACATCTCGCGAACGGATTGACCAATCCGCAAAATTTTTGTTGCATTTGAAAGTAGAAACTCGCCCGATTACAACGGTATGCGCACTTTTCCCCTAGGCCGTCCTAGTTATTCGTTTCGAGCATCAGAACTGCGAAAATTTTGAGTTTCTCAAGGGTTTCTTACATCCAAACGGCCATATCTCGCGAACGATTTGACCAATCCGCATAATTTCTGTTGTATCTGAAAGTAGAAACTCGCCCGATTACAACGGTATGCGCACTTTGCCCCTAGGCCGTTCTAGTTATTCGTGTCGAGCATCAGAACTCCGAAAATTTTGAGTTTCTCAAGCGTTTCTTACCTCCAAGCTGCCATATCTCGCGAACGAATTGACCAATGCGCAAAATTTCTGTTGCATCTGAAAGTAGAAACTCTCCCGATTACAACGGTAGGTGTAGTTTTCGCCTAGGCCGTTCTAGTTATTCGTTTCGAGCATCAGAACTGCGAAAATTTTGAGTTTCTCAAGCGTTCCTTACCTCCAAACTGCCATATCTCGCGAACGGATTGACCAATCCGCATAATTTCTGTTGTATCTGAAGGTAGAAACTCGCCCGATTACAACGGTATTCGCAATTTACCCCTAGGCCGTTCTAGTTATTCGTTTCGAGCATCAGAACTGCGAAAATTTTGAGTTTCTCAAGCGTTTCTTACTTCCAAGCTGCCATATCTCGCGAACGAATTGACCAATCCGCAAAATTTCTGTTGCATCTGAAAGTAGAAACTCGCCCGATTACAACGATATGCGCACTTTTCCCCTAGGCCGTTCTAGTTTTTCGTTTCGAGCATCAGAACTGCCAAAATTTTGAGTTTTTCATGCGTTTCTTACTTCCAAACTGCCACATCTCGCGAACGGATCGACCAATCCGCAAAATTTCTGTTGCATCTGAAAGTAGAAACTCGTCCGATTACAACGGTATGCGTACTTCTCCCCTAGGCCGTTCTAGTCATTCGTTTCGAGCATCAGAACTGCGAAAATTTTGAGTTTCTCAAGCGTTTCTTACCTCCAAACTGCCATATCTCGCGAAAGGATTGACCAATCCGCATAATTTCTGTTGCATCTGAAAGTAGAATCTCGCCCGATTACAACGGTATGCGTACTTCTCCCCTAGGCCGTTCTAGTCATTCGTTTCGAGCATCAGAACTGCGAAAATTTTGAGTTTCTCAAGCGTTTCTTATCTCCAAACTGCCATATCTCGCGAACGGATCGACCAATCCGCAAAATTTCTGTTGCATCTGAAAGTAGAAACTCGTCCGATTACAACGGTATGCGTACTTCTCCCCTAGGCCGTTCTAGTCATTCGTTTCGAGCATCAGAACTGCGAAAATTTTGAGTTTCTCAAGCGTTTCTTATCTCCAAACTGCCATATCTCGCGAACGGATTGATCAATCCGCAAAATTTCTGTTGCATCTGAAAGTAGAAACTCGCCCGATTACAACGGTATGCGCACTTTTCCCCTAGGCCGTTCTAGTTATTCGTGTCGAGCATCAGAACTGCGAAAATTTTGAGTTTCTTAAGCGTTTCTTAATTCGAAACTGCCACATCTCGCGAACGGATTGACCAATCCGCAAAATTTTTGTTGCATTTGAAAGTAGAAACTCGCCCGATTACAACGGTATGCGCACTTTTCCCCTAGGCCGTCCTAGTTATTCGTTTCGAGCATCAGAACTGCGAAAATTTTGAGTTTCTCAAGGGTTTCTTACATCCAAACGGCCATATCTCGCGAACGGATTGACCAATCCGCATAATTTCTGTTGCATCTGAAGGTAGAAACTCGCCCGATTACAACGGTATGCGCAATTTTCCCCTAGGCCGTTCTAGTTATTCGTGTCGAGCATCAGAACTCCGAAAATTTTGAGTTTCTCAAGCGTTTCTTACCTCCAAGCTGCCATATCTCGCGAACGAATTGACCAATCCGCAAAATTTCTGTTGCATCTGAAAGTAGAAACTCTCCCGATTACAACGGTAGGTGTAGTTTTCGCCTAGGCCGTTCTAGTTATTCGTTTCGAGCATCAGAACTGCGAAAATTTAGAGTTTCTCAAGCGTTTCTTACCTCCAAGCTGCCATATCTCGCGAACCGATTGACCAATCCGCAAAATTTCTGTTGCATCTGAAAGTAGAAACTCGCCCGATTACAACGGTAGATGTAGTTTTCCCCTAGACCGTTCTAGTTATTCGTTTCGAGCATCAGAACTGCGAAAATTTAGAGTTTCTCAAGCGTTTCTTACCTCCAAGCTGCCATATCTCGCGAACCGATTGACCAATCCGCAAAATTTCTGTTGCATCTGAAAGTAGAAACTCGCCCGATTACAACGGTAGATGGAGTTTTCCCCTAGACCGTTCTAGTTATTCGTTTCGAGCATCAGAACTGCGAAAATTTTGAGTTTCTCAAACGTTTCTTATCTCCAAACTGCCATATCTCGCGAACGGATTGATCAATCCGCAAAATTTCTGTTGCATCTGAAAGTAGAAACTCGCCCGATTACAACGGTATGCGCACTTTTCCCCTAGGCCGTTCTAGTTATTCGTGTCGAGCATCAGAACTGCAAAAATTTTGAGTTTCTCAAGCGTTTCTTACCTCCAAACTGCCATATCTCGCGAACGGATTGACCAGTCCGCAAAATTTCTGTTGCATCTGAAAGTAGAAACTCGCCCGATTACAACGATATGTGTAGTTTTCCCCTAGGCCGTTCCAGTTATTCGTTTCGAGCATCAGAACTGCGAAAATTTTGAGTTTTTAAGCGTTTCTTACCTCCAAACTGCCATATCTCGCGAACGGATTGTCCAATCCGCAAAATTTCTGTTGCATCTGAAAGTAGAAACTCGCCCGATTACAACGGTATGCGCACTTTTCCCCTAGGCCGTTCTAGTTATTCGTGTCGAGCATCAGAACTGCAAAAATTTGAGTTTCTCAAGCGTTTCTTACCTCCAAACTGCCATATCTCGCGAACGGATTGACCAATCCGCAAAATTTCTGTTGCATCTAAAAGTAGAAACTCGCCCGATTACAACGGTATGCGCACTTTTCCCCTAGGCCGTTCTAGTTATTCGTGTCGAGCATCAGAACTGCAAAAATTTTGAGTTTCTCAAGCGTTTCTTACCTCCAAACTGCCATATCTCGCGAACGGATTGACCAGTCCGCAAAATTTCTGTTGCATCTGAAAGTAGAAACTCGCCCGATTACAACGATATGTGTAGTTTTCCCCTAGGCCGTTCCAGTTATTCGTTTCGAGCATCAGAACTGCGAAAATTTTGAGTTTCTCAAGCGTTTCTTACCTCCAAACTGCCATATCTCGCGAACGGATTGACCAATCCGCAAAATTTCTGTTGCATCTGAAAGTAGAAACTCGCCCGATTACAACGGTATGTGTAGTTTTCCCCTAGACCGTTCCAGTTATTCGTTTCGAGCATCAGAACTGCGAAAATTTTGAGTTTCTAAAGCGTTCCTTATATCCAAACTGCCATATCTCGCGAACGGATTGATCAATCCGCAAAGTTTCTGTTGCATTTGAAAGTAGAAACTCGCCCGATTACAACGGTATGCGCACTTTTCCCCTAGGCGGTTCTAGTTATTCGTTTCGAGCATCAGAACTGCGAAAATTTTGAGTTTCTCAAGCGTTTCTTACCTCCAAACTGCCATATCTCGCGAACGGATTGTCCAATCCGCAAAATTTCTGTTGCATCTGAAAGTAGAAACTCGCCCGATTACAACGGTATGCGCACTTTTCCCCTAGGCCGTTCTAGTTATTCGTGTCGAGCATCAGAACTGCAAAAATTTTGAGTTTCTCAAGCGTTTCTTACCTCCAAACTGCCATATCTCGCGAACGGATTGACCAGTCCGCAAAATTTCTGTTGCATCTGAAAGTAGAAACTCGCCCGATTACAACGATATGTGTAGTTTTCCCCTAGGCCGTTCCAGTTATTCGTTTCGAGCATCAGAACTGCGAAAATTTTGAGTTTCTCAAGCGTTTCTTACCTCCAAACTGCCATATCTCGCGAACGGATTGTCCAATCCGCAAAATTTCTGTTGCATCTGAAAGTAGAAACTCGCCCGATTACAACGGTATGCGCACTTTTCCCCTAGGCGGTTCTAGTTATTCGTTTCGAGCATCAGAACTGCGAAAATTTTGAGTTTCTCAAGCGTTTCTTACCTCCAAACTGCCATATCTCGCGAACGGATTGACAAATCCGCAAAATTTCTGATGCATCTGAAAGTAGAAACTCGCCCGATTACAACGGTAGGTGTAGTTTTCCCCTAGGCCGTTCTAGTTATTCGTTTCGAGCATCAGAACTGCTCAATTTTGAGTTTCTCAAGCGTTTCTTACTTCCAAACTGCCACATCTCGCGAACGGATCGACCAATCCGCAAAATTTCGGTTGCATCTGAAAGTAGAAAATCGCCCGTTTACAACGGTATGCGCACTTTGCCTCTAGGCCGTTCTAGTTATTCGTGTCGAGCATCAGAACTGCGAAAATTTTGAGTTTCTCAAGCGTTTCTTAATTCCAAACTGCCACATCTCGCGAACGGATTGACCAATCTGCAAAATTTTTGTTGCATTTGAAAGTAGAAACTCGCCCGATTACAACGGTATGCGCACTTTTCCCTAGGCCGTTCTAGTTATTCGTTTCTAGCATCAGAACTGCGAAAATTTTGAGTTTCTCAAGCGTTTCTTACATCCAAACTGCCATATCTCGCGAACGGATTGACCAATCCGCATAATTTCTGTTGCATCTGAAAGTAGAAACTCGCCCGATTACAACGGTATGCGCACTTTTCCTCTAGGCCGTTCTAGTTATTCGTTTCGAGCATCAGAACTGCGAAAATTTTGAGTTTCTCAAGCGTTTCTTACATCCAAACGGCCATATCTCGCGAACGGATTGACCAATCCGCAAAATTTCTGTTGCATCTGAAAATAGAAACTCGCCCGATTACAACGGTATGCGCACTTTTCCCCTAGGCGGTTCTAGTTATTCGTTTCGAGCATCAGAACTGCGAAAATTTTGAGTTTCTCAAGCGTTTCTTACCTCCAAACTGCCATATCTCGCGAACGGATTGACCAATCCGCAAAATTTCTGTTGCATCTGAAAGTAGAAACTCGCCCGATTACAACGGTATGTGTAGTTTTCCCCTAGGCCGTTCTAGTTATTCGTTTCGAGCATCAGAACTGCGAAAATTTTGAGTTTCTCAAGCGTTTCTTACTTCCAAACTGCCACATCTCGCGAACGGATCGACCAATCCGCAAAATTTCTGTTGCATCTGAAAGTAGAAACTCGCCCGATTACAACGGTATGCGCACTTTGCCTCTAGGCCGTTCTAGTTATTCGTGTCGAGCATCAGAACTGCGAAAATTTTGAGTTTCTCAAGCGTTTCTTAATTCCAAACTGCCACATCTCGCGAACAGATTGACCAATCTGCAAAATTTTTGTTGCAGTTGAAAGTAGAAACTCGCCCGATTACAACGGTATGTGTAGTTCTCCCCTAGGCCGTTCTAGTTATTCGTTTCGAGCATCAGAACTGCGAAAATTTTGAGTTTCTCAAGCGTTTCTTACCTCCAAACTGCCATATCTCACGAACGGATTGACCAATCCGCAAAATTTCTGTTGCATCTGAAAGTAGAAACTCGCCCGATTACAACGGTATGCGCACTTTTCCCCTAGGCCGTTCTAGTTATTCGTGTCGAGCATCAGAACTGCGAAAATTTTGAGTTTCTCAAGCGTTTCTTAATTCGAAACTGCCACATCTCGCGAACGGATTGACCAATCCGCAAAATTTTTGTTGCATTTGAAAGTAGAAACTCGCCCGATTACAACGGTATGCGCACTTTTCCCCTAGGCCGTCCTAGTTATTCGTTTCGAGCATCAGAACTGCGAAAATTTTGAGTTTCTCAAGGGTTTCTTACATCCAAACGGCCATATCTCGCGAACGATTTGACCAATCCGCATAATTTCTGTTGTATCTGAAAGTAGAAACTCGCCCGATTACAACGGTATGCGCACTTTGCCCCTAGGCCGTTCTAGTTATTCGTGTCGAGCATCAGAACTCCGAAAATTTTGAGTTTCTCAAGCGTTTCTTACCTCCAAGCTGCCATATCTCGCGAACGAATTGACCAATGCGCAAAATTTCTGTTGCATCTGAAAGTAGAAACTCTCCCGATTACAACGGTAGGTGTAGTTTTCGCCTAGGCCGTTCTAGTTATTCGTTTCGAGCATCAGAACTGCGAAAATTTTGAGTTTCTCAAGCGTTCCTTACCTCCAAACTGCCATATCTCGCGAACGGATTGACCAATCCGCATAATTTCTGTTGTATCTGAAGGTAGAAACTCGCCCGATTACAACGGTATTCGCAATTTACCCCTAGGCCGTTCTAGTTATTCGTTTCGAGCATCAGAACTGCGAAAATTTTGAGTTTCTCAAGCGTTTCTTACTTCCAAGCTGCCATATCTCGCGAACGAATTGACCAATCCGCAAAATTTCTGTTGCATCTGAAAGTAGAAACTCGCCCGATTACAACGATATGCGCACTTTTCCCCTAGGCCGTTCTAGTTTTTCGTTTCGAGCATCAGAACTGCCAAAATTTTGAGTTTTTCAAGCGTTTCTTACTTCCAAACTGCCACATCTCGCGAACGGATCGACCAATCCGCAAAATTTCTGTTGCATCTGAAAGTAGAAACTCGTCCGATTACAACGGTATGCGTACTTCTCCCCTAGGCCGTTCTAGTCATTCGTTTCGAGCATCAGAACTGCGAAAATTTTGAGTTTCTCAAGCGTTTCTTACCTCCAAACTGCCATATCTCGCGAAAGGATTGACCAATCCGCATAATTTCTGTTGCATCTGAAAGTAGAATCTCGCCCGATTACAACGGTATGCGTACTTCTCCCCTAGGCCGTTCTAGTCATTCGTTTCGAGCATCAGAACTGCGAAAATTTTGAGTTTCTCAAGCGTTTCTTATCTCCAAACTGCCATATCTCGCGAACGGATCGACCAATCCGCAAAATTTCTGTTGCATCTGAAAGTAGAAACTCGTCCGATTACAACGGTATGCGTACTTCTCCCCTAGGCCGTTCTAGTCATTCGTTTCGAGCATCAGAACTGCGAAAATTTTGAGTTTCTCAAGCGTTTCTTATCTCCAAACTGCCATATCTCGCGAACGGATTGATCAATCCGCAAAATTTCTGTTGCATCTGAAAGTAGAAACTCGCCCGATTACAACGGTATGCGCACTTTTCCCCTAGGCCGTTCTAGTTATTCGTGTCGAGCATCAGAACTGCGAAAATTTTGAGTTTCTTAAGCGTTTCTTAATTCGAAACTGCCACATCTCGCGAACGGATTGACCAATCCGCAAAATTTTTGTTGCATTTGAAAGTAGAAACTCGCCCGATTACAACGGTATGCGCACTTTTCCCCTAGGCCGTCCTAGTTATTCGTTTCGAGCATCAGAACTGCGAAAATTTTGAGTTTCTCAAGGGTTTCTTACATCCAAACGGCCATATCTCGCGAACGGATTGACCAATCCGCATAATTTCTGTTGCATCTGAAGGTAGAAACTCGCCCGATTACAACGGTATGCGCAATTTTCCCCTAGGCCGTTCTAGTTATTCGTGTCGAGCATCAGAACTCCGAAAATTTTGAGTTTCTCAAGCGTTTCTTACCTCCAAGCTGCCATATCTCGCGAACGAATTGACCAATCCGCAAAATTTCTGTTGCATCTGAAAGTAGAAACTCTCCCGATTACAACGGTAGGTGTAGTTTTCGCCTAGGCCGTTCTAGTTATTCGTTTCGAGCATCAGAACTGCGAAAATTTAGAGTTTCTCAAGCGTTTCTTACCTCCAAGCTGCCATATCTCGCGAACCGATTGACCAATCCGCAAAATTTCTGTTGCATCTGAAAGTAGAAACTCGCCCGATTACAACGGTAGATGTAGTTTTCCCCTAGACCGTTCTAGTTATTCGTTTCGAGCATCAGAACTGCGAAAATTTTGAGATTCTCAAACGTTTCTTATCTCCAAACTGCCATATCTCGCGAACGGATTGATCAATCCGCAAAATTTCTGTTGCATCTGAAAGTAGAAACTCTCCCGATTACAACGATATGTGTAGTTTTCCCCTAGGCCGTTCCAGTTATTCGTTTCGAGCATCAGAACTGCGAAAATTTTGAGTTTTTAAGCGTTTCTTACCTCCAAACTGCCATATCTCGCGAACGGATTGACCAATCCCCAAAATTTCTGTTGCATCTGACAGTAGAAACTCGCCCGATTACAACGGTAGGTGTAGTTTTCCCCTAGGAAGTTCTAGTTACTTGTTTCGAGCATCAAAACTGCGAAAATTTTGAGTTTCTCAAGCGTTTCTTATCTCTAAACTGCCATGTCACGCGAACGGATTGAGCAATCCGCAAAATTTCTGTGCCATCTGAAAGTAGAAACTCGCCCGATTACAACGGTATGCGTACTTCTCCCCTAGGCCGTTCTAGTCATTCGTTTCGAGCATCAGAACTGCGAAAATTTTGAGTTTCTCAAGCGTTTCTTATCTCCAAACTGCCATATCTCGCGAACGGATTGATCAATCCGCAAAATTTCTGTTGCATCTGAAAGTAGAAACTCGCCCGATTACAACGGTATGCGCACTTTTCCCCTAGGCCGTTCTAGTTATTCGTGTCGAGCATCAGAACTGCGAAAATCTTGAGTTTCTCAAGCGTTTCTTACCTCCAAACTGCCATATCTCGCGAACGGATTGACCAATCCGCAAAATTTCTGTTGCATCTGAAAGTAGAAACTCGCCCGATTACAACGGTATGCGCACTTTTCCCCTAGGCCGTTCTAGTTATTCGTGTCGAGCATCAGAACTGCGAAAATTTTGAGTTTCTCAAGCGTTTCTTATCTCCAAACTGCCATATCTCGCGAACGGATTGACCAATCCGCAAAATTTCTGTTGCATCTGAAAGTAGAAACTCGCCCGATTACAACGGTATGCGCACTTTTCCCCTAGGCCGTCCTAGTTATTCGTTTCGAGCATCAGAACTGCGAAAATTTTGAGTTTCTCAAGGGTTTCTTACATCCAAACGGCCATATCTCGCGAACGGATTGACCAATCCGCATAATTTCTGTTGCATCTGAAGGTAGAAACTCGCCCGATTACAACGGTATGCGCAATTTTCCCCTAGGCCGTTCTAGTTATTCGTTTCGAGCATCAGAACTGCGAATATTTTGAGTTTCTCAAGCGTTTCTTACATCCAAACGGCCATATCTCGCGAACGATTTGACCAATCCGCATAATTTCAGTTGTATCTGAAAGTAGAGACTCGCCCGATTACAACGGTATGCGCACTTTGCCCCTAGGCCGTTCTAGTTATTCGTGTCGAGCATCAGAACTCCGAAAATTTTGAGTTTCTCAAGCGTTTCTTACCTCCAAGCTGCCATATCTCGCGAACGAATTGACCAATCCGCAAAATTTCTGTTGCATCTGAAAGTAGAAACTCTCCCGATTACAACGGTAGGTGTAGTTTTCGCCTAGGCCGTGCTAGTTATTCGTTTCGAGCATCAGAACTGCGAAAATTTAGAGTTTCTCAAGCGTTTCTTACCTCCAAGCTGCCATATCTCGCGAACCGATTGACCAATCCGCAAAATTTCTGTTGCATCTGAAAGTAGAAACTCGCCCGATTACAACGGTAGATGTAGTTTTCCCCTAGACCGTTCTAGTTATTCGTTTCGAGCATCAGAACTGCGAAAATTTTGAGATTCTCAAACGTTTCTTATCTCCAAACTGCCATATCTCGCGAACGGATTGATCAATCCGCAAAATTTCTGTTGCATCTGAAAGTAGAAACTCGCCCGATTACAACGGTATGCGCACTTTTCCCCTAGGCCGTTCTAGTTATTCGTGTCGAGCATCAGAACTGCGAAAATTTTGAGTTTCTCAAGCGTTTCTTACCTCCAGACTGCCATATCTCGCGAACGGATTGACCAGTCCGCAAAATTTCTGTTGCATCTGAAAGTAGAAACTCGCCCGATTACAACGATATGTGTAGTTTTCCCCTAGGCCGTTCCAGTTATTCGTTTCGAGCATCAGAACTGCGAAAATTTTGAGTTTTTAAGCGTTTCTTACCTCCAAACTGCCATATCTCGCGAACGGATTGACCAATCCCCAAAATTTCTGTTGCATCTGACAGTAGAAACTCGCCCGATTACAACGGTAGGTGTAGTTTTCCCCTAGGAAGTTCTAGTTACTTGTTTCGAGCATCAAAACTGCGAAAATTTTGAGTTTCTCAAGCGTTTCTTATCTCTAAACTGCCATGTCACGCGAACGGATTGAGCAATCCGCAAAATTTCTGTGCCATCTGAAAGTAGAAACTCGCCCGATTACAACGGTATGCGTACTTCTCCCCTAGGCCGTTCTAGTCATTCGTTTCGAGCATCAGAACTGCGAAAATTTTGAGTTTCTCAAGCGTTTCTTATCTCCAAACTGCCATATCTCGCGAACGGATTGATCAATCCGCAAAATTTCTGTTGCATCTGAAAGTAGAAACTCGCCCGATTACAACGGTATGCGCACTTTTCCCCTAGGCCGTTCTATTTATTCGTTTCGAGCATCAGAACTGCGAAAATTTTGAGTTTCTCAAGCGTTTCTTACCTCCAAACTGCCATATCTCGCGAACGGATTGACCAATCCGCAAAATTTCTGTTGCATCTGAAAGTAGAAACTCTCCCGATTACAACGGTAGGTGTAGTTTTCCCCTAGGCCGTTCTAGTTATTCGTTTCGAGCATCAGAACTGCGAAAATATTGAGTTTCTCAAGCGTTTCTTACCTCCAAACTGCCATATCTCGCGAACGGATTGTCCAATCCGCAAAATTTCTGTTGCATCTGAAAGTAGAAACTCGCCCGATTACAACGGTATGCGCACTTTTCCCCTATGCCGTTCTAGTTATTCGTGTCGAGCATCAGAACTGCAAAAATTTGAGTTTCTCAAGCGTTTCTTACCTCCAAACTGCCATATCTCGCGAACGGATTGATCAATCCGCAAAATTTCTGTTGCATCTAAAAGTAGAAACTCGCCCGATTACAACGGTATGCGCACTTTTCCCCTAGGCCGTTCTAGTTATTCGTGTCGAGCATCAGAACTGCAAAAATTTTGAGTTTCTCAAGCGTTTCTTACCTCCAAACTGCCATATCTCGCGAACGGATTGACCAGTCCGCAAAATTTCTGTTGCATCTGAAAGTAGAAACTCGCCCGATTACAACGATATGTGTAGTTTTCCCCTAGGCCGTTCCAGTTATTCGTTTCGAGCATCAGAACTGCGAAAATTTTGAGTTTCTCAAGCGTTTCTTACCTCCAAACTGCCATATCTCGCGAACGGATTGACCAATCCGCAAAATTTCTGTTGCATCTGAAAGTAGAAACTCGCCCGATTACAACGGTATGTGTAGTTTTCCCCTAGACCGTTCCAGTTATTCGTTTCGAGCATCAGAACTGCGAAAATTTTGAGTTTCTAAAGCGTTCCTTATATCCAAACTGCCATATCTCGCGAACGGATTGATCAATCCGCAAAGTTTCTGTTGCATTTGAAAGTAGAAACTCGCCCGATTACAACGGTATGCGCACTTTTCCCCTAGGCGGTTCTAGTTATTCGTTTCGAGCATCAGAACTGCGAAAATTTTGAGTTTCTCAAGCGTTTCTTACCTCCAAACTGCCATATCTCGCGAACGGATTGTCCAATCCGCAAAATTTCTGTTGCATCTGAAAGTAGAAACTCGCCCGATTACAACGGTATGCGCACTTTTCCCCTAGGCCGTTCTAGTTATTCGTGTCGAGCATCAGAACTGCAAAAATTTTGAGTTTCTCAAGCGTTTCTTACCTCCAAACTGCCATATCTCGCGAACGGATTGACCAGTCCGCAAAATTTCTGTTGCATCTGAAAGTAGAAACTCGCCCGATTACAACGATATGTGTAGTTTTCCCCTAGGCCGTTCCAGTTATTCGTTTCGAGCATCAGAACTGCGAAAATTTTGAGTTTCTCAAGCGTTTCTTACCTCCAAACTGCCATATCTCGCGAACGGATTGACCAATCCGCAAAATTTCTGTTGCATCTGAAAGTAGAAACTCTCCCGATTACAACGGTAGGTGTAGTTTTCCCCTAGGCCGTTCTAGTTATTCGTTTCGAGCATCAGAACTGCGAAAATATTGAGTTTCTCAAGCGTTTCTTACCTCCAAACTGCCATATCTCGCGAACGGATTGTCCAATCCGCAAAATTTCTGTTGCATCTGAAAGTAGAAACTCGTCCGATTACAACGGTATGCGTACTTCTCCCCTAGGCCGTTCTAGTCATTCGTTTCGAGCATCAGAACTGCGAAAATTTTGAGTTTCTCAAGCGTTTCTTACTTCCAAGCTGCCATATCTCGCGAACGGATTGACCAATCCGCATAATTTCTGTTGTATCTGAAGGTAGAAACTCGCCCGATTACAACGGTATTCGCAATTTACCCCTAGGCCGTTCTAGTTATTCGTTTCGAGCATCAGAACTGCGAAAATTTTGAGTTTCTCAAGCGTTTCTTACTTCCAAGCTGCCATATCTCGCGAACGAATTGACCAATCCGCAAAATTTCTGTTGCATCTGAAAGTAGAAACTCGCCCGATTACAACGATATGTGTAGTTTTCCCCTAGGCCGTTCCAGTTATTCGTTTCGAGCATCAGAACTGCGAAAATTTTGAGTTTCTCAAGCGTTTCTTACCTCCAAACTGCCATATCTCGCGAACGGATTGACCAATCCGCAAAATTTCTGTTGCATCTGAAAGTAGAAACTCTCCCGATTACAACGGTAGGTGTAGTTTTCCCCTAGGCCGTTCTAGTTATTCGTTTCGAGCATCAGAACTGCGAAAATATTGAGTTTCTCAAGCGCTTCTTACCTCCAAACTGCCATATCTCGCGAACGGATCGACCAATCCGCAAAATTTCTGTTGCATCTGAAAGTAGAAACTCGCCCGATTACAACGATATGCGCACTTTTCCCCTAGGCCGTTCTAGTTTTTCGTTTCGAGCATCAGAACTGCCAAAATTTTGAGTTTTTCAAGCGTTTCTTACTTCCAAACTGCCACATCTCGCGAACGGATCGACCAATCCGCAAAATTTCTGTTGCATCTGAAAGTAGAAACTCGTCCGATTACAACGGTATGCGTACTTCTCCCCTAGGCCGTTCTAGTCATTCGTTTCGAGCATCAGAACTGCGAAAATTTTGAGTTTCTCAAGCGTTTCTTACCTCCAAACTGCCATATCTCGCGAAAGGATTGACCAATCCGCATAATTTCTGTTGCATCTGAAAGTAGAATCTCGCCCGATTACAACGGTATGCGTACTTCTCCCCTAGGCCGTTCTAGTCATTCGTTTCGAGCATCAGAACTGCGAAAATTTTGAGTTTCTCAAGCGTTTCTTATCTCCAAACTGCCATATCTCGCGAACGGATCGACCAATCCGCAAAATTTCTGTTGCATCTGAAAGTAGAAACTCGTCCGATTACAACGGTATGCGTACTTCTCCCCTAGGCCGTTCTAGTCATTCGTTTCGAGCATCAGTACTGCGAAAATTTTGAGTTTCTCAAGCGTTTCTTATCTCCAAACTGCCATATCTCGCGAACGGATTGATCAATCCGCAAAATTTCTGTTGCATCTGAAAGTAGAAACTCGCCCGATTACAACGGTATGCGCACTTTTCCCCTAGGCCGTTCTAGTTATTCGTGTCGAGCATCAGAACTGCGAAAATTTTGAGTTTCTTAAGCGTTTCTTAATTCGAAACTGCCACATCTCGCGAACGGATTGACCAATCCGCAAAATTTTTGTTGCATTTGAAAGTAGAAACTCGCCCGATTACAACGGTATGCGCACTTTTCCCCTAGGCCGTCCTAGTTATTCGTTTCGAGCATCAGAACTGCGAAAATTTTGAGTTTCTCAAGGGTTTCTTACATCCAAACGGCCATATCTCGCGAACGGATTGACCAATCCGCATAATTTCTGTTGCATCTGAAGGTAGAAACTCGCCCGATTACAACGGTATGCGCAATTTTCCCCTAGGCCGTTCTAGTTATTCGTGTCGAGCATCAGAACTCCGAAAATTTTGAGTTTCTCAAGCGTTTCTTACCTCCAAGCTGCCATATCTCGCGAACGAATTGACCAATCCGCAAAATTTCTGTTGCATCTGAAAGTAGAAACTCTCCCGATTACAACGGTAGGTGTAGTTTTCGCCTAGGCCGTTCTAGTTATTCGTTTCGAGCATCAGAACTGCGAAAATTTAGAGTTTCTCAAGCGTTTCTTACCTCCAAGCTGCCATATCTCGCGAACCGATTGACCAATCCGCAAAATTTCTGTTGCATCTGAAAGTAGAAACTCGCCCGATTACAACGGTAGATGTAGTTTTCCCCTAGACCGTTCTAGTTATTCGTTTCGAGCATCAGAACTGCGAAAATTTTGAGATTCTCAAACGTTTCTTATCTCCAAACTGCCATATCTCGCGAACGGATTGATCAATCCGCAAAATTTCTGTTGCATCTGAAAGTAGAAACTCGCCCGATTACAACGGTATGCGCACTTTTCCCCTAGGCCGTTCTAGTTATTCGTGTCGAGCATCAGAACTGCGAAAATTTTGAGTTTCTCAAGCGTTTCTTACCTCCAGACTGCCATATCTCGCGAACGGATTGACCAGTCCGCAAAATTTCTGTTGCATCTGAAAGTAGAAACTCGCCCGATTACAACGATATGTGTAGTTTTCCCCTAGGCCGTTCCAGTTATTCGTTTCGAGCATCAGAACTGCGAAAATTTTGAGTTTTTAAGCGTTTCTTACCTCCAAACTGCCATATCTCGCGAACGGATTGACCAATCCCCAAAATTTCTGTTGCATCTGACAGTAGAAACTCGCCCGATTACAACGGTAGGTGTAGTTTTCCCCTAGGAAGTTCTAGTTACTTGTTTCGAGCATCAAAACTGCGAAAATTTTGAGTTTCTCAAGCGTTTCTTATCTCTAAACTGCCATGTCACGCGAACGGATTGAGCAATCCGCAAAATTTCTGTGCCATCTGAAAGTAGAAACTCGCCCGATTACAACGGTATGCGTACTTCTCCCCTAGGCCGTTCTAGTCATTCGTTTCGAGCATCAGAACTGCGAAAATTTTGAGTTTCTCAAGCGTTTCTTATCTCCAAACTGCCATATCTCGCGAACGGATTGATCAATCCGCAAAATTTCTGTTGCATCTGAAAGTAGAAACTCGCCCGATTACAACGGTATGCGCACTTTTCCCCTAGGCCGTTCTAGTTATTCGTGTCGAGCATCAGAACTGCGAAAATCTTGAGTTTCTCAAGCGTTTCTTACCTCCAAACTGCCATATCTCGCGAACGGATTGACCAATCCGCAAAATTTCTGTTGCATCTGAAAGTAGAAACTCGCCCGATTACAACGGTATGCGCACTTTTCCCCTAGGCCGTTCTAGTTATTCGTGTCGAGCATCAGAACTGCGAAAATTTTGAGTTTCTCAAGCGTTTCTTATCTCCAAACTGCCATATCTCGCGAACGGATTGACCAATCCGCAAAATTTCTGTTGCATCTGAAAGTAGAAACTCGCCCGATTACAACGGTATGCGCACTTTTCCCCTAGGCCGTCCTAGTTATTCGTTTCGAGCATCAGAACTGCGAAAATTTTGAGTTTCTCAAGGGTTTCTTACATCCAAACGGCCATATCTCGCGAACGGATTGACCAATCCGCATAATTTCTGTTGCATCTGAAGGTAGAAACTCGCCCGATTACAACGGTATGCGCAATTTTCCCCTAGGCCGTTCTAGTTATTCGTTTCGAGCATCAGAACTGCGAATATTTTGAGTTTCTCAAGCGTTTCTTACATCCAAACGGCCATATCTCGCGAACGATTTGACCAATCCGCATAATTTCAGTTGTATCTGAAAGTAGAGACTCGCCCGATTACAACGGTATGCGCACTTTGCCCCTAGGCCGTTCTAGTTATTCGTGTCGAGCATCAGAACTCCGAAAATTTTGAGTTTCTCAAGCGTTTCTTACCTCCAAGCTGCCATATCTCGCGAACGAATTGACCAATCCGCAAAATTTCTGTTGCATCTGAAAGTAGAAACTCTCCCGATTACAACGGTAGGTGTAGTTTTCGCCTAGGCCGTTCTAGTTATTCGTTTCGAGCATCAGAACTGCGAAAATTTAGAGTTTCTAAAGCGTTTCTTACCTCCAAGCTGCCATATCTCGCGAACCGATTGACCAATCCGCAAAATTTCTGTTGCATCTGAAAGTAGAAACTCGCCCGATTACAACGGTAGATGTAGTTTTCCCCTAGACCGTTCTAGTTATTCGTTTCGAGCATCAGAACTGCGAAAATTTTGAGATTCTCAAACGTTTCTTATCTCCAAACTGCCATATCTCGCGAACGGATTGATCAATCCGCAAAATTTCTGTTGCATCTGAAAGTAGAAACTCGCCCGATTACAACGGTATGCGCACTTTTCCCCTAGGCCGTTCTAGTTATTCGTGTCGAGCATCAGAACTGCGAAAATTTTGAGTTTCTCAAGCGTTTCTTACCTCCAGACTGCCATATCTCGCGAACGGATTGACCAGTCCGCAAAATTTCTGTTGCATCTGAAAGTAGAAACTCGCCCGATTACAACGATATGTGTAGTTTTCCCCTAGGCCGTTCCAGTTATTCGTTTCGAGCATCAGAACTGCGAAAATTTTGAGTTTTTAAGCGTTTCTTACCTCCAAACTGCCATATCTCGCGAACGGATTGACCAATCCCCAAAATTTCTGTTGCATCTGACAGTAGAAACTCGCCCGATTACAACGGTAGGTGTAGTTTTCCCCTAGGAAGTTCTAGTTACTTGTTTCGAGCATCAAAACTGCGAAAATTTTGAGTTTCTCAAGCGTTTCTTATCTCTAAACTGCCATGTCACGCGAACGGATTGACCAATCCGCAAAATTTCTGTTGCATCTGAAAGTAGAAACTCTCCCGATTACAACGGTAGGTGTAGTTTTCCCCTAGGCCGTTCTAGTTATTCGTTTCGAGCATCAGAACTGCGAAAATATTGAGTTTCTCAAGCGTTTCTTACCTCCAAACTGCCATATCTCGCGAACGGATTGTCCAATCCGCAAAATTTCTGTTGCATCTGAAAGTAGAAACTCGCCCGATTACAACGGTATGCGCACTTTTCCCCTATGCCGTTCTAGTTATTCGTGTCGAGCATCAGAACTGCAAAAATTTGAGTTTCTCAAGCGTTTCTTACCTCCAAACTGCCATATCTCGCGAACGGATTGACCAATCCGCAAAATTTCTGTTGCATCTAAAAGTAGAAACTCGCCCGATTACAACGGTATGCGCACTTTTCCCCTAGGCCGTTCTAGTTATTCGTGTCGAGCATCAGAACTGCAAAAATTTTGAGTTTCTCAAGCGTTTCTTACCTCCAAACTGCCATATCTCGCGAACGGATTGACCAGTCCGCAAAATTTCTGTTGCATCTGAAAGTAGAAACTCGCCCGATTACAACGATATGTGTAGTTTTCCCCTAGGCCGTTCCAGTTATTCGTTTCGAGCATCAGAACTGCGAAAATTTTGAGTTTCTCAAGCGTTTCTTACCTCCAAACTGCCATATCTCGCGAACGGATTGACCAATCCGCAAAATTTCTGTTGCATCTGAAAGTAGAAACTCGCCCGATTACAACGGTATGTGTAGTTTTCCCCTAGACCGTTCCAGTTATTCGTTTCGAGCATCAGAACTGCGAAAATTTTGAGTTTCTAAAGCGTTCCTTATATCCAAACTGCCATATCTCGCGAACGGTTTGATCAATCCGCAAAGTTTCTGTTGCATTTGAAAGTAGAAACTCGCCCGATTACAACGGTATGCGCACTTTTCCCCTAGGCGGTTCTAGTTATTCGTTTCGAGCATCAGAACTGCGAAAATTTTGAGTTTCTCAAGCGTTTCTTACCTCCAAACTGCCATATCTCGCGAACGGATTGTCCAATCCGCAAAATTTCTGTTGCATCTGAAAGTAGAAACTCGCCCGATTACAACGGTATGCGCACTTTTCCCCTAGGCCGTTCTAGTTATTCGTGTCGAGCATCAGAACTGCAAAAATTTTGAGTTTCTCAAGCGTTTCTTACCTCCAAACTGCCATATCTCGCGAACGGATTGACCAGTCCGCAAAATTTCTGTTGCATCTGAAAGTAGAAACTCGCCCGATTACAACGATATGTGTAGTTTTCCCCTAGGCCGTTCCAGTTATTCGTTTCGAGCATCAGAACTGCGAAAATTTTGAGTTTCTCAAGCGTTTCTTACCTCCAAACTGCCATATCTCGCGAACGGATTGACCAATCCGCAAAATTTCTGTTGCATCTGAAAGTAGAAACTCGCCCGATTACAACGGTATGTGTAGTTTTCCCCTAGACCGTTCCAGTTATTCGTTTCGAGCATCAGAACTGCGAAAATTTTGAGTTTCTAAAGCGTTCCTTATATCCAAACTGCCATATCTCGCGAACGGATTGATCAATCCGCAAAGTTTCTGTTGCATTTGAAAGTAGAAACTCGCCCGATTACAACGGTATGCGCACTTTTCCCCTGGGCGGTTCTAGTTATTCGTTTCGAGCATCAGAACTGCGAAAATTTTGAGTTTCTCAAGCGTTTCTTACCTCCAAACTGCCATATCTCGCGAACGGATTGTCCAATCCGCAAAATTTCTGTTGCATCTGAAAGTAGAAACTCGCCCGATTACAACGGTATGCGCACTTTTCCCCTAGGCCGTTCTAGTTATTCGTGTCGAGCATCAGAACTGCAAAAATTTGAGTTTCTCAAGCGTTTCTTACCTCCAAACTGCCATATCTCGCGAACGGATTGACCAATCCGCAAAATTTCTGTTGCATCTAAAAGTAGAAACTCGCCCGATTACAACGGTATGCGCACTTTTCCCCTAGGCCGTTCTAGTTATTCGTGTCGAGCATCAGAACTGCAAAAATTTTGAGTTTCTCAAGCGTTTCTTACCTCCAAACTGCCATATCTCGCGAACGGATTGACCAGTCCGCAAAATTTCTGTTGCATCTGAAAGTAGAAACTCGCCCGATTACAACGATATGTGTAGTTTTCCCCTAGGCCGTTCCAGTTATTCGTTTCGAGCATCAGAACTGCGAAAATTTTGAGTTTCTCAAGCGTTTCTTACCTCCAAACTGCCATATCTCGCGAACGGATTGACCAATCCGCAAAATTTCTGTTGCATCTGAAAGTAGAAACTCGCCCGATTACAACGGTATGTGTAGTTTTCCCCTAGACCGTTCCAGTTATTCGTTTCGAGCATCAGAACTGCGAAAATTTTGAGTTTCTAAAGCGTTCCTTATATCCAAACTGCCATATCTCGCGAACGGATTGTCCAATCCGCAAAATTTCTGTTGCATCTGAAAGTAGAAACTCGCCCGATTACAACGGTATGCGCACTTTTCCCCTAGGCGGTTCTAGTTATTCGTTTCGAGCATCAGAACTGCGAAAATTTTGAGTTTCTCAAGCGTTTCTTACCTCCAAACTGCCATATCTCGCGAACGGATTGACAAATCCGCAAAATTTCTGATGCATCTGAAAGTAGAAACTCGCCCGATTACAACGGTAGGTGTAGTTTTCCCCTAGGCCGTTCTAGTTATTCGTTTCGAGCATCAGAACTGCTCAATTTTGAGTTTCTCAAGCGTTTCTTACTTCCAAACTGCCACATCTCGCGAACGGATCGACCAATCCGCAAAATTTCTGTTGCATCTGAAAGTAGAAAATCGCCCGATTACAACGGTATGCGCACTTTGCCTCTAGGCCGTTCTAGTTATTCGTGTCGAGCATCAGAACTGCGAAAATTTTGAGTTTCTCAAGCGTTTCTTAATTCCAAACTGCCACATCTCGCGAACGGATTGACCAATCTGCAAAATTTTTGTTGCATTTGAAAGTAGAAACTCGCCCGATTACAACGGTCTGCGCACTTTTCCCCTAGGCCGTTCTAGTTATTCGTTTCGAGCATCAGAACTGCGAAAATTTTGAGTTTCTCAAGCGTTTCTTACATCCAAACTGCCATACCTCGCGAACGGATTGACCAATCCGCATAATTTCTGTTGCATCTGAAAGTAGAAACTCGCCCGATTACAACGGTATGCGCACTTTTCCTCTAGGCCGTTCTAGTTATTCGTTTCGAGCATCAGAACTGCGAAAATTTTGAGTTTCTCAAGCGTTTCTTACATCCAAACGGCCATATCTCGCGAACGGATTGACCAATCCGCAAAATTTCTGTTGCATCTGAAAATAGAAACTCGCCCGATTACAACGGTATGCGCACTTTTCCCCTAGGCGGTTCTAGTTATTCGTTTCGAGCATCAGAACTGCGAAAATTTTGAGTTTCTCAAGCGTTTCTTACCTCCAAACTGCCATATCTCGCGAACGGATTGACCAATCCGCAAAATTTCTGTTGCATCTGAAAGTAGAAACTCGCCCGATTACAACGGTATGTGTAGTTTTCCCCTAGGCCGTTCTAGTTATTCGTTTCGAGCATCAGAACTGCGAAAATTTTGAGTTTCTCAAGCGTTTCTTACTTCCAAACTGCCACATCTCGCGAACGGATCGACCAATCCGCAAAATTTCTGTTGCATCTGAAAGTAGAAACTCGCCCGATTACAACGGTATGCGCACTTTGCCTCTAGGCCGTTCTAGTTATTCGTGTCGAGCATCAGAACTGCGAAAATTTTGAGTTTCTCAAGCGTTTCTTAATTCCAAACTGCCACATCTCGCGAACAGATTGACCAATCTGCAAAATTTTTGTTGCAGTTGAAAGTAGAAACTCGCCCGATTACAACGGTATGTGTAGTTCTCCCCTAGGCCGTTCTAGTTATTCGTTTCGAGCATCAGAACTGCGAAAATTTTGAGTTTCTCAAGCGTTTCTTACATCCAAACTGCCATACCTCGCGAACGGATTGACCAATCCGCATAATTTCTGTTGCATCTGAAAGTAGAAACTCGCCCGATTACAACGGTATGCGCACTTTTCCTCTAGGCCGTTCTAGTTATTCGTTTCGAGCATCAGAACTGCGAAAATTTTGAGTTTCTCAAGCGTTTCTTACATCCAAACGGCCATATCTCGCGAACGGATTGACCAATCCGCAAAATTTCTGTTGCATCTGAAAATAGAAACTCGCCCGATTACAACGGTATGCGCACTTTTCCCCTAGGCGGTTCTAGTTATTCGTTTCGAGCATCAGAACTGCGAAAATTTTGAGTTTCTCAAGCGTTTCTTACCTCCAAACTGCCATATCTCGCGAACGGATTGACCAATCCGCAAAATTTCTGTTGCATCTGAAAGTAGAAACTCGCCCGATTACAACGGTATGTGTAGTTTTCCCCTAGGCCGTTCTAGTTATTCGTTTCGAGCATCAGAACTGCGAAAATTTTGAGTTTCTCAAGCGTTTCTTACTTCCAAACTGCCACATCTCGCGAACGGATCGACCAATCCGCAAAATTTCTGTTGCATCTGAAAGTAGAAACTCGCCCGATTACAACGGTATGCGCACTTTGCCTCTAGGCCGTTCTAGTTATTCGTGTCGAGCATCAGAACTGCGAAAATTTTGAGTTTCTCAAGCGTTTCTTAATTCCAAACTGCCACATCTCGCGAACAGATTGACCAATCTGCAAAATTTTTGTTGCAGCTGAAAGTAGAAACTCCCCCGATTACAACGGTATGTGTAGTTCTCCCCTAGGCCGTTCTAGTTATTCGTTTCGAGCATCAGAACTGCGAAAATTTTGAGTTTCTCAAGCGTTTCTTACCTCCAAACTGCCATATCTCACGAACGGATTGACCAATCCGCAAAATTTCTGTTGCATCTGAAAGTAGAAACTCGCCCGATTACAACGGTATGCGCACTTTTCCCCTAGGCCGTTCTAGTTATTCGTTTCGAGCATCAGAACTGCGAAAATTTTGAGTTTCTCAAGCGTTTCTTACCTCCAAGCTGCCATATCTCGCGAACGAATTGACCAATGCGCAAAATTTCTGTTGCATCTGAAAGTAGAAACTCTCCCGATTACAACGGTAGGTGTAGTTTTCGCCTAGGCCGTTCTAGTTATTCGTTTCGAGCATCAGAACTGCGAAAATTTTGAGTTTCTCAAGCGTTCCTTACCTCCAAACTGCCATATCTCGCGAACGGATTGACCAATCCGCATAATTTCTGTTGCATCTGAAGGTAGAAACTCGCCCGATTACAACGGTATTCGCAATTTACCCCTAGGCCGTTCTAGTTATTCGTTTCGAGCATCAGAACTGCGAAAATTTTGAGTTTCTCAAGCGTTTCTTACTTCCAAACTGCCACATCTCGCGAACGGATCGACCAATCCGCAAAATTTCTGTTGCATCTGAAAGTAGAAACTCGCCCGATTACAACGATATGCGCACTTTTCCCCTAGGCCGTTCTAGTTTTTCGTTTCGAGCATCAGAACTGCCAAAATTTTGAGTTTTTCAAGCGTTTCTTACTTCCAAACTGCCACATCTCGCGAACGGATCGACCAATCCGCAAAATTTCTGTTGCATCTGAAAGTAGAAACTCGTCCGATTACAACGGTATGCGTACTTCTCCCCTAGGCCGTTCTAGTCATTCGTTTCGAGCATCAGAACTGCGAAAATTTTGAGTTTCTCAAGCGTTTCTTACCTCCAAACTGCCATATCTCGCGAAAGGATTGACCAATCCGCATAATTTCTGTTGCATCTGAAAGTAGAAACTCGTCCGATTACAACGGTATGCGTACTTCTCCCCTAGGCCGTTCTAGTCATTCGTGTCGAGCATCAGAACTGCGAAAATTTTGAGTTTCTCAAGCGTTTCTTACCTCCCAACTGCCATATCTCGCGAACGGATTGACCAATCCGCAAAATTTCTGTTGCATCTGAAAGTAGAAACTCGCCCGATTACAACGGTATGCGCACTTTTCCCCTAGGCCGTTCTAGTTATTCGTGTCGAGCAACAGAACTGCGAAAATTTTGAGTTTCTCAAGCGTTTCTTAATTCCAAACTGCCACATCTCGCGAACGGATTGACCAATCCGCAAAATTTTTGTTGCATTTGAAAGTAGAAACTCGCCCGATTACAACGGTATGCGCACTTTTCCCCTAGGCCGTTCTGGTTATTCGTTTCGAGCATCAGAACTGCGAAAATTTTGAGTTTCTCAAGGGTTTCTTACATCCAAACGGCCATATCTCGCGAACGGAT
Source organism: Ptiloglossa arizonensis (assembly GCF_051014685.1). NCBI lineage: Eukaryota > Metazoa > Arthropoda > Insecta > Hymenoptera > Colletidae > Ptiloglossa > Ptiloglossa arizonensis. The sequence goes on along the minus strand of NW_027478446.1, from coordinate 175,180 downwards.
TGACCAATCCGCATAATTTCTGTTGCATCTGAAAGTAGAAACTCGCCCGATTACAACGGTATGCGCACTTTTCCCCTAGGCCGTTCTAGTTATTCGTGTGGAGCATCAGAACTGCGAAAATTTTGAGTTTCTCAAGCGTTCCTTACCTCCAAACTGCCATATCTCGCGAACGGATTGACCAATCCGAAAAATTTCTGTTGCGCCTGAAAGTAGAAACTCGCCCGATTACAACGGTATGCGCACTTTGCGCCTAGGCCGTTCTAGTTATTCGTGTCGAGCATCAGAACTGCGAAAATTTTGAGTTTCTCAAGCGTTTCTTACCTCCAAACTGCCATATCTCGGGAACGGATTGACCAATCCGCATAATTTCTGTTGCATCTGAAAGTAGAAACTCGCCCGATTACAACGATATGCGCACTTTTCCCCTAGGCCGTTCTAGTTTTTCGTTTCGAGCATCAGAACTGCCAAAATTTTGAGATTCTCAAGCGTTTCTTACTTCCAAACTGCCACATCTCGCGAACGGATCGACCAATCCGCAAAATTTCTGTTGCATCTGAAAGTAGAAACTCGCCCGATTACAACGGTATGCGTACTTTTCCCCTAGGCCGTTCTAGTTACTCGTTTCGAGCATCAGAACTGCGAAAATTTTGAGTATCTCAAGCGTTTCTTACCTCCAAACTGCCTCATCTCGCGAACGGATCGACCAATCCGCAAAATTTCTGTTGCATCGGAAAGTAGAAACTCGCCCGATTACAACGGTATGCGCACTTTGCCCCTAGGCCGTTCTAGTTATTCGTGTCGAGCATCAGAACTACGAAAATTTTGAGTTTCTCAAGCGTTTCTTACCTCCAAACAGCCATATCTCGCGAACGGATTGACCAATCCCCAAAATTTCTGTTGCATCTGAAAGTAGAAACTCGCCCGATTAAAACGGTATGCGCACTTTTCCCCCAGGCCGTTCTAGTTATTCGTGTCGAGCATCAGAACTGCGAAAATTTTGAGTTTCTCAAGCGTTTCTTACCTCCAAACTGCCATATCTCGCGAACGGATTGACCAATCCGAAAAATTTCTGTTGCATCTGAAAGTAGAAACTCGCCCGATTACAACGGTATGCGTACTTTTCCCCTAGGCCGTTCTAGTTACTCGTTTCGAGCATCAGAACTGCGAAAATTTTGAGTATCTCAAGCGTTTCTTACCTCCAAACTGCCACATCTCGCGAACGGATTGACCAATCCGCATAATTTCTGTTGCATCTGAAAGTAGAAACTCGCCCGATTAAAACGGTATGCGCACTTTTCCCCCAGGCCGTTCTAGTTATTCGTGTCGAGCATCAGAACTGCGAAAATTTTGAGTTTCTCAAGCGTTTCTTACCTCCAAACTGCCATATCTCGCGAAAGGATTGACCAATCCGCATAATTTCTGTTGCATCTGAAAGTAGAAACTCGTCCGATTACAACGGTATGCGTACTTCTCCCCTAGGCCGTTCTAGTCATTCGTGTCGAGCATCAGAACTGCGAAAATTTTGAGTTTCTCAAGCGTTTCTTACCTCCCAACTGCCATATCTCGCGAACGGATTGACCAATCCGCAAAATTTCTGTTGCATCTGAAAGTAGAAACTCGCCCGATTACAACGGTATGCGCACTTTTCCCCTAGGCCGTTCTAGTTATTCGTGTCGAGCAACAGAACTGCGAAAATTTTGAGTTTCTCAAGCGTTTCTTAATTCCAAACTGCCACATCTCGCGAACGGATTGACCAATCCGCAAAATTTTTGTTGCATTTGAAAGTAGAAACTCGCCCGATTACAACGGTATGCGCACTTTTCCCCTAGGCCGTTCTAGTTATTCGTTTCGAGCATCAGAACTGCGAAAATTTTGAGTTTCTCAAGGGTTTCTTACATCCAAACGGCCATATCTCGCGAACGGATTGACCAATCCGCATAATTTCTGTTGCATCTGAAAGTAGAAACTCGCCCGATTACAACGGTATGCGCACTTTTCCCCTAGGCCGTTCTAGTTATTCGTGTGGAGCATCAGAACTGCGAAAATTTTGAGTTTCTCAAGCGTTCCTTACCTCCAAACTGCCATATCTCGCGAACGGATTGACCAATCCGAAAAATTTCTGTTGCGCCTGAAAGTAGAAACTCGCCCGATTACAACGGTATGCGCACTTTGCGCCTAGGCCGTTCTAGTTATTCGTGTCGAGCATCAGAACTGCGAAAATTTTGAGTTTCTCAAGCGTTTCTTACCTCCAAACTGCCATATCTCGGGAACGGATTGACCAATCCGCATAATTTCTGTTGCATCTGAAAGTAGAAACTCACCCGATTACAACGGTATGCGCACTTTTCCCCTAGGTCGTTCTAGTTATTCGTTTCGAGCATCAGAACTGCGAAAATTTTGAGTTTCTCAAGCGTTTCTTACATCCAAACGGCCATATCACGCGAACGGATTGACCAATCCGCATAATTTCTGTTGCATCTGAAAGTAGAAACTCGCCCGATTACAACGGTATGCGCACTTTTCCCCTAGGCCGTTCTAGTTATTCGTGTGGAGCATCAGAACTGCGAAAATTTTGAGTTTCTCAAGCGTTCCTTACCTCCAAACTGCCATATCTCGCGAACGGATTGACCAATCCGCATAATTTCTGTTGCATCTGAAAGTAGAAACTCGCCCGATTACAACGGTATGCGCACTTTTCCCCTAGGCCGTTCTAGTTATTCGTGTGGAGCATCAGAACTGCGAAAATTTTGAGTTTCTCAAGCGTTCCTTACCTCCAAACTGCCATATCTCGCGAACGGATTGACCAATCCGAAAAATTTCTGTTGCGCCTGAAAGTAGAAACTCGCCCGATTACAACGGTATGCGCACTTTGCGCCTAGGCCGTTCTAGTTATTCGTGTCGAGCATCAGAACTGCGAAAATTTTGAGTTTCTCAAGCGTTTCTTACCTCCAAACTGCCATATCTCGGGAACGGATTGACCAATCCGCATAATTTCTGTTGCATCTGAAAGTAGAAACTCACCCGATTACAACGGTATGCGCACTTTTCCCCTAGGTCGTTCTAGTTATTCGTTTCGAGCATCAGAACTGCGAAAATTTTGAGTTTCTCAAGCGTTTCTTACATCCAAACGGCCATATCACGCGAACGGATTGACCAATCCGCATAATTTCTGTTGCATCTGAAAGTAGAAACTCGCCCGATTACAACGATATGCGCACTTTTCCCCTAGGCCGTTCTAGTTATTCGTGTCGAGCATCAGAACTCCGAAAATTTTGAGTTTCTCAAGCGTTTCTTACATCCAAACGGCCATATCACGCGAACGGATTGACCAATCCGCATAATTTCTGTTGCATCTGAAAGTAGAAACTCGCCCGATTACAACGGTATGCGCACTTTTCCCCTAGGCCGTTCTAGTTATTCGTGTGGAGCATCAGAACTGCGAAAATTTTGAGTTTCTCAAGCGTTTCTTATCTCCAAACTGCCATATCTCGCGAACGGATTCATCAATCCGCAAAATTTCTGTGCCATCTGAAAGTAGAAACTCGGCCGATTACAAACGGTAGGTGTAGTGTTCCCCTAGGCCGTTCCAGTTATTCGTTTCGAGCATCAGAACTGCGAAAATTTTGAGTTTCTCAAGCGTTTCTTACCTCCAAACTGCCATATCTCGCGAACGGATTGACCAATCCGCATAATTTCTGTTGCATCTCAAAGTAGAAACTCGCCCGATTACAACGGTATGCGTATTTCTCCCCTAGGCCGTTCTAGTCATTCGTTTCGAGCATCAGAACTGCGAAAATTTTGAGTTTCTCAAGCGTTTCTTATCTCCAAACTGCCATATCTCGCGAACGGATTGATCAATCCGCAAAATTTCTGTTTCATCTGAAAGTAGAAACTCGCCCGATTACAACGGTATGCGTACTTTTCCCCTAGGCCGTTCTAGTTATTCGTGTCGAGCATCAGAACTCCGAAAATTTTGAGTTTCTCAAGCGTTTCTTACATCCAAACGGCCACATCACGCGAACGGATTGAACAATCCACAAAATTTCTGTTGCATCTGAAAGTAGAATCTCGCCCGATTACAACGGTAGGTGTAGTTTTCCCCTAGGCCGTTCTAGTTATTCGTTTCGAGCATCAGAACTGCGAAAATTTTGAGTTTCTCAAGCGTTCCTTATCTCCAAACTGCCATATCTCGCGAACGGATTCATCAATCCGCAAAATTTCTGTGCCATCTGAAAGTAGAAACTCGGCCGATTACAAACGGTAGGTGTAGTGTTCCCCTAGGCCGTTCCAGTTATTCGTTTCGAGCATCAGAACTGCGAAAATTTTGAGTTTCTCAAGCGTTTCTTACCTCCAAACTGCCATATCTCGCGAACGGATTGACCAATCCGCAAAATTTCTGTTGCATCTGAAAGTAGAAACTCGCCCGATTACAACGGTATGCGCACTTTTCCCCTAGGCGGTTCTAGTTATTCGTTTCGAGCATCAGAGCTGCTAAAATTTTGAGTTTCTCAAGCGTTTCTTACCTCCAAACTGCCATATCTCGCGAACGGATTGACCAATCCACAAAATTTCTGTTGCATCTGAAAGTAGAATCTCGCCCGATTACAACGGTAGGTGTAGTTTTCCCCTAGGCCGTTCTAGTTATTCGTTTCGAGCATCAGAACTGCGAAAATTTTGAGTTTCTCAAGCGTTTCTTACCTCCAAACTGCCACATCTCGCGAACGGATCGACCAATCCGCAAAATTTCTGTTGCATCTGAAAGTAGAAACTCGCCCGATTACAACGGTTTGCGCACTTTTCCCCTAGGCCGTTCTGGTTATTCGTTTCGAGCATCAGAAGTGCGAAAATTTTGAGGTTCTCAAGCGTTTCTTAAATCCAAACGGCCATATCTCGCGAACGGATTGACCAATCCGCAAAATTTCTGTTGCATCTGAAAGTAGAAACTCGCCCGATTACAACGGTTTGCGCACTTTTCCCCTAGGCCGTTCTGGTTATTCGTTTCGAGCATCAGAAGTGCGAAAATTTTGAGGTTCTCAAGCGTTTCTTAAATCCAAACGGCCATATCTCGCGAACGGATTGACCAATCCGCAAAATTTCTGTTGCATCTGAAAGTAGAAACTCGCCCGATTACAACGGTTTGCGCACTTTTCCCCTAGGCCGTTCTAGTTATTCGTTTCGAGCATCAGAACTGCGAAAATTTTGAGTTTCTCAAGCGTTTCTTCCCTCCAAACTGCCATATCTCGCGAAAGGATTGACCAATCCGCATAATTTCTGTTGCATCTGAAAGTAGAAACTCTCCCGATTACAACGGTAGGTGTAGTTTTCCCCTAGGCCGTTCCAATTATTCATTTCGAGCATCAGAACTGCGAAAATTTTGAGTTTCTCAAGCGTTCCTTACCTCCAAACTGCCATATCTCGCGAAAGGATTGACCAATCCGCATAATTTCTGTTGCATCTGAAAGTAGAAACTCTCCCGATTACAACGGTAGGTGTAGTTTTCCCCTAGGCCGTTCCAATTATTCATTTCGAGCATCAGAACTGCGAAAATTTTGAGTTTCTCAAGCGTTCCTTACCTCCAAACTGCCATATCTCGCGAACGAATTGACCAATCCGCAAAATTTCTGTTGCATCTGAAAGTAGAAACTCGCCCGATTACAACGGTATGCGCACTTTGCCCCTAGGCCGTTCTAGTTATTCGTGTCGAGCATCAGAACTCCGAAAATTTTGAGTTTCTCAAGCGTTTCTTACCTCCAAACTGCCATATCTCGCGAACGGATTGACCAATCCGCAAAATTTCTGTTGCATCTGAAAGTAGAAACTCGCCCGATTACAACGGTATGCGTACTTTTCCCCTAGGCCGTTCTAGTTATTCGTGTCGAGCATCAGAACTCCGAAAATTTTGAGTTTCTCAAGCGTTTCTTACATCCAAACGGCCATATCACGCGAACGGATTGACCAATCCGCATAATTTCTGTTGCATCTGAAAGTAGAAACTCGCCCGATTACAACGGTATGCGCACTTTTCCCCTAAGCCCTTCTAGTTATTCGTTTCGAGCATCAGAACTGCGAAAATTTTGAGTTTCTCAAGCGTTTCTTACCTCCAAACTGCCATATCTCGCGAACGGATTGACCAATCCGCAAAATTTCTGTTGCATCTGAAAGTAGAAACTCGCCCGATTACAACGGTTCGCGCACTTTTCCCCTAGGCCGTTCTAGTTATTCGTTTCGAGCATCAGAACTGCGAAAATTTTGAGTTTCTCAAGCGTTTCTTACCTCCAAACTGCCATATCTCGCGAAAGGATTGACCAATCCGCATAATTTCTGTTACATCTGAAAGTAGAAACTCTCCCGATTACAACGGTAGGTGTAGTTTTCCCCTAGGCCGTTCCAATTATTCATTTCGAGCATCAGAACTGCGAAAATTTTGAGTTTCTCAAGCGTTCCTTACTTGCAAACTGCCATATCTCGCGAACGGATTGACCAATCCGCAAAATTTCTGTTGCATCTGAAAGTAGAAACTCGCCCGATTACAACGGTATGCGCACTTTGCCCCTAGGCCGTTCTAGTTATTCGTGTCGAGCATCAGAACTGCGAAAATTTTGAGTTTCTCAAGCGTTTCTTATCTCCAAACTGCCATATCTCGCGAACGGATTCATCAATCCGCAAAATTTCTGTGCCATCTGAAAGTAGAAACTCGCCCGATTACAACGGTTTGCGCACTTTTCCCCTAGGCCGTTCTAGTTATTCGTTTCGAGCATCAGAACTGCGAAAATTTTGAGTTTCTCAAGCGTTTCTTCCCTCCAAACTGCCATATCTCGCGAAAGGATTGACCAATCCGCATAATTTCTGTTGCATCTGAAAGTAGAAACTCTCCCGATTACAACGGTAGGTGTAGTTTTCCCCTAGGCCGTTCCAATTATTCATTTCGAGCATCAGAACTGCGAAAATTTTGAGTTTCTCAAGCGTTCCTTACCTCCAAACTGCCATATCTCGCGAAAGGATTGACCAATCCGCATAATTTCTGTTGCATCTGAAAGTAGAAACTCTCCCGATTACAACGGTAGGTGTAGTTTTCCCCTAGGCCGTTCCAATTATTCATTTCGAGCATCAGAACTGCGAAAATTTTGAGTTTCTCAAGCGTTCCTTACCTCCAAACTGCCATATCTCGCGAACGAATTGACCAATCCGCAAAATTTCTGTTGCATCTGAAAGTAGAAACTCGCCCGATTACAACGGTATGCGCACTTTGCCCCTAGGCCGTTCTAGTTATTCGTGTCGAGCATCAGAACTCCGAAAATTTTGAGTTTCTCAAGCGTTTCTTACCTCCAAACTGCCATATCTCGCGAACGGATTGACCAATCCGCAAAATTTCTGTTGCATCTGAAAGTAGAAACTCGCCCGATTACAACGGTATGCGTACTTTTCCCCTAGGCCGTTCTAGTTATTCGTGTCGAGCATCAGAACTCCGAAAATTTTGAGTTTCTCAAGCGTTTCTTACATCCAAACGGCCATATCACGCGAACGGATTGACCAATCCGCATAATTTCTGTTGCATCTGAAAGTAGAAACTCGCCCGATTACAACGGTATGCGCACTTTTCCCCTAAGCCCTTCTAGTTATTCGTTTCGAGCATCAGAACTGCGAAAATTTTAAGTTTCTCAAGCGTTTCTTACATCCAAACGGCATATCACGCGAACGGATTGACCAATCCGCATAATTTCTGTTGCATCTGAAAGTAGAAACTCGCCCGATTACAACGGTAGGCGTACTTCTCCCCTAGGCCGTTCTAGTCATTCGTTTCGAGCATCAGAACTGCGAAAATTTTGAGTTTCTCAAGCGTTTCTTACCTCCAAACTGCCATATCTCGCGAACGGATTGACCAATCCGCAAAATTTCTGTTGCATCTGAAAGTAGAAACTCGCCCGATTACAACGGTTCGCGCACTTTTCCCCTAGGCCGTTCTAGTTATTCGTTTCGAGCATCAGAACTGCGAAAATTTTGAGTTTCTCAAGCGTTTCTTACCTCCAAACTGCCATATCTCGCGAAAGGATTGACCAATCCGCATAATTTCTGTTGCATCTGAAAGTAGAAACTCTCCCGATTACAACGGTAGGTGTAGTTTTCCCCTAGGCCGTTCCAATTATTCATTTCGAGCATCAGAACTGCGAAAATTTTGAGTTTCTCAAGCGTTCCTTACCTGCAAACTGCCATATCTCGCGAACGGATTGACCAATCCGCAAAATTTCTGTTGCATCTGAAAGTAGAAACTCGCCCGATTACAACGGTATGCGCACTTTGCCCCTAGGCCGTTCTAGTTATTCGTGTCGAGCATCAGAACTGCGAAAATTTTGAGTTTCTCAAGCGTTTCTTATCTCCAAACTGCCATATCTCGCGAACGGATTCATCAATCCGCAAAATTTCTGTGCCATCTGAAAGTAGAAACTCGGCCGATTACAAACGGTAGGTGTAGTGTTCCCCTAGGCCGTTCCAGTTATTCGTTTCGAGCATCAGAACTGCGAAAATTTTGAGTGTCTCAAGCGTTTCTTACCTCCAAACTGCCATATCTCGCGAACGGATTGACCAATCCGCATAATTTCTGTTGCATCTGAAAGTAGAAACTCGCCCGATTACAACGGTATGCGCACTTTTCCCCTAGGCGGTTCTAGTTATTCGTTTCGAGCATCAGAACTGCGAAAATTTTGAGTTTCTCAAGCGTTTCTTACCTCCAAACTGCTATATCTCGCGAACGGATTCATCAATCCGCAAAATTTCTGTGCCATCAGAAAGTAGAAACTCGCCCGATTACAAACGGTAGGTGTAGTTTTCCCCTAGGCCGTTCCAGTTATTCGTTTCGAGCATCAGAACTGCGAAAATTTTGAGTTTCTCAAGCGTTTCTTACCTCCAAACTGCCATATCTCGCGAACGGATTGACCAATCCGCATAATTTCTGTTGCATCTGAAAGTAGAAACTCGCCCGATTACAACGGTATGCGTACTTCTCCCCTAGGGCGTTCTAGTCATTCGTTTCGAGCATCAGAACTGCGAAAATTTTGAGTTTCTCAGGCGTTTCTTACACCCAAACTGCCATATCTCGCGAACGGATTGACCAATCCGCAAAATTTCTGTTGCATCTGAAAGTAGAAACTCTCCCGATTACAACGGTGGGTGTAGTTTTCCCCTAGGCCGTTCTAGTTATTCGTTTCGAGCATCAGAACTGCGAAAATTTTGAGTTTCTCAAGCGTTTCTTACCTCCAAGCTGCCATATCTCGCGAACCGATTGACCAATCCGCAAAATTTCTGTTGCATCTGAAAGTAGAAACTCGCCCGATTACAACGGTAGGTGTAGTTTTTCCCTAGGCCGTTCTAGTTATTCGTTTCGAGCATCAGAACTGCGAAAATTTTGAGTTTCTACGGCGTTTCTTACCTCCAAACTGCCACATCTCGCGAACGGATCGACCAATCCGCAAAATTTCTGTTGCATCTGAAAGTAGAAACTCGCCCGATTACAACGGTATGCGCACTTTGCCCCTAGGCCGTTCTAGTTATTCGTGTCGAGCATCAGAACTGCGAAAATTTTGAGTTTCTCAAGCGTTTCTTACCTCCAAACTGCCATATCTCGCGAACGGATTGACCAATCCGCAAAATTTCTGTTGCATCTGAAAGTAGAAACTCGCCCGATTACAACGGTATGCGCACTTTTCCCCCAGGCCGTTCTAGTTATTCGTGTCGAGCATCAGAACTGCGAAAATTTTGAGTTTCTCAAACGTTCCTTACCTCCAAACTGCCATATCTCGCGAACGGATTGTCCAATCCGCAAAATTTCTGTTGCATCTGAAAGTAGAAACTCGCCCGATTGCAACGGTATGCGTACTTTTCCCCTAGGCCGTTCTAGTTACTCGTTTCGAGCATCAGAACTGCGAAAATTTTGAGTTTCTCAAGCGTTTCTTATCTCCAAACTGCCATATCTCGCGAACGGATTCATCAATCCGCAAAAGTTCTGTGCCATCTGAAAGTAGAAACTCGCCCGATTACAAACGGTAGGTGTAGTTTTCCCCTAGGCCGTACCAGTTATTCGTTTCGAGCATCAGAACCGCGAAAATTTTGAGTTTCTCAAGCGTTTCTTACCTCCAAACTGCCATATCTCGCGAACGGATTGACCAATCCGCAAAATTTCTGTTGCATCTGAAAGTAGAAACTCGCCCGATTACAACGGTATGCGCACTTTTCCCCTAGGCCGTTCTAGTTATTCGTTTCGAGCATCAGAACTGCGAAAATTTTGAGTTTCTCAAGCGTTTCTTACCTCCAAACTGCCATATCTCGCGAACGGATTCATCAATCCGCAAAATTTCTGTGCCATCAGAAAGTAGAAACTCGCCCGATTACAACGGTATGCGCACTTTTCCCCTAGGCCGTTCTAGTTATTCGTTTCGAGCATCAGAACTGCGAAAATTTTGAGTTTCTCAAGCGTTTCTTACCTCCAAACTGCCATATCTCGCGAACGGATTGACCAATCCGCAAAATTTCTGTTGCATCTGAAAGTAGAAACTCGCCCGATTGCAACGGTATGCGTACTTTTCCCCTAGGCGGTTCTAGTTATTCGTTTCGAGCATCAGAACTGCGAAAATTTTGAGTTTCTCAAGCGTTTCTTACCTCCAAACTGCTATATCTCGCGAACGGATTCATCAATCCGCAAAATTTCTGTGCCATCAGAAAGTAGAAACTCGCCCGATTACAAACGGTAGGTGTAGTTTTCCCCTAGGCCGTTCCAGTTATTCGTTTCGAGCATCAGAACTGCGAAAATTTTGAGTTTCTCAAGCGTTTCTTACCTCCAAACTGCCATATCTCGCGAACGGATTGACCAATCCGCATAATTTCTGTTGCATCTGAAAGTAGAAACTCGCCCGATTACAACGGTATGCGTACTTCTCCCCTAGGCCGTTCTAGTCATTCGTTTCGAGCATCAGAACTGCGAAAATTTTGAGTTTCTCAGGCGTTTCTTACACCCAAACTGCCATATCTCGCGAACGGATTGACCAATCCGCAAAATTTCTGTTGCATCTGAAAGTAGAAACTCTCCCGATTACAACGGTGGGTGTAGTTTTCCCCTAGGCCGTTCTAGTTATTCGTTTCGAGCATCAGAACTGCGAAAATTTTGAGTTTCTCAAGCGTTTCTTACCTCCAAGCTGCCATATCTCGCGAACCGATTGACCAATCCGCAAAATTTCTGTTGCATCTGAAAGTAGAAACTCGCCCGATTACAACGGTAGGTGTAGTTTTTCCCTAGGCCGTTCTAGTTATTCGTTTCGAGCATCAGAACTGCGAAAATTTTGAGTTTCTACGGCGTTTCTTACCTCCAAACTGCCACATCTCGCGAACGGATCGACCAATCCGCAAAATTTCTGTTGCATCTGAAAGTAGAAACTCGCCCGATTACAACTGTATGCGCACTTTGCCCCTAGGCCGTTCTAGTTATTCGTGTCGAGCATCAGAACTGCGAAAATTTTGAGTTTCTCAAGCGTTTCTTACCTCCAAACTGCCATATCTCGCGAACGGATTGACCAATCCGCAAAATCTCTGTTGCATCTGAAAGTAGAAACTCGCCCGATAACAACGGTATGCGCACTTTTCCCCCAGGCCGTTCTAGTTATTCGTGTCGAGCATCAGAACTGCGAAAATTTTGAGTTTCTCAAACGTTCCTTACCTCCAAACTGCCATATCTCGCGAACGGATTGTCCAATCCGCAAAATTTCTGTTGCATCTGAAAGTAGAAACTCGCCCAATTGCAACGGTATGCGTACTTTTCCCCTAGGCCGTTCTAGTTACTCGTTTCGAGCATCAGAACTGCGAAAATTTTGAGTTTCTCAAGCGTTTCTTATCTCCAAACTGCCATATCTCGCGAACGGATTCATCAATCCGCAAAAGTTCTGTGCCATCTGAAAGTAGAAACTCGCCCGATTACAAACGGTAGGTGTAGTTTTCCCCTAGGCCGTACCAGTTATTCGTTTCGAGCATCAGAACCGCGAAAATTTTGAGTTTCTCAAGCGTTTCTTACCTCCAAACTGCCATATCTCGCGAACGGATTGACCAATCCGCAAAATTTCTGTTGCATCTGAAAGTAGAAACTCGCCCGATTACAACGGTATGCGCACTTTTCCCCTAGGCCGTTCTAGTTATTCGTTTCGAGCATCAGAACTGCGAAAATTTTGAGTTTCTCAAGCGTTTCTTACCTCCAAACTGCCATATCTCGCGAACGGATTCATCAATCCGCAAAATTTCTGTGCCATCAGAAAGTAGAAACTCGCCCGATTACAACGGTATGCGCACTTTTCCCCTAGGCCGTTCTAGTTATTCGTTTCGAGCATCAGAACAGCGAAAATTTTGAGTTTCTCAAGCGTTTCTTACCTCCAAACTGCCATATCTCGCGAACGGATTGACCAATCCGCAAAATTTCTGTTGCATCTGAAAGTAGAAACTCGCCCGATTACAACGGTATGCGCACTTTTCCCCTAGGCCGTTCTAGTTATTCGTTTCGAGCATCAGAACTGCGAAAATTTTGAGTTTCTCAAGCGTTTCTTACCTCCAAACTGCCATATCTCGCGAACGGATTCATCAATCCGCAAAATTTCTGTGCCATCAGAAAGTAGAAACTCGCCCGATTACAACGGTATGCGCACTTTTCCCCTAGGCCGTTCTAGTTATTCGTTTCGAGCATCAGAACAGCGAAAATTTTGAGTTTCTCAAGCGTTTCTTACCTCCAAACTGCCATATCTCGCGAACGGATTGACCAATCCGCAAAATTTCTGTTGCATCTGAAAGTAGAAACTCGCCCGATTACAACGGTATGCGCACTTTTCCCCTAGGCCGTTCTAGTTATTCGTTTCGAGCATCAGAACTGCGAAAATTTTGAGTTTCTCAAGCGTTTCTTACCTCCAAACTGCCATATCTCGCGAACGGATTCATCAATCCGCAAAATTTCTGTGCCATCAGAAAGTAGAAACTCGCCCGATTACAACGGTATGCGCACTTTTCCCCTAGGGCGTTCTAGTTATTCGTTTCGAGCATCAGAACTGCGAAAATTTTGAGTTTCTCAAGCGTTTCTTACATCCAAACGGCCATATCACGCGAACGGATTGACCAATCCGCATAATTTCTGTTGCATCTGAAAGTAGAAACTCGCCCGATTACAACGGTATGCGCACTTTTCCCCTAGGCGGTTCTAGTTATTCGTTTCGAGCATCAGAACTGCGAAAATTTTGAGTTTCTCAAGCGTTTCTTACCTCCAAACTGCCATATCTCGCGAACGGATTCATCAATCCGCAAAATTTCTGTGCCATCAGAAAGTAGAAACTCGCCCGATTACAACGGTATGCGCACTTTTCCCCTAGGCCGTTCTAGTTATTCGTTTCGAGCATCAGAACTGCGAAAATTTTGAGTTTCTCAAGCGTTTCTTACCTCCAAACTGCCATATCTCGCGAACGGATTGACCAATCCGCAAAATTTCTGTTGCATCTGAAAGTAGAAACTCGCCCGATTGCAACGGTATGCGTACTTTTCCCCTAGGCGGTTCTAGTTATTCGTTTCGAGCATCAGAACTGCGAAAATTTTGAGTTTCTCAAGCGTTTCTTACCTCCAAACTGCTATATCTCGCGAACGGATTCATCAATCCGCAAAATTTCTGTGCCATCAGAAAGTAGAAACTCGCCCGATTACAAACGGTAGGTGTAGTTTTCCCCTAGGCCGTTCCAGTTATTCGTTTCGAGCATCAGAACTGCGAAAATTTTGAGTTTCTCAAGCGTTTCTTACCTCCAAACTGCCATATCTCGCGAACGGATTGACCAATCCGCATAATTTCTGTTGCATCTGAAAGTAGAAACTCGCCCGATTACAACGGTATGCGTACTTCTCCCCTAGGCCGTTCTAGTCATTCGTTTCGAGCATCAGAACTGCGAAAATTTTGAGTTTCTCAGGCGTTTCTTACACCCAAACTGCCATATCTCGCGAACGGATTGACCAATCCGCAAAATTTCTGTTGCATCTGAAAGTAGAAACTCTCCCGATTACAACGGTGGGTGTAGTTTTCCCCTAGGCCGTTCTAGTTATTCGTTTCGAGCATCAGAACTGCGAAAATTTTGAGTTTCTCAAGCGTTTCTTACCTCCAAGCTGCCATATCTCGCGAACCGATTGACCAATCCGCAAAATTTCTGTTGCATCTGAAAGTAGAAACTCGCCCGATTACAACGGTAGGTGTAGTTTTTCCCTAGGCCGTTCTAGTTATTCGTTTCGAGCATCAGAACTGCGAAAATTTTGAGTTTCTACGGCGTTTCTTACCTCCAAACTGCCACATCTCGCGAACGGATCGACCAATCCGCAAAATTTCTGTTGCATCTGAAAGTAGAAACTCGCCCGATTACAACAGTATGCGCACTTTGCCCCTAGGCCGTTCTAGTTATTCGTGTCGAGCATCAGAACTGCGAAAATTTTGAGTTTCTCAAGCGTTTCTTACCTCCAAACTGCCATATCTCGCGAACGGATTGACCAATCCGCAAAATCTCTGTTGCATCTGAAAGTAGAAACTCGCCCGATAACAACGGTATGCGCACTTTTCCCCCAGGCCGTTCTAGTTATTCGTGTCGAGCATCAGAACTGCGAAAATTTTGAGTTTCGCAAACGTTCCTTACCTCCAAACTGCCATATCTCGCGAACGGATTGTCCAATCCGCAAAATTTCTGTTGCATCTGAAAGTAGAAACTCGCCCAATTGCAACGGTATGCGTACTTTTCCCCTAGGCCGTTCTAGTTACTCGTTTCGAGCATCAGAACTGCGAAAATTTTGAGTTTCTCAAGCGTTTCTTATCTCCAAACTGCCATATCTCGCGAACGGATTCATCAATCCGCAAAAGTTCTGTGCCATCTGAAAGTAGAAACTCGCCCGATTACAAACGGTAGGTGTAGTTTTCCCCTAGGCCGTACCAGTTATTCGTTTCGAGCATCAGAACCGCGAAAATTTTGAGTTTCTCAAGCGTTTCTTACCTCCAAACTGCCATATCTCGCGAACGGATTGACCAATCCGCAAAATTTCTGTTGCATCTGAAAGTAGAAACTCGCCCGATTACAACGGTATGCGCACTTTTCCCCTAGGCCGTTCTAGTTATTCGTTTCGAGCATCAGAACTGCGAAAATTTTGAGTTTCTCAAGCGTTTCTTACCTCCAAACTGCCATATCTCGCGAACGGATTCATCAATCCGCAAAATTTCTGTGCCATCAGAAAGTAGAAACTCGCCCGACTACAACGGTATGCGCACTTTTCCCCTAGGCCGTTCTAGTTATTCGTTTCGAGCATCAGAACAGCGAAAATTTTGAGTTTCTCAAGCGTTTCTTACCTCCAAACTGCCATATCTCGCGAACGGATTGACCAATCCGCAAAATTTCTGTTGCATCTGAAAGTAGAAACTCGCCCGATTACAACGGTATGCGCACTTTTCCCCTAGGCCGTTCTAGTTATTCGTTTCGAGCATCAGAACTGCGAAAATTTTGAGTTTCTCAAGCGTTTCTTACCTCCAAACTGCCATATCTCGCGAACGGATTCATCAATCCGCAAAATTTCTGTGCCATCAGAAAGTAGAAACTCGCCCGATTACAACGGTATGCGCACTTTTCCCCTAGGGCGTTCTAGTTATTCGTTTCGAGCATCAGAACTGCGAAAATTTTGAGTTTCTCAAGCGTTTCTTACATCCAAACGGCCATATCACGCGAACGGATTGACCAATCCGCATAATTTCTGTTGCATCTGAAAGTAGAAACTCGCCCGATTACAACGGTATGCGCACTTTTCCCCTAGGCGGTTCTAGTTATTCGTTTCGAGCATCAGAACTGCGAAAATTTTGAGTTTCTCAAGCGTTTCTTACCTCCAAACTGCTATATCTCGCGAACGGATTCATCAATCCGCAAAATTTCTGTGCCATCTGAAAGTAGAAACTCGCCCGATTACAACGGTAGGTGTAGTTTTCCCCTAGGCCGTTCCAGTTATTCATTTCGAGCATCAGAACTGCGAAAATTTTGAGTTTCTCAAGCGTTTCTTACCTCCAAACTGCCATATCTCGCGAACGGATTGACCAATCCGCAAAATTTCTGTTTCTTCTGAAAGTAGAAACTCGCCCGATTACAACGGTATGCGCACTTTTCCCCTAGGCCGTTCTAGTTATTCGTTTCGAGCATCAGAAATGCGAAAATTTTGAGGTTCTCAAGCGCTTCTTAACTCCAAACTGCCATATCTCGCGAACGGATTGACCAATCCGCAAAATTTCTGTTGCATCTGAAAGTAGAAACTCGCCCGATTACAACGGTATGCGCACTTTTCCCCTAGGCCGTACCAGTTATTCGTTTCGAGCATCAGAACCGCGAAAATTTTGAGTTTCTCAAGCGTTTCTTACCTCCAAACTGCCATATCTCGCGAACGGATTGACCAATCCGCAAAATTTCTGTTGCATCTGAAAGTAGAAACTCGCCCGATTACAACGGTATGCGCACTTTTCCCCTAGGCCGTTCTAGTTATTCGTTTCGAGCATCAGAACTGCGAAAATTTTGAGTTTCTCAAGCGTTTCTTACCTCCAAACTGCCATATCTCGCGAACGGATTCATCAATCCGCAAAATTTCTGTGCCATCAGAAAGTAGAAACTCGCCCGACTACAACGGTATGCGCACTTTTCCCCTAGGCCGTTCTAGTTATTCGTTTCGAGCATCAGAACAGCGAAAATTTTGAGTTTCTCAAGCGTTTCTTACCTCCAAACTGCCATATCTCGCGAACGGATTGACCAATCCGCAAAATTTCTGTTGCATCTGAAAGTAGAAACTCGCCCGATTACAACGGTATGCGCACTTTTCCCCTAGGCCGTTCTAGTTATTCGTTTCGAGCATCAGAACTGCGAAAATTTTGAGTTTCTCAAGCGTTTCTTACCTCCAAACTGCCATATCTCGCGAACGGATTCATCAATCCGCAAAATTTCTGTGCCATCAGAAAGTAGAAACTCGCCCGATTACAACGGTATGCGCACTTTTCCCCTAGGGCGTTCTAGTTATTCGTTTCGAGCATCAGAACTGCGAAAATTTTGAGTTTCTCAAGCGTTTCTTACATCCAAACGGCCATATCACGCGAACGGATTGACCAATCCGCATAATTTCTGTTGCATCTGAAAGTAGAAACTCGCCCGATTACAACGGTATGCGCACTTTTCCCCTAGGCGGTTCTAGTTATTCGTTTCGAGCATCAGAACTGCGAAAATTTTGAGTTTCTCAAGCGTTTCTTACCTCCAAACTGCTATATCTCGCGAACGGATTCATCAATCCGCAAAATTTCTGTGCCATCTGAAAGTAGAAACTCGCCCGATTACAACGGTAGGTGTAGTTTTCCCCTAGGCCGTTCCAGTTATTCATTTCGAGCATCAGAACTGCGAAAATTTTGAGTTTCTCAAGCGTTTCTTACCTCCAAACTGCCATATCTCGCGAACGGATTGACCAATCCGCAAAATTTCTGTTTCTTCTGAAAGTAGAAACTCGCCCGATTACAACGGTATGCGCACTTTTCCCCTAGGCCGTTCTAGTTATTCGTTTCGAGCATCAGAAATGCGAAAATTTTGAGGTTCTCAAGCGCTTCTTAACTCCAAACTGCCATATCTCGCGAACGGATTGACCAATCCGCAAAATTTCTGTTGCATCTGAAAGTAGAAACTCGCCCGATTACAACGGTATGCGCACTTTTCCCCTAGGCCGTTCTAGTTATTCGTGTCGAGCATCAGAACAGCGAAAATTTTGAGTTTCTCAAGCGTTTCTTACCTCCAAACTGCCATATCTCGCGAACGGATTGACCAATCCGCAAAATTTCTGTTGCATCTGAAAGTAGAAACTCGCCCGATTACAACGGTATGCGCACTTTTCCCCTAGGCCGTTCTAGTTATTCGTTTCGAGCATCAGAACTGCGAAAATTTTGAGTTTCTCAAGCGTTTCTTACATCCAAACGGCCATATCACGCGAACGGATTGACCAATCCGCATAATTTCTGTTGCATCTGAAAGTAGAAACTCGCCCGATTACAACGGTATGCGCACTTTTCCCCTAGGCCGTTCTAGTTATTCGTTTCGAGCATCAGAACTGCGAAAATTTTGAGTTTCTCAAGCGTTTCTTACATCCAAACGGCATATCACGCGAACGGATTGACCAATCCGCATAATTTCTGTTGCATCTGAAAGTAGAAACTCGCCCGATTACAACGGTAGGCGTACTTCTCCCCTAGGCCGTTCTAGTCATTCGTTTCGAGCATCAGAACTGCGAAAATTTTGAGTTTCTCAAGCGTTTCTTACCTCCAAACTGCCATATCTCGCGAACGGATTGACCAATCCGCATAATTTCTGTTGCATCTGAAAGTAGAAACTCGCCCGATTACAACGATATGCGCACTTTTCCCCTAGGCCGTTCTAGTTATTCGTTTCGAGCATCAGAACTGCCAAAATTTTGAGTTTCTCAAGCGTTTCTTACTCCCAAACTGCCACATCTCGCGAACGGATTGACCAATCCGCAAAATTTCTGTTGCATCTGAAAGTAGAAACTCGCCCGATTGCAACGGTATGCGCACTTTTCCCCTAGGCCGTTCTGGTTATTCGTTTCGAGCATCAGAAGTGCGAAGATTTTGAGGTTCTCAAGCGTTTCTTATCTCCAAACTGCCATATCTCGCGAACGGATTCATAAATCCGCAAAATTTCTGTGCCATCAGAAAGTAGAAACTCGCCCGATTACAAACGGTAGGTGTAGTTTTCCCCTAGGCCGTTGCAGTTATTCGTTTCGAGCATCAGAACTGCGAAAATTTTGAGTTTCTCAAGCGTTTCTTACCTCCAAACTGCCATATCTCGCGAACGGATTGACCAATCCGCATAATTTCTGTTGCATCTGAAAGTAGAAACTCGCCCGATTACAACGGTATGCGCACTTTTCCCCTAGGCCGTTCTAGTTATTCGTTTCGAGCATCAGAAATGCGAAAATTTTGAGTTTCTCAAGCGTTTCTTATCTCCAAACTGCCATATCTCGCGAACGGATTTAGCAATCCGCAAAATTTCTGTGCCATCTGAAAGTAGAAACTCGCCCGATTACAACGGTAGGTGTAGCTTTCCCCTAGGCCGTTCCAGTTATTCATTTCGAGCATCAGAACTGCGAAAATTTTGAGTTTCTCAAGCGTTTCTTACCTCCAAACTGGCATATCTCGCGAACGGATTGAGCAATCCGCAAAATTTCTGTTGCATCTGAAAGTAGAAACTCGCCCGATTGCAACGGTATGCGCACTTTTCCCCTAGGCCGTTCTGGTTATTCGTTTCGAGCATCAGAAGTGCGAAAATTTTGAGGTTCTCAAGCGTTTCTTATCTCCAAACTGCCATATCTCGCGAACGGATTCATAAATCCGCAAAATTTCTGTGCCATCAGAAAGTAGAAACTCGCCCGATTACAAACGGTAGGTGTAGTTTTCCCCTAGGCCGTTCCAGTTATTCGTTTCGAGCATCAGAACTGCGAAAATTTTGAGTTTCTCAAGCGTTTCTTACCTCCAAACTGTCATATCTCGCGAACGGATTGACCAATCCGCATAATTTCTGTTGCATCTGAAAGTAGAAACTCGCCCGATTACAACGGTATGCGCACTTTTCCCCTAGGCCGTTCTAGTTATTCGTTTCGAGCATCAGAAATGCGAAAATTTTGAGTTTCTCAAGCGTTTCTTATCTCCAAACTGCCATATCTCGCGAACGGATTTAGCAATCCGCAAAATTTCTGTGCCATCTCAAAGTAGAAACTCGCCCGATTACAACGGTAGGTGTAGCTTTCCCCTAGGCCGTTCCAGTTATTCATTTCGAGCATCAGAACTGCGAAAATTTTGAGTTTCTCAAGCGTTTCTTACCTCCAAACTGCCATATCTCGCGAACGGATTGAGCAATCCGCAAAATTTCTGTTGCATCTGAAAGTAGAAACTCGCCCGATTACAACGGTATGCGCACTTTTCCCCTAGGCCGTTCTAGTTATTCGTTTCGAGCATCAGAACTGTGAAAATTTTGAGTTTCTCAAGCGTTTCTTACCTCCAAACTGCCATATCTCGCGAACGGATTGACCAATCCGCATAATTTCTGTTGCATCTGAAAGTAGAAACTCGCCCGATTACAACGATATGCGCACTTTTCCCCTAGGCCGTTCTAGTTATTCGTTTCGAGCATCAGAACTGCCAAAATTTTGAGTTTCTCAAGCGTTTCTTACTCCCAAACTGCCACATCTCGCGAACGGATTGACCAATCCGCAGAATTTCTGTTGCATCTGAAAGTAGAAACTCGCCCGATTGCAACGGTATGCGCACTTTTCCCCTAGGCCGTTCTGGTTATTCGTTTCGAGCATCAGAAGTGCGAAAATTTTGAGGTTCTCAAGCGTTTCTTAAATCCAAACGGCCATATCTCGCGAACGGATTGACCAATCCGCAAAATTTCTGTTGCATCTGAAAGTAGAAACTCGCCCGATTACAACGGTTTGCGCACTTTTCCCCTAGGCCGTTCTAGTTATTCGTTTCGAGCATCAGAACTGCGAAAATTTTGAGTTTCTCAAGCGTTTCTTACCTCCAAACTGCCATATCTCGCGAAAGGATTGACCAATCCGCATAATTTCTGTTGCATCTGAAAGTAGAAACTCGCCCGATTACAACGGTAGGCGTACTTCTCCCCTAGGCCGTTCTAGTTATTCGTTTCGAGCATCAGAACTGCGAAAATTTTGAGTTTCTCAAGCGTTTCTTACCTCCAAGCTGCTATATCTCGCGAACCGATTGACCAATCCGCAAAATTTCTGTTGCATCTGAAAGTAGAAACTCGCCCGATTACAACGGTATGCGCACTTTGCCCCTAGGCCGTTCTAGTTATTCGTGTCGCGCATCAGAACTGCGAAAATTTTGAGTTTCTCAAGCGTTTCTTACATCCAAACTGCCATATCTCGCGAAAGGATTGACCAATCCGCATAATTTCTGTTGCATCTGAAAGTAGAAACTAGCCCGATTACAACGGTATGCGTACTTCTCCCCTAGGCCGTTCTAGTCATTCGTTTCGAGCATCAGAACTGCGAATATTTTGAGTTTCTCAAGCGTTTCTTACCTCCAAACTGCCATATCTCGCGAACGGATTCATAAATCCGCAAAATTTCTGTGCCATCAGAAAGTAGAAACTCGCCCGATTACAAACGGTAGGTGTAGTTTTCCCCTAGGCCGTTCCAGTTATTCGTTTCGAGCATCAGAACTGCGAAAATTTTGAGTTTCTCAAGCGTTTCTTACCTCCAAACTGCCATATCTCGCGAACGGATTGACCAATCCGCATAATTTCTGTTGCATCTGAAAGTAGAAACTCGCCCGATTACAACGGTATGCGCACTTTTCCCCTAGGCCGTTCTAGTTATTCGTTTCGAGCATCAGAAATGCGAAAATTTTGAGTTTCTCAAGCGTTTCTTATCTCCAAACTGCCATATCTCGCGAACGGATTTAGCAATCCGCAAAATTTCTGTGCCATCTGAAAGTAGAAACTCGCCCGATTACAACGGTAGGTGTAGCTTTCCCCTAGGCCGTTCCAGTTATTCATTTCGAGCATCAGAACTGCGAAAATTTTGAGTTTCTCAAGCGTTTCTTACCTCCAAACTGCCATATCTCGCGAACGGATTGAGCAATCCGAAAAATTTCTGTTGCATCTGAAAGTAGAAACTCGCCCGATTACAACGGTATGCGCACTTTTCCCCTAGGCCGTTCTAGTTATTCGTTTCGAGCATCAGAACTGCGAAAATTTTGAGTTTCTCAAGCGTTTCTTACCTCCAAACTGCCATATCTCGCGAACGGATTCATCAATCCGCAAAATTTCTGTGCCATCAGAAAGTAGAAACTCGCCCGATTACAACGGTAGGCGTACTTCTCCCCTAGGCCGTTCTAGTCATTCGTTTCGAGCATCAGAACTGCGAAAATTTTGAGTTTCTCAAGCGTTTCTTACCTCCAAACTGCCATATCTCGCGAACGGATTGACCAATCCGCATAATTTCTGTTGCATCTGAAAGTAGAAACTCGCCCGATTACAACGATATGCGCACTTTTCCCCTAGGCCGTTCTAGTTATTCGTTTCGAGCATCAGAACTGCCAAAATTTTGAGTTTCTCAAGCGTTTCTTACTCCCAAACTGCCACATCTCGCGAACGGATTGACCAATCCGCAAAATTTCTGTTGCATCTGAAAGTAGAAACTCGCCCGATTGCAACGGTATGCGCACTTTTCCCCTAGGCCGTTCTGGTTATTCGTTTCGAGCATCAGAAGTGCGAAAATTTTGAGGTTCTCAAGCGTTTCTTAAATCCAAACGGCCATATCTCGCGAACGGATTGACCAATCCGCAAAATTTCTGTTGCATCTGAAAGTAGAAACTCGCCCGATTACAACGGTTTGCGCACTTTTCCCCTAGGCCGTTCTAGTTATTCGTTTCGAGCATCAGAACTGCGAAAATTTTGAGTTTCTCAAGCGTTTCTTACCTCCAAACTGCCATATCTCGCGAAAGGATTGACCAATCCGCATAATTTCTGTTGCATCTGAAAGTAGAAACTCGCCCGATTACAACGGTAGGCGTACTTCTCCCCTAGGCCGTTCTAGTTATTCGTTTCGAGCATCAGAACTGCGAAAATTTTGAGTTTCTCAAGCGTTTCTTACCTCCAAGCTGCCATATCTCGCGAACCGATTGACCAATCCGCAAAATTTCTGTTGCATCTGAAAGTAGAAACTCGCCCGATTACAACGGTATGCGCACTTTGCCCCTAGGCCGTTCTAGTTATTCGTGTCGCGCATCAGAACTGCGAAAATGTTGAGTTTCTCAAGCGTTTCTTACATCCAAACTGCCATATCTCGCGAAAGGATTGACCAATCCGCATAATTTCTGTTGCATCTGAAAGTAGAAACTAGCCCGATTACAACGGTATGCGTACTTCTCCCCTAGGCCGTTCTAGTCATTCGTTTCGAGCATCAGAACTGCGAATATTTTGAGTTTCTCAAGCGTTTCTTACCTCCAAACTGCCATATCTCGCGAACGGATTCATAAATCCGCAAAATTTCTGTGCCATCAGAAAGTAGAAACTCGCCCGATTACAAACGGTAGGTGTAGCTTTCCCCTAGGCCGTTCCAGTTATTCGTTTCGAGCATCAGAACTGCGAAAATTTTGAGTTTCTCAAGCGTTTCTTACCTCCAAACTGCCATATCTCGCGAACGGATTGAGCAATACGAAAAATTTCTGTTGCATCTGAAAGTAGAAACTCGCCCGATTACAACGGTATGCGCACTTTGCCCCTAGGCCGTTCTAGTTATTCGTGTCGCGCATCAGAACTGCGAAAATTTTGAGTTTCTCAAGCGTTTCTTACATCCAAACTGCCATATCTCGCGAAAGGATTGACCAATCCGCATAATTTCTGTTGCATCTGAAAGTAGAAACTAGCCCGATTACAACGGTATGCGTACTTCTCCCCTAGGCCGTTCTAGTCATTCGTTTCGAGCATCAGAACTGCGAATATTTTGAGTTTCTCAAGCGTTTCTTACCTCCAAACTGCCATATCTCGCGAACGGATTCATAAATCCGCAAAATTTCTGTGCCATCAGAAAGTAGAAACTCGCCCGATTACAAACGGTAGGTGTAGTTTTCCCCTAGGCCGTTCCAGTTATTCGTTTCGAGCATCAGAACTGCGAAAATTTTGAGTTTCTCAAGCGTTTCTTACCTCCAAACTGCCATATCTCGCGAACGGATTGACCAATCCGCATAATTTCTGTTGCATCTGAAAGTAGAAACTCGCCCGATTACAACGGTATGCGCACTTTTCCCCTAGGCCGTTCTAGTTATTCGTTTCGAGCATCAGAAATGCGAAAATTTTGAGTTTCTCAAGGGTTTCTTATCTCCAAACTGCCATATCTCGCGAACGGATTTAGCAATCCGCAAAATTTCTGTGCCATCTGAAAGTAGAAACTCGCCCGATTACAACGGTAGGTGTAGCTTTCCCCTAGGCCGTTCCAGTTATTCATTTCGAGCATCAGAACTGCGAAAATTTTGAGTTTCTCAAGCGTTTCTTACCTCCAAACTGCCATATCTCGCGAACGGATTGAGCAATCCGAAAAATTTCTGTTGCATCTGAAAGTAGAAACTCGCCCGATTACAACGGTATGCGCACTTTTCCCCTAGGCCGTTCTAGTTATTCGTTTCGAGCATCAGAACTGCGAAAATTTTGAGTTTCTCAAGCGTTTCTTACCTCCAAACTGCCATATCTCGCGAACGGATTCATCAATCCGCAAAATTTCTGTGCCATCAGAAAGTAGAAACTCGCCCGATTACAACGGTAGGCGTACTTCTCCCCTAGGCCGTTCTAGTCATTCGTTTCGAGCATCAGAACTGCGAAAATTTTGAGTTTCTCAAGCGTTTCTTACCTCCAAACTGCCATATCTCGCGAACGGATTGACCAATCCGCATAATTTCTGTTGCATCTGAAAGTAGAAACTCGCCCGATTACAACGATATGCGCACTTTTCCCCTAGGCCGTTCTAGTTATTCGTTTCGAGCATCAGAACTGCCAAAATTTTGAGTTTCTCAAGCGTTTCTTACTCCCAAACTGCCACATCTCGCGAACGGATTGACCAATCCGCAAAATTTCTGTTGCATCTGAAAGTAGAAACTCGCCCGATTGCAACGGTATGCGCACTTTTCCCCTAGGCCGTTCTGGTTATTCGTTTCGAGCATCAGAAGTGCGAAAATTTTGAGGTTCTCAAGCGTTTCTTAAATCCAAACGGCCATATCTCGCGAACGGATTGACCAATCCGCAAAATTTCTGTTGCATCTGAAAGTAGAAACTCGCCCGATTACAACGGTTTGCGCACTTTTCCCCTAGGCCGTTCTAGTTATTCGTTTCGAGCATCAGAACTGCGAAAATTTTGAGTTTCTCAAGCGTTTCTTACCTCCAAACTGCCATATCTCGCGAAAGGATTGACCAATCCGCATAATTTCTGTTGCATCTGAAAGTAGAAACTCGCCCGATTACAACGGTAGGCGTACTTCTCCCCTAGGCCGTTCTAGTTATTCGTTTCGAGCATCAGAACTGCGAAAATTTTGAGTTTCTCAAGCGTTTCTTACCTCCAAGCTGCCATATCTCGCGAACCGATTGACCAATCCGCAAAATTTCTGTTGCATCTGAAAGTAGAAACTCGCCCGATTACAACGGTATGCGCACTTTGCCCCTAGGCCGTTCTAGTTATTCGTGTCGCGCATCAGAACTGCGAAAATGTTGAGTTTCTCAACCGTTTCTTACATCCAAACTGCCATATCTCGCGAAAGGATTGACCAATCCGCATAATTTCTGTTGCATCTGAAAGTAGAAACTAGCCCGATTACAACGGTATGCGTACTTCTCCCCTAGGCCGTTCTAGTCATTCGTTTCGAGCATCAGAACTGCGAATATTTTGAGTTTCTCAAGCGTTTCTTACCTCCAAACTGCCATATCTCGCGAACGGATTCATAAATCCGCAAAATTTCTGTGCCATCAGAAAGTAGAAACTCGCCCGATTACAAACGGTAGGTGTAGTTTTCCCCTAGGCCGTTCCAGTTATTCGTTTCGAGCATCAGAACTGCGAAAATTTTGAGTTTCTCAAGCGTTTCTTACCTCCAAACTGCCATATCTCGCGAACGGATTGACCAATCCGCATAATTTCTGTTGCATCTGAAAGTAGAAACTCGCCCGATTACAACGGTATGCGCACTTTTCCCCTAGGCCGTTCTAGTTATTCGTTTCGAGCATCAGAAATGCGAAAATTTTGAGTTTCTCAAGCGTTTCTTATCTCCAAACTGCCATATCTCGCGAACGGATTTAGCAATCCGCAAAATTTCTGTGCCATCTGAAAGTAGAAACTCGCCCGATTACAACGGTAGGTGTAGCTTTCCCCTAGGCCGTTCCAGTTATTCATTTCGAGCATCAGAACTGCGAAAATTTTGAGTTTCTCAAGCGTTTCTTACCTCCAAACTGCCATATCTCGCGAACGGATTGAGCAATCCGCAAAATTTCTGTTGCATCTGAAAGTAGAAACTCGCCCGATTACAACGTTATGCGCACTTTTCCCCTAGGCCGTTCTAGTTATTCGTTTCGAGCATCAGAACTGCGAAAATTTTGAGTTTCTCAAGCGTTTCTTACCTCCAAACTGCCATATCTCGCAAACGGATTCATCAATCCGCAAAATTTCTGTGCCATCAGAAAGTAGAAACTCGCCCGATTACAACGGTATGCGCACTTTTGCCCTAGGCCGTTCTAGTTATTCGTTTCGAGCATCAGAACTGCGAAAATTTTGAGTTTCTCAAGCGTTTCTTACATCCAAACTGCCATATCTCGCGAAAGGATTGACCAATCCGCATAATTTCTGTTGCATCTGAAAGTAGAAACTCTCCCGATTACAACGGTAGGTGTAGTTTTCCCCTAGGCCGTTCCAATTATTCATTTCGAGCATCACAACTGCGAAAATTTTGAGTTTCTCAAGCGTCCCTTACCTCCAAACTGCCATATCTCGCGAAAGGATTGACCAATCCGCAAAATTTCTCTTGCATCTGAAAGTAGAAACTCGCCCGATTACAACGGTATGCGCACTTTGCCCCTAGGCCGTTCTAGTTATTCGTGTCGAGCATCAGAACTCCGAAAATTTTGAGTTTCTCAAGCGTTCCTTACCTCCAAACTGCCATATCTTGCGAAAGGATTGACCAATCCGCATAATTTCTGTTGCATCTGAAAGTAGAAACTCGCCCGATTACAACGGTATGCGCACTTTGCCCCTAGGCCGTTCTAGTTATTCGTGTCGAGCATCAGAACTGCGAAAATTTTGGGTTTCTCAAGCGTTTCTTATCTCCAAACTGCCATATCTCGCGAACGGATTCATCAATCCGCAAAATTTCTGTGCCATCTGAAAGTAGAAACTCGGCCGATTACAAACGGTAGGTGTAGTGTTCCCCTAGGCCGTTCCAGTTATTCGCTTCGAGCATCAGAACTGCGAAAATTTTGAGTTTCTCAAGCGTTTCTTACCTCCAAACTGCCATATCTCGCGAACGGATTGACCAATCCGCATAATTTCTGTTGCATCTGAAAGTAGAAACTCGCCCGATTACAACGGTATGCGTTCTTCTCCCCTAGGCCGTTCTAGTCATTCGTTTCGAGCATCAGAACTGCGAAAATTTTGAGTTTCTCAAGCGTTTCTTACCCCCAAACTGCCATATCTCGCGAACGGATTGACCAATCCGCAAAATTTCTGTTGCATCTGAAAGTAGAAACTCGCCCGATTACAACGGTATGCGTACTTTTCCCCTAGGCCGTTCTAGTTACTCGTTTCGAGCATCAGAACTGCGAAAATTTTGAGTTTCTCAAGCGTTTCTTACCCCCAAACTGCCATATCTCGCGAACGGATTGACCAATCCGCAAAATTTCTGTTGCATCTGAAAGTAGAAACTCTCCCGATTACAACGGTATGCGTACTTCTCCCCTAGGCCGTTCTAGTCATTCGTTTCGAGCATCAGAAATGCGAAAATTTTGAGTTTCTCAAGCGTTTCTTATCTCCAAACTGCCATATCTCGCGAACGGATTGATCAATCCGCAAAATTTCTGTTGCATCTGAAAGTAGAAACTCGCCCGATTACAACGGTATGCGCACTTTTCCCCTAGGCGGTTCTAGTTATTCGTTTCGAGCATCAGAGCTGCGAAAATTTTGAGTTTCTCAAGCGTTCCTTACTTCCAAACTGCCATATCTCGCGAACGGATTGACCAATCCGCAAAATTTCTGTTGCATCTGAAAGTAGATACTCGCCCGATTACAACGGTATGCGTACTTTTCCCCTAGGCCGTTCTAGCTACTCGTTTCGAGCATCAGAACTGCGAAAATTTTGAGTTTCTCAAGCGTTTCTTATCTCCAAACTGCCATATCTCGCGAACGGATTCATCAATCCGCAAAATTTCTGTGCCATCAGAAAGTAGAAACTCGCCCGATTACAAACGGTAGGTGTAGTTTTCCCCTAGGCCGTTCCAGTTATCCGTTTCGAGCATCAGAACTGCGAAAATTTTGAGTTTCTCAAGCGTTTCTTACCTCCAAACTGCCATATCTCGCGAACGGATTGACCAATCCGCATAATTTCTGTTGCATCTGAAAGTAGAAACTCGCCCGATTACAACGGTATGCGTACTTCTCCCCTAGGCCGTTCTAGTTATTCGTGTCGAGCCTCAGAACTGCGAAAATTTTGAGTTTCTCAAGCGTTTCTTACCTCCAAACAGCCATATCTCGCGAACGGATTGACCAATCCGCAAAATTTCTGTTGCATCTGAAAGTAGAAACTCGCCCGATTACAACGGTATGCGCACTTTTCCCCTAGGCCGTTCTAGTTATTCGTTTCGAGCATCAGAACTGCCAAAATTTTGAGTTTCTCAAGCGTTTCTTACACCCAAACTGCCACATCTCGCGAACGGATCCACCAATCCGCAAAATTTCTGTTGCATCTGAAAGTAGAAACTCGCCCGATTACAACGGTATGCGCACTTTGCCCCTAGGCCGTTCTAGTTATTCGTGTCGCGCATCAGAACTGCGAAAATTTTGAGTTTCTCAAGCGTTTCTTACCTCCAAACAGCCATATCTCGCGAACGGATTGACCAATCCGCAAAATTTCTGTTGCATCTGAAAGTAGAAACTCGCCCGATTACAACGGTATGCGCACTTCTCCCCTAGGCCGTTCTAGTTATTCGTGTCGAGCCTCAGAACTGCGAAAATTTTGAGTTTCTCAAGCGTTTCTTACCTCCAAACTGCCATATCTCGCGAACGGATTGACCAATCCGCATAATTTCTGTTGCATCTGAAAGTAGAAACTCGCCCGATTACAACGGTATGCGCACTTTTCCCCTAGGCCGTTCTGGTTATTCGTTTCGAGCATCAGAAGTGCGAAAATTTTGAGGTTCTCAAGCGTTTCTTACCTCCAAACTGCCATATATCGCGAAAGGATTGACCAATCCGCATAATTTCTGTTGCATCTGAAAGTAGAAACTCGCCCGATTACAACGGTAGACGTACTTCTCCCCTAGGCCGTTCTAGTTATTCGTTTCGAGCATCAGAACTGCGAAAATTTTGAGTTTCTCAAGCGTTTCTTACCTCCAAGCTGCCATATCTCGCGAACGGATTGACCAATCCGCAAAATTTCTGTTGCATCTGAAAGTAGAAACTCTCCCGATTACAACGGTATGCGTACTTCTCCCCTAGGCCGTTCTAGTCATTCGTTTCGAGCATCAGAACTGCGAAAATTTTGAGTTTCTCAAGCGTTTCTTATCTCCAAACTGCCATATCTCGCGAACGGATTGATCAATCCGCAAAATTTCTGTTGCATCTGAAAGTAGAAACTCGCCCGATTACAACGGTATGCGCACTTTTCCCCTAGGCGGTTCTAGTTATTCGTTTCGAGCATCAGAGCTGCGAAAATTTTGAGTTTCTCAAGCGTTCCTTACTTCCAAACTGCCATATCTCGCGAACGGATTGACCAATCCGCAAAATTTCTGTTGCATCTGAAAGTAGAAACTCGCCCGATTACAACGGTATGCGTACTTCTCCCCTAGGCCGTTCTAGTTATTCGTGTCGAGCCTCAGAACTGCGAAAATTTTGAGTTTCTCAAGCGTTTCTTACCTCCAAACAGCCATATCTCGCGAACGGATTGACCAATCCGCAAAATTTCTGTTGCATCTGAAAGTAGAAACTCGCCCGATTACAACGGTATGCGCACTTTTCCCCTAGGCCGTTCTAGTTATTCGTTTCGAGCATCAGAACTGCCAAAATTTTGAGTTTCTCAAGCGTTTCTTACTCCCAAACTGCCACATCTCGCGAACGGATCCACCAATCCGCAAAATTTCTGTTGCATCTGAAAGTAGAAACTCGCCCGATTACAACGGTATGCGCACTTTGCCCCTAGGCCGTTCTAGTTATTCGTGTCGCGCATCAGAACTGCGAAAATTTTGAGTTTCTCAAGCGTTCCTTATCTCCAAACTGCCATATCTCGCGAACGGATTCATCAATCCGCAAAATTTCTGTGCCATCTGAAAGTAGAAACTCGCCCGATTACAAACGGTAGGTGTAGTTTTCCCCTAGGCCGTTCCAGTTATTCGTTTCGAGCATCAGAACTGCGAAAATTTTGAGTTTCTCAAGCGTTTCTTACCTCCAAACTGCCATATCTCGCGAACGGATTGACCAATCCGCATAATTTCTCTTGCATCTGAAAGTAGAAACTCGCCCGATTACAACGGTATGCGTACTTCTCCCCTAGGCCGTTCTAGTCATTCGTTTCGAGCATCAGAACTGCGAAAATTTTGAGTTTCTCAAGCGTTTCTTACCTCCAAACTGCCATATCTCGCGAGCGGATTGACCAATCCGCATAATTTCTGTTGCATCTGAAAGTAGAAACTCGCCCGATTACAACGATATGCGCACTTTTCCCCTAGGCCGTTCTAGTTATTCGTTTCGAGCATCAGAACTGCCAAAATTTTGAGTTTCTCAAGCGTTTCTTACTCCCAAACTGCCACATCTCGCGAACGGATCCACCAATCCGCAAAATTTCTGTTGCATCTGAAAGTAGAAACTAGCCCGATTACAACGGTATGCGTACTTCTCCCCTTGGCCGTTCTAGTCATTCGTTTCGAGCATCAGAACTGCGAAAATTTTGAGTTTCTCAAGCGTTTCTTACCTCCAAACTGCCATATCTCGCGAACGGATTCATCAATCCGCAAAATTTCTGTGCCATCAGAAAGTAGAAACTCGCCCGATTACAAACGGTAGGTGTAGTTTTCCCCTAGGCCGTTCCAGTTATTCGTTTCGAGCATCAGAACTGCGAAAATTTTGAGTTTCTCAAGCGTTTCTTACCTCCAAACAGCCATATCTCGCGAACGGAGTGACCAATCCGCAAAATTTCTGTTGCATCTGAAAGTAGAAACTCGCCCGATTACAACGGTATGCGCACTTTTCCTCCAGGCCGTTCTAGTTATTCGTGTCGAGCATCAGAACTGCGAAAATTTTGAGTTTCTCAAGCGTTCCTTACCTCCAAACTGCCATATCTCGCGAACGGATTGACCAATCCGCAAAATTTCTGTTGCATCTGAAAGTAGAAACTCGCCCGATTACAACGGTATGCGCACTTTTCCCCTAGGCCGTTCTGGTTATTCGTTTCGAGCATCAGAAGTGCGAAAATTTTGAGGTTCTCAAGCGTTTCTTACCTCCAAACTGCCATATATCGCGAAAGGATTGACCAATCCGCATAATTTCTGTTGCATCTGAAAGTAGAAACTCGCCCGATTACAACGGTAGACGTACTTCTCCCCTAGGCCGTTCTAGTTATTCGTTTCGAGCATCAGAACTGCGAAAATTTTGAGTTTCTCAAGCGTTTCTTACCTCCAAGCTGCCATATCTCGCGAACCGATTGACCAATCCGCAAAATTTCTGTTGCATCTGAAAGTAGAAACTCTCCCGATTACAACGATAGGTGTAGTTTTCCCCTAGGCCGTTCCAGTTATTCATTTCGAGCATCAGAACTGCGAAAATTTTGAGTTTCTCAAGCGTTTCTTACCTCCAAACTGCCATATCTCGCGAACGGATTGACCAATCCGCATAATTTCTGTTGCATCTGAAAGTAGAAACTCGCCCGATTACAACGGTATGCGTACTTCTCCCCTAGGCCGTTCTAGTCATTCGTTTCGAGCATCAGAACTGCGAAAATTTTGAGTTTCTCAAGCGTTTCTTATCTCCAAACTGCCATATCTCGCGAACGGATTCATCAATCCGCAAAATTTCTGTGCCATCTGAAAGTAGAAACTCGCCCGATTACAAACGGTAGGTGTAGTTTTCCCCTAGGCCGTTCCAGTTATTCGTTTCGAGCATCAGAACTGCGAAAATTTTGAGTTTCTCAAGCGTTTCTTACCTCCAAACTGCCATATCTCGCGAACGGATTGACCAATCCGCATAATTTCTCTTGCATCTGAAAGTAGAAACTCGCCCGATTACAACGGTATGCGTACTTCTCCCCTAGGCCGTTCTAGTCGTTCGTTTCGAGCATCAGAACTGCGAAAATTTTGAGTTTCTCAAGCGTTTCTTACCTCCAAACTGCCATATCTCGCGAGCGGATTGACCAATCCGCATAATTTCTGCTGCATCTGAAAGTAGAAACTCGCCCGATTACAACGATATGCGCACTTTTCCCCTAGGCCGTTCTAGTTATTCGTTTCGAGCATCAGAACTGCCAAAATTTTGAGTTTCTCAAGCGTTTCTTACTCCCAAACTGCCACATCTCGCGAACGGATCCACCAATCCGCAAAATTTCTGTTGCATCTGAAAGTAGAAACTAGCCCGATTACAACGGTATGCGTACTTCTCCCCTTGGCCGTTCTAGTCATTCGTTTCGAGCATCAGAACTGCGAAAATTTTGAGTTTCTCAAGCGTTTCTTACCTCCAAACTGCCATATCTCGCGAACGGATTCATCAATCCGCAAAATTTCTGTGCCATCAGAAAGTAGAAACTCGCCCGATTACAAACGGTAGGTGTAGTTTTCCCCTAGGCCGTTCCAGTTATTCGTTTCGAGCATCAGAACTGCGAAAATTTTGAGTTTCTCAAGCGTTTCTTACCTCCAAACAGCCATATCTCGCGAACGGAGTGACCAATCCGCAAAATTTCTGTTGCATCTGAAAGTAGAAACTCGCCCGATTACAACGGTATGCGCACTTTTCCCCTAGGCCGTTCTGGTTATTCGTTTCGAGCATCAGAAGTGCGAAAATTTTGAGGTTCTCAAGCGTTTCTTACCTCCAAACTGCCATATATCGCGAAAGGATTGACCAATCCGCATAATTTCTGTTGCATCTGAAAGTAGAAACTCGCCCGATTACAACGGTAGACGTACTTCTCCCCTAGGCCGTTCTAGTTATTCGTTTCGAGCATCAGAACTGCGAAAATTTTGAGTTTCTCAAGCGTTTCTTACCTCCAAGCTGCCATATCTCGCGAACCGATTGACCAATCCGCAAAATTTCTGTTGCATCTGAAAGTAGAAACTCTCCCGATTACAACGGTAGGTGTAGTTTTCCCCTAGGCCGTTCCAGTTATTCATTTCGAGCATCAGAACTGCGAAAATTTTGAGTTTCTCAAGCGTTTCTTACCTCCAAACTGCCATATCTCGCGAACGGATTGACCAATCCGCATAATTTCTGTTGCATCTGAAAGTAGAAACTCGCCCGATTACAACGGTATGCGTACTTCTCCCCTAGGCCGTTCTAGTCATTCGTTTCGAGCATCAGAACTGCGAAAATTTTGAGTTTCTCAAGCGTTTCATATCTCCAAACTGCCATATCTCGCGAACGGATTCATCAAACCGCAAAATTTCTGTGCCATCTGAAAGTAGAAACTCGCCCGATTACAAACGGTAGGTGTAGTTTTCCCCTAGGCCGTTCCAGTTATTCGTTTCGAGCATCAGAACTGCGAAAATTTTGAGTTTCTCAAGCGTTTCTTACCTCCAAACTGCCATATCTCGCGAACGGATTGACCAATCCGCATAATTTCTCTTGCATCTGAAAGTAGAAACTCGCCCGATTACAACGGTATGCGTACTTCTCCCCTAGGCCGTTCTAGTCATTCGTTTCGAGCATCAGAACTGCGAGAATTTTGAGTTTCTCAAGCGTTTCTTACCTCCAAACTGCCATATCTCGCGAGCGGATTGACCAATCCGCATAATTTCTGTTGCATCTGAAAGTAGAAACTCGCCCGATTACAACGATATGCGCACTTTTCCCCTAGGCCGTTCTAGTTATTCGTTTCGAGCATCAGAACTGCCAAAATTTTGAGTTTCTCAAGCGTTTCTTACTCCCAAACTGCCACATCTCGCGAACGGATCCACCAATCCGCAAAATTTGTGTTGCATCTGAAAGTAGAAACTAGCCCGATTACAACGGTATGCGTACTTCTCCCCTTGGCCGTTCTAGTCATTCGTTTCGAGCATCAGAACTGCGAAAATTTTGAGTTTCTCAAGCGTTTCTTACCTCCAAACTGCCATATCTCGCGAACGGATTCATCAATCCGCAAAATTTCTGTGCCATCAGAAAGTAGAAACTCGCCCGATTACAAACGGTAGGTGTAGTTTTCCCCTAGGCCGTTCCAGTTATTCGTTTCGAGCATCAGAACTGCGAAAATTTTGAGTTTCTCAAGCGTTTCTTACCTCCAAACAGCCATATCTCGCGAACGGAGTGACCAATCCGCAAAATTTCTGTTGCATCTGAAAGTAGAAACTCGCCCGATTACAACGGTATGCGCACTTTTCCTCCAGGCCGTTCTAGTTATTCGTGTCGAGCATCAGAACTGCGAAAATTTTGAGTTTCTCAAGCGTTCCTTACCTCCAAACTGCCATATCTCGCGAACGGATTGACCAATCCGCAAAATTTCTGTTGCATCTGAAAGTAGAAACTCGCCCGATTACAACGGTATGCGTACTTTTCCCCTAGGCCGTTCTAGTTACTCGTTTCGAGCATCAGAACTGCGAAAATTTTGAGTTTCTCAAGCGATTCTTATCTCCTAACTGCCATATCTCGCGAACGGATTCATCAATCGGCAAAAGTTCTGTGCCATCTGAAAGTAGAAACTCGCCCGATTACAAACGGTAGGTGTAGTTTTCCCCTAGGCCGTTCCAGTTATTCGTTTCGAGCATCAGAACTGCGAAAATTTTGAGTTTCTCAAGCGTTTCTTACCTCCAAACTGCCATATCTCGCGAACGGATTGACCAATCCGCAAAATTTCTGTTGCATCTGAAAGTAGAAACTCGCCCGATTACAACGGTATGCGTACTTTTCCCCTAGGCCGTTCTAGTTACTCGTTTCGAGCATCAAAACTGCGAAAATTTTGAGTTTCTCAAGCGTTTCTTACTTCCAAACTG
This sequence comes from Ptiloglossa arizonensis, assembly GCF_051014685.1. Taxonomy (NCBI): domain Eukaryota; kingdom Metazoa; phylum Arthropoda; class Insecta; order Hymenoptera; family Colletidae; genus Ptiloglossa; species Ptiloglossa arizonensis. The sequence continues at coordinate 140,177 of NW_027478446.1, read as the reverse complement.
CCATATCTCGCGAACGGATTGAGCAATCCGCAAAATTTCTGTGCCATCTGAAAGTAGAAACTCGCCCGATTACAACGGTAGGTGTAGTTTTCCCCTAGGCCGTTCCAGTTATTCATTTCGAGCATCAGAACTGCGAAAATTTTGAGTTTCTCAAGCGTTTCTTACCTCCAAACTGCCATATCTCGCGAACGGATTGACCAATCCGCAAAATTTCTGTTGCTTCTGAAAGTAGAAACTCGCCCGATTACATCGGTATGCGCACTTTTCCCCTAGGCCGTTCTAGTCATTCGTTTCGAGCATCAGAACTGCGAAAATTTTGAGTTTCTCAAGCGTTTCTTACCTCCAAACTGCCATATCTCGCGAAAGGATTGACCAATCCGCATAATTTCTGTTGCATCTGAAAGTAGAAACTCGCCCGATTACAACGGTAGACGTACTTCTCCCCTAGGCCGTTCTAGTTATTCGTTTCGAGCATCAGAACTGCGAAAATTTTGAGTTTCTCAAGCGTTTCTTACCTCCAAGCTGCCATATCTCGCGAACCGATTGACCAATCCGCAAAATTTCTGTTGCATCTGAAAGTAGAAACTCTCCCGATTACAACGGTAGGTGTAGTTTTCCCCTAGGCCGTTCCAGTTATTCATTTCGAGCATCAGAACTGCGAAAATTTTGAGTTTCTCAAGCGTTTCTTACATCCAAACTGCCATATCTCGCGAACGGATTGACCAATCCGCATAATTTCTGTTGCATCTGAAAGTAGAAACTCGCCCGATTACAACGGTATGCGTACTTCTCCCCTAGGCCGTTCTAGTCATTCGTTTCGAGCATCAGAACTGCGAAAATTTTGAGTTTCTCAAGCGTTTCTTATCTCCAAACTGCCATATCTCGCGAACGGATTCATCAATCCGCAAAATTTCTGTGCCATCTGAAAGTAGAAACTCGCCCGATTACAAACGGTAGGTGTAGTTTTCCCCTAGGCCGTTCCAGTTATTCGTTTCGAGCATCAGAACTGCGAAAATTTTGAGTTTCTCAAGCGTTTCTTACCTCCAAACTGCCATATCTCGCGAACGGATTGACCAATCCGCATAATTTCTGTTGCATCTGAAAGTAGAAACTCGCCCGATTACAACGATATGCGCACTTTTCCCCTAGGCCGTTCTAGTTATTCGTTTCGAGCATCAGAACTGCCAAAATTTTGAGTTTCTCAAGCGTTTCTTACTCCCAAACTGCCACATCTCGCGAACGGATTGACCAATCCGCAAAATTTCTGTTGCATCTGAAAGTAGAAACTCGCCCGATTACAACGGTATGCGTACTTTTCCCCTAGGCCGTTCTAGTTACTCGTTTCGAGCATCAGAACTGCGAAAATTTTGAGTTTCTCAAGCGTTTCTTATCTCCAAACTGCCATATCTCGCGAACGGATTCATCAATCGGCAAAAGTTCTGTGCCATCTGAAAGTAGAAACTCGCCCGATTACAAACGGTAGGTGTAGTTTTCCCCTAGGCCGTTCCAGTTATTCGTTTCGAGCATCAGAACTGCGAAAATTTTGAGTTTCTCAAGCGTTTCTTACCTCCAAACTGCCATATCTTGCGAACGGATTGACCAATCCGCAAAATTTCTGTTGCATCTGAAATTAGAAACTCGCCCGATTACAACGGTATGCGTACTTTTCCCCTAGGCCGTTCTAGTTACTCGTTTCGAGCATCAAAACTGCGAAAATTTTGAGTTTCTCAAGCGTTTCTTATCTCCAAACTGCCATATCTCGCGAACGGATTGAGCAATCCGCAAAATTTCTGTGCCATCTGAAAGTAGAAACTCGCCCGATTACAACGGTAGGTGTAGTTTTCCCCTAGGCCGTTCCAGTTATTCATTTCGAGCATCAGAACTGCGAAAATTTTGAGTTTCTCAAGCGTTTCTTACCTCCAAACTGCCATATCTCGCGAACGGATTGACCAATCCGCAAAATTTCTGTTGCTTCTGAAAGTAGAAACTCGCCCGATTACATCGGTATGCGCACTTTTCCCCTAGGCCGTTCTAGTTATTCGTTTCGAGCATCAGAAATGCGAAAATTTTGAGGTTCTCAAGCGCTTCTTAACTCCAAACTGCCATATCTCGCGAACGGATTGACCAATCCGCAAAATTTCTGTTGCATCTGAAAGTAGAAACTCGCCCGATTACAACGGTATGCGCACTTTTCCCCTAGGCCGTTCTAGTTATTCGTGTCGAGCATCAGAACTGCGAAAATTTTGAGTTTCTCAAGCGTTTCTTACCTCCAAACTGCCATATCTCGCGAACGGATTGACCAATCCGCAAAATTTCTGTTGCATCTGAAAGTAGAAACTCGCCCGATTACAACGGTATGCGCACTTTTCCCCTAGGCCGTTCTAGTTATTCGTTTCGAGCATCAGAACTGCGAAAATTTTGAGTTTCTCAAGCGTTTCTTACATCCAAACGGCCATATCACGCGAACGGATTGACCAATCCGCATAATTTCTGTTGCATCTGAAAGTAGAAACTCGCCCGATTACAACGGTATGCGCACTTTTCCCCTAGGCCGTTCTAGTTATTCGTTTCGAGCATCAGAACTGCGAAAATTTTGAGTTTCTCAAGCGTTTCTTACATCCAAACGGCATATCACGCGAACGGATTGACCAATCCGCATAATTTCTGTTGCATCTGAAAGTGAAACTCGCCCGATTACAACGGTAGGCGTACTTCTCCCCTAGGCCGTTCTAGTCATTCGTTTCGAGCATCAGAACTGCGAAAATTTTGAGTTTCTCAAGCGTTTCTTACCTCCAAACTGCCATATCTCGCGAACGGATTGACCAATCCGCATAATTTCTGTTGCATCTGAAAGTAGAAACTCGCCCGATTACAACGATATGCGCACTTTTCCCCTAGGCCGTTCTAGTTATTCGTTTCGAGCATCAGAACTGCAAAAATTTTGAGTTTCTCAAGCGTTTCTTACTCCCAAACTGCCACATCTCGCGAACGGATTGACCAATCCGCACAATTTCTGTTGCATCTGAAAGTAGAAACTCGCCCGATTACATCGGTATGCGCACTTTTCCCCTAGGCCGTTCTAGTCATTCGTTTCGAGCATCAGAACTGCGAAAATTTTGAGTTTCTCAAGCGTTTCTTACCTCCAAACTGCCATATCTCGCGAACGGATTGACCAATCCGCATAATTTCTGTTGCATCTGAAAGTAGAAACTCGCCCGATTACAACGGTAGACGTACTTCTCCCCTAGGCCGTTCTAGTTATTCGTTTCGAGCATCAGAACTGCGAAAATTTTGAGTTTCTCAAGCGTTTCTTACCTCCAAGCTGCCATATCTCGCGAACCGATTGACCAATCCGCAAAATTTCTGTTGCATCTGAAAGTAGAAACTCTCCCGATTACAACGGTAGGTGTAGTTTTCCCCTAGGCCGTTCCAGTTATTCATTTCGAGCATCAGAACTGCGACAATTTTGAGTTTCTCAAGCGTTTCTTACCTCCAAACTGCCATATCTCGCGAACGGATTGACCAATCCGCATAATTTCTGTTGCATCTGAAAGTAGAAACTCGCCCGATTACAACGGTATGCGTACTTCTCCCCTAGGCCGTTCTAGTCATTCGTTTCGAGCATCAGAACTGCGAAAATTTTGAGTTTCTCAAGCGTTTCTTATCTCCAAACTGCCATATCTCGCGAACGGATTCATCAATCCGCAAAATTTCTGTGCCATCTGAAAGTAGAAACTCGCCCGATTACAAACGGTAGGTGTAGTTTTCCCCTAGGCCGTTCCAGTTATTCGTTTCGAGCATCAGAACTGCGAAAATTTTGAGTTTCTCAAGCGTTTCTTACCTCCAAACTGCCATATCTCGCGAACGGATTGACCAATCCGCATAATTTCTCTTGCATCTGAAAGTAGAAACTCGCCCGATTACAACGGTATGCGTACTTCTCCCCTAGGCCGTTCTAGTCATTCGTTTCGAGCATCAGAACTGCGAAAATTTTGAGTTTCTCAAGCGTTTCTTACCTCCAAACTGCCATATCTCGCGAACGGATTGACCAATCCGCATAATTTCTGTTGCATCTGAAAGTAGAAACTCGCCCGATTACAACGATATGCGCACTTTTCCCCTAGGCCGTTCTAGTTATTCGTTTCGAGCATCAGAACTGCCAAAATTTTGAGTTTCTCAAGCGTTTCTTACTCCCAAACTGCCACATCTCGCGAACGGATCCACCAATCCGCAAAATTTCTGTTGCATCTGAAAGTAGAAACTAGCCCGATTACAACGGTATGCGTACTTCTCCCCTTGGCCGTTCTAGTCATTCGTTTCGAGCATCAGAACTGCGAAAATTTTGAGTTTCTCAAGCGTTTCTTACCTCCAAACTGCCATATCTTGCGAACGGATTGACCAATCCGCAAAATTTCTGTTGCATCTGAAATTAGAAACTCGCCCGATTACAACGGTATGCGTACTTTTCCCCTAGGCCGTTCTAGTTACTCGTTTCGAGCATCAAAACTGCGAAAATTTTGAGTTTCTCAAGCGTTTCTTATCTCCAAACTGCCATATCTCGCGAACGGATTGAGCAATCCGCAAAATTTCTGTGCCATCTGAAAGTAGAAACTCGCCCGATTACAACGGTAGGTGTAGTTTTCCCCTAGGCCGTTCCAGTTATTCATTTCGAGCATCAGAACTGCGAAAATTTTGAGTTTCTCAAGCGTTTCTTACCTCCAAACTGCCATATCTCGCGAACGGATTGACCAATCCGCAAAATTTCTGTTGCTTCTGAAAGTAGAAACTCGCCCGATTACATCGGTATGCGCACTTTTCCCCTAGGCCGTTCTAGTTATTCGTTTCGAGCATCAGAAATGCGAAAATTTTGAGGTTCTCAAGCGCTTCTTAACTCCAAACTGCCATATCTCGCGAACGGATTGACCAATCCGCAAAATTTCTGTTGCATCTGAAAGTAGAAACTCGCCCGATTACAATGGTATGCGCACTTTTCCCCTAGGCCGTTCTAGTTATTCGTGTCGAGCATCAGAACTGCGAAAATTTTGAGTTTCTCAAGCGTTTCTTACCTCCAAACTGCCATATCTCGCGAACGGATTGACCAATCCGCAAAATTTCTGTTGCATCTGAAAGTAGAAACTCGCCCGATTACAACGGTATGCGCACTTTTCCCCTAGGCCGTTCTGGTTATTCGTTTCGAGCATCAGAAGTGCGAAAATTTTGAGGTTCTCAAGCGTTTCTTAAATCCAAACGGCCATATCTCGCGAACGGATTGACCAATCCGCAAAATTTCTGTTGCATCTGAAAGTAGAAAATCGCCCGATTACAACGGTTTGCGCACTTTTCCCCTAGGCCGTTCTAGTTATTCGTTTCGAGCATCAGAACTGCGAAAATTTTGAGTTTCTCAAGCGTTTCTTACCTCCAAACTGCCATATCTCGCGAAAGGATTGACCAATCCGCATAATTTCTGTTGCATCTGAAAGTAGAAACTCGCCCGATTACAACGGTAGGCGTACTTCTCCCCTAGGCCGTTCTAGTTATTCGTTTCGAGCATCAGAACTGCGAAAATTTTGAGTTTCTCAAGCGTTTCTTACCTCCAAGCTGCCATATCCCGCGAACCGATTGACCAATCCGCAAAATTTCTGTTGCATCTGAAAGTAGAAACTCTCCCGATTACAACGGTAGGTGTAGTTTTCCCCTTGGCCGTTCCAGTTATTCATTTCGAGCATCAGAACTGCGAAAATTTTGAGTTTCTCAAGCGTTCCTTACCTCCAAACTGCCATATCTCGCGAACGGATTGACCAATCCGCAAAATTTCTGTTGCATCTGAAAGTAGAAACTCGCCCGATTACAACGGTATGCGCACTTTTCCCCTAGGCCGTTCTAGTTACTCGTTTCGAGCATCAGAACTGCGAAAATATAGAGTTTCTCAAGCGTTTCTTATCTCCAAACTGCCATATCTCGCGAACGGATTCATCAATCCGCAAAATTTCTGTGCCATCAGAAAGTAGAAACTCGCCCGATTACAAACGGTAGGTGTAGTTTTCCCCTAGGCCGTTCCAGTTATTCGTTTCGAGCATCAGAACTGCGAAAATTTTGAGTTTCTCAAGCGTTTCTTACCTCCAAACTGCCATATCTCGTGAACGGATTGACCAATCCGCATAATTTCTGTTGCATCTGAAAGTAGAAACTCGCCCGATTACAACGGTATGCGTACTTCTCCCCTAGGCCGTTCTAGTCATTCGTTTCGAGCATCAGAACTGCGAAAATTTTGAGTTTCTCAAGCGTTTCTTATCTCCAAACTGCCATATCTCGCGAACGGATTCATCAATCCGCAAAATTTCTGTGCCATCTGAAAGTAGAAACTCGCCCGATTGCAAACGGTAGGTGTAGTTTTCCCCTAGGCCGTTCCAGTTATTCGTTTCGAGCATCAGAACTGCGAAAATTTTGAGTTTCTCAAGCGTTTCTTACCTCCAAACTGCCATATCTCGCGAACGGATTGACCAATCCGCATAATTTCTTTTGCATCTGAAAGTAGAAACTCGCCCGATTACAACGGTATGCGTACTTCTCCCCTAGGCCGTTCTAGTCATTCGTTTCGAGCATCAGAACTGCGAAAATTTTGAGGTTCTCAAGCGTTTCTTACCTCCAAACTGCCATATCTCGCGAACGGATTGACCAATCCGCATAATTTCTGTTGCATCTGAAAGTAGAAACTCGCCCGATTACAACGATATGCGCACTTTTCCCTAGGCCGTTCTAGTTATTCGTTTCGAGCATCAGAACTGCCAAAATTTTGAGTTTCTCAAGCGTTTCTTACTCCCAAACTGCCACATCTCGCGAACGGATCCACCAATCCGCAAAATTTCTGTTGCATCTGAAAGTAGAAACTCGCCCGATTACAACGGTATGCGCACTTTGCCCCTAGGCCGTTCTAGTTACTCGTGTCGCGCACCAGAACTGCGAAAATTTTGAGTTTCTCAAGCGTTTCTTACATCCAAACTGCCATATCTCGCGAAAGGATTGACCAATCCGCATAATTTCTGTTGCATCTGAAAGTGAAACTCGCTCGATTACAACGGTAGGCGTACTTCTCCCCTAGGCCGTTCTAGTCATTCGTTTCGAGCATCAGAACTGCGAAAATTTTGAGTTTCTCAAGCGTTTCTTACCTCCAAACTGCCATATCTCGCGAACGGATTGACCAATCCGCATAATTTCTGTTGCATCTGAAAGTAGAAACTCGCCCGATTACAACAATATGCGCACTTTTCCCCTAGGCCGTTCTAGTTATTCGTTTCGAGCATCAGAACTGCAAAAATTTTGAGTTTCTCAAGCGTTTCTTACTCCCAAACTGCCACATCTCGCGAACGGATTGACCAATCCGCAAAATTTCTGTTGCATCTGAAATTAGAAACTCGCCCGATTACAACGGTATGCGCACTTTTCCCCTAGGCCGTTCTGGTTATTCGTTTCGAGCATCAGAAGTGCGAAAATTTTGAGGTTCTCAAGCGTTTCTTAAATCCAAACGGCCATATCTCGCGAACGGATTCATCAATCCGCAAAATTTCTGTGCCATCTGAAAGTAGAAACTCGCCCGATTACAAACGGTAGGTGTAGTTTTCCCCTAGGCCGTTCCAGTTATTCGTTTCGAGCATCAGAACTGCGAAAATTTTGAGTTTCTCAAGCGTTTCTTACCTCCAAACTGCCATATCTCGCGAACGGATTGACCAATCCGCATAATTTCTTTTGCATCTGAAAGTAGAAACTCGCCCGATTACAACGGTATGCGTACTTCTCCCCTAGGCCGTTCTAGTCATTCGTTTCGAGCATCAGAACTGCGAAAATTTTGAGGTTCTCAAGCGTTTCTTACCTCCAAACTGCCATATCTCGCGAACGGATTGACCAATCCGCATAATTTCTGTTGCATCTGAAAGTAGAAACTCGCCCGATTACAACGATATGCGCACTTTTCCCTAGGCCGTTCTAGTTATTCGTTTCGAGCATCAGAACTGCCAAAATTTTGAGTTTCTCAAGCGTTTCTTACTCCCAAACTGCCACATCTCGCGAACGGATCCACCAATCCGCAAAATTTCTGTTGCATCTGAAAGTAGAAACTCGCCCGATTACAACGGTATGCGCACTTTGCCCCTAGGCCGTTCTAGTTATTCGTGTCGCGCACCAGAACTGCGAAAATTTTGAGTTTCTCAAGCGTTTCTTACCTCCAAACTGCCATATCTCGCGAACGGATTGACCAATCCGCATAATTTCTGTTGCATCTGAAAGTAGAAACTCGCCCGATTACAACGATATGCGCACTTTTCCCTAGGCCGTTCTAGTTATTCGTTTCGAGCATCAGAACTGCCAAAATTTTGAGTTTCTCAAGCGTTTCTTACTCCCAAACTGCCACATCTCGCGAACGGATCCACCAATCCGCAAAATTTCTGTTGCATCTGAAAGTAGAAACTCGCCCGATTACAACGGTATGCGCACTTTGCCCCTAGGCCGTTCTAGTTATTCGTGTCGCGCACCAGAACTGCGAAAATTTTGAGTTTCTCAAGCGTTTCTTACATCCAAACTGCCATATCTCGCGAAAGGATTGACCAATCCGCATAATTTCTGTTGCATCTGAAAGTGAAACTCGCTCGATTACAACGGTAGGCGTACTTCTCCCCTAGGCCGTTCTAGTCATTCGTTTCGAGCATCAGAACTGCGAAAATTTTGAGTTTCTCAAGCGTTTCTTACGTCCAAACTGCCATATCTCGCGAACGGATTGACCAATCCGCATAATTTCTGTTGCATCTGAAAGTAGAAACTCGCCCGATTACAACAATATGCGCACTTCTCCCCTAGGCCGTTCTAGTCATTCGTTTCAAGCATCAGAACTGCGAAAATTTTGAGTTTCTCAAGCGTTTCTTACCTCCAAACTGCCATATCTCGCGAACGGATTGACCAATCCGCATAATTTCTGTTGCATCTGAATGTAGAAACTCGCCCGATTACAACGATATGCGCACTTTTCCCCTAGGCCGTTCTAGTTATTCGTTTCGAGCATCAGAACTGCCAAAATTTTGAGTTTCTCAAGCGTTTCTTACTCCCAAACTGCCACATCTCGCGAACGGATCCAACAATCCGCAAAATTTCTGTTGCATCTGAAAGTAGAAACTCGCCCGATTACAACGGTATGCGCACTTTGCCCCTAGGCCGTTCTAGTTATTCGTGTCGCGCATCAGAACTGCGAAAATTTTGAGTTTCTCAAGCGTTTCTTACATCCAAACTGCCATATCTCGCGAAAGGATTGACCAATCCGCATAATATCTGTTGCATCTGAAAGTGAAACTCGCCCGATTACAACGGTAGGCGTACTTCTCCCCTAGGCCGTTCTAGTCATTCGTTTCGAACATCAGAACTGCGAAAATTTCGAGTTTCTCAAGCGTTTCTTACCTCCAAACTGCCATATCTCGCGAACGGATTGACCAATCCGCAAAATTTCTGTTGCATCTGAAAGTAGAAACTCGCCCGATTACAACGGTATGCGTACTTCTCCCGTAGGCCGTTCTAGTCATTCGTTTCGAGCATCAGAACTGCGAAAATTTTGAGTTTCTCAAGCGTTTCTTATCTCCAAACTGCCATATCTCGCGAACGGATTCATCAATCCGCAAAATTTCTGTGCCATCTGAAAGTAGAAACTCGCCCGATTACAAACGGTAGGTGTAGTTTTCCCCTAGGCCGTTCCAGTTATTCGTTTCGAGCATCAGAACTGCGAAAATTTTGAGTTTCTCAAGCGTTTCTTACCTCCAAACTGCCATATCTCGCGAACGGATTGACCAATCCGCATAATTTCTCTTGCATCTGAAAGTAGAAACTCGCCCGATTACAACGGTATGCGTACTTCTCCCCTAGGCCGTTCTAGTCATTCGATTCGAGCATCAGAACTGCGAAAATTTTGAGTTTCTCAAGCGTTTCTTACCTCCAAACTGCCATATCTCGCGAACGGATTGACCAATCCGCATAATTTCTGTTGCATCTGAAAGTAGAAACTCGCCCGATTACAACCATATGCGCACTTTTCCCCCAGGGCGTTCTAGTTATTCGTTTCGAGCATCAGAACTGCCAAAATTTTGAGTTTCTCAAGCGTTTCTTACTCCCAAACTGCCACATCTCGCGAACGGATCCACCAATCCGCAAAATTTCTGTTGCATCTGAAAGTAGAAACTCGCCCGATTACAACGGTATGCGCACTTTGCCCCTAGGCCGTTCTAGTTATTCGTGTCGCGCATCAGAACTGCGAAAATTTTGAGTTTCTCAAGCGTTTCTTACATCCAAACTGCCATATCTCGCGAAAGGATTGACCAATCCGCATAATTTCTGTTGCATCTGAAAGTAGAAACTAGCCCGATTACAACGGTATGCGTACTTCTCCCCTTGGCCGTTCTAGTCATTCGTTTCGAGCATCAGAACTGCGAAAATTTTGAGTTTCTCAAGCGTTTCTTACCTCCAAACTGCCATATCTCGCGAACGGATTCATCAATCCGCAAAATTTCTGTGCCATCAGAAAGTAGAATCTCGCCCGATTACAAACGGTAGGTGTAGTTTTCCCCTAGGCCGTTCCAGTTATTCGTTTCGAGCATCAGAACTGCGAAAATTTTGAGTTTCTCAAGCTTTTCTTACCTCCAAACTGCCATATCTCGCGAACGGATTGACCAATCCGCATAATTTCTGTTGCATCTGAAAGTAGAAACTCGCCCGATTACAACAGTGGGTGTAGTTTTCCCCTAGGCCGTTCTAGTTATTCGTTTCGAGCATCAGAACTGCGAAAATTTTGAGTTTCTCAAGCGTTTCTTACTTCCTAACTGCCACATCTCGCGAACGGATCGACCAATCCGCAAAATTTCTGTTGCATCTGAAAGTAGAAACTCGCCCGATTACAACGGTATGCGCAATTTTCCCCTAGGCGGTTCTAGTTATTCGTTTCGAGCATCAGAACTGCGAAAATTTTGAGTTTCTCAAGCGTTTCTTACTTCCAAACTGCCATATCTCGCGAACGGATTGACCAATCCGCAAAATTTCTATTGCATCTGAAAGAAGAAACTCGCCCGATTACAACGGTAGGTGTAGTTTTCCTCTAGGCCGTTCCAGTTATTCATTTCGAGCATCAGAACTGCGAAAATTTTGAGTTTCTCAAGCGTTCCTTACCTCCAAACTGCCATATCTCGCGAACGGATTGACCAATCCGCAAAATTTCTGTTGCTTGTGAAAGTAGAAACTCGCCCGATTACAACGGTATGCGCACTTTTCCCCTAGGCCGTTCTAGTTATTCGTTTCGAGCATCAGAAATGCGAAAATTTTGAGGTTCTCAAGCGTTTCTTAAATCCAAACGGCCATATCTCGCGAACGGATTGACCAATCCGCAAAATTTCTGTTGCATGTGTTAGTAGAAACTCGCCCGATTACAACGGTATGCGCACTTTTCCCCTAGACCGTTCTAGTTATTCGTTTCGAGCATCAGAACTGCGAAAATTTTGAGTTTCTCAAGCGTTTCTTACATCCAAACGGCCATATCACGCGAACGGATTGACCAATCCGCATAATTTCTGATGCATCTGAAAGAAGAAACTCGCCCGATTACAACGATATGCGCACTTTTCATCTAGGCCGTTCTAGTTATTCGTGTCGAGCATCAGAACTGCGAAAATTTTGAGTTTCTCAAGCGTTTCTTACCTTCAAACTGCCATATCTCGCGAACGGATTGACCAATCCGCAATATTTCTGTTGCATCTGAAAGTAGAAACTCGCCCGATTACAACGGTTTGCGCACTTTGCCCCTAGGCCGTTCTAGTTATTCGTGTCGAGCATCAGAACTGCGAAAATTTTGAGTTTCTCAAGCGTTTCTTACATCCAAACTGCCACATCTCGCGAACGGATCGACCAATCCGCAAAATTTCTGTTGCATCTGAAAGTAGAAACTCGCCCGATTACAACGGTATGCGCACTTTGCCCCTAGGCCGTTCTAGTTATTCGTTTCGAGCATCAGAACTGCCAAAATTTTGAGTTTCTCAAGCGTTTCTTACTTCCAAACTGCCACATCTCGCGAACGGATCGACCAATCCGCAAAATTTCTGTTGCATCTGAAAGTAGAAACTCGCCCGATTACAACGGTTTGCGCACTTTGCCCCTAGGCCGTTCTAGTTATTCGTTTCGAGCATCAGAACTGCGAAAATTTTGAGTTTCTCAAGCGTTTCTTACATCCAAACGGCCATATCACGCGAACGGATTGACCAATCCGCATAATTTCTGATGCATCTGAAAGTAGAAACTCGCCCGATTACAACGATATGCGCACTTTTCATCTAGGCCGTTCTAGTTATTCGTGTCGAGCGTCAGAACTGCGAAAATTTTGAGTTTCTCAAGCGTTTCTTACCTCCAAACTGCCATATCTTGCGAACGGATTGACCAATCCGCAAAATTTCTGTTGCATCTGAAAGTAGAAACTCGCCCGATTACAACTGTAGGTGTAGCTTTCCCCTAGGCCGTTCTAGTTATTCGTTTCGAGCATCAGAACTGCGAAAATTTTGAGTTTCTCAAGCGTTTCTTACTTCCAAACTGCCACATCTCGCGAACGGATCTACCAATCCGCAAAATTTCTATTGCATCTGAAAGTAGAAACTCGCCCGATTACAACGGTATGCGCACTTTTCCCCTAGGCCGTTCTAGTTATTCGTTTCGAGCATCAGAAATGCGAAAATTTTGAGGTTCTCAAGCGTTTCTTAAATCCAAACGGCCATATCTCGCGAACGGATTGACCAATCCGCAAAATTTCTGTTGCATCTGTTAGTAGAAACTCGCCCGATTACAACGGTATGCGCACTTTTCCCCTAGGCCGTCCTAGTTATTCGTTTCGAGCATCAGAACTGCGAAAATTTTGAGTTTCTCAAGCGTTTCTTACATCCAAACGGCCATATCACGCGAACGGATTGACCAATCCGCATAATTTCTGTTGCATCTGAAAGTAGAAATTCGCCCGATTACATCGGTATGCGTACTTTTCCCCTAGGCCGTTCCAGTTATTCGTTTCGAGCATCAGAACTGCGAAAATTTTGAGTTTCTCAAGCGTTTCTTACCTCCAAACTGCCATATCTCTCGAACGGATTGACCAATCCGCATAATTTCTGTTGCATCTGAAAGTAGAAACTCGCCCGATTACAACGGTATGCGTACTTCTCCCCTAGGCCGTTCTTGTCATTCGTTTCGAGCATCAGAACTGCGAAAATTTTGAGTTTCTCAAGCGTTTCTTATCTCCAAACTGCCATATCTCGCGAACGGATTGATCAATCCGCAAAATTTTTGTTGCATCTGAAAGTAGAAACTCGCCCGATTACAACGGTATGCGCACTTTTCCCCTAGGCGGTTCTAGTTATTCGTTTCGAGCATCAGAACTGCGAAAATTTTGAGTTTCTCAAGCGTTTCTTACCTCCAAGCTGCCATATCTCGCGAACCGATTGACCAATCCGCAAAATTTCTGTTGCATCTGAAAGTAGAAACTCTCCCGATTACAACGGTAGGTGTAGTTTTCCCCTAGGCCGTTCTAGTTATTCGTGTCGAGCATCAGAACTCCGGAAATTTTGAGTTTCTCAAGCGTTTCTTTTCTCCAAACTGCCATATCTCGCGAACGGATCCATCAATCCGCAAAATTTCTGTGCCATCTGAAAGTAGAAACTCGCCCGATTACAAACGGTAGGTGTAGTGTTCCCCTAGGCCGTTCCAGTTATTCGTTTCGAGCATCAGAACTGCGAAAATTTTGAGTTTCTCAAGCGTTTCTTATCTCCAAACTGCCATATCTCGCGAACGGATTGATCAATCCGCAAAATATCTGTTGCATCTGAAAGTAGAAACTCGCCCGATTACAACGGTATGCGCACTTTTCCCCTAGGCCGTTCTAGTTATTCGTGTCGAGCATCAGAACTGCGAAAATTTTGAGTTTCTCAAGCGTTTCTTACCTCCAAACAGCCATATCTCGCGAACGGATTGACCAATCCGCAAAATTTCTGTTACATCTGAAAGTAGAAGCTCGCCCGATTACAACGGTATGCGCACTTTTCCCCCAGGCCGTTCTAGATATTCGTGTCGAGCATCAGAACTGCGAAAATTTTGAGTTTCTCAAGCGTTTCTTACCTCCAAACTGCCATATCTCGCGAACGGATTGACCAATCCGCAAAATTTCTATTGCTTCTGAAAGTAGAAACTAGTCCGATTACAACGGTATGCGCACTTTTCCCCTAGGCCGTTCTAGTTATTCGTTTCGAGCATCAGAACTGCGAAAATTTTGAGTTTCTCAAGCGTTTCTTACCTCCAAACTGCCATATCTCGCGAACGGATTGACCAATCCGCAAAATTTCTATTGCTTCTGAAAGTAGAAACTAGCCCGATTACAACGGTATGCGCACTTTTCCCCTAGGCCGTTCTAGTTATTCGTTTCGAGCATCAGAACTGCGAAAATTTTGAGTTTCTCAAGCGTTTCTTACATCCAAACGGCATATCACGCGAACGGATTGACCAATCCGCATAATTTCTGTTGCATCTGAAAGTAGAAACTCGCCCGATTACAACGATATGCGCACTTTTCCCCTTGGCCGTTCTAGTTATTCGCGTCGAGCATCAGAACTGCGAAAATTTTGAATTCTCAAGCGTTTCTTATCTCCAATCTGCCATATCTCGCGAACGGATTGATCAATCCGCAAAATTTCTGTTGCATCTGAAAGTAGAAACTCGCCCGATTAGAACGGTATGCGTACTTTTCCCCTAGGCCGTTCTAGTTACTCGTTTCGAGCATCAAAACTGCGAAAATTTTGAGTTTCTCAAGCGTTTCTTATCTCCAAACTGCCATATCTCGCGAACGGATTCATCAATCCGCAAAATTTCTGTGCCATCTGAAAGTAGAAACTCGCCCGATTACAAACGGTAGGTGTAGTGTTCCCCTAGGCCGTTCCAGTTATTCGTTTCGAGCATCAGAACTGCGAAAATTTTGAGTTTCTCAAGCGTTTCTTATCTCCAAACTGCCATATCTCGCGAACGGATTGATCAATCCGCAAAATTTCTGTTGCATCTGAAAGTAGAAACTCGCCCGATTACAACGGTATGCGCACTTTTCCCCTAGGCCTTTCTAGTTATTCGTGTCGAGCATCAGAACTGCGAAAATTTTGAGTTTCTCAAGCGTTTCTTATCTCCAAACTGCCATATCTCGCGAACGGATTGATCAATCCGCAAAATTTCTGTTGCATCTGAAAGTAGAAACTCGCCCGATTACAACGGTATGCGCACTTTTCCCCTAGGCGGTTCTAGTTATTCGTTTCGAGCATCAGAACTGCGAAAATTTTGAGTTTCTCAAGCGTTTCTTATCTCCAAACTGCCATATCTCGCGAACGGATTGATCAATCCGCAAAATATCTGTTGCATCTGAAAGTAGAAACTCGCCCGATTACAACGGTATGCGCACTTTTCCCCTAGGCCGATCTAGTTATTCGTGTCGAGCATCAGAACTGCGAAAATTTTGAGTTTCTCAAGCGTTTCTTACCTCCAAACAGCCATATCTCGTGAACGGATTGACCAATCCGCAAAATTTCTGTTGCATCTGAAAGTAGAAGCTCGCCCGATTACAACGGTATGCGCACTTTTCCCCCAGGCCGTTCTAGTTATTCGTGTCGAGCATCAGAACTGCGAAAATTTTGAGTTTCTCAAGCGTTTCTTACCTCCAAACTGCCATATCTCGCGAACGGATTGACAAATCCGAAAAATTTCTGTTGCATCTGAAAGTAGAAACTCGCCCGATTACAACGGTATGCGTACTTTTCCCCTAGGCCGTTCTAGTTACTCGTTTCGACCATCAAAACTGCGAAAATTTTGAGTTTCTCAAGCGTTTCTTATCTCCAAACTGCCATATCTCGCGAACGGATCGATCAATCCGCAAAATTTCTGTGCCATCTGAAAGTAGAAACTCGCCCGATTACAACGGTAGGTGTAGTTTTCCCCTAGGCCGTTCCAGTTATTCATTTCGAGCATCAGAACTGCGAAAATTTTGAGTTTCTCAAGCGTTTCTTACCTCCAAACTGCCATATCTCGCGAACGGATTGACCCATCCGCAAAATTTCTATTGCTTCTGAAAGTAGAAACTCGCCCGATTACAACGGTATGCGCACTTTTCCCCTAGGCCGTTCTAGTTATTCGTTTCGAGCATCAGAACTGCGAAAATTTTGAGTTTCTCAAGCGTTTCTTACATCCAAACGGCATATCACGCGAACGGATTGACCAATCCGCATAATTTCTGTTGCATCTGAAAGTAGAAACTCGCCCGATTACAACGATATGCGCACTTTTCCCCTTGGCCGTTCTAGTTATTCGCGTCGAGCATCAAAACTGCGAAAATTTTGAGTTTCTCAAGCGTTTCTTATCTCCAAACTGCCATATCTCGCGAACGGTATGATCAATCCGCAAAATTTCTGTGCCATCTGAAAGTAGAAACTCTCCCGATTACAACGGTAGGTGTAGTTTTCCCCTAGGCCGTTCCAGTTATTCATTTCGAGCATCAGAACTGCGAAAACTTTGAGTTTCTCAAGCGTTCCTTACCTCCAAACTGCCATATCTCGCGAACGGATTGACCAATCCGCAAAATTTCTGTTGCATCTGAAAGTAGAAACTCGCCCGATTACAACGGTATGCGCACTTTTCCCCTAGGCCGTTCTAGTTATTCGTGTCGAACATCAGAACTCCGAAAATTTTGAGTTTCTCAAGCGTTTCTTACCTCCAAACTGCCATATCTCGCGAACGGATTGACCAATCCGCAAAATTTCTGTGCCATCTGAAAGTAGAAACTCGCCCGATTACAACGGTATGCGCACTTTGCCCCTAGGCCGTTCTAGTTGTTCGTGTCGAGCATCAGAACTCCGGAAATTTTGAGTTTCTCAAGCGTTTCTTTTCTCCAAACTGCCATATCTCGCGAACGGATTCATCAATCCGCAAAATTTCTGTGCCATCTGAAAGTAGAAACTCGCCCGATTACAAACGGTAGGTGTAGTGTTCCCCTAGGCCGTTCCAGTTATTCGTTTCGAGCATCAGAACTGCGAAAATTTTGAGTTTCTCAAGCGTTTCTTATCTCCAAACTGCCATATCTCGCGAACGGATTGATCAATCCGCAAAATATCTGTTGCATCTGAAAGTAGAAACTCGCCCGATTACAACGGTATGCGCACTTTTCCCCTAGGCCGTTCTAGTTATTCGTGTCGAGCATCAGAACTGCGAAAATTTTGAGTTTCTCAAGCGTTTCTTACCTCCAAACAGCCATATCTCGCGAACGGATTGACCCATCCGCAAAATTTCTATTGCTTCTGAAAGTAGAAACTCGCCCGATTACAACGGTATGCGCACTTTTCCCCTAGGCCGTTCTAGTTATTCGTTTCGAGCATCAGAACTGCGAAAATTTTGAGTTTCTCAAGCGTTTCTTACATCCAAACGGCATATCACGCGAACGGATTGACCAATCCGCATAATTTCTGTTGCATCTGAAAGTAGAAACTCGCCCGATTACAACGATATGCGCACTTTTCCCCTTGGCCGTTCTAGTTATTCGCGTCGAGCATCAAAACTGCGAAAATTTTGAGTTTCTCAAGCGTTTCTTATCTCCAAACTGCCATATCTCGCGAACGGATTGATCAATCCGCAAAATTTCTGTGCCATCTGAAAGTAGAAACTCGCCCGATTACAACGGTAGGTGTAGTTTTCCCCTAGGCCGTTCCAGTTATTCATTTCGAGCATCAGAACTGCGAAAATTTTGAGTTGCTCAAGCGTTTCTTACCTCCAAACTGCCATAGCTCGCGAATGGATTGACCAATCCGCATAATTTCTGTTGCATCTGAAAGTAGAAAGTCGCCCGAATACAACGATATTCGCACTTTTCCCCTAGGCCGTTCTAGTTATTCGTGTCGAGCATCAGAACTGCGAAAATTTTGAGTTTCTCAAGCGTTTCTTATCTCCAAACTGCCATATCTCGCGAACGGATTGATCAATCCGCAAAATTTCTGTTGCATCTGAAAGTAGAAACTCGCCCGATTACAACGGTATGCGCACTTTTCCCCTAGGCGGTTCTAGTTATTCGTTTCGAGCATCAGAACTGCGAAAATTTTGAGTTTCTCAAGCGTTTCTTACATCCAAGCTGCCATATCTCGCAAACCGATTGACCAATCCGCAAAATTTCTGTTGCATCTGAAAGTAGAAACTCTCCCGATTACAACGGTAGGTGTAGTTTTCCCCTAGGCCGTTCCAGTTATTCATTTCGAGCATCAGAACTGCGAAAACTTTGAGTTTCTCAAGCGTTCCTTACCTCCAAACTGCCATATCTCGCGAACGGATTGACCAATCCGCAAAATTTCTGTTGCATCTGAAAGTAGAAACTCGCCCGATTACAACGGTATGCGCACTTTGCCCCTAGGCCGTTCTAGTTATTCGTGTCGAGCATCAGAACTCCGAAAATTTTGAGTTTCTCAAGCGTTTCTTACCTCCAAACTGCCATATCTCGCGAACGGATTGACCAATCCGCAAAATTTCTGTGCCATCTGAAAGTAGAAACTCGCCCGATTACAACGGTATGCGCACTTTGCCCCTAGGCCGTTCTAGTTGTTCGTGTCGAGCATCAGAACTCCGGAAATTTTGAGTTTCTCAAGCGTTTCTTTTCTCCAAACTGCCATATCTCGCGAACGGATTCATCAATCCGCAAAATTTCTGTGCCATCTGAAAGTAGAAACTCGCCCGATTACAACGGTAGGTGTAGTTTTCCCCTAGGCCGTTCCAGTTATTCATTTCGAGCATCAGAACTGCGAAAATTTTGAGTTGCTCAAGCGTTTCTTACCTCCAAACTGCCATAGCTCGCGAATGGATTGACCAATCCGCATAATTTCTGTTGCATCTGAAAGTAGAAAGTCGCCCGAATACAACGATATTCGCACTTTTCCCCTAGGCCGTTCTAGTTATTCGTGTCGAGCATCAGAACTGCGAAAATTTTGAGTTTCTCAAGCGTTTCTTATCTCCAAACTGCCATATCTCGCGAACGGATTGATCAATCCGCAAAATTTCTGTTGCATCTGAAAGTAGAAACTCGCCCGATTACAACGGTATGCGCACTTTTCCCCTAGGCGGTTCTAGTTATTCGTTTCGAGCATCAGAACTGCGAAAATTTTGAGTTTCTCAAGCGTTTCTTACATCCAAGCTGCCATATCTCGCAAACCGATTGACCAATCCGCAAAATTTCTGTTGCATCTGAAAGTAGAAACTCTCCCGATTACAACGGTAGGTGTAGTTTTCCCCTAGGCCGTTCCAGTTATTCATTTCGAGCATCAGAACTGCGAAAACTTTGAGTTTCTCAAGCGTTCCTTACCTCCAAACTGCCATATCTCGCGAACGGATTGACCAATCCGCAAAATTTCTGTTGCATCTGAAAGTAGAAACTCGCCCGATTACAACGGTATGCGCACTTTGCCCCTAGGCCGTTCTAGTTATTCGTGTCGAGCATCAGAACTCCGAAAATTTTGAGTTTCTCAAGCGTTTCTTACCTCCAAACTGCCATATCTCGCGAACGGATTGACCAATCCGCAAAATTTCTGTGCCATCTGAAAGTAGAAACTCGCCCGATTACAACGGTATGCGCACTTTGCCCCTAGGCCGTTCTAGTTGTTCGTGTCGAGCATCAGAACTCCGGAAATTTTGAGTTTCTCAAGCGTTTCTTTTCTCCAAACTGCCATATCTCGCGAACGGATTCATCAATCCGCAAAATTTCTGTGCCATCTGAAAGTAGAAACTCGCCCGATTACAAACGGTAGGTGTAGTGTTCCCCTAGGCCGTTCCAGTTATTCGTTTCGAGCATCAGAACTGCGAAAATTTTGAGTTTCTCAAGCGTTTCTTATCTCCAAACTGCCATATCTCGCGAACGGATTGATCAATCCGCAAAATATCTGTTGCATCTGAAAGTAGAAACTCGCCCGATTACAACGGTATGCGCACTTTTCCCCTAGGCCGTTCTAGTTATTCGTGTCGAGCATCAGAACTGCGAAAATTTTGAGTTTCTCAAGCGTTTCTTACCTCCAAACAGCCATATCTCGCGAACGGATTGACCAATCCGCAAAATTTCTGTTGCATCTGAAAGTAGAAGCTC
Source organism: Ptiloglossa arizonensis (assembly GCF_051014685.1). NCBI lineage: Eukaryota > Metazoa > Arthropoda > Insecta > Hymenoptera > Colletidae > Ptiloglossa > Ptiloglossa arizonensis. The sequence continues at coordinate 119,989 of NW_027478446.1, read as the reverse complement.
GCCCGATTACAACGGTATGCGCACTTTTCCCCCAGGCCGTTCTAGTTATTCGTGTCGAGCATCAGAACTGCGAAAATTTTGAGTTTTCTCAAGCGTTTCTTATCTCCAAACTGCCATATCTCGCGAACGGATTGATCAATCCGCAAAATTTCTGTTGCATCTGAAAGTAGAAACTCGCCCGATTACAACGGTATGCGCACTTTTCCCCTAGGCGGTTCTAGTTATTCGTTTCGAGCATCAGAACTGCGAAAATTTTGAGTTTCTCAAGCGTTTCTTACCTCCAAGCTGCCATATCTCGCGAACCGATTGACCAATCCGCAAAATTTCTGTTGCATCTGAAAGTAGAAACTCTCCCGATTACAACGGTAGGTGTAGTTTTCCCCTAGGCCGTTCCAGTTATTCATTTCGAGCATCAGAACTGCGAAAACTTTGAGTTTCTCAAGCGTTCCTTACCTCCAAACTGCCATATCTCGCGAACGGATTGACCAATCCGCAAAATTTCTGTTGCATCTGAAAGTAGAAACTCGCCCGATTACAACGGTATGCGCACTTTGCCCCTAGGCCGTTCTAGTTATTCGTGTCGAGCATCAGAACTCCCAAAATTTTGAGTTTCTCAAGCGTTTCTTACCTCCAAACTGCCATATCTCGCGAACGGATTGACCAATCCGCAAAATTTCTGTGCCATCTGAAAGTAGAAACTCGCCCGATTACAACGGTATGCGCACTTTGCCCCTAGGCCGTTCTAGTTATTCGTGTCGAGCATCAGAACTCCGGAAATTTTGAGTTTCTCAAGCGTTTCTTTTCTCCAAACTGCCATATCTCGCGAACGGATTCATCAATCCGCAAAATTTCTGTGCCATCTGAAAGTAGAAACTCGCCCGATTACAAACGGTAGGTGTAGTGTTCCCCTAGGCCGTTCCAGTTATTCGTTTCGAGCATCAGAACTGCGAAAATTTTGAGTTTCTCAAGCGTTTCTTATCTCCAAACTCCCATATCTCGCGAACGGATTGATCAATCCGCAAAATATCTGTTGCATCTGAAAGTAGAAACTCGCCCGATTACAACGGTATGCGCACTTTTCCCCTAGGCCGTTCTAGTTATTCGTATCGAGCATCAGAACTGCGAAAATTTTGAGTTTCTCAAGCGTTTCTTACCTCCAAACAGCCATATCTCGCGAACGGATTGACCAATCCGCAAAATTTCTGTTGCATCTGAAAGTAGAAGCTCGCCCGATTACAACGGTATGCGCACTTTTCCCCCAGGCCGTTCTAGTTATTCGTGTCGAGCATCAGAACTGCGAAAATTTTGAGTTTCTCAAGCGTTTCTTACATCCAAACTGCCATATCTCGCGAACGGATTGACCAATCCTAAAAATTTCTGTTGCATCTGAAAGTAGAAACTCGCCCGATTACAACGGTATGCGTACTTTTCCCCTAGGCCGTTCTAGTTACTCGTTTCGAGCACCAAAACAGCGAAAATTTTGAGTTTCTCAAGCGTTTCTTATCTCCAAACTGCCATATCTCGCGAACGGATTGATCAATCCGCAAAATTTCTGTGCCATCTGAAAGTAGAAACTCGCCCGATTACAACGGTAGGTGTAGTTTTCCCCTAGGCCGTTCCAGTTATTCAGTTCGAGCATCAGAACTGCGAAAATTTTGAGTTTCTCAAGCGTTTCTTACCTCCAAACTGCCATATCTCGCGAACGGATTGACCAATCCGCAAAATTTCTGTGCCATCTGAAAGTAGAAACTCGCCCGATTACAACGGTATGCGCACTTTGCCCCTAGGCCGTTCTAGTTATTCGTGTCGAGCATCAGAACTCCGGAAATTTTGAGTTTCTCAAGCGTTTCTTTTCTCCAAACTGCCATATCTCGCGAACGGATTCATCAATCCGCAAAATTTCTGTGCCATCTGAAAGTAGAGACTCGCCCGATTACAAACGGTAGGTGTAGTGTTCCCCTAGGCCGTTCCAGTTATTCGTTTCGAGCATCAGAACTGCGAAAATTTTGAGTTTCTCAAGCGTTTCTAATCTCCAAACTGCCATATCTCGCGAACGGATTGATCAATCCGCAAAATATCTGTTGCATCTGAAAGTAGAAACTCGCCCGATTACAACGGTATGCGCACTTTTCCCCTAGGCCGTTCTAGTTATTCGTATCGAGCATCAGAACTGCGAAAATTTTGAGTTTCTCAAGCGTTTCTTACCTCCAAACAGCCATATCTCGCGAACGGATTGACCAATCCGCAAAATTTCTGTTGCATCTGAAAGTAGAAGCTCGCCCGATTACAACGGTATGCGCACTTCTCCCCCAGGCCGTTCTAGTTATTCGTGTCGAGCATCAGAACTGCGAAAATTTTGAGTTTCTCAAGCGTTTCTTACCTCCAAACTGCCATATCTCGCGAACGGATTGACCAATCCGAAAAATTTCTGTTGCATCTGAAAGTAGAAACTCGCCCGATTACAACGGTATGCGTACTTTTCCCCTAGGCCGTTCTAGTTACTCGTTTCGAGCATCAAAACTGCGAAAATTTTGAGTTTCTCAAGCGTTTCTTATCTCCAAACTGCCATATCTCGCGAACGGATTGATCAATCCGCAAAATTTCTGTGCCATCTGAAAGTAGAAACTCGCCCGATTACAACGGTAGGTGTAGTTTTCCCCTAGGCCGTTCCAGTTATTCAGTTCGAGCATCAGAACTGCGAAAATTTTGAGTTTCTCAAGCGTTTCTTACCTCCAAACTGCCATATCTCGCGAACGGATTGACCAATCCGCAAAATTTCTATTGCTTCTGAAAGTAGAAACTCGCCCGATTACAATGATATGCGCACTTTTCCCCTAGGCCGTTCTAGTTATTCGTTTTGAGCATCAGAACTGCGAAAATTTTGAGTTTCTCAAGCGTTTCTTACATCCAAACGGCATATCACGCGAACGGATTGACCAATCCGCATAATTTCTGTTGCATCTGAAAGTAGAAACTCGCCCGATTACAACGATATGCGCACTTTTCCCCTTGGCCGTTCTAGTTATTCGCGTCGAGCATCAGAACTGCGAAAATTTTGAATTCTCAAGCGTTTCTTATCTCCAATCTGCCATATCTCGCGAACGGATTGATCAATCCGCAAAATTTCTGTTGCATCTGAAAGTAGAAACTCGCCCGATTACAACGGTATGCGCACTTTTCCCCTAGGCGGTTCTAGTTATTAGTGACGAGCATCAGAACTGCGAAAATTTTGAGTTTCTCAAGCGTTTCTTACCTCCAAACTGCCATATCTCGCGAACGGATTGACCAATCCGCAAAATTTCTGTTGCATCTGAAACTAGAGACTCGCCCGATTACAACGGTATGTGTAGTTTTCCCCTAGGCCGTTCCAGTTATTCGTTTCGAGCATCAGAACTGCGAAAATTTTGAGTTTCTCAAGCGTTTCTTACCACCAAACTGCCATATCTCGCGATCGGATTGACCAATCCGCAAAATTTCGGTTGCATTTGAAAGTAGAATCTCGCCCGATTACAACGGTATGCGCACTTTTCCCCTAGGCCGTTCTAGTTATTCGTTTCGAGCATCAGGACTGCGAAAATTTTGAGTTTCCCAAGCGTTTCTTACATCCAAACGGCCATATCTGGCGAACGGATTGACCAATCCGCATAATTTCTGTTGCATCTGAAAGTAGAAATTCGCCCGATTACAACGGTATGCGCACTTTTCCCCTAGGCCGTTCTAGTTATTCGTTTCGAGCATCAGAACTGCGAAAATTTTGAGTTTCTCAAGCGTTTCTTACCTCCAAACTGCCATATCTCGCGAACGGATTGACCAATCCGCAAAATTTCTGTTGCATCTGAAAGTAGAAACTCGCCCGATTACAACTGTAGGTGTAGCTTTCCCCTAGGCCGTTCTAGTTATTCGTTTCGAGCATCAGAACTGCGAAAATTTTGAGTTTCTCAAGCGTTTCTTACTTCCAAACTGCCACATCTCGCGAACGGATCGACCAATCCGCAAAATTTCTATTGCATCTGAAAGTAGAAACTCGCCCGATTACAACGGTTTGCGCACTTTTCCCCTAGGCGGTTCTAGTTATTCGTTTCGAGCATGAGAACTGCGAAATTTTGAGTTTCTCAAGCGTTTCTTACTTCCAAACTGCCACATCTCGCGAACGGATCGACCAATCCGCAAAATTTCTGTTGCATCTGAAAGTAGAAACTCGCCCGATTACAACGGTTTGCGCACTTTTCCCCTAGGCCGTTCTAGTTACTCGTTTCGAGCATCAAAACTGCGAAAATTTTGAGTTTCTCAAGCGTTTCTTAATTCCAAACTGCCACATCTCGCGAACGGATTGATCAATCTGCAAAATTTCTGTTGGATCTGAAAGTAGAAACTCGCCCGATTACAACGGTATGCGTCCTTCTCCCCTAGGCGGTTCTAGTTATTCGTTTCGAGCATCAGAACTGCGAAAATTTTGAGTTTCTCAAGCGTTTCTTACCTCCAAACTGCCATATCTCGCGAACGGATTGACCAATCCGCAAAACTTCTGTTGCATCTGAAAGTAGAAACTCGCCCGATTACAACGGTATGTGTAGTTTTCCCCTAGGCCGTTCTAGTTATTCGTTTCGAGCATCAGAACTGCGAAAATTTTGAGTTTCTCATGCGTTTCTTAATTCCAAACTGCCACATCTCGCGAACGGATTGATCAATCCGCAAAATTTCTGTTGCATCTGAAAGTAGAAACTCGCCCGATTACAACGGTATGCGTCCTTCTCCCCTAGGCCGTTCTAGTCACTCGTTTCGAGCATCAGAACTGCGTAAATTTTGAGTTTCTCAAGCGTTTCTTACGTCCAAACTGCCATATCTCGCGAACGGATCGACCAATCCGCAAAATTTCTGTTGCATCTGAAAGTAGAAACACGCCCTATTACATCGGTATGCGTACTTTTCCCCTAGGCCGTTCTTGTCATTCGTTTCGAGTATCAGAACTGCGAAAATTTTGAGTTTCTCAAGCGTTTCTTACCTCCAAACAGCCACATCTCGCGAACGGATTGACCAATCCGCATAATTTCTGTTGCATCAGAAAGTAGAAACTCGCCCGATTACAAAGGTATGCATACTTCTCCCCTAGGCCGTTCTAGTCATTCGTTTCGAGCATCAGAACTGCGAAAATTTTGAGTTTCTCAAGCGTTTCTTATCTCCAAACTGCCATATCTCGCGAACGGATTGACCAATCCGCAAAATTTCTGTTGCATCTGAAAGTAGAAACTCGCCCGATTACAACGGTATGTGTAGTTTTCCCCTAGGCGGTTCTAGTTATTCGTTTCGAGCATCAGAACTGCGAAAATTTTGAGTTTCTCAAGCGTTTCTTACTTCCAAACTGCCACATCTCGCGAACGGATCGACCAATCCGCAAAATTTCTGTTGCATCTGAAAGTAGAAACTCGCCCGATTACAACGGTATGCGCACTTTGCCCCTAGGCCGTTCTGGTTATTAGTGACGAGCATCAGAACTGCGAAAATTTTGAGTTTCTCAAGCGTTTCTTACCTCCAAACTGGCATATCTCGCGAACGGATTGATCAATCCGCAAAATTTCTGTTGCATCTGAAACTAGAGACTCGCCCGATTACAACGGTATGTGTAGTTTTCCCCTAGGCCGGTCCAGTTATTCGTTTCGAGCATCAGAACTGCGAAAATTTTGAGTTTCTCAAGCGTTTCTTACCACCAAACTGCCATATCTCGCGATCGGATTGACCAATCCGCAAAATTTCGGTTGCATTTGAAAGTAGAATCTCGCCCGATTACAACGGTATGCGCACTTTTCCCCTAGGCCGTTCTAGTTATTCGTTTCGAGCATCAGAACTGCGAAAATTTTGAGTTTCCCAAGCGTTTCTTACATCCAAACGGCCATATCTGGCTAACGGATTGACCAATCCGCATAATTTCTGTTGCATCTGAAAGTAGAAATTCGCCCGATTACATCGGTATGCGTACTTTTCCCCTAGGCCGTTCCAGTTATTCGTTTCGAGCATCAGAACTGCGAAAATTTTGAGTTTCCCAAGCGTTTCTTACCTTAAAACTGCCACATCTCGCGAACGGATTGACCAATCCGCAAAATTTCTGTTGCATCTGAAAGTAGAAACTCGCCCGATTACAACGGTATGCGCACTTTTCCCCTAGGCCGTTCTAGTTATTCGTTTCGAGCATCAGAACTGCGAAAATTTTGAGTTTCTCAAGCGTTTCTTACCTCCAAACGGCCATATCACGCGAACGGATTGACCAATCCGCATAATTTCTGTTGCATCTGAAAGTAGAAATTCGCCCGATTACATCGGTATGTGTAGTTTTCCCCTAGGCCGTTCTAGTTATTCGTTTCGAGCATCAGAACTGCGAAAATTTTGAGTTTCTCATGCGTTTCTTAATTCCAAACTGCCACATCTCGCGAACGGATTGATCAATCCGCAAAATTTCTGTTGCATCTGAAAGTAGAAACTCGCCCGATTACAACGGTATGCGTCCTTCTCCCCTAGGCCGTTCTAGTCATTCGTTTCGAGCATCAGAACTGCGAAAATTTTGAGTTTCTCAAGCGTTTCTTACCTCCAAACTGCCATATCTCGCGAACGGATTGACCAATCCGCAAAATTTCTGTTGCATCTGAAAGTAGAAACACGCCCTATTACATCGGTATGCGTACTTTTCCCCTAGGCCGTTCTTGTCATTCGTTTCGAGTATCAGAACTGCGAAAATTTTGAGTTTCTCAAGCGTTTCTTACCTCCAAACAGCCACATCTCGCGAACGGATTGACCAATCCGCATAATTTCTGTTGCATCAGAAAGTAGAAACTCGCCCGATTACAAAGGTATGCATACTTCTCCCCTAGGCCGTTCTAGTCATTCGTTTCGAGCATCAGAACTGCGAAAATTTTGAGTTTCCCAAGCGTTTCTTACCTTAAAACTGCCGCATCTCGCGAACGGATTGACCAATCCGCAAAATTTCTGTTGCATCTGAAAGTAGAAACTCGCCCGATTACAACGGTATGCGCACTTTTCCCCTAGGCCGTTCTAGTTATTCGTTTCGAGCATCAGAACTGCGAAAATTTTGAGTTTCTCAAGCGTTTCTTACATCCAAACGGCCATATCACGCGAACGGATTGACCAATCCGCATAATTTCTGTTGCATCTGAAAGTAGAAACTCGCCCGATTACAACGGTATGCGTACTTCTCCCCTAGGCCGTTCTAGTCATTCGTTTCGAGCATCAGAACTGCGAAAATTTTGAGTCTCTCAAGCGTTTCTTACCTCCAAACTGCCATATCTCGCGAACGGATTGACCAATCCGCAAAATTTCTGTTGCATTTGAAAGTAGAAACTCGCCCGATTACAACGGTAATCGAACTTTTCCCCTAGGCCGTTCTAGTTATTCGTTTCGAGCATCAGAACTGCGAAAATTTTGAGTTTCTCAAGCGTTTCTTACATCCAAACGGCCATATCTGGCGAACGGATTGACCAATCCGCATAATTTCTGTTGCATCTGAAAGTAGAAATTCGCCCGATTACATCGGTATGCGTACTTTTCCCCTAGGCCGTTCTAGTTATTAGTTTCGAGCATCAGAACTGCGAAAATTTTGAGTTTCCCAAGCGTTTCTTACCTTAAAACTGCCACATCTCGCGAACGGATTGACCAATCCGCAAAATTTCTGTTGCATCTGAAAGTAGAAACTCGCCCGATTACAACGGTATGCGCACTTTTCCCCTAGGCCGTTCTAGTTATTCGTTTCGAGCATCAGAACTGCGAAAATTTTGAGTTTCTCAAGCGTTTCTTACATCCAAACGGCCATATCACGCGAACGGATTGACCAATCCGCATAATTTCTGTTGCATCTGAAAGTAGAAACTCGCCCGATTACAACGGTATGCGTACTTCTCCCCTAGGCCGTTCTAGTCATTCGTTTCGAGCATCAGAACTGCGAAAATTTTGAGTTTCTCAAGCGTTTCTTATCTCCAAAATGCCATATCTCGCGAACGGATTGACCAATCCGCAAAATTTCTGTTGCATCTGAAAGTAGAAACTCGCCCGATTACAACGGTATGCGTACTTCTCCCCTAGACGGTTCTAGTTATTCGTTTCGAGCATCAGAACTGCGAAAATTTTGAGTTTCTCAAGCGTTTCTTACTTCCAAACTGCCACATCTCGCGAACGGATCGACCAATCCGCAAAATTTCTGTTGCATCTGAAAGTAGAAACACGCCCGATTACAACGGTATGCGCACTTTTCCCCTAGGCCGTTCTAGTTATTCGTTTCGAGCATCAGAACTGCGAAAATTTTGAGTTTCTCAAGCGTTTCTTACATCCAAACGGCCATATCTGGCGAACGGATTGACCAATCCGCATAATTTCTGTTGCATCTGAAAGTAGAAATTCGCCCGATTACATCGGTATGCGTACTTTTCCCCTAGGCCGTTCTAGTTATTAGTTTCGAGCATCAGAACTGCGAAAATTTTGAGTTTCCCAAGCGTTTCTTACCTTAAAACTGCCGCATCTCGCGAACGGATTGACCAATCCGCAAAATTTCTGTTGCATCTGAAAGTAGAAACTCGCCCGATTACAACGGTATGTGTAGTTCTCCCCTAGGCCGTTCTAGTTATTCGTTTCGAGCATCAGAACTGCGAAAATTTTGAGTTTCTCAAGCGTTTCTTACATCCAAACGGCCATATCACGCGAACGGATTGACCAATCCGCATAATTTCTGTTGCATCTGAAAGTAGAAACTCGCCCGATTACAACGGTATGCGTACTTCTCCCCTAGGCCGTTCTAGTCATTCGTTTCGAGCATCAGAACTGCGAAAATTTTGAGTTTCTCAAGCGTTTCTTATCTCCAAACTGCCATATCTCGCGAACGGATTGATCAATCCGCAAAATTTCTGTTGCATCTGAAAGTAGAAACTCGCCCGATTACAACGGTATGCGCACTTCTCCCCTAGGCCGTTCTAGTCATTCGTTTCGAGCATCAGAACTGCGAAAATTTTGAGTTTCTCAAGCGTTTCTTACTTCCAAACTGCCACATCTCGCGAACGGATCGACCAATCCGCAAAATTTCTGTTGCATCTGAAAGTAGAAACTCGCCCGATTACAACGGTATGCGCACTTTGCCCCTAGGCCGTTCTGGTTATTAGTGACGAGCATCAGAACTGCGAAAATTTTGAGTTTCTCAAGCGTTTCTTACCTCCAAACTGCCATATCTCGCGAACGGATTGATCAATCGGCAAAATTTCTGTTGCATCTGAAACTAGAGACTCGCCCGATTACAACGGTATGTGTAGTTTTCCCCTAGGCCGGTCCAGTTATTCGTTTCGAGCATCAGAACTGCGAAAATTTTGAGTTTCTCAAGCGTTTCTTACCACCAAACTGCCATATCTCGCGATCGGATTGACCAATCCGCAAAATTTCGGTTACATCTGAAAGTAGAAACTCGCCCGATTACAACGGTATGCGTACTTCTCCCCTAGGCCGTTCTAGTCATTCGTTTCGAGCATCAGAACTGCGAAAATTTTGAGTCTCTCAAGCGTTTCTTACCTCCAAACTGCCATATCTCGCGAACGGATTGACCAATCCGCAAAATTTCTGTTGCATTTGAAAGTAGAAACTCGCCCGATTACAACGGTATTCGAACTTTTCCCCTAGGCCGTTCTAGTTATTCGTTTCGAGCATCAGAACTGCGAAAATTTTGAGTTTCTCAAGCGTTTCTTACATCCAAACGGCCATATCTGGCGAACGGATTGACCAATCCGCATAATTTCTGTTGCATCTGAAAGTAGAAATTCGCCCGATTACATCGGTATGCGTACTTTTCCCCTAGGCCGTTCTAGTTATTAGTTTCGAGCATCAGAACTGCGAAAATTTTGAGTTTCCCAAGCGTTTCTTACCTTAAAACTGCCACATCTCGCGAACGGATTGACCAATCCGCAAAATTTCTGTTGCATCTGAAAGTAGAAACTCGCCCGATTACAACGGTATGCGCACTTTTCCCCTAGGCCGTTCTAGTTATTCGTTTCGAGCATCAGAACTGCGAAAATTTTGAGTTTCTCAAGCGTTTCTTACATCCAAACGGCCATATTACGCGAACGGATTGACCAATCCGCATAATTTCTGTTGCATCTGAAAGTAGAAACTCGCCCGATTACAACGGTATGCGTACTTCTCCCCTAGGCCGTTCTAGTCATTCGTTTCGAGCATCAGAACTGCGAAAATTTTGAGTTTCCCAAGCGTTTCTTACATCCAAACGGCCATATCTGGCGAACGGATTGACCAATCCGCATAATTTCTGTTGCATCTGAAAGTAGAAATTCGCCCGATTACATCGGTATGCGTACTTTTCCCCTAGGCCGTTCCAGTTATTCGTTTCGAGCATCAGAACTGCGAAAATTTTGAGTTTCTCAAGCGTTTCTTACCTCCAAACTGCCATATCTCTCGAACGGATTGACCAATCCGCATAATTTCTGTTGCATCTGAAAGTAGAAACTCGCCCGATTACAACGGTATGCGTACTTCTCCCCTAGGCGGTTCTAGTTATTCGTTTCGAGCATCAGAACTGCGAAAATTTTGAGTTTCTCAAGCGTTTCTTACTTCCAAACTGCCACATCTCGCGAACGGATCGACCAATCCGCAAAATTTCTGTTGCATCTGAAAGTAGAAACACGCCCGATTACAACGGTATGCGCACTTTTCCCCTAGGCCGTTCTAGTTATTCGTTTCGAGCATCAGAACTGCGAAAATTTTGAGTTTCTCAAGCGTTTCTTACATCCAAACGGCCATATCTCGCGAACGGATTGATCAATCGGCAAAATTTCTGTTGCATCTGAAACTAGAGACTCGCCCGATTACAACGGTATGTGTAGTTTTCCCCTAGGCCGGTCCAGTTATTCGTTTCAAGCATCAGAACTGCGAAAATTTTGAGTTTCTCAAGCGTTTCTTACCACCAAACTGCCATATCTCGCGATCGGATTGACCAATCCGCAAAATTTCGGTTACATTTGAAAGTAGAATCTCGCCCGATTACAACGGTATGCGCACTTTTCCCCTAGGCCGTTCTAGTTATTCGTTTCGAGCATCAGAACTGCGAAAATTTTGAGTTTCCCAAGCGTTTCTTACATCCAAACGGCCATATCTGGCGAACGGATTGACCAATCCGCATAATTTCTGTTGCATCTGAAAGTAGAAATTCGCCCGATTACATCGGTATGCGTACTTTTCCCCTAGGCCGTTCCAGTTATTCGTTTCGAGCATCAGAACTGCGAAAATTTTGAGTTTCTCAAGCGTTTCTTACCTCCAAACTGCCATATCTCTCGAACGGATTGACCAATCCGCATAATTTCTGTTGCATCTGAAAGTAGAAACTCGCCCGATTACAACGGTATGCGTACTTCTCCCCTAGGCCGTTCTAGTCATTCGTTTCGAGCATCAGAACTGCGAAAATTTTGAGTTTCTCAAGCGTTTCTTACCTCCAAACTGCCATATCTCGCGAACGGATTGACCAATCCGCAAAATTTCTGTTGCATTTGAAAGTAGAAACTCGCCCGATTACAACGGTATTCGAACTTTTCCCCTAGGCCGTTCTAGTTATTCGTTTCGAGCATCAGAACTGCGAAAATTTTGAGTTTCTCAAGCGTTTCTTACATCCAAACGGCCATATCTGGCGAACGGATTGACCAATCCGCATAATTTCTGTTGCATCTGAAAGTAGAAATTCGCCCGATTACATCGGTATGCGTACTTTTCCCCTAGGCCGTTCTAGTTATTAGTTTCGAGCATCAGAACTGCGAAAATTTTGAGTTTCCCAAGCGTTTCTTACCTTAAAACTGCCACATCTCGCGAACGGATTGACCAATCCGCAAAATTTCTGTTGCATCTGAAAGTAGAAACTCGCCCGATTACAACGGTATGCGCACTTTTCCCCTAGGCCGTTCTAGTTATTCGTTTCGAGCATCAGAACTGCGAAAATTTTGAGTTTCTCAAGCGTTTCTTACATCCAAACGGCCATATCACGCGAACGGATTGACCAATCCGCATAATTTCTGTTGCATCTGAAAGTAGAAACTCGCCCGATTACAACGGTATGCGTACTTCTCCCCTAGGCCGTTCTAGTCATTCGTTTCGAGCATCAGAACTGCGAAAATTTTGAGTTTCTCAAGCGTTTCTTATCTCCAAAATGCCATATCTCGCGAACGGATTGATCAATCCGCAAAATTTCTGTTGCATCTGAAAGTAGAAACTCGCCCGATTACAACGGTATGCGCACTTCTCCCCTAGGCCGTTCTAGTCATTCGTTTCGAGCATCAGAACTGCGAAAATTTTGAGTTTCTCAAGCGTTTCTTACATCCAAACTGCCATATCTCGCGAACGGATTGACCAATCCGCAAAATTTCTGTTGCATTTGAAAGTAGAAACGCGCCCGATTACAACAGTATGTGTAGTTTTCCCCTAGGCCTTGGCAGTTATTTGTTTCGAGCATCAGAACTGCGAAAATTTTGAGTTTCTCAAGCGTTTCTTACCTCCAAACTGCCATATCTCTCGAACGGATTGACCAATCTGCATAATTTCTGCTGCATCTGAAAGTAGAAACTCGCCCGATTACAACGGTATGCGTACTTCTCCCCTAGGCGGTTCTAGTTATTCGTTTCGAGCATCAGAACTGCGAAAATTTTGAGTTTCTCAAGCGTTTCTTACTTCCAAACTGCCACATCTCGCGAACGGATCGACCAATCCGCAAAATTTCTGTTGCATCTGAAAGTAGAAACACGCCCGATTACAACGGTATGCGCACTTTGCCCCTAGGCCGTTCTGGTTATTAGTGACGAGCATCAGAACTGCGAAAATTTTGAGTTTCTCAAGCGTTTCTTACCTCCAAACTGCCATATCTCGCGAACGGATTGACCAATCCGCAAAATTTCTGTTGCATCTGAAAGTAGAGACTCGCCCGATTACAACGGTATGTGTAGTTTTCCCCTAGGCCGTTCCAGTTATTCGTTTCGAGCATCAGAACTGCGAAAATTTTGAGTTTCTCAAGCGTTTCTTACCACCAAACTGCCATATCTCGCGAACGGATTGACCAATCCGCAAAATTTCGGTTGCACTTGAAAGTAGAAACTCGCCCGATTACAACGGTATGCGCACTTTTCCCCTAGGCCGTTCTAGTTATTCGTTTCGAGCATCAGAACTGCGAAAATTTTGAGTTTCTCAAGCGTTTCTTACATCCAAACGGCCATATCTGGCGAACGGATTGACCAATCCGCATAATTTCTGTTGCATCTGAAAGTAGAAATTCGTCCGATTACATCGGTATGCGTACTTTTCCCCTAGGCCGTTCCAGTTATTCGTTTCGAGCATCAGAACTGCGAAAATTTTGAGTTTCTCAAGCGTTTCTTACCTCCAAACTGCCATATCTCTCGAACGGATTGACAAATCCGCATAATTTCTGTTGCATCTGAAAGTAGAAACTCGCCCGATTACAACGGTATGCGTACTTCTCCCCTAGGCCGTTCTAGTCATTCGTTTGGAGCATCAGAACTGCGAAAATTTTGAGTTTCTCAAGCGTTTCTTACCTCCAAACTGCCATATCTCGCGAACGGATTGACCAATCCGCAAAATTTCTGTTGCATTTGAAAGTAGAAACTCGCCCGATTACAACGGTATGCGCACTTTTCCCCTAGGCCGTTCTAGTTATTCGTTTCGAGCATCAGAACTGCGAAAATTTTGAGTTTTTCAAGCGTTTCTTACATCCAAACGGCCATATCTGGCGAACGGATTGACCAATCCGCATAATTTCTGTTGCATCTGAAAGTAGAAATTCGCTCGATTACATCGGTATGCGTACTTTTCCCCTAGGCCGTTCTAGGTATTAGTTTCGAGCATCAGAACTGCGAAAATTTTGAGTTTCCCAAGCGTTTCTTACCTTAAAACTGCCACATCTCGCGAACGGATTGACCAATCCGCAAAATTTCTGTTGCACCTGAAAGTAGAAACTCGCCCGATTACAACGGTATGCGCACTTTTCCCCTAGGCCGTTCTAGTTATTCGTTTCGAGCATCAGAACTGCGAAAATTTTGAGTTTCTCAAGCGTTTCTTACATCCAAACGGCCATATCACGCGAACGGATTGACCAATCCGCATAATTTCTGTTGCATTTGAAAGTAGAAACGCGCCCGATTACAACAGTATGTGTAGTTTTCCCCTAGGCCTTGGCAGTTATTTGTTTCGAGCATCAGAACTGCGAAAATTTTGAGTTTCTCAAGCGTTTCTTACCTCCAAACTGCCATATCTCTCGAACGGATTGACCAATCCGCATAATTTCTGTTGCATCTGAAAGTAGAAACTCGCCCGATTACAACGGTATGCGTACTTCTCCCCTAGGCCGTTCTAGTCATTCGTTTCGAGCATCAGAACTGCGAAAATTTTGAGTTTCTCAAGCGTTTCTTATCTCCAAACTGCCATATCTCGCGAACGGATTGATCAATCCGCAAAATTTCTGTTGCATCTGAAAGTAGAAACTCGCCCGATTACAACGCTAGGCGCACTTTTCCCCTAGGCGGTTCTAGTTATTCGTTTCGAGCATCAGAACTGCGAAAATTTTGAGTTTCTCAAGCGTTTCTTACCTCCAAACTGCCATATCTCGCGAACGGATTGACCGATCCGCAAAATTTCTGTTGCATCTGAAAGTAGAATCTCGCCCGATTACAACGGTTTGTGTGGTTTTCCCCTAGGCCGTTCTAGTTATTCGTTTCGAGCATCAGAACTGCGAAAATTTTGAGTTTCTCAAGCGTTTCTTACTTCCAAACTGCCACATCTCGCGAACGGATCGACCAATCCGCAAAATTTCTGTTGCATCTGAAAGTAGAAACTCGCCCGATTACAACGGTATGCGCACTTTGCCCCTAGGCCGTTCTGGTTATTAGTGACGAACATCAGAACTGCGAAAATTTTGAGTTTCTCAAGCGTTTCTTACTTCCAAACTGCCATATCTCGCGAACGGATTGACCAATCCGCAAAATTTCTGTTGCATCTGAAAGTAGAGACTCGCCCGATTACAACGGTATGTGTAGTTTTCCCCTAGGCCGTTCCAGTTATTCGTTTCGAGCATCAGAACTGCGAAAATTTTGAGTTTCTCAAGCGTTTCTTACCTCCAAACTGCCATATCTCGCGAACGGATTGACCAATCCGCAAAATTTCTGTTGCATTTGAAAGTAGAAACTCGCCCGATTACAACGGTATGCGCACTTTTCCCCTAGGCCATTCTAGTTATTCGTTTCGAGCATCAGAACTGCGAAAATTTTGAGTTTCTCAAGCGTTTCTTACATCCAAACGGCCATATCTGGCGAACGGATTGACCAATCCGCATAATTTTTGTTGCATCTGAAAGTAGAAATTCGCCCGATTACATCGGTATGCGTACTTTTCCCCTAGGCCGTTCCAGTTATTCGTTTCGAGCATCAGAACTGCGAAAATTTTGAGTTTCTCAAGCGTTTCTTACCTCCAAACTGCCATGTCTCTCGAACGGATTGACCAATCCGCATAATTTCTGTTGCATCTGAAACTAGAAACTCGCCCGATTACAACGGTATGCGTACTTCTCCCCTAGGCCGTTCTAGTCATTCGTTTCGAGCATCAGAACTGCGAAAATTTTGAGTTTCTCAAGCGTTTCTTACCTCCAAACTGCCATATCTCGCGAACGGATTGACCAATCCGCAAAATTTCTGTTGCATCTGAAAGTAGAAACTCGCCCGATTACAACGGTTGGTGTAGTTGTCCCCTAGGCCGTTATAGTTATTCGTTTCGAGCATCAGAACTGCGAAAATTTTGAGTTTCTCAAGCGTTTCTTACATCCAAACTGCCACATCTCGCGAACGGATGGACCAATCCGCAAAATTTCTGTTGCATCTGAAAGTAGAAACTCGCCCGATTACAACGGTATGCGCACTTTGCCCCTAGGCCGTTCTGGTTATTAGTGTCGAGCATCAGAACTGCGAAAATTTTGAGTTTCTCAAGCGTTTCTTACCTCCAAACTGTTATATCTCGCGAACGGATTGAACAATCCGCAAAATTTCTGTTGCATCTGAAAGTAGAGACTCGCCCGATTACAACGGTATGTGTAGTATTCCCCTAGGCCGTTCCAGTTATTCGTTTCGAGCATCAGAACTGCGAAAATTTTGAGTTTCTCAAGCGTTTCTTACCTCCAAACTGCCATATCTCGCGAACGTATTGACCAATCCGCAAAATTTCTGTTGCATTTGAAAGTAGAAACTCGCCCGATTACAACGGTATGCGCACTTTTCCCCTAGGCGGTTCTAGTTATTCGTTTCGAGCATCAGAACTGCGAAAATTTTGAGTTTCTCAAACGTTTCTTATCTCCAAACTGCCATATTTCGCGAACGGATTGACCAATCCGCATAATTTCTGTTGCATCTGAAAGTAGAAACTCGCCCGATTACAACGGTATGCGTACTTCTCCCCTAGGCCGTTCTAGTCATTCGTTTCGAGCATCAGAACTGCGAAAATTTTGAGTTTCTCAAGCGTTTCTTACCTCCAAACTGCCATATCTCGCGAACGGATTGACCAATCCGCAAAATTTCTGTTGCATCTGAAAGTAGAAACTCGCCCGATTACAACGGTTGGTGTAGTTGTCCCCTAGGCCGTTCTAGTTATTCGTTTCGAGCATCAGAACTGCGAAAATTTTGAGTTTCTCAAGCGTTTCTTACTTCCAAACTGCCACATCTCGCGAACGGATCGACCAATCCGCAAAATTTCTGTTGCATCTGAAAGTAGAAACTCGCCCGATTACAACGGTATGCGCACTTTGCCCCTAGGCCGTTCTGGTTATTAGTGTCGAGCATCAGAACTGCGAAAATTTTGAGTTTCTCAAGCGTTTCTTACCTCCAAACTGTTATATCTCGCGAACGGATTGAACAATCCGCAAAATTTCTGTTGCATCTGAAAGTAGAGACTCGCCCGATTACAACGGTATGTGTAGTATTCCCCTAGGCCGTTCCAGTTATTCGTTTCGAGCATCAGAACTGCGAAAATTTTGAGTTTCTCAAGCGTTTCTTACCTCCAAACTGCCATATCTCGCGAACGTATTGACCAATCCGCAAAATTTCTGTTGCATTTGAAAGTAGAAACTCGCCCGATTACAACGGTATGCGTCCTTCTCCCCTAGGCCGTTCTAGTCACTCGTTTCGAGCATCAGAACTGCGTAAATTTTGAGTTTCTCAAGCGTTTCTTACGTCCAAACTGCCATATCTCGCGAACGGATCGACCAATCCGCAAAATTTCTGTTGCATCTGAAAGTAGAAACACGCCCTATTACATCGGTATGCGTACTTTTCCCCTAGGCCGTTCTTGTCATTCGTTTCGAGTATCAGAACTGCGAAAATTTTGAGTTTCTCAAGCGTTTCTTACCTCCAAACTGCCATATCTCGCGAACGGATTGATCAATCCGCAAATTTTCTGTTGCATCTGAAAGTAGAACTCGCCCGATTACAACGGTATGCGCACTTTTCCCCTAGGCGGTTCTAGTCATTCGTTTCGAGCATCAGAACTGCGAAAATTTTGAGTTTCTCAAGCGTTTCTGACCTCCAAACTGCCATATCTCGCGAACGGATTGACCAATCCGCAAAATTTCTGTTGCATCTGAAAGTAGAAACTCGCCCGATTACAACGGTATGTGTAGCTTTCCCCTAGGCCGGTCTAGTTATTCGTTTCGAGCATCAGAACTGCGAAAATTTTCAGTTTCTCAAGCGTTTCTTACTTCCAAACTGCCACATCTCGCGAACGGATCGACCAATCGGCAAAATTTCTGTCGCATCTGAAAGTAGAAACTCGCCCGATTACAACGGTGTGCGAACTTTGCCCCTAGGCCGTTCTAGTTATTCGTGTCGAGCATCAGAACTGCGAAAATTTTGAGTTTCTCAAGCGTTTCTTACGTCCAAACTGCCATATCTCGCGAACGGATCGACCAATCCGCAAAATTTCTGTTGCATCTGAAAGTAGAGACACGCCCTATTACAACGGTAGGTGTAGTTTTCCGCTAGGCCGTTCTAGTTATTCGTTTCGAGCATCAGAACTGCGAAAATTTTGAGTTTCCCAAGCGTTTCGTACCTTAAAACTGCCACATCTCGCGAACGGATTGACCAATCCGCAAAATTTCTGTCGCATCTGAAAGTAGAAACTCGCCCGATTACAACGGTATGCGTCCTTCTCCCCTAGGCCGTTCTAGTCACTCGTTTCGAGCATCAGAACTGCGTAAATTTTGAGTTTCTCAAGCGTTTCTTACGTCCAAACTGCCATATCTCGCGAACGGATCGACCAATCCGCAAAATTTCTGTTGCATCTGAAAGTAGAAACACGCCCTATTACATCGGTATGCGTACTTTTCCCCTAGGCCGTTCTTGTCATCCGTTTCGAGTATCAGAACTGCGAAAATTTAGAGTTTCTCAAGCGTTTCTTACCTACAAACTGCCATATCTCGCGAACGGATTGATCAATCCGCAAATTTTCTGTTGCATCTGAAAGTAGAACTCGCCCGATTACAACGGTATGCGCACTTTTCCCCTAGGCGGTTCTAGTCATTCGTTTCGAGCATCAGAACTGCGAAAATTTTGAGTTTCTCAAGCGTTTCTGACCTCCAAACTGCCATATCTCGCGAACGGATTGACCAATCCGCAAAATTTCTGTTGCATCTGAAAGTAGAAACTCGCCCGATTACAACGGTATGTGTAGCTTTCCCCTAGGCCGGTCTAGTTATTCGTTTCGAGCATCAGAACTGCGAAAATTTTCAGTTTCTCAAGCGTTTCTTACTTCCAAACTGCCACATCTCGCGAACGGATCGACCAATCGGCAAAATTTCTGTTGCATCTGAAAGTAGAAACTCGCCCGATTACAACGGTGTGCGAACTTTGCCCCTAGGCCGTTCTAGTTATTCGTGTCGAGCATCAGAACTGCGAAAATTTTGAGTTTCTCAAGCGTTTCTTACCTCCAAACTGCCATGTCTCTCGAACGGATTGACCAATCCGCATAATTTCTGTTGCATCTGAAACTAGAAACTCGCCCGATTACAACGGTATGCGTACTTCTCCCCTAGGCCGTTCTAGTCATTCGTTTCGAGCATCAGAACTGCGAAAATTTTGAGTTTCTCAAGCGTTTCTTACCTCCAAACTGCCATATCTCGCGAACGGATTGACCAATCCGCAAAATTTCTGTTGCATCTGAAAGTAGAAACTCGCCCGATTACAACGGTTGGTGTAGTTGTCCCCTAGGCCGTTATAGTTATTCGTTTCGAGCATCAGAACTGCGAAAATTTTGAGTTTCTCAAGCGTTTCTTACATCCAAACTGCCACATCTCGCGAACGGATGGACCAATCCGCAAAATTTCTGTTGCATCTGAAAGTAGAAACTCGCCCGATTACAACGGTATGCGCACTTTGCCCCTAGGCCGTTCTGGTTATTAGTGTCGAGCATCAGAACTGCGAAAATTTTGAGTTTCTCAAGCGTTTCTTACCTCCAAACTGTTATATCTCGCGAACGGATTGAACAATCCGCAAAATTTCTGTTGCATCTGAAAGTAGAGACTCGCCCGATTACAACGGTATGTGTAGTATTCCCCTAGGCCGTTCCAGTTATTCGTTTCGAGCATCAGAACTGCGAAAATTTTGAGTTTCTCAAGCGTTTCTTACCTCCAAACTGCCATATCTCGCGAACGTATTGACCAATCCGCAAAATTTCTGTTGCATTTGAAAGTAGAAACTCGCCCGATTACAACGGTATGCGCACTTTTCCCCTAGGCGGTTCTAGTTATTCGTTTCGAGCATCAGAACTGCGAAAATTTTGAGTTTCTCAAACGTTTCTTATCTCCAAACTGCCATATTTCGCGAACGGATTGACCAATCCGCATAATTTCTGTTGCATCTGAAAGTAGAAACTCGCCCGATTACAACGGTATGCGTACTTCTCCCCTAGGCCGTTCTAGTCATTCGTTTCGAGCATCAGAACTGCGAAAATTTTGAGTTTCTCAAGCGTTTCTTACCTCCAAACTGCCATATCTCGCGAACGGATTGACCAATCCGCAAAATTTCTGTTGCATCTGAAAGTAGAAACTCGCCCGATTACAACGGTTGGTGTAGTTGTCCCCTAGGCCGCTCTAGTTATTCGTTTCGAGCATCAGAACTGCGAAAATTTTGAGTTTCTCAAGCGTTTCTTACTTCCAAACTGCCACATCTCGCGAACGGATCGACCAATCCGCAAAATTTCTGTTGCATCTGAAAGTAGAAACTCGCCCGATTACAACGGTATGCGCACTTTGCCCCTAGGCCGTTCTGGTTATTAGTGTCGAGCATCAGAACTGCGAAAATTTTGAGTTTCTCAAGCGTTTCTTACCTCCAAACTGTTATATCTCGCGAACGGATTGAACAATCCGCAAAATTTCTGTTGCATCTGAAAGTAGAGACTCGCCCGATTACAACGGTATGTGTAGTATTCCCCTAGGCCGTTCCAGTTATTCGTTTCGAGCATCAGAACTGCGAAAATTTTGAGTTTCTCAAGCGTTTCTTACCTCCAAACTGCCATATCTCGCGAACGTATTGACCAATCCGCAAAATTTCTGTTGCATTTGAAAGTAGAAACTCGCCCGATTACAACGGTATGCGTCCTTCTCCCCTAGGCCGTTCTAGTCACTCGTTTCAAGCATCAGAACTGCGTAAATTTTGAGTTTCTCAAGCGTTTCTTACGTCCAAACTGCCATATCTCGCGAACGGATCGACCAATCCGCAAAATTTCTGTTGCATCTGAAAGTAGAAACACGCCCTATTACATCGGTATGCGTACTTTTCCCCTAGGCCGTTCTTGTCATTCGTTTCGAGTATCAGAACAGCGAAAATTTTGAGTTTCTCAAGCGTTTCTTACCTCCAAACTGCCATATCTCGCGAACGGATTGATCAATCCGCAAATTTTCTGTTGCATCTGAAAGTAGAACTCGCCCGATTACAACGGTATGCGCACTTTTCCCCTAGGCGGTTCTAGTCATTCGTTTCGAGCATCAGAACTGCGAAAATTTTGAGTTTCTCAAGCGTTTCTGACCTCCAAACTGCCATATCTCGCGAACGGATTGACCAATCCGCAAAATTTCTGTTGCATCTGAAAGTAGAAACTCGCCCGATTACAACGGTATGTGTAGCTTTCCCCTAGGCCGGTCTAGTTATTCGTTTCGAGCATCAGAACTGCGAAAATTTTCAGTTTCTCAAGCGTTTCTTACTTCCAAACTGCCACATCTCGCGAACGGATCGACCAATCGGCAAAATTTCTGTCGCATCTGAAAGTAGAAACTCGCCCGATTACAACGGTGTGCGAACTTTGCCCCTAGGCCGTTCTAGTTATTCGTGTCGAGCATCAGAACTGCGAAAATTTTGAGTTTCTCAAGCGTTTCTTACGTCCAAACTGCCATATCTCGCGAACGGATCGACCAATCCGCAAAATTTCTGTTGCATCTGAAAGTAGAAACACGCCCTATTACAACGGTAGGTGTAGTTTTCCGCTAGGCCGTTCTAGTTATTCGTTTCGAGCATCAGAACTGCGAAAATTTTGAGTTTCCCAAGCGTTTCGTACCTTAAAACTGCCACATCTCGCGAACGGATTGACCAATCCGCAAAATTTCTGTCGCATCTGAAAGTAGAAACTCGCCCGATTACAACGGTATGCGTCCTTCTCCCCTAGGCCGTTCTAGTCACTCGTTTCGAGCATCAGAACTGCGTAAATTTTGAGTTTCTCAAGCGTTTCTTACGTCCAAACTGCCATATCTCGCGAACGGATCGACCAATCCGCAAAATTTCTGTTGCATCTGAAAGTAGAAACACGCCCTATTACATCGGTATGCGTACTTTTCCCCTAGGCCGTTCTTGTCATCCGTTTCGAGTATCAGAACTGCGAAAATTTTGAGTTTCTCAAGCGTTTCTTACCTACAAACTGCCATATCTCGCGAACGGATTGATCAATCCGCAAATTTTCTGTTGCATCTGAAAGTAGAACTCGCCCGATTACAACGGTATGCGCACTTTTCCCCTAGGCGGTTCTAGTCATTCGTTTCGAGCATCAGAACTGCGAAAATTTTGAGTTTCTCAAGCGTTTCTGACCTCCAAACTGCCATATCTCGCGAACGGATTGACCAATCCGCAAAATTTCTGTTGCATCTGAAAGTAGAAACTCGCCCGATTACAACGGTATGTGTAGCTTTCCCCTAGGCCGGTCTAGTTATTCGTTTCGAGCATCAGAACTGCGAAAATTTTCAGTTTCTCAAGCGTTTCTTACTTCCAAACTGCCACATCTCGCGAACGGATCGACCAATCGGCAAAATTTCTGTTGCATCTGAAAGTAGAAACTCGCCCGATTACAACGGTGTGCGAACTTTGCCCCTAGGCCGTTCTAGTTATTCGTGTCGAGCATCAGAACTGCGAAAATTTTGAGTTTCTCAAGCGTTTCTTACGTCCAAACTGCCATATCTCGCGAACGGATCGACCAATCCGCAAAATTTCTGTTGCATCTGAAAGTAGAAACACGCCCTATTACAACGGTAGGTGTAGTTTTCCGCTAGGCTGTTCTAGTTATTCGTTTCGAGCATCAGAACTGCGAAAATTTTGAGTTTCCCAAGCGTTTCTTACCTTAAAACTGCCACATCTCGCGAACCGATTGACCAATCCGCAAAATTTCTGTTGCATCTGAAAGTAGAAACTCGCCCGATTACAACGGTATGCGCACTTTTCCCCTAGGCCGTTCTAGTTATTCGTTTCGAGCATCAGAACTGCGAAAATTTTGAGTTTCTCAAGCGTTTCTTACATCCAAACGGCCATATCACGCGAACGGATTGACCAATCCGCATAATTTCTGTTGCATTTGAAAGTAGAAACGCGCCCGATTACAACAGTATGTGTAGTTTTCCCCTAGGCCTTGGCAGTTATTTGTTTCGAGCATCAGAACTGCGAAAATTTTGAGTTTCTCAAGCGTTTCTTACCTCCAAACTGCCATATCTCTCGAACGGATTGACCAATCCGCATAATTTCTGTTGCATCTGAAAGTAGAAACTCGCCCGATTACAACGGTATGCGTACTTCTCCCCTAGGCCGTTCTAGTTATTCGTTTCGAGCATCAGAACTGCGAAAATTTTGAGTTTCTCAAGCGTTTCTTATCTCCAAACTGCCATATCTCGCGAACGGATTGATCAATCCGCAAAATTTCTGTTGCATCTGAAAGTAGAAACTCGCCCGATTACAACGGTAGGCGCACTTTTCCCCTAGGCGGTTCTAGTTATTCGTTTCGAGCATCAGAACTGCGAAAATTTTGAGTTTCTCAAGCGTTTCTTACCTCCAAACTGCCATATCTCGCGAACGGATTGACCAATCCGCAAAATTTCTGTTGCATCTGAAAGTAGAATCTCGCCCGATTACAACGGTTTGTGTGGTTTTCCCCTAGGCCGTTCTAGTTATTCGTTTCGAGCATCAGAACTGCGAAAATTTTGAGTTTCTCAAGCGTTTCTTACTTCCAAACTGCCACATCTCGCGAACGGATCGACCAATCCGCAAAATTTCTGTTGCATCTGAAAGTAGAAACTCGCCCGATTACAACGGTATGCGCACTTTGCCCCTAGGCCGTTCTGGTTATTAGTGACGAACATCAGAACTGCGAAAATTTTGAGTTTCTCAAGCGTTTCTTACTTCCAAACTGCCATATCTCGCGAACGGATTGACCAATCCTCAAAATTTCTGTTGCATCTGAAAGTAGAGACTCGCCCGATTACAACGGTATGTGTAGTTTTCCCCTAGGCCGTTCCAGTTATTCGTTTCGAGCATCAGAACTGCGAAAATTTTGAGTTTCTCAAGCGTTTCTTACCTCCAAACTGCCATATCTCGCGAACGGATTGACCAATCCGCAAAATTTCTGTTGCATTTGAAAGTAGAAACTCGCCCGATTACAACGGTATGCGCACTTTTCCCCTAGGCCATTCTAGTTATTCGTTTCGAGCATCAGAACTGCGAAAATTTTGAGTTTCTCAAGCGTTTCTTACATCCAAACGGCCATATCTGGCGAACGGATTGACCAATCCGCATAATTTCTGTTGCATCTGAAAGTAGAAATTCGCCCGATTACATCGGTATGCGTACTTTTCCCCTAGGCCGTTCCAGTTATTCGTTTCGAGCATCAGAACTGCGAAAATTTTGAGTTTCTCAAGCGTTTCTTACCTCCAAACTGCCATATCTTTCGAACGGATTGACCAATCCGCATAATTTCTGTTGCATCTGAAAGTAGAAACTCGCCCGATTACAACGGTATGCGTACTTCTCCCCTAGGCCGTTCTAGTCATTCGTTTCGAGCATCAGAACTGCGAAAATTTTGAGTTTCTCAAGCGTTTCTTACCTCCAAACTGCCATATCTCGCGAACGGATTGACCAATCCGCAAAATTTCTGTTGCATCTGAAAGTAGAAACTCGCCCGATTACAACGGTATGCGTACTTCTCCCCTAGGCCGTTCTAGTCATTCGTTTCGAGCATCAGAACTGCGAAAATTTTGAGTTTCTCAAGCGTTTCTTACCTCCAAACTGCCATATCTCGCGAACGGATTGACCAATCCGCAAAATTTCTGTTGCATCTGAAAGTAGAAACTCGCCCGATTACAACGGTTGGTGTAGTTGTCCCCTAGGCCGTTCTAGTTATTCGTTTCGAGCATCAGAACTGCGAAAATTTTGAGTTTCTCAAGCGTTTCTTACTTCCAAACTGCCACATCTCGCGAACGGATCGACCAATCCGCAAAATTTCTGTTGCATCTGAAAGTAGAAACTCGCCCGATTACAACGGTATGCGCACTTTGCCCCTAGGCCGTTCTGGTTATTAGTGTCGAGCATCAGAACTGCGAAAATTTTGAGTTTCTCAAGCGTTTCTTACCTCCAAACTGTTATATCTCGCGAACGGATTGAACAATCCGCAAAATTTCTGTTGCATCTGAAAGTAGAGACTCGCCCGATTACAACGGTATGTGTAGTATTCCCCTAGACCGTTCCAGTTATTCGTTTCGAGCATCAGAACTGCGAAAATTTTGAGTTTCTCAAGCATTTCTTACCTCCAAACTGCCATATCTCGCGAACGTATTGACCAATCCGCAAAATTTCTGTTGCATTTGAAAGTAGAAACTCGCCCGATTACAACGGTATGCGTCCTTCTCCCCTAGGCCGTTCTAGTCACTCGTTTCGAGCATCAGAACTGCGTAAATTTTGAGTTTCTCAAGCGTTTCTTACGTCCAAACTGCCATATCTCGCGAACGGATCGACCAATCCGCAAAATTTCTGTTGCATCTGAAAGTAGAAACACGCCCTATTACATCGGTATGCGTACTTTTCCCCTAGGCCGTTCTTGTCATTCGTTTCGAGTATCAGAACTGCGAAAATTTTGAGTTTCTCAAGCGTTTCTTACCTACAAACTGCCATATCTCGCGAACGGATTGATCAATCCGCAAATTTTCTGTTGCATCTGAAAGTAGAACTCGCCCGATTACAACGGTATGCGCACTTTTCCCCTAGGCGGTTCTAGTCATTCGTTTCGAGCATCAGAACTGCGAAAATTTTGAGTTTCTCAAGCGTTTCTGACCTCCAAACTGCCATATCTCGCGAACGGATTGACCAATCCGCAAAATTTCTGTTGCATCTGAAAGTAGAAACTCGCCCGATTACAACGGTATGTGTAGCTTTCCCCTAGGCCGGTCTAGTTATTCGTTTCGAGCATCAGAACTGCGAAAATTTTCAGTTTCTCAAGCGTTTCTTACTTCCAAACTGCCACATCTCGCGAACGGATCGACCAATCGGCAAAATTTCTGTTGCATCTGAAAGTAGAAACTCGCCCGATTACAACGGTGTGCGAACTTTGCCCCTAGGCCGTTCTAGTTATTCGTGTCGAGCATCAGAACTGCGAAAATTTTGAGTTTCTCAAGCGTTTCTTACGTCCAAACTGCCATATCTCGCGAACGGATCGACCAATCCGCAAAATTTCTGTTGCATCTGAAAGTAGAAACACGCCCTATTACAACGGTAGGTGTAGTTTTCCGCTAGGCTGTTCTAGTTATTCGTTTCGAGCATCAGAACTGCGAAAATTTTGAGTTTCCCAAGCGTTTCTTACCTTAAAACTGCCACATCTCGCGAACCGATTGACCAATCCGCAAAATTTCTGTTGCATCTGAAAGTAGAAACTCGCCCGATTACAACGGTATGCGCACTTTTCCCCTAGGCCGTTCTAGTTATTCGTTTCGAGCATCAGAACTGCGAAAATTTTGAGTTTCTCAAGCGTTTCTTACATCCAAACGGCCATATCACGCGAACGGATTGACCAATCCGCATAATTTCTGTTGCATTTGAAAGTAGAAACGCGCCCGATTACAACAGTATGTGTAGTTTTCCCCTAGGCCTTGGCAGTTATTTGTTTCGAGCATCAGAACTGCGAAAATTTTGAGTTTCTCAAGCGTTTCTTACCTCCAAACTGCCATATCTCTCGAACGGATTGACCAATCCGCATAATTTCTGTTGCATCTGAAAGTAGAAACTCGCCCGATTACAACGGTATGCGTACTTCTCCCCTAGGCCGTTCTAGTTATTCGTTTCGAGCATCAGAACTGCGAAAATTTTGAGTTTCTAAAGCGTTTCTTACTTCCAAACTGCCACATCTCGCGAACGGATCGACCAATCCGCAAAATTTCTGTTGCATCTGAAAGTAGAAACTCGCCCGATTACAACGGTATGCGCACTTTGCCCCTAGGCCGTTCTGGTTATTAGTGACGAACATCAGAACTGCGAAAATTTTGAGTTTCTCAAGCGTTTCTTACTTCCAAACTGCCATATCTCGCGAACGGATTGACCAATCCTCAAAATTTCTGTTGCATCTGAAAGTAGAGACTCGCCCGATTACAACGGTATGTGTAGTTTTCCCCTAGGCCGTTCCAGTTATTCGTTTCGAGCATCAGAACTGCGAAAATTTTGAGTTTCTCAAGCGTTTCTTACCTCCAAACTGCCATATCTCGCGAACGGATTGACCAATCCGCAAAATTTCTGTTGCATTTGAAAGTAGAAACTCGCCCGATTACAACGGTATGCGCACTTTTCCCCTAGGCCATTCTAGTTATTCGTTTCGAGCATCAGAACTGCGAAAATTTTGAGTTTCTCAAGCGTTTCTTACATCCAAACGGCCATATCTGGCGAACGGATTGACCAATCCGCATAATTTCTGTTGCATCTGAAAGTAGAAATTCGCCCGATTACATCGGTATGCGTACTTTTCCCCTAGGCCGTTCCAGTTATTCGTTTCGAGCATCAGAACTGCGAAAATTTTGAGTTTCTCAAGCGTTTCTTACCTCCAAACTGCCATATCTTTCGAACGGATTGACCAATCCGCATAATTTCTGTTGCATCTGAAAGTAGAAACTCGCCCGATTACAACGGTATGCGTACTTCTCCCCTAGGCCGTTCTAGTCATTCGTTTCGAGCATCAGAACTGCGAAAATTTTGAGTTTCTCAAGCGTTTCTTTCCTCCAAACTGCCATATCTCGCGAACGGATTGACCAATCCGCAAAATTTCTGTTGCATCTGAAAGTAGAAACTCGCCCGATTACAACGGTTGGTGTAGTTGTCCCCTAGGCCGTTCTAGTTATTCGTTTCGAGCATCAGAACTGCGAAAATTTTGAGTTTCTCAAGCGTTTCTTACTTCCAAACTGCCACATCTCGCGAACGGATCGACCAATCCGCAAAATTTCTGTTGCATCTGAAAGTAGAAACTCGCCCGATTACAACGGTATGCGCACTTTGCCCCTAGGCCGTTCTGGTTATTAGTGTCGAGCATCAGAACTGCGAAAATTTTGAGTTTCTCAAGCGTTTCTTACCTCCAAACTGTTATATCTCGCGAACGGATTGAACAATCCGCAAAATTTCTGTTGCATCTGAAAGTAGAGACTCGCCCGATTACAACGGTATGTGTAGTATTCCCGTAGGCCGTTCCAGTTATTCGTTTCGAGCATCAGAACTGCGAAAATTTTGAGTTTCTCAAGCGTTTCTTACCTCCAAACTGCCATATCTTTCGAACGGATTGACCAATCCGCATAATTTCTGTTGCATCTGAAAGTAGAAACTCGCCCGATTACAACGGTATGCGTACTTCTCCCCTAGGCCGTTCTAGTCATTCGTTTCGAGCATCAGAACTGCGAAAATTTTGAGTTTCTCAAGCGTTTCTTTCCTCCAAACTGCCATATCTCGCGAACGGATTGACCAATCCGCAAAATTTCTGTTGCATCTGAAAGTAGAAACTCGCCCGATTACAACGGTTGGTGTAGTTGTCCCCTAGGCCGTTCTAGTTATTCGTTTCGAGCATCAGAACTGCGAAAATTTTGAGTTTCTCAAGCGTTTCTTACTTCCAAACTGCCACATCTCGCGAACGGATCGACCAATCCGCAAAATTTCTGTTGCATCTGAAAGTAGAAACTCGCCCGATTACAACGGTATGCGCACTTTGCCCCTAGGCCGTTCTGGTTATTAGTGTCGAGCATCAGAACTGCGAAAATTTTGAGTTTCTCAAGCGTTTCTTACCTCCAAACTGTTATATCTCGCGAACGGATTGAACAATCCGCAAAATTTCTGTTGCATCTGAAAGTAGAGACTCGCCCGATTACAACGGTATGTGTAGTATTCCCGTAGGCCGTTCCAGTTATTCGTTTCGAGCATCAGAACTGCGAAAATTTTGAGTTTCTCAAGCGTTTCTTACCTCCAAACTGCCATATCTCGCGAACGTATTGACCAATCCGCAAAATTTCTGTTGCTTTTGAAAGTAGAAACTCGCCCGATTACAACGGTATGCGCACTTTTCCCCTAGGCGGTTCTAGTTATTCGTGTCGAGCATCAGAACTGCGAAAATTTTGAGTTTCTCAAACGTTTCTTATCTCCAAACTGCCATATCTCGCGAACGGATTGATCAATCCGCAAATTTTCTGTTGCATCTGAAAGTAGAACTCGCCCGATTACAACGGTATGCGCACTTTTCCCCTAGGCGGTTCTAGTCATTCGTTTCGAGCATCAGAACTGCGAAAATTTTGAGTTTCTCAAGCGTTTCTGACCTCCAAACTGCCATATCTCGCGAACGGATTGACCAATCCGCAAAATTTCTGTTGCATCTGAAAGTAGAAACTCGCCCGATTACAACGGTATGTGTAGCTTTCCCCTAGGCCGGTCTAGTTATTCGTTTCGAGCATCAGAACTGCGAAAATTTTCAGTTTCTCAAGCGTTTCTTACTTCCAAACTGCCACATCTCGCGAACGGATCGACCAATCGGCAAAATTTCTGTTGCATCTGAAAGTAGAAACTCGCCCGATTACAACGGTGTGCGAACTTTGCCCCTAGGCCGTTCTAGATATTCGTGTCGAGCATCAGAACTGCGAAAATTTTGAGTTTCTCAAGCGTTTCTTACGTCCAAACTGCCATATCTCGCGAACGGATCGACCAATCCGCAAAATTTCTGTTGCATCTGAAAGTAGAAACACGCCCTATTACAACGGTAGGTGTATTTTCCGCTAGGCCGTTCTAGTTATTCGTTTCGAGCATCAGAACTGCGAAAATTTTGAGTTTCTCAAGCGTTTCTTAATTCCAAACTGCCACATCTCGCGAACGGATTGACCAATCCGCAAAATTTTTGTTGCATTTGAAAGTAGAAACTCGCCCGATTACAACGGTATGCGCACTTTTCCCCTAGGCGGTTCTAGTTATTCGTTTCGAGCATCAGAACTGCGAAAATTTTGAGTTTCTCAAGCGTTTCTTATCTCCAAACTGCCATATCTCGCGAACGGATTGATCAATCCGCAAAATTTCTGTTGCATCTGAAAGTAGAACTCGCCCGATTACAACGGTATGCGCACTTTTCCCCTAGGCGGTTCTAGTCATTCGTTTCGAGCATCAGAACTGCGAAAATTTTGAGTTTCTCAAGCGTTTCTGACCTCCAAACTGCCATATCTCGCGAACGGATTGACCAATCCGCAAAATTTCTGTTGCATCTGAAAGTAGAAACTCGCCCGATTACAACGGTATGTGTAGTTTTCCCCTAGACCGTTCCAGTTATTCGTTTCGAGCATCAGAACTGCGAAAATTTTGAGTTTCTAAAGCGTTCCTTATATCCAAACTGCCATATCTCGCGAACGGATTGATCAATCCGCAAAACTTCTGTTGCATCTGAAAGTAGAAACTCGCCCGATTACAACGGTATGCGTACTTCTCCCCTTGGCCGTTCTAGTCATTCGTTTCGGGCATCAGAACTGCGAAAATTTTGAGTTTCTCAAGCGTTTCTTATCTCCAAACTGCCATATCTCCCGAACGGATTGACCAATCCGCAAAATTTCTGTTGCATCTGAAAGTAGAAACTCGCCCGATTACAACGGTATGTGTAGTTTTCCCCTAGGCCGTTCTAGTCACTCGTTTCGAGCATCAGAACTGCGAAAAATTTGAGTTTCTCAAGCGTTTCTTACGTCCAAACTGCCATATCTCGCGAACGGATTGATCAATCCGCAAAATTTCTGTTGCATCTGAAAGTAGAAACTCGCCCGATTACAACGGTATGCGCACTTTTCCCCTAGGCCGTGCTAGTTATTCGTTTCGAGCATCAGAACTGCGAAAATTTTGAGTTTCTCAAGCGTTTCTTAATTCCAAACTGCCACATCTCGCGAACGGATCGACCAATCCGCAAAATTTCTGTTGCATCTGAAAGTAGAAACTCGCCCGATTACAACGGTATGTGTAGTTTTCCCCTAGGCCGTTCCAGTTATTCGTTTCGAGCATCAGAACTGCGAAAATTTTGAGTTTCTCAAGCGTTTCTTACCTCCAAAATACCATATCTCGCGAACGGATTGACCAATCCGCAAAATTTCTGTTGCATTTGAAAGTAGAAACTTGCCCGATTTCAACGGTATGCGCACTTGTCCCCTAGGCGGTTCTAGTTATTCGTTTCGAGCATCAGAACTGCGAAAATTTTGAGTTTCTCAAGCGTTTCTTATCTCCAAACTGCCATATCTCGCGAACGGATTGATCAATCCGCAAAATTTCTGTTGCATCTGAAAGTAGAACTCGCCCGATTACAACGGTATGCGCACTTTTCCCCTAGGCAGTTCTAGTCATTCGTTTCGAGCATCAGAACTGCGAAAATTTTGAGTTTCTCAAGCGTTTCTGACCTCCAAACTGCCATATCTCGCGAACGGATTGACCAATCCGCAAAATTTCTATTGCATCTGAAAGTAGAAACTCGCCCGATTACAACGGTACGTGTAGTTTTCCCCTAGACCGTTCCTGTTATTCGTTTCGAGCATCAGAACTGCGAAAATTTTGAGTTTCTAAAGCGTTCCTTATATCCAAACTGCCATATCTCGCGAACGGATTGATCAATCCGCAAAATTTCTGTTGCATCTGAAAGTAGAAACTCGCCCGATTACAACGGTATGCGTACTTCTCCCCTTGGCCGTTCTAGTCATTCGTTTCGAGCATCAGAACTGCGAAAATTTTGAGTTTCTCAAGCGTTTCTTATCTCCAAAGTGCCATATCTCGCGAACGGATTGACCAATCCGCAAAATTTCTGTTGCATCTGAAAGTAGAAACTCGCCCGATTACAACGGTATGTGTAGTTTTCCCCTAGGCCGTTCTAGTCACTCGTTTCGAGCATCAGAACTGCGAAAATTTTGAGTTTCTCAAGCGTTTCTTACGTCCAAACTGCCATATCTCGCGAACGGATCGACCAATCCGCAAAATTTCTGTTGCATCTGAAAGTAGAAACACGCCCTATAACATCGGTATGCGTACTTTTCCCATAGGCCGTTCTTGTTATTCGTTTCGAGCATCAGAACTGCGAAAATTTTGAGTTTCTCAAGCGTTTCTTACATCCAAACAGCCATATCTGGCGAACGGATTGACCAATCCGCATAATTTCTGTTGCATCTGAAAGTAGAAATTCGCCCGATTACATCGGTATGCGTACTTTTCCCCTAGGCCGTTCCAGTTATTCGTTTCGAGCATCAGAACTGCGAAAATTTTGAGTTTCTCAAGCGTTTCTTACCTCCAAACTGCCATATCTCGCGAACGGATTGACCAATCCGCAAAATTTCTGTTGCATCTGAAAGTAGAGACTCGCCCGATTACAACGGTATGTGTAGTTTTCCCCTAGGCCGTTCCAGTTATTCGTTTCGAGCATCAGAACTGCGAAAATTTTGAGTTTCTCAAGCGTTTCTTACCTCCAAACTGCCATATCTCTCGAACGGATTGACCAATCCGCATAATTTCTGTTGCATCTGAAAGTAGAAACTCGCCCGATTACAACGGTATGCGTACTTCTCCCCTAGGCGGTTCTAGTTATTCGTTTCGAGCATCAGAACTGCGAAAATTTTGAGTTTCTCAAGCGTTTCTTATCTCCAAACTGCCATATCTCGCGAACGGATTGATCAATCCGCAAAATTTCTGTTGCATCTGAAAGTAGAACTCGCCCGATTACAACGGTATGCGCACTTTTCCCCTAGGCAGTTCTAGTCATTCGTTTCGAGCATCAGAACTGCGAAAATTTTGAGTTTCTCAAGCGTTTCTGACCTCCAAACTGCCATATCTCGCGAACGGATTGACCAATCCGCAAAATTTCTATTGCATCTGAAAGTAGAAACTCGCCCGATTACAACGGTACGTGTAGTTTTCCCCTAGACCGTTCCTGTTATTCGTTTCGAGCATCAGAACTGCGAAAATTTTGAGTTTCTAAAGCGTTCCTTATATCCAAACTGCCATATCTCGCGAACGGATTGATCAATCCGCAAAATTTCTGTTGCATCTGAAAGTAGAAACTCGCCCGATTACAACGGTATGCGTACTTCTCCCCTTGGCCGTTCTAGTCATTCGTTTCGAGCATCAGAACTGCGAAAATTTTGAGTTTCTCAAGCGTTTCTTATCTCCAAAGTGCCATATCTCGCGAACGGATTGACCAATCCGCAAAATTTCTGTTGCATCTGAAAGTAGAAACTCGCCCGATTACAACGGTATGTGTAGTTTTCCCCTAGGCCGTTCTAGTCACTCGTTTCGAGCATCAGAACTGCGAAAATTTTGAGTTTCTCAAGCGTTTCTTACGTCCAAACTGCCATATCTCGCGAACGGATCGACCAATCCGCAAAATTTCTGTTGCATCTGAAAGTAGAAACACGCCCTATAACATCGGTATGCGTACTTTTCCCATAGGCCGTTCTTGTTATTCGTTTCGAGCATCAGAACTGCGAAAATTTTGAGTTTCTCAAGCGTTTCTTACATCCAAACAGCCATATCTGGCGAACGGATTGACCAATCCGCATAATTTCTGTTGCATCTGAAAGTAGAAATTCGCCCGATTACATCGGTATGCGTACTTTTCCCCTAGGCCGTTCCAGTTATTCGTTTCGAGCATCAGAACTGCGAAAATTTTGAGTTTCTCAAGCGTTTCTTACCTCCAAACTGCCATATCTCGCGAACGGATTGACCAATCCGCAAAATTTCTGTTGCATCTGAAAGTAGAGACTCGCCCGATTACAACGGTATGTGTAGTTTTCCCCTAGGCCGTTCCAGTTATTCGTTTCGAGCATCAGAACTGCGAAAATTTTGAGTTTCTCAAGCGTTTCTTACCACCAAACTGCCATATCTCGCGAACGGATTGACCAATCCGCAAAATTTCGGTTGCACTTGAAAGTAGAGACTCGACCGATTACAGCGGTATGCGCACTTTTCCCCTAGGCCGTTCTAGTTATTCGTTTCGAGCATCAGAACTGCGAAAATTTTGAGTTTCTCAAGCGTTTCTTACATCCAAACAGCCATATCTGGCGAACGGATTGACCAATCCGCATAATTTCTGTTGCATCTGAAAGTAGAAATTCGCCCGATTACATCGGTATGCGTACTTTTCCCCTAGGCCGTTCCAGTTATTCGTTTCGAGCATCAGAACTGCGAAAATTTTGAGTTTCTCAAGCGTTTCTTACCTCCAAACTGCCATATCTCTCGAACGGATTGACCAATCCGCATAATTTCTGTTGCATCTGAAAGTAGAAACTCGCCCGATTACAACGGTATGCGTACTTCTCCCCTAGGCCGTTCTAGTCATTCGTTTCGAGCATCAGAACTGCGAAAATTTTGAGTTTCTCAAGCGTTTCTTACCTCCAAACTGCCATATCTCGCGAACGGATTGACCAATCCGCAAAATTTCTGTTGCATTTGAAAGTAGAAACTCGCCCGATTACAACGGTATGCGCACTTTTCCCCTAGGCCGTTCTAGTTATTCGTTTCGAGCATCAGAACTGCGAAAATTTTGAGTTTCTCAAGCGTTTCTTACATCCAAACGGCCATATCTGGCGAACGGATTGACCAATCCGCATAATTTCTGTTGCATCTGAAAGTAGAAATTCGCCCGATTACATCGGTATGCGTACTTTTACCCTAGGCCGTTCTAGTTATTAGTTTCGAGTATCAGAACTGCGAAAATTTTGAGTTTCCCAAGCGTTTCTTACCTTAAAACTGCCACATCTCGCGAACGGATTGACCAATCCGCAAAATTTCTGTTGCATCTGAAAGTAGAAACTCGCCCGATTACAACGGTATGCGCACTTTTCCCCTAGGCCGTTCTAGTTATTCGTTTCGAGCATCAGAACTGCGAAAATTTTGAGTTTCTCAAGCGTTTCTTACCTCCAAACTGCCATATCTCTCGAACGGATTGACCAATCCGCATAATTTCTGTTGCATCTGAAAGTAGAAATTCGCCCGATTACATCGGTATGCGTACTTTTCCCCTAGGCCGTTCCAGTTATTCGTTTCGAGCATCAGAACTGCGAAAATTTTGAGTTTCTCAAGCGTTTCTTACCTCCAAACTGCCATATCTCGCGAACGGATTGACCAATCCGCAAAATTTCTGTTGCATCTGAAAGTAGAAACTCGCCCGATTACAACGGTTGGTGTAGTTGTCCCCTATGCCGTTCTAGTTATTCGTTTCGAGCATCAGAACTGCGAAAATTTTGAGTTTCTCAAGCGTTTCTTACTTCCAAACTGCCACATCTCGCGAACGGATCGAACAATTCGCAAAATTTCTGTTGCATCTGAAAGTAGAAACTCGCCCGATTACAACGGTATGCGCACTTTGCCCATAGGCCGTTCTGGTTATTAGTGTCGAGCATCAGAACTGCGAAAATTTTGAGTTTCTCAAGCGTTTCTTACCTCCAAACTGTTATATCTCGCGAACGGATTGAACAATCCGCAAAATTTCTGTTGCATCTGAAAGTAGAGACTCGCCCGATTACAACGGTATGTGTAGTATTCCCCTAGGCCGTTCCAGTTATTCGTTTCGAGCATCAGAACTGCGAAAATTTTGAGTTTCTCAAGCGTTTCTTACCTCCAAACTGCCATATCTCGCGAACGTATTGACCAATCCGCAAAATTTCTGTTGCATTTGAAAGTAGAAACTCGCCCGATTACAACGGTAGGCGCACTTTTCCCCTAGGCGGTTCTAGTTATTCGTTTCGAGCATCAGAACTGCGAAAATTTTGAGTTTCTCAAACGTTTCTTATCTCCAAACTGCCATATCTCGCGAACGGATTGATCAATCCGCAAAATTTCTGTTGCATCTGAAAGTAGAACTCGCCCGATTACAACGGTATGCGCACTTTTCCCCTAGGCGGTTCTAGTCATTCGTTTCGAGCATCAGAACTGCGAAAATTTTGAGTTTCTCAAGCGTTTCTGACCTCCAAACTGCCATATCTCGCGAACGGATTGACCAATCCGCAAAATTTCTGTTGCATCTGAAAGTAGAAACTCGCCCGATTACAACGGTATGTGTAGTTGTCCCCTAGGCCGTTCTAGTTATTCGTTTCGAGCATCAGAACTGCGAAAATTTTCAGTTTCTCAAGCGTTTCTTACTTCCAAACTGCCACATCTCGCGAACGGATCGACCAATTCGCAAAATTTCTGTTGCATCTGAAAGTAGAAACTCGCCCGATTACAACGGTATGCGCACTTTGCCCATAGGCCGTTCTGGTTATTAGTGTCGAGCATCAGAACTGCGAAAATTTTGAGTTTCTCAAGCGTTTCTTACCTCCAAACTGCCATATCTCGCGAACGGATTGACCAATCCGCAAAATTTCTGTTGCATCTGAAAGTAGAAACTCGCCCGATTACAACGGTATGTGTAGCTTTCCCCTAGGCCGGTCTAGTTATTCGTTTCGAGCATCAGAACTGCGAAAATTTTCAGTTTCTCAAGCGTTTCTTACTTCCAAACTGCCACATCTCGCGAACGGATCGACCAATCGGCAAAATTTCTGTTGCATCTGAAAGTAGAAACTCGCCCGATTACAACGGTGTGCGAACTTTGCCCCTAGGCCGTTCTAGTTATTCGTGTCGAGCATCAGAACTGCGAAAATTTTGAGTTTCTCAAGCGTTTCTTACGTCCAAACTGCCATATCTCGCGAACGGATCGGCCAATCCGCAAAATTTCTGTTGCATCTGAAAGTAGAAACACGCCCTATTACAACGGTAGGTGTAATTTTCCGCTAGGCCGTTCTAGTTATTCGTTTCGAGCATCAGAACTGCGAAAATTTTGAGTTTCTCAAGCGTTTCTTAATTCCAAACTGCCACATCTCGCGAACGGATTGACCAATCCGCAAAATTTTTGTTGCATTTGAAAGTAGAAACTCGCCCGATTACAACGGTATGCGCACTTTTCCCCTAGGCCGTTCTAGTTATTCGTTTCGAGCATCAGAACTGCGAAAATTTTGAGTTTCTCAAGCGTTTCTTAATTCCAAACTGCCACATCTCGCGAACGGATCGACCAATCCGCAAAATTTCTGTTGCATCTGAAAGTAGAAACTCGCCCGATTACAACGGTATGTGTAGTTTTCCCCTAGGCCGTTCCAGTTATTCGTTTCGAGCATCAGAACTGCGAAAATTTTGAGTTTCTCAAGCGTTTCTTACCTCCAAAATACCATATCTCGCGAACGGATTGACCAATCCGCAAAATTTCTGTTGCATTTGAAGGTAGAAACTTGCCCGATTAGAACGGTATGCGCACTTTTCCCCTAGGCGGTTCTAGTTATTCGTTTCGAGCATCAGAACTGCGAAAATTTTGAGTTTCTCAAGCGTTTCTTATCTCCAAACTGCCATATCTCGCGAACGGATTGATCAATCCGCAAAATTTCTGTTGCATCTGAAAGTAGAACTCGCCCGATTACAACGGTATGCGCACTTTTCCCCTAGGCGGTTCTAGTCATTCGTTTCGAGCATCAGAACTGCGAAAATTTTGAGTTTCTCAAGCGTTTCTGACCTCCAAACTGCCATATCTCGCGAACGGATTGACCAATCCGCAAAATTTCTGTTGCATCTGAAAGTAGAAACTAGCCCGATTACAACGGTATGTGTAGTTTTCCCCTAGACCGTTCCAGTTATTCGTTTCGAGCATCAGAACTGCGAAAATTTTGAGTTTCTAAAGCGTTCCTTATATCCAAACTGCCATATCTCGCGAACGGATTGATCAATCCGCAAAATTTCTGTTGCATCTGAAAGTAGAAACTCGCCCGATTACAACGGTATGCGTACTTCTCCCCTTGGCCGTTCTAGTCATTCGTTTCGAGCATCAGAACTGTGAAAATTTTGAGTTTCTCAAGCGTTTCTTATCTCCAAACTGCCATATCTCGCGAACGGATTGACCAATCCGCAAAATTTCTGTTGCATCTGAAAGTAGAAACTCGCCCGATTACAACGGTATGTGTAGTTTTCCCCTAGGCCGTTCTAGTCACTCGTTTCGAGCATCAGAACTGCGAAAATTTTGAGTTTCTCAAGCGTTTCTTACGTCCAAACTGCCATATCTCGCGAACGGATCGACCAATCCGCAAAATTTCTGTTGCATCTGAAAGTAGAAACACGCCCTATTACAACGGTAGGTGTAGTTTTCCGCTAGGCCGTTCTAGTTATTCGTTTCGAGCATCAGAACTGCGAAAATTTTGAGTTTCTCAAGCGTTTCTTAATTCCAAACTGCCACATCTCGCGAACGGATTGACCAATCCGCAAAATTTTTGTTGCATTTGAAAGTAGAAACTCGCCCGATTACAACGGTATGCGCACTTTTCCCCTAGGCCGTTCTAGTTATTCGTTTCGAGCATCAGAACTGCGAAAATTTTGAGTTTCTCAAGCGTTTCTTAATTCCAAACTGCCACATCTCGCGAACGGATCGACCAATCCGCAAAATTTCTGTTGCATCTGAAAGTAGAAACTCGCCCGATTACAACGGTATGTGTAGTTTTCCCCTAGGCCGTTCCAGTTATTCGTTTCGAGCATCAGAACTGCGAAAATTTTGAGTTTCTCAAGCGTTTCTTACCTCCAAAATACCATATCTCGCGAACGGATTGATCAATCCGCAAAATTTCTGTTGCATCTGAAAGTAGAACTCGCCCGATTACAACGGTATGCGCACTTTTCCCCTAGGCGGTTCTAGTCATTCGTTTCGAGCATCAGAACTGCGAAAATTTTGAGTTTCTCAAGCGTTTCTGACCTCCAAACTGCCATATCTCGCGAACGGATTGACCAATCCGCAAAATTTCTGTTGCATCTGAAAGTAGAAACTCGCCCGATTACAAAGGTATGTGTAGTTTTCCCCTAGACCGTTCCAGTTATTCGTTTCGAGCATCAGAACTGCGAAAATTTTGAGTTTCTAAAGCGTTCCTTATATCCAAACTGCCATATCTCGCGAACGGATTGATCAATCCGCAAAATTTCTGTTGCATCTGAAAGTAGAAACTCGCCCGATTACAACGGTATGCGTACTTTTCCCCTAGGCCGTTCCAGTTATTCGTTTCGAGCATCAGAACTGCGAAAATTTTGAGTTTCTCAAGCGTTTCTTACCTCCAAACTGCCATATCTCTCGAACGGATTGACCAATCCGCATAATTTCTGTTGCATCTGAAAGTAGAAACTCGCCCGATTACAACGGTATGCGTACTTCTCCCCTAGGCCGTTCTAGTCATTCGTTTCGAGCATCAGAACTGCGAAAATTTTGAGTTTCTCAAGCGTTTCTTACCTCCAAACTGCCATATCTCGCGAACGGATTGACCAATCCGCAAAATTTCTGTTGCATTTGAAAGTAGAACCTCGCCCGATTACAACGGTATGCGCACTTTTCCCCTAGGCCGTTCTAGTTATTCGTTTCGAGCATCAGAACTGCGAAAATTTTGAGTTTCTCAAGCGTTTCTTACATCCAAACGGCCATATCTGGCGAACGGATTGACCAATCCGCATAATTTCTGTTGCATCTGAAAGTAGAAATCCGCCCGATTACATCGGTATGCGTACTTTTACCCTTGGCCGTTCTAGTTATTAGTTTCGAGCATCAGAACTGCGAAAATTTTGAGTTTCCCAAGCGTTTCTTACCTTAAAACTGCCACATCTCGCGAACGGATTGACCAATCCGCAAAATTTCTATTGCATCTGAAAGTAGAACCTCGCCCGATTACAACGGTATGCGCACTTTTCCCCTAGGCCGTTCTAGTTATTCGTTTCGAGCATCAGAACTGCGAAAATTTTGAGTTTCTCAAGCGTTTCTTACCTCCAAACTCCCATATCTCTCGAACGGATTGACCAATCCGCATAATTTCTGTTGCATCTGAAAGTAGAAACTCGCCCGATTACAATGGTATGCGTACTTCTCCCCTAGGCCGTTCAAGTCATTCGTTTCGAGCATCAGAACTGCGAAAATTTTGAGTTTCTCAAGCGTTTCTTACCTCCAAACTGCCATATCTAGCGAACGGATTGACCAATCCGCAAAATTTCTGTTGCATCTGAAAGTAGAAACTCGCCCGATTACAACGGTTGGTGTAGTTGTCCCCTAGGCCGTTCTAGTTATTCGTTTCGAGCATCAGAACTGCGAAAATTTTGAGTTTCTCAAGCGTTTCTTATCTCCAAACTGCCATATCTCGCGAACGGATTGATCAATCCGCAAAATTTCTGTTGCATCTGAAAGTAGAACTCGCCCGATTACAACGGTATGCGCACTTTTCCCCTAGGCGGTTCTAGTCATTCGTTTCGAGCATCAGAACTGCGAAAATTTTGAGTTTCTCAAGCGTTTCTGACCTCCAAACTGCCATATCTCGCGAACGGATTGACCAATCCGCAAAATTTCTGTTGCATCTGAAAGTAGAAACTAGCCCGATTACAACGGTATGTGTAGTTTTCCCCTAGACCGTTCCAGTTATTCGTTTCGAGCATCAGAACTGCGAAAATTTTGAGTTTCTAAAGCGTTCCTTATATCCAAACTGCCATATCTCGCGAACGGATTGATCAATCCGCAAAATTTCTGTTGCATCTGAAAGTAGAAACTCGCCCGATTACAACGGTATGCGTACTTCTCCCCTTGGCCGTTCTAGTCATTCGTTTCGAGCATCAGAACTGTGAAAATTTTGAGTTTCTCAAGCGTTTCTTATCTCCAAACTGCCATATCTCGCGAACGGATTGACCAATCCGCAAAATTTCTGTTGCATCTGAAAGTAGAAACTCGCCCGATTACAACTGTATGTGTAGTTTTCCCCTAGGCCGTTCTAGTCACTCGTTTCGAGCATCAGAACTGCGAAAATTTTGAGTTTCTCAAGCGTTTCTTACGTCCAAACTGCCATATCTCGCGAACGGATCGACCAATCCGCAAAATTTCTGTTGCATCTGAAAGTAGAAACACGCCCTATTACAACGGTAGGTGTAGTTTTCCGCTTGGCCGTTCTAGTTATTCGTTTCGAGCATCAGAACTGCGAAAATTTTGAGTTTCTCAAGCGTTTCTTAATTCCAAACTGCCACATCTCGCGAACGGATTGACCAATCCGCAAAATTTTTGTTGCATTTGAAAGTAGAAACTCGCCCGATTACAACGGTATGCGCACTTTTCCCCTAGGCCGTTCTAGTTATTCGTTTCGAGCATCAGAACTGCGAAAATTTTGAGTTTCTCAAGCGTTTCTTAATTCCAAACTGCCACATCTCGCGAACGGATCGACCAATCCGCAAAATTTCTGTTGCATCTGAAAGTAGAAACTCGCCCGATTACAACGGTATGTGTAGTTTTCCCCTAGGCCGTTCCAGTTATTCGTTTCGAGCATCAGAACTGCGAAAATTTTGAGTTTCTCAAGCGTTTCTTACCTCCAAAATACCATATCTCGCGAACGGATTGACCAATCCGCAAAATTTCTGTTGCATTTGAAGGTAGAAACTTGCCCGATTACAACGGTATGCGCACTTTTCCCCTAGGCGGTTCTAGTTATTCGTTTCGAGCATCAGAACTGCGAAAATTTTGAGTTTCTCAAGCGTTTCTTATCTCCAAACTGCCATATCTCGCGAACGGATTGATCAATCCGCAAAATTTCTGTTGCATCTGAAAGTAGAACTCGCCCGATTACAACGGTATGCGCACTTTTCCCCTAGGCGGTTCTAGTCATTCGTTTCGAGCATCAGAACTGCGAAAATTTTGAGTTTCTCAAGCGTTTCTGACCTCCAAACTGCCATATCTCGCGAACGGATTGACCAATCCGCAAAATTTCTGTTGCATCTGAAAGTAGAAACTAGCCCGATTACAACGGTATGTGTAGTTTTCCCCTAGACCGTTCCAGTTATTCGTTTCGAGCATCAGAACTGCGAAAATTTTGAGTTTCTAAAGCGTTCCTTATATCCAAACTGCCATATCTCGCGAACGGATTGATCAATCCGCAAAATTTCTGTTGCATCTGAAAGTAGAAACTCGCCCGATTACAACGGTATGCGTACTTCTCCCCTTGGCCGTTCTAGTCATTCGTTTCGAGCATCAGAACTGTGAAAATTTTGAGTTTCTCAAGCGTTTCTTATCTCCAAACTGCCATATCTCGCGAACGGATTGACCAATCCGCAAAATTTCTGTTGCATCTGAAAGTAGAAACTCGCCCGATTACAACGGTATGTGTAGTTTTCCCCTAGGCCGTTCTAGTCACTCGTTTCGAGCATCAGAACTGCGAAAATTTTGAGTTTCTCAAGCGTTTCTTACGTCCAAACTGCCATATCTCGCGAACGGATCGACCAATCCGCAAAATTTCTGTTGCATCTGAAAGTAGAAACACGCCCTATTACAACGGTAGGTGTAGTTTTCCGCTAGGCCGTTCTAGTTATTCGTTTCGAGCATCAGAACTGCGAAAATTTTGAGTTTCTCAAGTGTTTCTTAATTCCAAACTGCCACTTCTCGCGAACGGATTGACCAATGCGCAAAATTTTTGTTGCATTTGAAAGTAGAAACTCGCCCGATTACAACGGTATGCGCACTTTTCCCCTAGGCCGTTCTAGTTATTCGTTTCGAGCATCAGAACTGCGAAAATTTTGAGTTTCTCAAGCGTTTCTTAATTCCAAACTGCCACATCTCGCGAACGGATCGACCAATCCGCAAAATTTCTGTTGCATCTGAAAGTAGAAACTCGCCCGATTACAACGGTATGTGTAGTTTTCCCCTAGGCCGTTCCAGTTATTCGTTTCGAGCATCAGAACTGCGAAAATTTTGAGTTTCTCAAGCGTTTCTTACCTCCAAAATACCATATCTCGCGAACGGATTGATCAATCCGCAAAATTTCTGTTGCATCTGAAAGTAGAACTCGCCCGATTACAACGGTATGCGCACTTTTCCCCTAGGCGGTTCTAGTCATTCGTTTCGAGCATCAGAACTGCGAAAATTTTGAGTTTCTCAAGCGTTTCTGACCTCCAAACTGCCATATCTCGCGAACGGATTGACCAATCCGCAAAATTTCTGTTGCATCTGAAAGTAGAAACTCGCCCGATTACAAAGGTATGTGTAGTTTTCCCCTAGACCGTTCCAGTTATTCGTTTCGAGCATCAGAACTGCGAAAATTTTGAGTTTCTAAAGCGTTCCTTATATCCAAACTGCCATATCTCGCGAACGGATTGATCAATCCGCAAAATTTCTGTTGCATCTGAAAGTAGAAACTCGCCCGATTACAACGGTATGCGTACTTTTCCCCTAGGCCGTTCCAGTTATTCGTTTCGAGCATCAGAACTGCGAAAATTTTGAGTTTCTCAAGCGTTTCTTACCTCCAAACTGCCATATCTCTCGAACGGATTGACCAATCCGCATAATTTCTGTTGCATCTGAAAGTAGAAACTCGCCCGATTACAACGGTATGCGTACTTCTCCCCTAGGCCGTTCTAGTCATTCGTTTCGAGCATCAGAACTGCGAAAATTTTGAGTTTCTCAAGCGTTTCTTACCTCCAAACTGCCATATCTCGCGAACGGATTGACCAATCCGCAAAATTTCTGTTGCATTTGAAAGTAGAACCTCGCCCGATTACAACGGTATGCGCACTTTTCCCCTAGGCCGTTCTAGTTATTCGTTTCGAGCATCAGAACTGCGAAAACTTTGAGTTTCTCAAGCGTTTCTTACATCCAAACGGCCATATCTGGCGAACGGATTGACCAATCCGCATAATTTCTGTTGCATCTGAAAGTAGAAATCCGCCCGATTACATCGGTATGCGTACTTTTACCCTTGGCCGTTCTAGTTATTAGTTTCGAGCATCAGAACTGCGAAAATTTTGAGTTTCCCAAGCGTTTCTTACCTTAAAACTGCCACATCTCGCGAACGGATTGACCAATCCGCAAAATTTCTATTGCATCTGAAAGTAGAACCTCGCCCGATTACAACGGTATGCG
Organism: Ptiloglossa arizonensis; assembly: GCF_051014685.1. Classification (NCBI taxonomy): domain Eukaryota; kingdom Metazoa; phylum Arthropoda; class Insecta; order Hymenoptera; family Colletidae; genus Ptiloglossa; species Ptiloglossa arizonensis. The sequence goes on along the minus strand of NW_027478446.1, from coordinate 76,234 downwards.
CACTTTTCCCCTAGGCCGTTCTAGTTATTCGTTTCGAGCATCAGAACTGCGAAAATTTTGAGTTTCTCAAGCGTTTCTTACCTCCAAACTCCCATATCTCTCGAACGGATTGACCAATCCGCATAATTTCTGTTGCATCTGAAAGTAGAAACTCGCCCGATTACAATGGTATGCGTACTTCTCCCCTAGGCCGTTCAAGTCATTCGTTTCGAGCATCAGAACTGCGAAAATTTTGAGTTTCTCAAGCGTTTCTTACCTCCAAACTGCCATATCTCGCGAACGGATTGACCAATCCGCAAAATTTCTGTTGCATCTGAAAGTAGAAACTCGCCCGATTACAACGGTTGGTGTAGTTGTCCCCTAGGCCGTTCTAGTTATTCGTTTCGAGCATCAGAACTGCGAAAATTTTGAGTTTCTCAAGCGTTTCTTATCTCCAAACTGCCATATCTCGCGAACGGATTGATCAATCCGCAAAATTTCTGTTGCATCTGAAAGTAGAACTCGCCCGATTACAACGGTATGCGCACTTTTCCCCTAGGCGGTTCTAGTCATTCGTTTCGAGCATCAGAACTGCGAAAATTTTGAGTTTCTCAAGCGTTTCTGACCTCCAAACTGCCATATCTCGCGAACGGATTGACCAATCCGCAAAATTTCTGTTGCATCTGAAAGTAGAAACTAGCCCGATTACAACGGTATGTGTAGTTTTCCCCTAGACCGTTCCAGTTATTCGTTTCGAGCATCAGAACTGCGAAAATTTTGAGTTTCTAAAGCGTTCCTTATATCCAAACTGCCATATCTCGCGAACGGATTGATCAATCCGCAAAATTTCTGTTGCATCTGAAAGTAGAAACTCGCCCGATTACAACGGTATGCGTACTTCTCCCCTTGGCCGTTCTAGTCATTCGTTTCGAGCATCAGAACTGTGAAAATTTTGAGTTTCTCAAGCGTTTCTTATCTCCAAACTGCCATATCTCGCGAACGGATTGACCAATCCGCAAAATTTCTGTTGCATCTGAAAGTAGAAACTCGCCCGATTACAACGGTATGTGTAGTTTTCCCTAGGCCGTTCTAGTCACTCGTTTCGAGCATCAGAACTGCGAAAATTTTGAGTTTCTCAAGCGTTTCTTACGTCCAAACTGCCATATCTCGCGAACGGATCGACCAATCCGCAAAATTTCTGTTGCATCTGAAAGTAGAAACACGCCCTATTACAACGGTAGGTGTAGTCTTCCGCTAGGCCGTTCTAGTTATTCGTTTCGAGCATCAGAACTGCGAAAATTTTGAGTTTCTCAAGCGTTTCTTAATTCCAAACTGCCACATCTCGCGAACGGATTGACCAATCCGCAAAATTTTTGTTGCATTTGAAAGTAGAAACTCGCCCGATTACAACGGTATGCGCACTTTTCCCCTAGGCCGTTCTAGTTATTCGTTTCGAGCATCAGAACTGCGAAAATTTTGAGTTTCTCAAGCGTTTCTTAATTCCAAACTGCCACATCTCGCGAACGGATCGACCAATCCGCAAAATTTCTGTTGCATCTGAAAGTAGAAACTCGCCCGATTACAACGGTATGTGTAGTTTTCCCCTAGGCCGTTCCAGTTATTCGTTTCGAGCATCAGAACTGCGAAAATTTTGAGTTTCTCAAGCGTTTCTTACCTCCAAAATACCATATCTCGCGAACGGATTGACCAATCCGCAAAATTTCTGTTGCATTTGAAGGTAGAAACTTGCCCGATTACAACGGTATGCGCACTTTTCCCCTAGCCGGTTCTAGTTATTCGTTTCGAGCATCAGAACTGCGAAAATTTTGAGTTTCTCAAGCGTTTCTTATCTCCAAACTGCCATATCTCGCGAACGGATTGATCAATCCGCAAAATTTCTGTTGCATCTGAAAGTAGAACTCGCCCGATTACAACGGTATGCGCACTTTTCCCCTAGGCGGTTCTAGTCATTCGTTTCGAGCATCAGAACTGCGAAAATTTTGAGTTTCTCAAGCGTTTCTGACCTCCAAACTGCCATATCTCGCGAACGGATTGACCAATCCGCAAAATTTCTGTTGCATCTGAAAGTAGAAACTAGCCCGATTACAACGGTATGTGTAGTTTTCCCCTAGACCGTTCCAGTTATTCGTTTCGAGCATCAGAACTGCGAAAATTTTGAGTTTCTAAAGCGTTCCTTATATCCAAACTGCCATATCTCGCGAACGGATTGATCAATCCGCAAAATTTCTGTTGCATCTGAAAGTAGAAACTCGCCCGATTACAACGGTATGCGTACTTCTCCCCTTGGCCGTTCTAGTCATTCGTTTCGAGCATCAGAACTGTGAAAATTTTGAGTTTCTCAAGCGTTTCTTATCTCCAAACTGCCATATCTCGCGAACGGATTGACCAATCCGCAAAATTTCTGTTGCATCTGAAAGTAGAAACTCGCCCGATTACAACGGTATGTGTAGTTTTCCCCTAGGCCGTTCTAGTCACTCGTTTCGAGCATCAGAACTGCGAAAATTTTGAGTTTCTCAAGCGTTTCTTACGTCCAAACTGCCATATCTCGCGAACGGATCGACCAATCCGCAAAATTTCTGTTGCATCTGAAAGTAGAAACACGCCCTATTACAACGGTAGGTGTAGTTTTCCGCTAGGCCGTTCTAGTTATTCGTTTCGAGCATCAGAACTGCGAAAATTTTGAGTTTCTCAAGCGTTTCTTAATTCCAAACTGCCACATCTCGCGAACGGATCGACCAATCCGCAAAATTTTTGTTGCATTTGAAAGTAGAAACTCGCCCGATTACAACGGTATGCGCACTTTTCCCCTAGGCCGTTCTAGTTATTCGTTTCGAGCATCAGAACTGCGAAAATTTTGAGTTTCTCAAGCGTTTCTTAATTCCAAACTGCCACATCTCGCGAACGGATCGACCAATCCGCAAAATTTCTGTTGCATCTGAAAGTAGAAACTCGCCCGATTACAACGGTATGTGTAGTTTTCCCCTAGGCCGTTCCAGTTATTCGTTTCGAGCATCAGAACTGCGAAAATTTTGAGTTTCTCAAGCGTTTCTTACCTCCAAAATACCATATCTCGCGAACGGATTGATCAATCCGCAAAATTTCTGTTGCATCTGAAAGTAGAACTCGCCCGATTACAACGGTATGCGCACTTTTCCCCTAGGCGGTTCTAGTCATTCGTTTCGAGCATCAGAACTGCGAAAATTTTGAGTTTCTCAAGCGTTTCTGACCTCCAAACTGCCATATCTCGCGAACGGATTGACCAATCCGCAAAATTTCTGTTGCATCTGAAAGTAGAAACTCGCCCGATTACAAAGGTATGTGTAGTTTTCCCCTAGACCGTTCCAGTTATTCGTTTCGAGCATCAGAACTGCGAAAATTTTGAGTTTCTAAAGCGTTCCTTATATCCAAACTGCCATATCTCGCGAACGGATTGATCAATCCGCAAAATTTCTGTTGCATCTGAAAGTAGAAACTCGCCCGATTACAACGGTATGCGTACTTTTCCCCTAGGCCGTTCCAGTTATTCGTTTCGAGCATCAGAACTGCGAAAATTTTGAGTTTCTCAAGCGTTTCTTACCTCCAAACTGCCATATCTCTCGAACGGATTGACCAATCCGCATAATTTCTGTTGCATCTGAAAGTAGAAACTCGCCCGATTACAACGGTATGCGTACTTCTCCCCTAGGCCGTTCTAGTCATTCGTTTCGAGCATCAGAACTGCGAAAATTTTGAGTTTCTCAAGCGTTTCTTACCTCCAAACTGCCATATCTCGCGAACGGATTGACCAATCCGCAAAATTTCTGTTGCATTTGAAAGTAGAACCTCGCCCGATTACAACGGTATGCGCACTTTTCCCCTAGGCCGTTCTAGTTATTCGTTTCGAGCATCAGAACTGCGAAAATTTTGAGTTTCTCAAGCGTTTCTTACATCCAAACGGCCATATCTGGCGAACGGATTGACCAATCCGCATAATTTCTGTTGCATCTGAAAGTAGAAATCCGCCCGATTACATCGGTATGCGTACTTTTACCCTTGGCCGTTCTAGTTATTAGTTTCGAGCATCAGAACTGCGAAAATTTTGAGTTTCCCAAGCGTTTCTTACCTTAAAACTGCCACATCTCGCGAACGGATTGACCAATCCGCAAAATTTCTATTGCATCTGAAAGTAGAACCTCGCCCGATTACAACGGTATGCGCACTTTTCCCCTAGGCCGTTCTAGTTATTCGTTTCGAGCATCAGAACTGCGAAATTTTGAGTTTCTCAAGCGTTTCTTACCTCCAAACTCCCATATCTCTCGAACGGATTGACCAATCCGCATAATTTCTGTTGCATCTGAAAGTAGAAACTCGCCCGATTACAATGGTATGCGTACTTCTCCCCTAGCCGTTCAAGTCATTCGTTTCGAGCATCAGAACTGCGAAAATTTTGAGTTTCTCAAGCGTTTCTTAATTCCAAACTGCCACATCTCGCGAACGGATCGACCAATCCGCAAAATTTCTGTTGCATCTGAAAGTAGAAACTCGCCCGATTACAACGGTATGTGTAGTTTTCCCTAGGCCGTTCCAGTTATTCGTTTCGAGCATCAGAACTGCGAAAATTTTGAGTTTCTCAAGCGTTTCTTACTTCCAAACTGCCACATCTCGCGAACGGATCGACCAATTCGCAAAATTTCTGTTGCATCTGAAAGTAGAAACTCGCCCGATTACAACGGTATGCGCACTTTTCCCCTAGGACGTTCTAGTTATTCGTTCGAGCATCAGAACTGCGAAAATTATGAGTTTCTCAAGCGTTTTCTTACATCCAAACGGCCATATCACGCGAACGGATTGACCAATCCGCATAATTTCTGTTGCATCTGAAAGTAGAAATTCGCCCGATTACATCGGTATGCGTACTTTTCCCCTAGGCCGTTCCAGTTATTCGTTTCGAGCATCAGAACTGCGAAAATTTTGAGTTTCTCAAGCGTTTCTTACCTCCAAACTGCCATATCTCTCGAACGGATTGACCAATCCGCATAATTTCTGTTGCATCTGAAAGTAGAAACTCGCCCGATTACAACGGTATGCGTACTTCTCCCCTAGGCCGTTCTAGTCATTCGTTTCGAGCATCAGAACTGCGAAAATTTTGAGTTTCTCAAGCGTTTCTTACCTCCAAACTGCCATATCTCGCGAACGGATTGACCAATCCGCAAAATTTCTGTTGCATTTGAAAGTAGAAACTCGCCCGATTACAACGGTATTCGAACTTTTCCCCTAGGCCGTTCTAGTTATTCGTTTCGAGCATCAGAACTGCGAAAATTTTGAGTTTCTCAAGCGTTTCTTACATCCAAACGGCCATATCTGGCGAACGGATTGACCAATCCGCATAATTTCTGTTGCATCTGAAAGTAGAAATTCGCCCGATTACATCGGTATGCGTACTTTTCCCCTAGGCCGTTCTAGTTATTAGTTTCGAGCATCAGAACTGCGAAAATTTTGAGTTTCCCAAGCGTTTCTTACCTTAAAACTGCCACATCTCGCGAACGGATTGACCAATCCGCAAAATTTCTGTTGCATCTGAAAGTAGAAACTCGCCCGATTACAACGGTATGCGCACTTTTCCCCTGGGCCGTTCTAGTTATTCGTTTCGAGCATCAGAACTGCGAAAATTTTGAGTTTCTCAAGCGTTTCTTACATCCAAACGGCCATATCACGCGAACGGATTGACCAATCCGCATAATTTCTGTTGCATCTGAAAGTAGAAATTCGCCCGATTACATCGGTATGCGTACTTTTCCCCTAGGCCGTTCCAGTTATTCGTTTCGAGCATCAGAACTGCGAAAATTTTGAGTTTCTCAAGCGTTTCTTACCTCCAAACTGCCATATCTCTCGAACGGATTGACCAATCCGCATAATTTCTGTTGCATCTGAAAGTAGAAACTCGCCCGATTACAACGGTATGCGTACTTCTCCCCTAGGCCGTTCTAGTCATTCGTTTCGAGCATCAGAACTGCGAAAATTTTGAGTTTCTCAAGCGTTTCTTACCTCCAAACTGCCATATCTCGCGAACGGATTGACCAATCCGCAAAATTTCTGTTGCATTTGAAAGTAGAAACTCGCCCGATTACAACGGTATTCGAACTTTTCCCCTAGGCCGTTCTAGTTATTCGTTTCGAGCATCAGAACTGCGAAAATTTTGAGTTTCTCAAGCGTTTCTTACATCCAAACGGCCATATCTGGCGAACGGATTGACCAATCCGCATAATTTCTGTTGCATCTGAAAGTAGAAATTCGCCCGATTACATCGGTATGCGTACTTTTCCCCTAGGCCGTTCTAGTTATTAGTTTCGAGCATCAGAACTGCGAAAATTTTGAGTTTCCCAAGCGTTTCTTACCTTAAAACTGCCACATCTCGCGAACGGATTGACCAATCCGCAAAATTTCTGTTGCATCTGAAAGTAGAAACTCGCCCGATTACAACGGTATGCGCACTTTTCCCCTGGGCCGTTCTAGTTATTCGTTTCGAGCATCAGAACTGCGAAAATTTTGAGTTTCTCAAGCGTTTCTTACATCCAAACGGCCATATCACGCGAACGGATTGACCAATCCGCATAATTTCTGTTGCATCTGAAAGTAGAAACTCGCCCGATTACAACGGTATGCGTACTTCTCCCCTAGGCCGTTCTAGTCATTCGTTTCGAGCATCAGAACTGCGAAAATTTTGAGTTTCTCAAGCATTTCTTATCTCCAAACTGCCATATCTCGCGAACGGATTGATCAATCCGCAAAATTTCTGTTGCATCTGAAAGTAGAAACTCGCCCGATTACAACGGTATGCGCACTTCTCCCCTAGGCCGTTCTAGTCATTCGTTTCGAGCATCAGAACTGCGAAAATTTTGAGTTTCTCAAGCGTTTCTTACATCCAAACTGCCATATCTCGCGAACGGATTGACCAATCCGCAAAATTTCTGTTGCATTTGAAAGTAGAAACGCGCCCGATTACAACAGTATGTGTAGTTTTCCCCTAGGCCTTGGCAGTTATTTGTTTCGAGCATCAGAACTGCGAAAATTTTGAGTTTCTCAAGCGTTTCTTACCTCCAAACTGCCATATCTCTCGAACGGATTGACCAATCCGCATAATTTCTGTTGCATCTGAAAGTAGAAACTCGCCCGATTACAACGGTATGCGTACTTCTCCCCTAGGCGGTTCTAGTTATTCGTTTCGAGCATCAGAACTGCGAAAATTTTGAGTTTCTCAAGCGTTTCTTACTTCCAAACTGCCACATCTCGCGAACGGATCGACCAATCCGCAAAATTTCTGTTGCATCTGAAAGTAGAAACACGCCCGATTAAAACGGTATGCGCACTTTGCCCCTAGGCCGTTCTGGTTATTAGTGACGAGCATCAGAACTGCGAAAATTTTGAGTTTCTCAAGCGTTTCTTACCTCCAAACTGCCATATCTCGCGAACGGATTGACCAATCCGCAAAATTTCTGTTGCATCTGAAAGTAGAGACTCGCCCGATTACAACGGTATGTGTAGTTTTCCCCTAGGCCGTTCCAGTTATTCGTTTCGAGCATCAGAACTGCGAAAATTTTGAGTTTCTCAAGCGTTTCTTACCACCAATCTGCCATATCTCGCGAACGGATTGACCAATCCGCAAATTTTCGGTTGCACTTGAAAGTAGAAACTCGCCCGATTACAACGGTATGCGCACTTTTCCCCTAGGCCGTTCTAGTTATTCGTTTCGAGCATCAGAACTGCGAAAATTTTGAGTTTCTCAAGCGTTTCTTACATCCAAACGGCCATATCTGGCGAACGGATTGACCAATCCGCATAATTTCTGTTGCATCTGAAAGTAGAAATTCGTCCGATTACATCGGTATGCGTACTTTTCCCCTAGGCCGTTCCAGTTATTCGTTTCGAGCATCAGAACTGCAAAAATTTTGAGTTTCTCAAGCGTTTCTTACCTCCAAACTGCCATATCTCGCGAACGGATTGACCAATCCGCAAAATTTCTGTTGCATTTGAAAGTAGAAACTCGCCCGATTACAACGGTATGCGCACTTTTCCCCTAGGCCATTCTAGTTATTCGTTTCGAGCATCAGAACTGCGAAAATTTTGAGTTTCTCAAGCGTTTCTTACATCCAAACGGCCATATCACGCGAACGGATTGACCAATCCGCATAATTTCTGTTGCATTTGAAAGTAGAAACGCGCCCGATTACAACAGTATGTGTAGTTTTCCCCTAGGCCTTGGCAGTTATTTGTTTCGAGCATCAGAACTGCGAAAATTTTGAGTTTCTCAAGCGTTTCTTACCTCCAAACTGCCATATCTCTCGAACGGATTGACCAATCCGCATAATTTCTGTTGCATCTGAAAGTAGAAACTCGCCCGATTACAACGGTATGCGTACTTCTCCCCTAGGCGGTTCTAGTTATTCGTTTCGAGCATCAGAACTGCGAAAATTTTGAGTTTCTCAAGCGTTTCTTACTTCCAAACTGCCACATCTCGCGAACGGATCGACCAATCCGCAAAATTTCTGTTGCATCTGAAAGTAGAAACACGCCCGATTAAAACGGTATGCGCACTTTGCCCCTAGGCCGTTCTGGTTATTAGTGACGAGCATCAGAACTGCGAAAATTTTGAGTTTCTCAAGCGTTTCTTACCTCCAAACTGCCATATCTCGCGAACGGATTGACCAATCCGCAAAATTTCTGTTGCATCTGAAAGTAGAGACTCGCCCGATTACAACGGTATGTGTAGTTTTCCCCTAGGCCGTTCCAGTTATTCGTTTCGAGCATCAGAACTGCGAAAATTTTGAGTTTCTCAAGCGTTTCTTACCACCAATCTGCCATATCTCGCGAACGGATTGACCAATCCGCAAATTTTCGGTTGCACTTGAAAGTAGAAACTCGCCCGATTACAACGGTATGCGCACTTTTCCCCTAGGCCGTTCTAGTTATTCGTTTCGAGCATCAGAACTGCGAAAATTTTGAGTTTCTCAAGCGTTTCTTACATCCAAACGGCCATATCTGGCGAACGGATTGACCAATCCGCATAATTTCTGTTGCATCTGAAAGTAGAAATTCGTCCGATTACATCGGTATGCGTACTTTTCCCCTAGGCCGTTCCAGTTATTCGTTTCGAGCATCAGAACTGCAAAAATTTTGAGTTTCTCAAGCGTTTCTTACCTCCAAACTGCCATATCTCGCGAACGGATTGACCAATCCGCAAAATTTCTGTTGCATTTGAAAGTAGAAACTCGCCCGATTACAACGGTATGCGCACTTTTCCCCTAGGCCATTCTAGTTATTCGTTTCGAGCATCAGAACTGCGAAAATTTTGAGTTTCTCAAGCGTTTCTTACATCCAAACGGCCATATCACGCGAACGGATTGACCAATCCGCATAATTTCTGTTGCATTTGAAAGTAGAAACGCGCCCGATTACAACAGTATGTGTAGTTTTCCCCTAGGCCTTGGCAGTTATTTGTTTCGAGCATCAGAACTGCGAAAATTTTGAGTTTCTCAAGCGTTTCTTACCTCCAAACTGCCATATCTCTCGAACGGATTGACCAATCCGCATAATTTCTGTTGCATCTGAAAGTAGAAACTCGCCCGATTACAACGGTATGCGTACTTCTCCCCTAGGCCGTTCTAGTCATTCGTTTCGAGCATCAGAACTGCGAAAATTTTGAGTTTCTCAAGCGTTTCTTATCTCCAAACTGCCATATCTCGCGAACGGATTGATCAATCCGCAAAATTTCTGTTGCATCTGAAAGTAGAAACTCGCCCGATTACAACGGTAGGCGCACTTTTCCCCTAGGCGGTTCTAGTTATTCGTTTCGAGCATCAGAACTGCGAAAATTTTGAGTTTCTCACGCGTTTCTTACCTCCAAACTGCCATATCTCGCGAACGGATTGACCAATCCGCAAAATTTCTGTTGCATCTGAAAGTAGAATCTCGCCCGATTACAACGGTTTGTGTGGTTTTCCCCTAGGCCGTTCTAGTTATTCGTTTCGAGCATCAGAACTGCGAAAATTTTGAGTTTCTCAAGCGTTTCTTACTTCCAAACTGCCACATCTCGCGAACGGATCGACCAATCCGCAAAATTTCTGTTGCATCTGAAAGTAGAAACTCGCCCGATTACAACGGTATGCGCACTTTGCCCCTAGGCCGTTCTGGTTATTAGTGACGAACATCAGAACTGCGAAAATTTTGAGTTTCTCAAGCGTTTCTTACTTCCAAACTGCCATATCTCGCGAACGGATTGACCAATCCGCAAAATTTCTGTTGCATCTGAAAGTAGAGACTCGCCCGATTACAACGGTATGTGTAGTTTTCCCCTAGGCCGTTCCAGTTATTCGTTTCGAGCATCAGAACTGCGAAAATTTTGAGTTTCTCAAGCGTTTCTTACCTCCAAACTGCCATATCTCGCGAACGGATTGACCAATCCGCAAAATTTCTGTTGCATTTGAAAGTAGAAACTCGCCCGATTACAACGGTACGCGCACTTTTCCCCTAGGCCATTCTAGTTATTCGTTTCGAGCATCAGAACTGCGAAAATTTTGAGTTTCTCAAGCGTTTCTTACTTCCAAACTGCCACATCTCGCGAACGGATCGACCAATCCGCAAAATTTCTGTTGCATCTGAAAGTAGAAACTCGCCCGATTGCAACGGTATGTGCACTTTGCCCCTAGGCCGTTCTGGTTATTAGTGTCGAGCATCAGAACTGCGAAAATTTTGAGTTTCTCAAGCGTTTCTTACCTCCAAACTGTTATATCTCGCGAACGGATTGAACAATCCGCAAAATTTCTGTTGCATCTGAAAGTAGAGACTCGCCCGATTACAACGGTATGTGTAGTATTCCCCTAGGCCGTTCCAGTTATTCGTTTCGAGCATCAGAACTGCGAAAATTTTGAGTTTCTCAAGCATTTCTTACCTCCAAACTGCCATATCTCGCGAACGTATTGACCAATCCGCAAAATTTCTGTTGCATTTGAAAGTAGAAACTCGCCCGATTACAACGGTATGCGCACTTTTCCCCTAGGCGGTTCTAGTTATTGGTTTCGAGCATCAGAACTGCGAAAATTTTGAGTTTCTCAAGCGTTTCTTACCTCCAAACTGCCATATCTTTCGAACGGATTGACCAATCCGCATAATTTCTGTTGCATCTGAAAGTAGAAACTCGCCCGATTACAACGGTATGCGTACTTCTCCCCTAGGCCATTCTAGTCATTCGTTTCGAGCATCAGAACTGCGAAAATTTTGAATTTCTCAAGCGTTTCTTACCTCCAAACTGCCATATCTCTCGAACGGATTGACCAATCCGCATAATTTCTGTTGCATCTGAAAGTAGAAACTCGCCCGATTACAACGGTATGCGTACTTCTCCCCTAGGCCGTTCTAGTCATTCGTTTCGAGCATCAGAACTGCGAAAATTTTGAGTTTCTCAAGCGTTTCTTACCTCCAAACTGCCATATCTCGCGAACGGATTGACCAATCCGCAAAATTTCTGTTGCATCTGAAAGTAGAAACTCGCCCGATTACAACGGTTGGTGTAGTTGTCCCCTAGGCCGTTCTAGTTATTCGTTTCGAGCATCAGAACTGCGAAAATTTTGAGTTTCTCAAGCGTTTCTTACTTCCAAACTGCCACATCTCGCGAACGGATCGACCAATCGGCAAAATTTCTGTTGCATCTGAAAGTAGAAACTTGCCCGATTACAACGGTATGCGCACTTTTCCCCTAGGCGGTTCTAGTTATTCGTTTCGAGCATCAGAACTGCGAAAATTTTGAGTTTCTCAAGCGTTTCTTACCTCCAAACTGCCATATCTCGCGAACGGATCGACCAATCCGCAAAATTTCTGTTGCATCTGAAAGTAGAAACACGCCCTATTACAACGGTAGGTGTAGTTTTCCGCTAGGCCGTTCTAGTTATTCGTTTCGAGCATCAGAACTGCGAAAATTTTGAGTTTCTCAAGCGTTTCTTAATTCCAAACTGCCACATCTCGCGAACGGATTGACCAATCCGCAAAATTTTTGTTGCATTTGAAAGTAGAAACTCGCCCGATTACAACGGTATGCGCACTTTTCCCCTAGGCCGTTCTAGTTATTCGTTTCGAGCATCAGAACTGCGAAAATTTTGAGTTTCTCAAGCGTTTCTTAATTCCAAACTGCCACATCTCGCGAACGGATCGACCAATCCGCAAAATTTCTGTTGCATCTGAAAGTAGAAACTCGCCCGATTACAACGGTATGTGTAGTTTTCCCCTAGGCCGTTCCAGTTATTCGTTTCGAGCATCAGAACTGCGAAAATTTTGAGTTTCTCAAGCGTTTCTTACCTCCAAAATACCATATCTCGCGAACGGATTGACCAATCCGCAAAATTTCTGTTGCATTTGAAAGTAGAAACTTGCCCGATTACAACGGTATGCGCACTTTTCCCCTAGGCGGTTCTAGTTATTCGTTTCGAGCATCAGAACTGCGAAAATTTTGAGTTTCTCAAGCGTTTCTTATCTCCAAACTGCCATATCTCGCGAACGGATTGATCAATCCGCAAAATTTCTGTTGCATCTGAAAGTAGAACTCGCCCGATTACAACGGTATGCGCACTCTTCCCCTAGGCGGTTCTAGTCATTCGTTTCGAGCATCAGAACTGCGAAAATTTTGAGTTTCTCAAGCGTTTCTGACCTCCAAACTGCCATATCTCGCGAACGGATTGACCAATCCGCAAAATTTCTATTGCATCTGAAAGTAGAAACTCGCCCGATTACAACGGTATGTGTAGTTTTCCCCTAGACCGTTCCAGTTATTCGTTTCGAGCATCAGAACTGCGAAAATTTTGAGTTTCTAAAGCGTTCCTTATATCCAAACTGCCATATCTCGCGAACGGATTGATCAATCCGCAAAACTTCTGTTGCATCTGAAAGTAGAAACTCGCCCGATTACAACGGTATGCGTACTTCTCCCCTTGGCCGTTCTAGTCATTCGTTTCGAGCAACAGAACTGCGAAAATTTTGAGTTTCTCAAGCGTTTCTTATCTCCAAACTGCCATATCTCCCGAACGGATTGACCAATCCGCAAAATTTCTGTTGCATCTGAAAGTAGAAACTCGCCCGATTACAACGGTATGTGTAGTTTTCCCCTAGGCCGTTCTAGTCACTCGTTTCGAGCATCAGAACTGCGAAAAATTTGAGTTTCTCAAGCGTTTCTTACGTCCAAACTGCCATATCTCGCGAACGGATTGATCAATCCGCAAAATTTCTGTTGCATCTGAAAGTAGAAACTCGCCCGATTACAACGGTATGTGTAGTTTTCCCCTAGGCCGTTCTAGTCACTCGTTTCGAGCATCAGAACTGCGAAAATTTTGAGTTTCTCAAGCGTTTCTTACGTCCAAACTGCCATATCTCGCGAACGGATCGACCAATCCGCAAAATTTCTGTTGCATCTGAAAGTAGAAACACGCCCTATTACATCGGTATGCGTACTTTTCCCATAGGCCGTTCTTGTTATTCGTTTCGAGTATCAGAACTGCGAAAATTTTGAGTTTCTCAAGCGTTTCTTACCTCCAAACTGCCACATCTCGCGAACGGATTGACCAATCCGCAAAATTTCGGTTGCACTTGAAAGTAGAAACTCGCCCGATTACAACGGTATGCGCACTTTTCCCCTAGGCCGTTCTAGTTATTCGTTTCGAGCATCAGAACTGCGAAAATTTTGAGTTTCTCAAGCGTTTCTTACATCCAAACGGCCATATCACGCGAACGGATTGCCCAATCCGCATAATTTCTGTTGCATTTGAAAGTAGAAACGCGCCCGATTACAACAGTATGTGTAGTTTTCCCCTAGGCCTTGGCAGTTATTTGTTTCGAGCATCAGAACTGCGAAAATTTTGAGTTTCTCAAGCGTTTCTTACCTCCAAACTGCCATATCTCTCGAACGGATTGACCAATCCGCATAATTTCTGTTGCATCTGAAAGTAGAAACTCGCCCGATTACAACGGTATGCGTACTTCTCCCCTAGCCCGTTCTAGTCATTCGTTTCGAGCATCAGAACTGCGAAAATTTTGAGTTTCTCAAGCGTTTCTTATCTCCAAACTGCCATATCTCGCGAACGGATTGATCAATCCCCAAAATTTCTGTTGCATCTGAAAGTAGAAACTCGCCCGATTACAACGGTAGGCGCACTTTTCCCCTAGGCGGTTCTAGTTATTCGTTTCGAGCATCAGAACTGCGAAAATTTTGAGTTTCTCAAGCGTTTCTTACCTCCAAACTGCCATATCTCGCGAACGGATTGACCAATCCGCAAAATTTCTGTTGCATCTGAAAGTAGAAACTCGCCCGATTACAACGGTTGGTGTAGTTTTCCCCTAGGCCGTTCTAGTTATTCGTTTCGAGCATCAGAACTGCGAAAATTTTGAGTTTCTCAAGCGTTTCTTACATCCAAACTGCCACATCTCGCGAACGGATCGACCAATCCGCAAAATTTCTGTTGCATTTGAAAGTAGAAACTCGCCCGATTACAACGGTATGCGCACTTTTCCCCTAGGCGGTTCTAGTTATTCGTTTCGAGCATCAGAACTGCGAAAATTTTGAGTTTCTCAAACGTTTCTTATCTCCAAACTGCCATATCTCGCGAACGGATTGATCAATCCGCAAAATTTCTGTTGCATCTCAAAGTAGAACTCGCCCGATTACAACGGTATGCGCACTTTTCCCCTAGGCGGTTCTAGTCATTCGTTTCGAGCATCAGAACTGCGAAAATTTTGAGTTTCTCAAGCGTTTCTGACCTCCAAACTGCCATATCTCGCGAACGGATTGACCAATCCGCAAAATTTCTGTTGCATCTGAAAGTAGAGACTCGCCCGATTACAACGGTATGTGTAGTTTTCCCCTAGGCCGTTCCAGTTATTCGTTTCGAGCATCAGAACTGCGAAAATTTTGAGTTTCTCAAGCGTTTCTTACCTCCAAACTGCCATATCTCGCGAACGTATTGACCAATCCGCAAAATTTCTGTTGCATCTGAAAGTAGAAACACGCCCGATTACAACGGTATGCGTACTTCTCCCCTAGGCCGTTCTCGTCATTCGTTTCGAGCATCAGAACTGCGAAAATTTTGAGTTTCTCAAGCGTTTCTTACCTCCAAACTGCCATATCTCGCGAACGGATTGACCAATCCGCAAAATTTCTGTTGCATTTGAAAGTAGAAACTCGCCCGATTACAACGGTATGCGCACTTTTCCCCTAGGCCGTTCTAGTTATTCGTTTCGAGCATCAGAACTGCGAAAATTTTGAGTTTCTCAAGCGTTTCTTACATCCAAACGGCCATATCTGGCGAACGGATTGACCAATCCGCATAATTTCTGTTGCATCTGAAAGTAGAAATTCGCCCGATTACATCGGTATGCGTACCTTTACCCTAGGCCGTTCTAGTTATTAGTTTCGAGTATCAGAACTGCGAAAATTTTGAGTTTCCCAAGCGTTTCTTACCTTAAAACTGCCACATCTCGCGAACGGATTGACCAATCCGCAAAATTTCTGTTGCATCTGAAAGTAGAAACTCGCCCGATTACAACGGTATGCGTACTTCTCCCCTAGGCCGTTCTAGTCATTCGTTTCGAGCATCAGAACTGCGAAAATTTTGAGTTTCTCAAGCGTTTCTTACCTCCAAACTGCCATATCTCGCGAACGGATTGACCAATCCGCAAAATTTCTGTTGCATCTGAAAGTAGAAACTCGCCCGATTACAACGGTTGGTGTAGTTGTCCCCTAGGCCGTTCTAGTTATTCGTTTCGAGCATCAGAACTGCGAAAATTTTGAGTTTCTCAAGCGTTTCTTACATCCAAACTGCCACATCTCGCGAACGGATCGACCAATTCGCAAAATTTCTGTTGCATCTGAAAGTAGAAACTCGCCCGATTACAACGGTATGCGCACTTTGCCCATAGGCCGTTCTGGTTATTAGTGTCGAGCATCAGAACTGCGAAAATTTTGAGTTTCTCAAGCGTTTCTTACCTCCAAACTGTTATATCTCGCGAACGGATTGAACAATCCGCAAAATTTCTGTTGCATCTGAAAGTAGAGACTCGCCCGATTACAACGGTATGTGTAGTATTCCCCTAGGCCGTTCCAGTTATTCGTTTCGAGCATCAGAACTGCGAAAATTTTGAGTTTCTCAAGCGTTTCTTACCTCCAAACTGCCATATCTCGCGAACGTATTGACCAATCCGCAAAATTTCTGTTGCATTTGAAAGTAGAAACTCGCCCGATTACAACGGTATGCGCACTTTTCCCCTAGGCGGTTCTAGTTATTCGTTTCGAGCATCAGAACTGCGAAAATTTTGAGTTTCTCAAACGTTTCTTATCTCCAAACTGCCATATCTCGCGAACGGATTGATCAATCCGCAAAATTTCTGTTGCATCTGAAAGTAGAACTCGCCCGATTACAACGGTATGCGCACTTTTCCCCTAGGCTTTTCTAGTTATTCGTGTCGAGCATCAGAACTGCGAAAATTTTGAGTTTCTCAAGCGTTTCTTAATTCCAAACTGCCACATCTCGCGAACGGATCGACCAATCCGCAAAATTTCTGTTGCATCTGAAAGTAGAAACTCGCCCGATTACAACGGTATGTGTAGTTTTCCCCTAGGCCGTTCCAGTTATTCGTTTCGAGCATCAGAACTGCGAAAATTTTGAGTTTCTCAAGCGTTTCTTACCTCCAAAATACCATATCTCGCGAACGGATTGACCAATCCGCAAAATTTCTGTTGCATTTGAAAGTAGAAACTTGCCCGATTACAACGGTATGCGCACTTTTCCCCTAGGCGGTTCTAGTTATTCGTTTCGAGCATCAGAACTGCGAAAATTTTGAGTTTCTCAAGCGTTTCTTATCTCCAAACTGCCATATCTCGCGAACGGATTGATCAATCCGCAAAATTTCTGTTGCATCTGAAAGTAGAACTCGCCCGATTACAACGGTATGCGCACTTTTCCCCTAGGCGGTTCTAGTCATTCGTTTCGAGCATCAGAACTGCGAAAATTTTGAGTTTCTCAAGCGTTTCTGACCTCCAAACTGCCATATCTCGCGAACGGATTGACCAATCCGCAAAATTTCTGTTGCATCTGAAAGTAGAAACTAGCCCGATTACAACGGTATGTGTAGTTTTCCCCTAGACCGTTCCAGTTATTCGTTTCGAGCATCAGAACTGCGAAAATTTTGAGTTTCTCAAGCGTTTCTTATATCCAAACTGCCATATCTCGCGAACGGATTGACCAATCCGCAAAATTTCTGTTGCATCTGAAAGTAGAAACTCGCCCGATTACAACGGTATGTGTAGTTTTCCCCTAGGCCGTTCTAGTCACTCGTTTCGAGCATCAGAACTGCGAAAATTTTGAGTTTCTCAAGCGTTTCTTACGTCCAAACTGCCATATCTCGCGAACGGATCGACCAATCCGCAAAATTTCTGTTGCATCTGAAAGTAGAAACACGCCCTATTACAACGGTAGGTGTAGTTTTCCGCTAGGCCGTTCTAGTTATTCGTTTCGAGCATCAGAACTGCGAAAATTTTGAGTTTCTCAAGCGTTTCTTAATTCCAAACTGCCACATCTCGCGAACGGATTGACCAATCCGCAAAATTTTAGTTGCATTTGAAAGTAGAAACTCGCCCGATTACAACGGTATGCGCACTTTTCCCCTAGGCCGTCCTAGTTATTCGTTTCGAGCATCAGAACTGCGAAAATTTTGAGTTTCTCAAGCGTTTCTTAATTCCAAACTGCCACATCTCGCGAACGGATCGACCAATCCGCAAAATTTCTGTTGCATCTGAAAGTAGAAACTCGCCCGATTACAACGGTATGTGTAGTTTTCCCCTAGGCCGTTCCAGTTATTCGTTTCGAGTATCAGAACTGCGAAAATTTTGAGTTTCTCAAGCGTTTCTTACCTCCAAAATACCATATCTCGCGAACGGATTGATCAATCCGCAAAATTTCTGTTGCATCTGAAAGTAGAACACGCCCGATTACAACGGTATGCGCACTTTTCCCCTAGGCGGTTCTAGTCATTCGTTTCGAGCATCAGAACTGCGAAAATTTTGAGTTTCTCAAGCGTTTCTGACCTCCAAACTGCCATATCTCGCGAACGGATTGACCAATCCGCAAAATTTCTGTTGCATCTGAAAGTAGAAACTCGCCCGATTACAAAGGTATGTGTAGTTTTCCCCTAGACCGTTCCAGTTATTCGTTTCGAGCATCAGAACTGCGAAAATTTTGAGTTTCTAAAGCGTTCCTTATATCCAAACTGCCATATCTCGCGAACGGATTGATCAATCCGCAAAATTTCTGTTGCATCTGAAAGTAGAACTCGCCCGATTACAACGGTATGCGCACTTTTCCCCTAGGCGGTTCTAGTCATTCGTTTCGAGCATCAGAACTGCGAAAATTTTGAGTTTCTCAAGCGTTTCTGACCTCCAAACTGCCATATCTCGCGAACGGATTGACCAATCCGCAAAATTTCTGTTGCATCTGAAAGTAGAAACTCGCCCGATTACAACGGTATGTGTAGCTTTCCCCTAGGCCGGTCTAGTTATTCTTTTCGAGCATCAGAACTGCGAAAATTTTCAGTTTCTCAAGCGTTTCTTACTTCCAAACTGCCACATCTCGCGAACGGATCGACCAATCGGCAAAATTTCTGTTGCATCTGAAAGTAGAAACTCGCCCGATTACAACGGTGTGCGAACTTTGCCCCTAGGCCGTTCTAGTTATTCGTGTCGAGCATCAGAACTGCGAAAATTTTGAGTTTCTCAAGCGTTTCTTACGTCCAAACTGCCATATCTCGCGAACGGATCGACCAATCCGCAAAACTTCTGTTGCATCTGAAAGTAGAAACACGCCCTATTACAACGGTAGGTGTAGTTTTCCGCTAGGCCGTTCCAGTTATTCGTTTCGAGCATCAGAACTGCGAAAATTTTGAGTTTCTCAAGCGTTTCTTACCTCCAAAATACCATATCTCGCGAACGGATTGACCAATCCGCAAAATTTCTGTTGCATTTGAAAGTAGAAACTTGCCCGATTACAACGGTATGCGCACTTTTCCCCTAGGCGGTTCTAGTTATTCGTTTCGAGCATCAGAACTGCGAAAATTTTGAGTTTCTCAAGCGTTTCTTATCTCCAAACTGCCATATCTCGCGAACGGATTGATCAATCCGCAAAATTTCTGTTGCATCTGAAAGTAGAACTCGCCCGATTACAACGGTATGCGCACTTTTCCCCTAGGCGGTTCTAGTCATTCGTTTCGAGTATCAGAACTGCGAAAATTTTGAGTTTCTCAAGCGTTTCTGACCTCCAAACTGCCATATCTCGCGAACGGATTGACCAATCCGCAAAATTTCTGTTGCATCTGAAAGTAGAAACTCGCCCGATTACAACGGTATGTGTAGTTTTCCCCTAGACCGTTCCAGTTATTCGTTTCGAGCATCAGAACTGCGAAAATTTTGAGTTTCTAAAGCGTTCCTTATATCCAAACTGCCATATCTCGCGAACGGATTGATCAATCCGCAAAATTTCTGTTGCATCTGAAAGTAGAAACTCGCCCGATTACAACGGTATGCGTACTTCTCCCCTTGGCCGTTCTAGTCATTCGTTTCGAGCATCAGAACTGCGAAAATTTTGAGTTTCTCAAGCGTTTCTTATCTCCAAACTGCCATATCTCGCGAACGGATTGACCAATCCGCAAAATTTCTGTTGCATCTGAAAGTAGAAACTCGCCCGATTACAACGGTATGTGTAGTTTTCCCCTAGGCCGTTCTAGTCACTCGTTTCGAGCATCAGAACTGCGAAAATTTTGAGTTTCTCAAGCGTTTCTTACGTCCAAACTGCCATATCTCGCGAACGGATCGACCAATCCGCAAAATTTCTGTTGCATATGAAAGTAGAAACACGCCCTATTACAACGGTAGGTGTAGTTTTCCGCTAGGCCGTTCTAGTTATTCGTTTCGAGCATCAGAACTGCGAAAATTTTGAGTTTCTCAAGCGTTTCTTAATTCCAAACTGCCACATCTCGCGAACGGATTGACCAATCCGCAAAATTTTTGTTGCATTTGAAAGTAGAAACTCGCCCGATTACAACGGTATGCGCACTTTTCCCCTAGGCCGTTCTTGTTATTCGTTTCGAGCATCAGAACTGCGAAAATTTTGAGTTTCTCAAGCGTTTCTTAATTCCAAACTGCCACATCTCGCGAACGGATCGACCAATCCGCAAAATTTCTGTTGCATCTGAAAGTAGAAACTCGCCCGATTACAACGGTATGTGTAGTTTTCCCCTAGGCCGTTCCAGTTATTCGTTTCGAGCATCAGAACTGCGAAAATTTTGAGTATCTCAAGCGTTTCTTACCTCCAAAATACCATATCTCGCGAACGGATTGACCAATCCGCAAAATTTCTGTTGCATTTGAAAGTAGAAACTTGCCCGATTACAACGGTATGCGCACTTTTCCCCTAGGCGGTTCTAGTTATTCGTTTCGAGCATCAGAACTGCGAAAATTTTGAGTTTCTCAAGCGTTTCTTATCTCCAAACTGCCATATCTCGCGAACGGATTGATCAATTCGCAAAATTTCTGTTGCATCTGAAAGTAGAACTCGCCCGATTACAACGGTATGCGCACTTTTCCCCTAGGCGGTTCTAGTCATTCGTTTCGAGCATCAGAACTGCGAAAATTTTGAGTTTCTCAAGCGTTTCTGACCTCCAAACTGCCATATCTCGCGAACGGATTGACCAATCCGCAAAATTTCTGTTGCATCTGAAAGTAGAAACTCGCCCGATTACAACGGTATGTGTAGTTTTCCCCTAGACCGTTCCAGTTATTCGTTTCGAGCATCAGAACTGCGAAAATTTTGAGTTTCTAAAGCGTTCCTTATATCCAAACTGCCATATCTCGCGAACGGATTGATCAATCCGCAAAATTTCTGTTGCATCTGAAAGTAGAAACTCGCCCGATTACAACGGTATGTGTAGTTTTCCCCTAGGCCGTTCCAGTTATTCGTTTCGAGCATCAGAACTGCGAAAATTTTGAGTTTCTCAAGCGTTTCTTACCTCCAAACTGCCATATCTCGCGAACGGATTGACCAATCCAAAAATTTCTGTTGCATCTGAAAGTAGAAACTCGCCCGATTACAACGGTATGTGTAGTTTTCCCCTAGACCGTTCCAGTTATTCGTTTCGAGCATCAGAACTGCGAAAATTTTGAGTTTCTAAAGCGTTCCTTATATCCAAACTGCCATATCTCGCGAACGGATTGATCAATCCGCAAAATTTCTGTTGCATCTGAAAGTAGAAACTCGCCCGATTACAACGGTATGCGTACTTCTCCCCTTGGCCGTTCTAGTCATTCGTTTCGAGCATTAGAACTGCGAAAATTTTGAGTTTCTCAAGCGTTTCTTATTTCCAAACTGCCATATCTCGCGAACGGATTGACCAATCCGCAAAATTTCTGTTGCATCTGAAAGTAAAAACTCGCCCGATTACAACGGTATGTGTAGTTTTCCCCTAGGCCGTTCTAGTCACTCGTTTCGAGCATCAGAACTGCGAAAATTTTGAGTTTCTCAAGCGTTTCTTACGTCCAAACTGCCATATCTCGCGAACGGATCGACCAATCCGCAAAATTTCTGTTGCATCTGAAAGTAGAAACACGCCCTATTACAACGGTAGGTGTAGTTTTCCGCTAGGCCGTTCTAGTTATTCGTTTCGAGCATCAGAACTGCGAAAATTCTGAGTTTCTCGAGCGTTTCTTAATTCCAAACTGCCACATCTCGCGAACGGATTGACCAATCCGCAAAATTTTTGTTGCATTTGAAAGTAGAAACTCGCCGATTACAACGGTATGCGCACTTTTCCCCTAGGCCGTTCTAGTTATTCGTTTCGAGCATCAGAACTGCGAAAATTTTGAGTTTCTCAAGCGTTTCTTAATTCCAAACTGCCACATCTCGCGAACGGATCGACCAATCCGCAAAATTTCTGTTGCATCTGAAAGTAGAAACTCGCCCGATTACAACGGTATGTGTAGTTTTCCCCTAGGCCGTTCCAGTTATTCGTTTCGAGCATCAGAACTGCGAAAATTTTGAGTTTCTCAAGCGTTTCTTACCTCCAAAATACCATATCTCGCGAACGGATTGACCAATCCGCAAAATTTCTGTTGCATTTGAAAGTAGAAACTTGCCCGATTACAACGGTATGCGCACTTTTCCCCTAGGCGGTTCTAGTTATTCGTTTCGAGCATCAGAACTGCGAAAATTTTGAGTTTCTCAAGCGTTTCTTATCTCCAAACTGCCATATCTCGCGAACGGATTGATCAATCCGCAAAATTTCTGTTGCATCTGAAAGTAGAACTCGCCCGATTACAACGGTATGCGCACTTTTCCCCTAGGCCGTTCTTGTCATTCGTTTCGAGTATCAGAACTGCGAAAATTTTGAGTTTCTCAAGCGTTTCTTACCTCCAAACAGCCACATCTCGCGAACGGATTGACCAATACGCAAAATTTCTGTTGCATCTGAAAGTAGAAACTCGCCCGATTACAACGGTAGGTGTAGCTTTCCCCTAGGCCGTTCTAGTTATTCGTTTCGAGCATCAGAACTGCGAAAATTTTCAGTTTCTCAAGCGTTTCTTACTTCCAAACTGCCACATCTCGCGAACGGATCGACCAATCGGCAAAATTTCTGTTGCATCTGAAAGTAGAAACTCGCCCGATTACAACGGTGTGCGAACTTTGCCCCTAGGCCGTTCTAGTTATTCGTGTCGAGCATCAGAACTGCGAAAATTTTGAGTTTCTCAAGCGTTTCTTACGTCCAAACTGCCATATCTCGCGAACGGATCGACCAATCCGCAAAATTTCTGTTGCATCTGAAAGTAGAAACACGCCCTATTACAACGGTAGGTGTAGTTTTCCCCTAGGCGGTTCTAGTTATTCGTTTCGAGCATCAGAACTGCGAAAATTTTGAGTTTCTCAAGCGTTTCTTATCTCCAAACTGCCATATCTCGCGAACGGATTGATCAATCCGCAAAATTTCTGTTGCATCTGAAAGTAGAACTCGCCCGATTACAACGGTATGCGCACTTTTCCCCTAGGCCGTTCTTGTCATTCGTTTCGAGTATCAGAACTGCGAAAATTTTGAGTTTCTCAAGCGTTTCTTACCTCCAAACAGCCACATCTCGCGAACGGATTGACCAATACGCAAAATTTCTGTTGCATCTGAAAGTAGAAACTCGCCCGATTACAACGGTAGGTGTAGCTTTCCCCTAGGCCGTTCTAGTTATTCGTTTCGAGCATCAGAACTGCGAAAATTTTCAGTTTCTCAAGCGTTTCTTACTTCCAAACTGCCACATCTCGCGAACGGATCGACCAATCGGCAAAATTTCTGTTGCATCTGAAAGTAGAAACTCGCCCGATTACAACGGTGTGCGAACTTTGCCCCTAGGCCGTTCTAGTTATTCGTGTCGAGCATCAGAACTGCGAAAATTTTGAGTTTCTCAAGCGTTTCTTACGTCCAAACTGCCATATCTCGCGAACGGATCGACCAATCCGCAAAATTTCTGTTGCATCTGAAAGTAGAAACACGCCCTATTACAACGGTAGGTGTAGTTTTCCGCTAGGCCGTTCTAGTTATTCGTTTCGAGCATCAGAACTGCGAAAATTTTGAGTTTCTCAAGCGTTTCTTACCACCAAACTGCCATATCTCGCGAACGGATTGACCAATCCGCAAAATTTCTGTTGCATCTGAAAGTAGAACACGCCCGATTACAACGGTATGCGCACTTTTCCCCTAGGCGGTTCTAGTCATTCGTTTCGAGCATCAGAACTGCGAAAATTTTGAGTTTCTCAAGCGTTTCTTACATCCAAACAGCCATATCTGGCGAACGGAATGACCAATCCGCATAATTTCTCTTGCATCTGAAAGTAGAAATTCGCCCGATTACATCGGTATGCGTACTTTTCCCCTAGGCCGTTCCAGTTATTCGTTTCGAGCATCAGAACTGCGAAAATTTTGAGTTTCTCAAGCGTTTCTTACCTCCAAACTGCCGTATCTCTCGAACGGATTGACCAATCCGCATAATTTCTGTTGCATCTGAAAGTAGAAACTCGCCCGATTACAACGGTATGCGTACTTCTCCCCTAGGCCGTTCTAGTCATTCGTTTCGAGCATCAGAACTGCGAAAATTTTGAGTTTCTCAAGCGTTTCTTACCTCCAAACTGCCATATCTCGCGAACGGATTGACCAATCCGCAAAATTTCTGTTGCATTTGAAAGTAGAAACTCGCCCGATTACAACGGTATGCGCACTTTTCCCCTAGGCCGTTCTAGTTATTCGTTTCGAGCATCAGAACTGCGAAAATTTTGAGTTTCTCAAGCGTTTCTTACATCCAAACGGCCATATCTGGCGAACGGATTGACCAATCCGCATAATTTCTGTTGCATCTGAAAGTAGAAATTCGCCCGATTACATCGGTATGCGTACTTTTACCCTAGGCCGTTCTAGTTATTAGTTTCGAGTATCAGAACTGCGAAAATTTTGAGTTTCCCAAGCGTTTCTTACCTTAAAACTGCCACATCTCGCGAACGGATTGACCAATCCGCAAAATTTCTGTTGCATCTGAAAGTAGAAACTCGCCCGATTACAACGGTATGCGCACTTTTCCCCTAGGCCGTTCTAGTTATTCGTTTCGAGCATCAGAACTGCGAAAATTTTGAGTTTCTCAAGCGTTTCTTACCTCCAAACTGCCATATCTCTCGAACGGATTGACCAATCCGCATAATTTCTGTTGCATCTGAAAGTAGAAACTCGCCCGATTACAACGGTATGCGTACTTCTCCCCTAGGCCGTTCTAGTCATTCGTTTCGAGCATCAGAACTGCGAAAATTTTGAGTTTCTCAAGCGTTTCTTACCTCCAAACTGCCATATCTCGCGAACGGATTGACCAATCCGCAAAATTTCTGTTGCATCTGAAAGTAGAAACTCGCCCGATTACAACGGTTGGTGTAGTTGTCCCCTAGGCCGTTCTAGTTATTCGTTTCGAGCATCAGAACTGCGAAAATTTTGAGTTTCTCAAGCGTTTCTTACCTCCAAACTGCCATATCTCGCGAACGTATTGACCAATCCGCAAAATTTCTGTTGCATTTGAAAGTAGAAACTCGCCCGATTACAACGGTATGCGCACTTTTCCCCTAGGCGGTTCTAGTTATTCGTTTCGAGCATCAGAACTGCGAAAATTTTGAGTTTCTCAAACGTTTCTTATTTCCAAACTGCCATATCTCGCGACCGGATTGATCAATCCGCAAAATTTCTGTTGCATCTGAAAGTAGAAACTCGCCCGATTACAACGGTATGTGTAGTTTTCCCCTAGGCCGTTCCAGTTATTCGTTTCGAGCATCAGAACTGCGAAAATTTTGAGTTTCTCAAGCGTTTCTTACCTCCAAAATACCATATCTCGCGAACGGATTGACCAATCCGCAAAATTTCTGTTGCATTTGAAAGTAGAAACTTGCCCGATTACAACGGTATGCGCACTTTTCCCCTAGGCGGTTCTAGTTATTCGTGTCGAGCATCAGAACTGCGAAAATTTTGAGTTTCTCAAGCGTTTCTTACGTCCAAACTGCCATATCTCGCGAACGGATCGACCAATCCGCAAAATTTCTGTTGCATCTGAAAGTAGAAACACGCCCTATTAGAACGGTAGGTGTAGTTTTCCGCTAGGCCGTTCTAGTTATTCGTTTCGAGCATCAGAACTGCGAAAATTTTGAGTTTCTCAAGCGTTTCTTAATTCCAAACTGCCACATCTCGCGAACGGATTGACCAATCCGCAAAATTTTTGTTGCATTTGAAAGTAGAAACTCGCCCGATTACAACGGTATGCGCACTTTTCCCCTTGGCCGTTCTAGTTATTCGTTTCGAGCATCAGAACTGCGAAAATTTTGAGTTTCTCAAGCGTTTCTTAATTCCAAACTGCCACATCTCGCGAACGGATCGACCAATCCGCAAAATTTCTGTTGCATCTGAAGGTAGAAACTCGCCCGATTACAACGGTATGCGCACTTTTCCCCTAGGCGGTTCTAGTTATTCGTTTCGAGCATCAGAACTGCGAAAATTTTGAGTTTCTCAAGCGTTTCTTATCTCCAAACTGCCATATCTCGCGAACGGATTGATCAATCCGCAAAATTTCTGTTGCATCTGAAAGTAGAACTCGCCCGATTACAACGTTATGCGCACTTTTCCCCTAGGCGGTTCTAGTCATTCGTTTCGAGCATCAGAACTGCGAAAATTTTGAGTTTCTCAAGCGTTTCTGACATCCAAACTGCCATATCTCGCGAACGGATTGACCAATCCGCAAAATTTCTGTTGCATCTGAAAGTAGAAACTAGCCCGATTACAACGGTATGTGTAGTTTTCCCCTAGACCGTTCCAGTTATTCGTTTCGAGCATCAGAACTGCGAAAATTTTGAGTTTCTAAAGCGTTCCTTATATCCAAACTGCCATATCTCGCGAACGGATTGATCAATCCGCAAAATTTCTGTTGCATCTGAAAGTAGAAACTCGCCCGATTACAACGGTATGCGTACTTCTCCCCTTGGCCGTTCTAGTCATTCGTTTCGAGCATCAGAACTGCGAAAATTTTGAGTTTCTCAAGCGTCTCTTATCTCCAAGCTGCCATATCTCGCGAACGGATTGACCAATCCGCAAAATTTCTGTTGCATCTGAAAGTAGAAACTCGCCCGATTACAACGGTATGTGTAGTTTTCCCCTAGGCCGTTCTAGTCACTCGTTTCGAGCATCAGAACTGCGAAAATTTTGAGTTTCTCAAGCGTTTCTTACGTCCAAACTGCCATATCTCGCGAACGGATCGACCAATCCGCAAAATTTCTGTTGCATCTGAAAGTAGAAACACGCCCTATTACAACGGTAGGTGTAGTTTTCCGCTAGGCCGTTCTAGTTATTCGTTTCGAGCATCAGAACTGCGAAAATTTTGAGTTTCTCAAGCGTTTCTTAATTCCAAACTGCCACATCTCGCGAACGGATTGACCAATCCGCAAAATTTTTGTTGCATTTGAAAGTAGAAACTCGCCCGATTACAACGGTATGCGCACTTGTCGCCTAGGCCGTTCTAGTTATTCGTTTCGAGCATCAGAACTGCGAAAATTTTGAGTTTCTCAAGCGTTTCTTAATTCCAAACTGCCACATCTCGCGAACGGATCGACCAATCCGCAAAATTTCTGTTGCATCTGAAAGTAGAAACTCGCCCGATTACAACGGTATGTGTAGTTTTCCCCTAGGCCGTTCCAGTTATTCGTTTCGAGCATCAGAACTGCGAAAATTTTGAGTTTCTAAAGCGTTCCTTATATCCAAACTGCCATATCTCGTGAACGGATTGATCAATCCGCAAAATTTCTGTTGCATCTGAAAGTAGAAACTCGCCCGATTACAACGGTATGCGTTCTTTTCCCCTAGGCCGTTCCAGTTATTCGTTTCGAGCATCAGAACTGCGAAAATTTTGAGTTTCTCAAGCGTTTCTTACCTCCAAACTGCCATATCTCTCGAACGGATTGACCAATCCGCATAATTTCTGTTGCATCTGAAAGTAGAAACTCGCCCGATTACAACGGTATGCGTACTTCTCCCCTAGGCCGTTCTAGTCATTCGTTTCGAGCATCAGAACTGCGAAAATTTTGAGTTTCTCAAGCGTTTCTTATCTCCAAACTGCCATATCTCGCGAACGGATTGACCATTCCGCAAAATTTCTGTTGCATCTGAAAGTAGAAACTCGCCCGATTACAACGGTATGTGTAGTCTTCCCCTAGGCCGTTCTATTTATTCGTGTCGAGCATCAGAACTGCGAAAATTTTGAGTTTCTCAAGCGTTTCTTACCTCCAAACTGCCATATCTCGCGAACGGATTGACCAATCCGCAAAATTTCTGTTGCATTTGAAAGTAGAAACTCGCCGATTACAACGGTTTGCGCACTTTTCCCCTAGGCGGTTCTAGTTATTCGTTTCGAGCATCAGAACTGCGAAAATTTTGAGTTTCTCAAGCGTTTCTTACCTCCAAACTGCCATATCTCGCGAACGGATAGACCAATCCGCAAAATTTCTGTTGCATCTGAAAGTAGAAACTCGCCCGATTACAACGGTATGCGCACTTTTCCCTTAGGCGGTTCTAGTTATTCGTTTCGAGCATCAGAACTGCGAAAATTTTGAGTTTCTCAAGCGTTTCTTACCTCCAAACTGCCATATCTCGCGAACGGATTGACCAATCCGCAAAATTTCTATTGCATCTGAAAGTAGAAACTCGCCCGATTACAACGGTATGTGTAGTTCTCCCCTAGGCCGTTCTAGTTATTCGTTTCGAGCATCAGAACTGCGAAAATTTTGAGTTTCTCAAGCGATTCTTACTTCCAAACTGTCACATCTCGCGAACGGATCGACCAATCCGCAAAATTTCTGTTGCATCTGAAAGTAGAAACTCGCCCGAGTACAACGGTATGTGTAGTTTTCCCCTAGGCCGTTCCAGTTATTCGTTTCGAGCATCAGAACTGCGAAAATTTTGAGTTTCTCAAGCGATTCTTACTTCCAAACTGTCACATCTCGCGAACGGATCGACCAATCCGCAAAATTTCTGTTGCATCTGAAAGTAGAAACTCGCCCGATTACAACGGTATGCGCTCTTTGCCTCTAGGCCGTTCTAGTTATTCGTGACGAGCATCAGAACTGCGAAAATTTTGAGTTTCTCAAGCGTTTCTTACCTCCAAACTGCCATATCTCGCGAACGGATTGACCAATCCGCAAAATTTCTGTTGCATCTGAAAGTAGAAACTCGCCCGATTACTACGGTATGTGTAGTTTTCCCCTAGACCGTTCCAGTTATTCGTTTCGAGCATCAGAACTGCGAAAATTTTGAGTTTCTAAAGCGTTCCTTATATCCAAACTGCCATATCTCGCGAACGGATTGATCAATCCGCAAAATTTCTGTTGCATCTGAAAGTAGAAACTCGCCCGATTACAACGGTATGTGTAGTTTTCCCCTAGGCCGTTCTAGTTATTCGTGTCGAGCATCAGAACTGCGAAAATTTTGAGTTTCTCAAGCGTTTCTTACCTCCAAACTGCCATATCTCGCGAACGGATAGACCAATCCGCAAAATTTCTGCTGCATCTGAAAGTAGAAACTCGCCCGATTACAACGGTATGCGCACTTTTCCCTTAGGCGGTTCTAGTTATTCGTTTCGAGCATCAGAACTGCGAAAATTTTGAGTTTCTCAAGCGTTTCTTACCTCCAAACTGCCATATCTCGCGAACGGATTGACCAATCCGCAAAATTTCTATTGCATCTGAAAGTAGAAACTCGCCCGATTACAACGGTATGTGTAGTTCTCCCCTAGGCCGTTCTAGTTATTCGTTTCGAGCATCAGAACTGCGAAACTTTTGAGTTTCTCAAGCGTTTCTTAATTCCAAACTGCCACATCTCGCGAACGGATCGACCAATCAGGCAAAATTTCTGTTGCGTCTGAAAGTAGAAACTCGCCCGATTACAAAGGTATGCGCACTTTTCCCCTAGGCCGTTCTAGTTATTCGTGTGGAGCATCAGAACTGCGAAAATTTTGAGTTTCTCAAGCGTTTCTTACCTCCAAACTGCCATATCTCGCGAACGGATTGACCAATCCGCAAAATTTCTGTTGCATCTGAAAGTAGAAACTCGCCCGAGTACAACGGTATGCGCTCTTTGCCTCTAGGCCGTTCTAGTTATTCGTGACGAGCATCAGAACTGCGAAAATTTTGAGTTTCTCAAGCGTTTCTTACCTCCAAACTGCCATATCTCGCGAACGGATTGACCAATCCGCAAAATTTCGGTTGCATCTGAATGTAGAAACTCGCCCGATTACAACGGTATGTGTAGTTTTCCCCTAGACCGTTCCAGTTATTCGTTTCGAGCATCAGAACTGCGAAAATTTTGAGTTTCTAAAGCGTTCCTTATATCCAAACTGCCATATCTCGCGAACGGATTGATCAATCCGCAAAATTTCTGTTGCATCTGAAAGTAGAAACTCGCCCGATTACAACGGTATGTGTAGTTTTCCCCTAGGCCGTTCTAGTTATTCGTGTCGAGCATCAGAACTGCGAAAATTTTGAGTTTCTCAAGCGTTTCTTACCTCCAAACTGCCATATCTCGCGAACGGATTGACCAATCCGCAAAATTTCTGTTGCATTTGAAAGTAGAAACTCGCCCGATTACAACGGTATGCGCACTTTTCCCCTAGGCGGTTCTAGTTATTCGTTTCGAGCATCAGAACAGCGAAAATTTTGAGTTTCTCAAGCGTTTCTTACCTTCAAACTGCCATATCTCGCGAACGGATTGACCAATCCGCAAAATTTCTGTTGCATCTGAAAGTAGAAACTCGCCCGATTACAACGGTATGCGCACTTTTCCCCTAGGCGGTTCTAGTTATTCGTTTCGAGCATCAGAACTGCGAAAATTTTGAGTTTCTCAAGCGTTTCTTACCTCCAAACTGCCATATCTCGCGAACGGATTGACCAATCCGCAAAATTTCTGTTGCATCTGAAAGTAGAAACTCGCCCGATTACAACGGCATGTGTAGTTCTCCCCTAGGCCGTTCTAGTTATTCGTTTCGAGCATCAGAACTGCGAAAATTTTGAGTTTCTCAAGCGTTTCTTAATTCCATACTGCCACATCTCGCGAACGGATCGACCAATCCGCAAAATTTCTGTTGCATCTGAAAGTAGAAACTCGCCCGATTACAACGGTATGCGCTCTTTGCCTCTAGGCCGTTCTAGTTATTCGTGACGAGCATCAGAACTGCGAAAATTTTGAGTTTCTCAAGCGTTTCTTACCTCCAAACTGCCATATCTCGCGAACGGATTGACCAATCCGCAAAATTTCTGTTGCATCTGAATGTAGAAACTCGCCCGATTACAACGGTATGTGTAGTTTTCCCCTAGACCGTTCCAGTTATTCGTTTCGAGCATCAGAACTGCGAAAATTTTGAGTTTCTAAAGCGTTCCTTATATCCAAACTGCCATATCTCGCGAACGGATTGATCAATCCCCAAAATTTCTGTTGCATCTGAAAGTAGAAACTCGCCCGATTACAACGGTATGTGTAGTTTTCCCCTAGGCCGTTCTAGTTATTCGTGTCGAGCATCAGAACTGCGAAAATTTTGAGTTTCTCAAGCGTTTCTTACCTCCAAACTGCCATATCTCGCGAACGGATTGACCAATCCGCAAAATTTCTGTTGCATTTGAAAGTAGAAACTCGCCCGATTACAACGGTATGCGCACTTTTCCCCTAGGCGGTTCTAGTTATTCGTTTCGAGCATCAGAACAGCGAAAATTTTGAGTTTCTCAAGCGTTTCTTACCTTCAAACTGCCATATCTCGCGAACGGATTGACCAATCCGCAAAATTTCTGTTGCATCTGAAAGTAGAAACTCGCCCGATTACAACGGTATGCGCACTTTTCCCCTAGGCGGTTCTTGTTATTCGTTTCGAGCATCAGAACTGCGAAAATTTTGAGTTTCTCAAGCGTTTCTTACCTCCAAACTGCCATATCTCGCGAACGGATTGACCAATCCGCAAAATTTCTGTTGCATCTGAAAGTAGAAACTCGCCCGATTACAACGGCATGTGTAGTTCTCCCCTAGGCCGTTCTAGTTATTCGTTTCGAGCATCAGAACTGCGAAAATTTTGAGTTTCTCAAGCGTTTCTTAATTCCATACTGCCACATCT
The DNA here is from genome assembly GCF_051014685.1 of Ptiloglossa arizonensis. NCBI lineage: Eukaryota > Metazoa > Arthropoda > Insecta > Hymenoptera > Colletidae > Ptiloglossa > Ptiloglossa arizonensis. Next base: position 44,481 of record NW_027478446.1, on the reverse strand, counting down.
CGCGAACGGATCGACCAATCCGCAAAATTTCTGTTGCATCTGAAAGTAGAAACTCGCCCGATTACAACGGTATGCGCTCTTTGCCTCTAGGCCGTTCTAGTTATTCGTGTCGAGCATCAGAACTGCGAAAATTTTGAGTTTCTCAAGCGTTTCTTACCTCCAAACTGCCATATCTCGCGAACGGATTGACCAATCCGCAAAATTTCTGTTGCATCTGAAAGTAGAAACTCGCCCGATTACAACGGTATGTGTAGTTTTCCCCTAGACCGTTCCAGTTATTCGTTACGAGCATCAGAACTGCGAAAATTTTGAGTTTCTAAAGCGTTCCTTATATCCAAACTGCCATATCTCGCGAACGGAATGATCAATCCGCAAAATTTCTGTTGCATCTGAAAGTAGAAACTCGCCCGATTACAACGGTATGCGTACTTCTCCCCTTGGCCGTTCTAGTCATTCGTTTCGAGCATCAGAACTGCGAAAATTTTGAGTTTCTCAAGCGTTTCTTACCTTAAAACTGCCACATCTCGCGAACGGATTGACCAATCCGCAAAATTTCTGTTGCATCTGAAAGTAGAAACTCGCCCGATAACAACGGTATGTGTAGTTTTCCCCTAGGCCGTTCCAGTTATTCGTTTCGAGCATCAGAACTGCGAAAATTTTGAGTTTCTCAAGCGTTTCTTACCTCCAAACTGCCATATCTCGCGAACGGATTGACCAATCCGCAAAATTTCTGTTGCATCTGAAAGTAGAAACTCGCCCGATTACAACGGTATGTGTAGTTTTCCCCTAGGCCGTTCCAGTTATTCGTTTCGAGCATCAGAATTGCGAAAATTTTGAGTTTCTCAAGCGTTTCTTACCTCCAAACTGCCATATCTCGCGAACGGATTGACAAATCCGCAAAATTTCTGTTGCATTTGAAAGTAGAAACTCGCCCGATTACAACGGTATGCGCACTTTTCCCCTAGGCCGTTCTAGTTATTCGTGTCGAGCATCAGAACTGCGAAAATTTTGAGTTTCTCAAGCGTTTCTTACCTCCAAACTGCCATATCTCGCGAACGGATTGACCAATCCGTAAAATTTCTGTTGCATCTGAAAGTAGAAACTCGCCCGGTTACAACGGTATGTGTAGTTCTCCCCTAGGCCGTTCTAGTTATTCGTTTCGAGCATCAGAACTGCGAAAATTTTGAGTTTCTCAAGCGTTTCTTAATTCCAAACTGCCACATCTCGCGAACGGATCGACCAATCCGCAAAATATCTGTTGCATCTGAAAGTAGAAACTCGCCCGATTACAACGGTATGCGTACTTCTCCCCTAGGCCGTTCTAGTCATTCGTTTCGAGCATCAGAACTGCGAAAATTTTGAGTTTCTCAAGCGTTTCTTATCTCCAAACTGCCATATCTCGCGAACGGATTGACCATTCCGCAAAATTTCTGTTGCATCTGAAAGTAGAAACTCGCCCGATTACAACGGTATGTGTAGTCTTCCCCTAGGCCGTTCTATTTATTCGTGTCGAGCATCAGAACTGCGAAAATTTTGAGTTTCTCAAGCGTTTCTTACCTCCAAACTGCCATATCTCGCGAACGGATTGACCAATCCTCAAAATTTCTGTTGCATTTGAAAGTAGAAACTCGCCCGATTACAACGGTTTGCGCACTTTTCCCCTAGGCGGTTCTAGTTATTCGTTTCGAGCATCAGAACTGCGAAAATTTTGAGTTTCTCAAGCGTTTCTTACCTCCAAACTGCCATATCTCGCGAACGGATAGACCAATCCGCAAAATTTCTGTTGCATCTGAAAGTAGAAACTCGCCCGATTACAACGGTATGCGCACTTTTCCCTTAGGCGGTTCTAGTTATTCGTTTCGAGCATCAGAACTGCGAAAATTTTGAGTTTCTCAAGCGTTTCTTACCTCCAAACTGCCATATCTCGCGAACGGATTGACCAATCCGCAAAATTTCTATTGCATCTGAAAGTAGAAACTCGCCCGATTACAACGGTATGTGTAGTTCTCCCCTAGGCCGTTCTAGTTATTCGTTTCGAGCATCAGAACTGCGAAACTTTTGAGTTTCTCAAGCGTTTCTTAATTCCAAACTGCCACATCTCGCGAACGGATCGACCAATCCGCAAAATTTCTGTTGCATCTGAAAGTAGAAACTCGCCCGAGTACAACGGTATGTGTAGTTTTCCCCTAGGCCGTTCCAGTTATTCGTTTCGAGCATCAGAACTGCGAAAATTTTGAGTTTCTCAAGCGATTCTTACTTCCAAACTGTCACATCTCGCGAACGGATCCACCAATCCGCAAAATTTCTGTTGCATCTGAAAGTAGAAACTCGCCCGATTACAACGGTATGCGCTCTTTGCCTCTAGGCCGTTCTAGTTATTCGTGACGAGCATCAGAACTGCGAAAATTTTGAGTTTCTCAAGCGTTTCTTACCTCCAAACTGCCATATCTCGCGAACGGATTGACCAATCCGCAAAATTTCTGTTGCATCTGAAAGTAGAAACTCGCCCGATTACAACGGTATGTGTAGTTTTCCCCTAGACCGTTCCAGTTATTCGTTTCGAGCATCAGAACTGCGAAAATTTTGAGTTTCTAAAGCGTTCCTTATATCCAAACTGCCATATCTCGCGAACGGATTGATCAATCCGCAAAATTTCTGTTGCATCTGAAAGTAGAAACTCGCCCGATTACAACGGTATGTGTAGTTTTCCCCTAGGCCGTTCTAGTTATTCGTGTCGAGCATCAGAACTGCGAAAATTTTGAGTTTCTCAAGCGTTTCTTACCTCCAAACTGCCATATCTCGCGAACGGATTGACCAATCCGCAAAATTTCTGTTGCATTTGAAAGTAGAAACTCGCCCGATTACAACGGTATGCGCACTTTTCCCCTAGGCAGTTCTAGTTATTCGTTTCGAGCATCAGAACTGCGAAAATTTTGAGTTTCTCAAGCGTTTCTTACCTTCAAACTGCCATATCTCGCGAACGGATTGACCAATCCGCAAAATTTCTGTTGCATCTGAAAGTAGAAACTCGACCGATTACAACGGTATGCGCACTTTTCCCCTAGGCGGTTCTAGTTATTCGTTTCGAGCATCAGAACTGCGAAAATTTTGAGTTTCTCAAGCGTTTCTTACCTCCAAACTGCCATATCTCGCGAACGGATTGACCAATCCGCAAAATTTCTGTTGCATCTGAAAGTAGAAACTCGCCCGATTACAACGGCATGTGTAGTTCTCCCCTAGGCCGTTCTAGTTATTCGTTTCGAGCATCAGAACTGCGAAAATTTTGAGTTTCTCAAGCGTTTCTTAATTCCAAACTGCCACATCTCGCGAACGGATCGACCAATCCGCAAAATTTCTGTTGCATCTGAAAGTAGAAACTCGCCCGATTACAACGGTATGCGCTCTTTGCCTCTAGGCCGTTCTACTTATTCGTGTCGAGCATCAGAACTGCGAAAATTTTGAGTTTCTCAAGCGTTTCTTACCTCCAAACTGCCATATCTCGCGAACGGATTGACCAATCCGCAAAATTTCTGTTGCATCTGAAAGTAGAAACTCGCCCGATTACAACGGTATGTGTAGTTTTCCCCTAGACCGTTCCAGTTATTCGTTTCGAGCATCAGAACTGCGAAAATTTTGAGTTTCTAAAGCGTTCCTTATATCCAAACTGCCATATCTCGCGAACGGAATGATCAATCCGCAAAATTTCTGTTGCATCTGAAAGTAGAAACTCGCCCGATTACAACGGTATGCGTACTTCTCCCCTTGGCCGTTCTAGTCATTCGTTTCGAGCATCAGAACTGCGAAAATTTTGAGTTTCTCAAGCGTTTCTTACCTTAAAACTGCCACATCTCGCGAACGGATTGACCAATCCGCAAAATTTCTGTTGCATCTGAAAGTAGAAACTCGCCCGGTAACAACGGTATGTGTAGTTTTCCCCTAGGCCGTTCCAGTTATTCGTTTCGAGCATCAGAACTGCGAAAATTTTGAGTTTCTCAAGCGTTTCTTACCTCCAAACTGCCATATCTCGCGAACGGATTGACAAATCCGCAAAATTTCTGTTGCATTTGAAAGTAGAAACTCGCCCGATTACAACGGTATGCGCACTTTTCCCCTAGGCGGTTCTAGTTATTCGTTTCGAGCATCAGAACTGCGAAAATTTTGAGTTTCTCAAGCGTTTCTTACCTCCAAACTGCCATATCTCGCGAACGGATTGACAAATCCGCAAAATTTCTGTTGCATTTGAAAGTAGAAACTCGCCCGATTACAACGGTATGCGCACTTTTCCCCTAGGCGGTTCTAGTTATTCGTTTCGAGCATCAGAACTGCGAAAATTTTGAGTTTCTCAAGCGTTTCTTACCTCCAAACTGCCATATCTCGCGAACGGATTGACCAATCCGCAAAATTTCTGTTGCATCTGAAAGTAGAAACTCGCCCGATTACAACGCTATGCGCACTTTTCCCCTAGGCGGTTCTAGTTATTCGTTTCGAGCATCAGAACTGCGAAAATTTTGAGTTTATCAAGCGTTTCTTACCTCCAAACTGCCATATCTCGCGAACGGATTGACCAATCCGCAAAATTTCTGTTGCATCTGAAAGTAGAAACTCGCCCGATTACAACGGTATGTGTAGTTCTCCCCTAGGCCGTTCTAGTTATTCGTTTCGAGCATCAGAACTGCGAAAATTTTGAGTTTCTCAAGCGTTTCTTAATTCCAAAAAGCCACATCTCGCGAACGGATCGACCAATCCGCAAAATTTCTGTTGCATTTGAAAGTAGAAACTCGCCCGATTACAACGGTATGTGTAGTTTTCCCCTAGGCGGTTCTAGTTATTCGTTTCGACCATCAGAACTGCGAAAATTTTGAGTTTCTCAAGCGTTTCTTACCTCCAAACTGCCATATCTGGCGAACGGATTGACCAATCCGCAAAATTTCTGTTGCATTTGAAAGTAGAAACTCGCCCGATTACAACGGTATGCGCACTTTGCCTCTAGGCCGTTCTAGTTATTCGTGTCGAGCATCAGAACTGCGAAAATTTTGAGTTTCTCAAGCGTTTCTTACCTCCAAACTGCCATATCTCGCGAACGGATTGACCAATCCGCAAAATTTCTGTTGCATCTGAAAGTAGAAACTCGCCCGATTACAACGGTAGGTGTAGTTTTCCCCTAGGCCGTTCTAGTTATTCGTTTCGAGCATCAGAACTGCGAAGATTTTGAGTTTCTCAAGCGTTTCTTACTTCCAAACTGTCACATCTCGCGAACGGATCGACCAATCCGCAAAATTTCTGTTGCATCTGAAAGTAGAAACTCGCCCGATTACAACGGTATGAACTCTTTGCCTCTAGGCCGTTCTAGTTATTCGTGTCGAGCATCAGAACTGCGAAAATTTTGAGTTTCTCAAGCGTTTCTTACCTCCAAACTGCCATATCTCGCGAACGGATTGACCAATCCGCAAAATTTCTGTTGCATCTGAAAGTAGAAACTCGCCCGATTACAACGGTATGTGTAGTTTTCCCCTAGACCGTTCCAGTTATTCGTTTCGAGCATCAGAACTGCGAAAATTTTGAGTTTCTAAAGCGTTCCTTATATCCAAACTGCCATATCTCGCGAACGGATTGATCAATCCGCAAAATTTCTGATGCATCTGAAAGTAGAAACTCGCCCGATTACAACGGTATGTGTAGTTTTCTCCTAGACCGTTCCAGTTATTCGTTTCGAGCATCAGAACTGCGAAAATTTTGAGTTTCTCAAGCGTTTCTTATCTCCAAACTGCCATATCTCGCAGAACGGATTGACCATTCCGCAAAATTTGTGTTGCATCTGAAAGTAGAAACTCGCCCGATTACAACGGTATGTGTAGTTTTCCCCTAGGCCGTTCTATTTATTCGTGTCGAGCATCAGAACTGCGAAAATTTTGAGTTTCTCAAGCGTTTCTTACCTCCAAACTGCCATATCTCGCGAACGGATTGACCAATCCGCAAAATTTCTGTTGCATTTGAAAGTAGAAACTCGCCCGATTACAACGGTTTGCGCACTTTTCCCCTAGGCGGTTCTAGTTATTCGTTTCGAGCATCAGAACTGCGAAAATTTTGAGTTTCTCAAGCGTTTCTTACCTCCAAACTGCCATATCTCGCGAACGGATTGACCAATCCGCAAAATTTCTGTTGCATTTGAAAGTAGAAACTCGCCCGATTACAACGGTATGTGTAGTTTTCCCCTAGACCGTTCCAGTTATTCGTTTCGAGCATCAGAACTGCGAAAATTTTGAGTTTCTAAAGCGTTCCTTATATCCAAACTGCCATATCTCGCGAACGGATTGATCAATCCGCAAAATTTCTGATGCATCTGAAAGTAGAAACTCGCCCGATTACAACGGTATGTGTAGTTTTCTCCTAGACCGTTCCAGTTATTCGTTTCGAGCATCAGAACTGCGAAAATTTTGAGTTTCTCAAGCGTTTCTTATCTCCAAACTGCCATATCTCGCAGAACGGATTGACCATTCCGCAAAATTTGTGTTGCATCTGAAAGTAGAAACTCGCCCGATTACAACGGTATGTGTAGTTTTCCCCTAGGCCGTTCTATTTATTCGTGTCGAGCATCAGAACTGCGAAAATTTTGAGTTTCTCAAGCGTTTCTTACCTCCAAACTGCCATATCTCGCGAACGGATTGACCAATCCGCAAAATTTCTGTTGCATTTGAAAGTAGAAACTCGCCCGATTACAACGGTTTGCGCACTTTTCCCCTAGGCGGTTCTAGTTATTCGTTTCGAGCATCAGAACTGCGAAAATTTTGAGTTTCTCAAGCGTTTCTTACCTCCAAACTGCCATATCTCGCGAACGGATTGACCAATCCGCAAAATTTCTGTTGCATCTGAAAGTAGAAACTCGCCCGATTACAACGGTATGCGCACTTTTCCCTTAGGCGGTTCTAGTTATTCGTTTCGAGCATCAGAACTGCGAAAATTTTGAGTTTCTCAACCGTTTCTTACCTCCAAACTGCCATATCTCGCGAACGGATTGACCAATCCGCAAAATTTCTGTTGCATCTGAAAGTAGAAACTCGCCCGATTACAACGGTATGTGTAGTTCTCCCCTAGGCCGTTCTAGTTATTCGTTTCGAGCATCAGAACTGCGAAACTTTTGAGTTTCTCAAGCGTTTCTTAATTCCAAACTGCCACATATCGCGAACGGATCGACCAATCCGCAAAATTTCTGTTGCATCTGAAAGTAGAAACTCGCCCGATTACAACGGTATGTGTAGTTTTCCCCTAGGCCGTTCCAGTTATTCGTTTCGAGCATCAGAACTGCGAAAAATTTGAGTTTCTCAAGCGTTTCTTACTTCCAAACTGTCACATCTCGCGAACGGATCGACCAATCCGCAAAATTTCTGTTGCATCTGAAAGTAGAAACTCGCCCGATTACAACGGTATGCGCTCTTTGCCTCTAGGCCGTTCTAGTTATTCGTGACGAGCATCAGAACTGCGAAAATTTTGAGTTTCTCAAGCGTTTCTTACCTCCAAACTGCCATATCTCGCGAACGGATTGACCAATCCGCAAAATTTCTGTTGCATCTGAAAGTAGAAACTCGCCCGATTACAACGGTATGTGTAGTTTTCCCCTAGACCGTTCCAGTTATTCGTTTCGAGCATCAGAACTGCGAAAATTTTGAGTTTCTAAAGCGTTCCTTATATCCAAACTGCCATATCTCGCGAACGGATTGACCAATCCGCAAAATTTCTGTTGCATCTGAAAGTAGAAACTCGCCCGATTACAACGGTATGTGTAGTTTTCCCCTAGGCCGTTCTAGTTATTCGTGTCGAGCATCAGAACTGCGAAAATTTTGAGTTTCTCAAGCGTTTCTTACATCCAAACTGCCATATCTCGCGAACGGATTGACCAATCCGCAAAATTTCTGTTGCATTTGAAAGTAGAAACTCGCCCGATTACAACGGTATGCGCACTTTTCCCCTAGGCGGTTCTAGTTATTCGTTTCGAGCATCAGAACTGCGAAAATTTTGAGTTTCTCAAGCGATTCTTACCTTCAAACTGCCATATCTCGCGAACGGATTGACCAATCCGCAAAATTTCTATTGCATCTGAAAGTAGAAACTCGCCCGATTACAACGGTATGTGTAGTTTTCCCCTAGACCGTTCCAGTTATTCGTTTCGAGCATCAGAACTGCGAAAATTTTGAGTTTCTAAAGCGTTCCTTATATCCAAACTGCCATATCTCGCGAACGGATTGATCAATCCGCAAAATTTCTGATGCATCTGAAGTAGAAACTCGCCCGATTACAACGGTATGTGTAGTTTTCTCCTAGACCGTTCCAGTTATTCGTTTCGAGCATCAGAACTGCGAAAATTTTGAGTTTCTCAAGCGTTTCTTATCTCCAAACTGCCATATCTCGCAGAACGGATTGACCATTCCGCAAAATTTGTGTTGCATCTGAAAGTAGAAACTCGCCCGATTACAACGGTATGTGTAGTTTTCCCCTAGGCCGTTCTATTTATTCGTGTCGAGCATCAGAACTGCGAAAATTTTGAGTTTCTCAAGCGTTTCTTACCTCCAAACTGCCATATCTCGCGAACGGATTGACCAATCCGCAAAATTTCTGTTGCATTTGAAAGTAGAAACTCGCCCGATTACAACGGTTTGCGCACTTTTCCCCTAGGCGGTTCTAGTTATTCGTTTCGAGCATCAGAACTGCGAAAATTTTGAGTTTCTCAAGCGTTTCTTACCTCCAAACTGCCATATCTCGCGAACGGATTGACCAATCCGCAAAATTTCTGTTGCATCTGAAAGTAGAAACTCGCCCGATTACAACGGTATGCGCACTTTTCCCTTAGGCGGTTCTAGTTATTCGTTTCGAGCATCAGAACTGCGAAAATTTTGAGTTTCTCAACCGTTTCTTACCTCCAAACTGCCATATCTCGCGAACGGATTGACCAATCCGCAAAATTTCTGTTGCATCTGAAAGTAGAAACTCGCCCGATTACAACGGTATGTGTAGTTCTCCCCTAGGCCGTTCTAGTTATTCGTTTCGAGCATCAGAACTGCGAAACTTTTGAGTTTCTCAAGCGTTTCTTAATTCCAAACTGCCACATATCGCGAACGGATCGACCAATCCGCAAAATTTCTGTTGCATCTGAAAGTAGAAACTCGCCCGATTACAACGGTATGTGTAGTTTTCCCCTAGGCCGTTCCAGTTATTCGTTTCGAGCATCAGAACTGCGAAAAATTTGAGTTTCTCAAGCGTTTCTTACTTCCAAACTGTCACATCTCGCGAACGGATCGACCAATCCGCAAAATTTCTGTTGCATCTGAAAGTAGAAACTCGCCCGATTACAACGGTATGCGCTCTTTGCCTCTAGGCCGTTCTAGTTATTCGTGACGAGCATCAGAACTGCGAAAATTTTGAGTTTCTCAAGCGTTTCTTACCTCCAAACTGCCATATCTCGCGAACGGATTGACCAATCCGCAAAATTTCTGTTGCATCTGAAAGTAGAAACTCGCCCGATTACAACGGTATGTGTAGTTTTCCCCTAGACCGTTCCAGTTATTCGTTTCGAGCATCAGAACTGCGAAAATTTTGAGTTTCTAAAGCGTTCCTTATATCCAAACTGCCATATCTCGCGAACGGATTGACCAATCCGCAAAATTTCTGTTGCATCTGAAAGTAGAAACTCGCCCGATTACAACGGTATGTGTAGTTTTCCCCTAGGCCGTTCTAGTTATTCGTGTCGAGCATCAGAACTGCGAAAATTTTGAGTTTCTCAAGCGTTTCTTACCTCCAAACTGCCATATCTCGCGAACGGATTGACCAATCCGCAAAATTTCTGTTGCATTTGAAAGTAGAAACTCGCCCGATTACAACGGTATGCGCACTTTTCCCCTAGGCGGTTCTAGTTATTCGTTTCGAGCATCAGAACTGCGAAAATTTTGAGTTTCTCAAGCGATTCTTACCTTCAAACTGCCATATCTCGCGAACGGATTGACCAATCCGCAAAATTTCTATTGCATCTGAAAGTAGAAACTCGCCCGATTACAACGGTATGCGCACTTTTCCCCTAGGCGGTTCTAGTTATTCGTTTCGAGCATCAGAACTGCGAAAATTTTGAGTTTCTCAAGCGTTTCTTACCTCCAAACTGCCATATCTCGCGAACGGATTGACCAATCCGCAAAATTTCTGTTGCATCTGAAAGTAGAAACTCGCCCGATTACAACGGCATGTGTAGTTCTCCCCTAGGCCGTTCTAGTTGTTCGTTTCGAGCATCAGAACTGCGAAAATTTTGAGTTTTTCAAGCGTTTCTTAATTCCAAACTGCCACATCTCGCGAACGGATCGACCAATCCGCAAAATTTCTGTTGCATCTGAAAGTAGAAACTCGCCCGATTACAACGGTATGCGTACTTCTCCCCTAGGCCGTTCTAGTCATTCGTTTCGAGCATCAGAACTGCGAAAATTTTGAGTTTCTCAAGCGTTTCTTATCTCCAAACTGCCATATCTCGCGAACGGATTGACCAATCCGCAAAATGTCTGTTGCATCTGAAAGTAGAAACTCGCCCGATTACAACGGTATGTGTAGTTCTCCCCTAGGCCGTTCTAGTTATTCGTTTCGAGCATCAGAACTGCGAAACTTTTGAGTTTCTCAAGCGTTTCTTAATTCCAAACTGCCACATCTCGCGAACGGATCGACCAATCCGCAAAATTTCTGTTGCATCTGAAAGTAGAAACTCGCCCGATTACAACGGTATGTGTAGTTTTCCCCTAGGCCGTTCCAGTTATTCGTTTCGAGCATCAGAACTGCGAAAATTTTGAGTTTCTCAAGCGTTTCTTACTTCCAAACTGTCACATCTCGCGAACGGATCGACCAATCCGCAAAATTTCTGTTGCATCTGAAAGTAGAAACTCGCCCGATTACAACGGTATGCGCTCTTTGCCTCTAGGCCGTTCTAGTTATTCGTGACGAGCATCAGAACTGCGAAAATTTTGAGTTTCTCAAGCGTTTCTTACCTCCAAACTGCCATATCTCGCGAACGGATTGACCAATCCGCAAAATTTCTGTTGCATCTGAAAGTAGAAACTCGCCCGATTACAACGGTATGTGTAGTTTTCCCCTAGACCGTTCCAGTTATTCGTTTCGAGCATCAGAACTGCGAAAATTTTGAGTTTCTAAAGCGTTCCTTATATCCAAACTGCCATATCTCGCGAACGGATTGATCAATCCGCAAAATTTCTGTTGCATCTGAAAGTAGAAACTCGCCCGATTACAACGGTATGCGCACTTTTCACCTAGGCGGTTCTAGTTATTCGTTTCGAGCATCAGAACTGCGAAAATTTTGAGTTTCTCAAGCGTTTCTTACCTCCAAACTGCCATATCTCGCGAACGGATTGACCAATCCGCAAAATTTCTGTTGCATCTGAAAGTAGAAACTCGCCCGATTACAACGGCATGTGTAGTTCTCCCCTAGGCCGTTCTAGTTATTCGTTTCGAGCATCAGAACTGCGAAAATTTTGAGTTTTTCAAGCGTTTCTTAATTCCAAACTGCCACATCTCGCGAACGGATCGACCAATCCGCAAAATTTCTGTTGCATCTGAAAGTAGACACTCGCCCGATTACAACGGTATGCGTACTTCTCCCCTAGGCCATTCTAGTCATTCGTTTCGAGCATCAGAACTGCGAAAATTTTGAGTTTCTCAAGCGTTTCTTATCTCCAAACTGCCATATCTCGCGAACGGATTGACCAATCCGCAAAATTTCTGTTGCATCTGAAAGTAGAAACTCGCCCGATTACAACGGTATGTGTAGTTTTCCCCTAGGCCGTTCTAGTTATTCGTGTCGAGCATCAGAACTGCGAAAATTTTGAGTTTCTCAAGCGTTTCTTACCTCCAAACTGCCATATCTCGCGAACGGATTGACCAATCCGCAAAATTTCTGTTGCATTTGAAAGTAGAAACTCGCCCGATTACAACGGTATGCGCACTTTTCCCCTAGGCGGTTCTAGTTATTCGTTTCGAGCATCAGAACTGCGAAAATTTTGAGTTTCTCAAGCGTTTCTTACCTCCAAACTGCCATATCTCGCGAACGGATTGACCAATCCGCAAAATTTCTGTTGCATCTGAAAGTAGAAACTCGCCCGATTACAACGGTATGCGCACTTTTCCCCTAGGCGGTTCTAGTTATTCGTTTCGAGCATCAGAACTGCAAAAATTTTGAGTTTCTCAAGCGTTTCTTACCTCCAAACTGCCATATCTCGCGAACGGATTGACCAATCCGCAAAATTTCTGTTGCATCTGAAAGTAGAAACCCGCCCGATTACAACGGTATGTGTAGTTTTCCCCTAGGCCGTTCCAGTTATTCGTTTCGAGCATCAGAACTGCGAAAATTTTGTGTTTCTCAAGCGTTTCTTACTTCCAAACTGTCACATCTCGCAAACGGATCGACCAATCCGCAAAATTTCTGTTGCATCTGAAAGTAGAAACTCGCCCGATTACAACGGTATGCGCACTTTGCCTCTAGGCCGTTCTAGTTATTCGTGTCGAGCATCAGAACTGCGAAAATTTTGAGTTTCTCAAGCGTTTCTTACGTCCAAACTGCCATATCTCGCGAACGGATCGACCAATCCGCAAAATTTCTGTTGCATCTGAAAGTAGAAACACGCCCTATTACAACGGTAGGTGTAGTTTTCCGCTAGGCCGTTCTAGTTATTCGTTTCGAGCATCAGAACTGCGAAAATTTTGAGTTTCTCAAGCGTTTCTTACCACCAAACTGCCATATCTCGCGAACGGATTGACCAATCCGCAAAATTTCGGTTGCACTTGAAAGTAGAAACTCGAACGATTACAACGGTATGCGCACTTTTCCCTTAGGCGGTTCTAGTTATTCGTTTCGAGCATCAGAACTGCGAAAATTTTGAGTTTCTCAAGCGTTTCTTACCTCCAAACTGCCATATCTCGCGAACGGATTGACCAATCCGCAAAATTTCTGTTGCATCTGAAAGTAGAAACTCGCCCGATTACAACGGTATGTGTAGTTCTCCCCTAGGCCGTTCTAGTTATTCGTTTCGAGCATCAGAACTGCGAAACTTTTGAGTTTCTCAAGCGTTTCTTAATTCCAAACTGCCACATCTCGCGAACGGATCGACCAATCCGCAAAATTTCTGTTGCATCTGAAAGTAGAAACTCGCCCGATTACAACGGTATGTGTAGTTTTCCCCTAGGCCGTTCCAGTTATCCGTTTCGAGCATCAGAACTGCGAAAATTTTGAGTTTCTCAAGCGTTTCTTACTTCCAAACTGTCACATCTCGCGAACGGATCGACCAATCCGCAAAATTTCTGTTGCATCTGAAAGTAGAAACTCGCCCGATTACAACGGTATGCGCTCTTTGCCTCTAGGCCGTTCTAGTTATTCGTGACGAGCATCAGAACTGCGAAAATTTTGAGTTTCTCAAGCGTTTCTTACCTCCAAACTGCCATATCTCGCGAACGGATTGACCAATCCGCAAAATTTCTGTTGCATCTGAAAGTAGAAACTCGCCCGATTACAACGGTATGTGTAGTTTTCCCCTAGACCGTTCCAGTTATTCGTTTCGAGCATCAGAACTGCGAAAATTTTGAGTTTCTAAAGCGTTCCTTATATCCAAACTGCCATATCTCGCGAACGGATTGACCAATCCGCAAAATTTCTGTTGCATCTGAAAGTAGAAACTCGCCCGATTACAACGGTATGTGTAGTTTTCCCCTAGGCCGTTCTAGTTATTCGTGTCGAGCATCAGAACTGCGAAAATTTTGAGTTTCTCAAGCGTTTCTTACCTCCAAACTGCCATATCTCGCGAACGGATTGACCAATCCGCAAAATTTCTGTTGCATTTGAAAGTAGAAACTCGCCCGATTACAACGGTATGCGCACTTTTCCCCTAGGCGGTTCTAGTTATTCGTTTCGAGCATCAGAACTGCGAAAATTTTGAGTTTCTCAAGCGTTTCTTACCTTCAAACTGCCATATCTCGCGAACGGATTGACCAATCCGCAAAATTTCTATTGCATCTGAAAGTAGAAACTCGCCCGATTACAACGGTATGCGCACTTTTCCCCTAGGCGGTTCTAGTTATTCGTTTCGAGCATCAGAACTGCGAAAATTTTGAGTTTCTCAAGCGTTTCTTACCTCCAAACTGCCATATCTCGCGAACGGATTGACCAATCCGCAAAATTTCTGTTGCATTTGAAAGTAGAAACTCGCCCGATTACAACGGTATGCGCACTTTTCCCCTAGGCGGTTCTAGTTATTCGTTTCGAGCATCAGAACTGCGAAAATTTTGAGTTTCTCAAGCGTTTCTTACCTTCAAACTGCCATATCTCGCGAACGGATTGACCAATCCGCAAAATTTCTATTGCATCTGAAAGTAGAAACTCGCCCGATTACAACGGCATGTGTAGTTCTCCCCTAGGCCGTTCTAGTTATTCGTTTCGAGCATCAGAACTGCGAAAATTTTGAGTTTTTCAAGCGTTTCTTAATTCCAAACTGCCACATCTCGCGAACGGATCGACCAATCCGCAAAATTTCTGTTGCATCTGAAAGTAGAAACTCGCCCGATTACAACGGTATGCGTACTTCTCCCCTAGGCCGTTCTAGTCATTCGTTTCGAGCATCAGAACTGCGAAAATTTTGAGTTTCTCAAGCGTTTCTTACCACCAAACTGCCATATCTCGCGAACGGATTGACCAATCCGCAAAATTTCGGTTGCACTTGAAAGTAGAAACTCGAACGATTACAACGGTATGCGCACTTTTCCCTTAGGCGGTTCTAGTTATTCGTTTCGAGCATCAGAACTGCGAAAATTTTGAGTTTCTCAAGCGTTTCTTACCTCCAAACTGCCATATCTCGCGAACGGATTGACCAATCCGCAAAATTTCTGTTGCATCTGAAAGTAGAAACTCGCCCGATTACAACGGTATGTGTAGTTCTCCCCTAGGCCGTTCTAGTTATTCGTTTCGAGCATCAGAACTGCGAAACTTTTGAGTTTCTCAAGCGTTTCTTAATTCCAAACTGCCACATCTCGCGAACGGATCGACCAATCCGCAAAATTTCTGTTGCATCTGAAAGTAGAAACTCGCCCGATTACAACGGTATGTGTAGTTTTCCCCTAGGCCGTTCCAGTTATCCGTTTCGAGCATCAGAACTGCGAAAATTTTGAGTTTCTCAAGCGTTTCTTACTTCCAAACTGTCACATCTCGCGAACGGATCGACCAATCCGCAAAATTTCTGTTGCATCTGAAAGTAGAAACTCGCCCGATTACAACGGTATGCGCTCTTTGCCTCTAGGCCGTTCTAGTTATTCGTGACGAGCATCAGAACTGCGAAAATTTTGAGTTTCTCAAGCGTTTCTTACCTCCAAACTGCCATATCTCGCGAACGGATTGACCAATCCGCAAAATTTCTGTTGCATCTGAAAGTAGAAACTCGCCCGATTACAACGGTATGTGTAGTTTTCCCCTAGACCGTTCCAGTTATTCGTTTCGAGCATCAGAACTGCGAAAATTTTGAGTTTCTAAAGCGTTCCTTATATCCAAACTGCCATATCTCGCGAACGGATTGACCAATCCGCAAAATTTCTGTTGCATCTGAAAGTAGAAGCTCGCCCGATTACAACGGTATGTGTAGTTTTCCCCTAGGCCGTTCTAGTTATTCGTGTCGAGCATCAGAACTGCGAAAATTTTGAGTTTCTCAAGCGTTTCTTACCTCCAAACTGCCATATCTCGCGAACGGATTGACCAATCCGCAAAATTTCTGTTGCATCTGAAAGTAGAAGCTCGCCCGATTACAACGGTATGTGTAGTTTTCCCCTAGGCCGTTCTAGTTATTCGTGTCGAGCATCAGAACTGCGAAAATTTTGAGTTTCTCAAGCGTTTCTTACCTCCAAACTGCCATATCTCGCGAACGGATTGACCAATCCGCAAAATTTCTGTTGCATTTGAAAGTAGAAACTCGCCCGATTACAACGGTATGCGCACTTTTCCCCTAGGCGGTTCTAGTTATTCGTTTCGAGCATCAGAACTGCGAAAATTTTGAGTTTCTCAAGCGTTTCTTACCTTCAAACTGCCATATCTCGCGAACGGATTGACCAATCCGCAAAATTTCTATTGCATCTGAAAGTAGAAACTCGCCCGATTACAACGGTATGCGCACTTTTCCCCTAGGCGGTTCTAGTTATTCGTTTCGAGCATCAGAACTGCGAAAATTTTGAGTTTCTCAAGCGTTTCTTACCTCCAAACTGCCATATCTCGCGAACGGATTGACCAATCCGCAAAATTTCTGTTGCATCTGAAAGTAGAAACTCGCCCGATTACAACGGCATGTGTAGTTCTCCCCTAGGCCGTTCTAGTTATTCGTTTCGAGCATCAGAACTGCGAAAATTTTGAGTTTTTCAAGCGTTTCTTAATTCCAAACTGCCACATCTCGCGAACGGATCGACCAATCCGCAAAATTTCTGTTGCATCTGAAAGTAGAAACTCGCCCGATTACAACGGTATGCGTACTTCTCCCCTAGGCCGTTCTAGTCATTCGTTTCGAGCATCAGAACTGCGAAAATTTTGAGTTTCTCAAGCGTTTCTTATCTCCAAACTGCCATATCTCGCGAACGGATTGACCAATCCGCAAAATTTCTGTTGCATCTGAAAGTAGAAACTCGCCCGATTACAACGGTATGTGTAGTTTTCCCCTAGGCCGTTCTAGTTATTCGTGTCGAGCATCAGAACTGCGAAAATTTTGAGTTTCTCAAGCGTTTCTTACCTCCAAACTGCCATATCTCGCGAACGGATTGACCAATCCGCAAAATTTCTGTTGCATTTGAAAGTAGAAACTCGCCCGATTACAACGGTATGCGCACTTTTCCCCTAGGCGGTTCTAGTTATTCGTTTCGAGCATCAGAACTGCGAAAATTTTGAGTTTCTCAAGCGTTTCTTACCTCCAAACTGCCATATCTCGCGAACGGATTGACCAATCCGCAAAATTTCTGTTGCATCTGAAAGTAGAAACTCGCCCGATTACAACGGTATGCGCACTTTTCCCCTAGGCGGTTCTAGTTATTCGTTTCGAGCATCAGAACTGCAAAAATTTTGAGTTTCTCAAGCGTTTCTTACCTCCAAACTGCCATATCTCGCGAACGGATTGACCAATCCGCAAAATGTCTGTTGCATCTGAAAGTAGAAACTCGCCCGATTACAACGGTATGTGTAGTTCTCCCCTAGGCCGTTCTAGTTATTCGTTTCGAGCATCAGAACTGCGAAACTTTTGAGTTTCTCAAGCGTTTCTTAATTCCAAACTGCCACATCTCGCGAACGGATCGACCAATCCGCAAAATTTCTGTTGCATCTGAAAGTAGAAACTCGCCCGATTACAACGGTATGTGTAGTTTTCCCCTAGGCCGTTCCAGTTATTCGTTTCGAGCATCAGAACTGCGAAAATTTTGAGTTTTTCAAGCGTTTCTTACTTCCAAACTGTCACATCTCGCGAACGGATCGACCAATCCGCAAAATTTCTGTTGCATCTGAAAGTAGAAACTCGCCCGATTACAACGGTATGCGCACTTTTCCCTTAGGCGGTTCTAGTTATTCGTTTCGAGCATCAGAACTGCGAAAATTTTGAGTTTCTCAAGCGTTTCTTACCTCCAAACTGCCATATCTCGCGAACGGATTGACCAATCCGCAAAATTTCTGTTGCATCTGAAAGTAGAAACTCGCCCGATTACAACGGTATGTGTAGTTCTCCCCTAGGCCGTTCTAGTTATTCGTTTCGAGCATCAGAACTGCGAAACTTTTGAGTTTCTCAAGCGTTTCTTAATTCCAAACTGCCACATCTCGCGAACGGATCGACCAATCCGCAAAATTTCTGTTGCATCTGAAAGTAGAAACTCGCCCGATTACAACGGTATGTGTAGTTTTCCCCTAGGCCGTTCCAGTTATCCGTTTCGAGCATCAGAACTGCGAAAATTTTGAGTTCCTCAAGCGTTTCTTACTTCCAAACTGTCACATCTCGCGAACGGATCGACCAATCCGCAAAATTTCTGTTGCATCTGAAAGTAGAAACTCGCCCGATTACAACGGTATGCGCTCTTTGCCTCTAGGCCGTTCTAGTTATTCGTGACGAGCATCAGAACTGCGAAAATTTTGAGTTTCTCAAGCGTTTCTTACCTCCAAACTGCCATATCTCGCGAACGGATTGACCAATCCGCAAAATTTCTGTTGCATCTGAAAGTAGAAACTCGCCCGATTACAACGGTATGTGTAGTTTTCCCCTAGACCGTTCCAGTTATTCGTTTCGAGCATCAGAACTGCGAAAATTTTGAGTTTCTAAAGCGTTCCTTATATCCAAACTGCCATATCTCGCGAACGGATTGACCAATCCGCAAAATTTCTGTTGCATCTGAAAGTAGAAGCTCGCCCGATTACAACGGTATGTGTAGTTTTCCCCTAGGCCGTTCTAGTTATTCGTGTCGAGCATCAGAACTGCGAAAATTTTGAGTTTCTCAAGCGTTTCTTACCTCCAAACTGCCATATCTCGCGAACGGATTGACCAATCCGCAAAATTTCTGTTGCATTTGAAAGTAGAAACTCGCCCGATTACAACGGTATGCGCACTTTTCCCCTAGGCGGTTCTAGTTATTCGTTTCGAGCATCAGAACTGCGAAAATTTTGAGTTTCTCAAGCGTTTCTTACCTTCAAACTGCCATATCTCGCGAACGGATTGACCAATCCGCAAAATTTCTATTGCATCTGAAAGTAGAAACTCGCCCGATTACAACGGTATGCGCACTTTTCCCCTAGGCGGTTCTAGTTATTCGTTTCGAGCATCAGAACTGCGAAAATTTTGAGTTTCTCAAGCGTTTCTTACCTCCAAACTGCCATATCTCGCGAACGGATTGACCAATCCGCAAAATTTCTGTTGCATCTGAAAGTAGAAACTCGCCCGATTACAACGGCATGTGTAGTTCTCCCCTAGGCCGTTCTAGTTATTCGTTTCGAGCATCAGAACTGCGAAAATTTTGAGTTTTTCAAGCGTTTCTTAATTCCAAACTGCCACATCTCGCGAACGGATCGACCAATCCGCAAAATTTCTGTTGCATCTGAAAGTAGAAACTCGCCCGATTACAACGGTATGCGTACTTCTCCCCTAGGCCGTTCTAGTCATTCGTTTCGAGCATCAGAACTGCGAAAATTTTGAGTTTCTCAAGCGTTTCTTATCTCCAAACTGCCATATCTCGCGAACGGATTGACCAATCCGCAAAATTTCTGTTGCATCTGAAAGTAGAAACTCGCCCGATTACAACGGTATGTGTAGTTTTCCCCTAGGCCGTTCTAGTTATTCGTGTCGAGCATCAGAACTGCGAAAATTTTGAGTTTCTCAAGCGTTTCTTACCTCCAAACTGCCATATCTCGCGAACGGATTGACCAATCCGCAAAATTTCTGTTGCATTTGAAAGTAGAAACTCGCCCGATTACAACGGTATGCGCACTTTTCCCCTAGGCGGTTCTAGTTATTCGTTTCGAGCATCAGAACTGCGAAAATTTTGAGTTTCTCAAGCGTTTCTTACCTCCAAACTGCCATATCTCGCGAACGGATTGACCAATCCGCAAAATTTCTGTTGCATCTGAAAGTAGAAACTCGCCCGATTACAACGGTATGCGCACTTTTCCCCTAGGCGGTTCTAGTTATTCGTTTCGAGCATCAGAACTGCGAAAATTTTGAGTTTTTCAAGCGTTTCTTAATTCCAAACTGCCACATCTCGCGAACGGATCGACCAATCCGCAAAATTTCTGTTGCATCTGAAAGTAGAAACTCGCCCGATTACAACGGTATGCGTACTTCTCCCCTAGGCCATTCTAGTCATTCGTTTCGAGCATCAGAACTGCGAAAATTTTGAGTTTCTCAAGCGTTTCTTATCTCCAAACTGCCATATCTCGCGAACGGATTGACCAATCCGCAAAATTTCTGTTGCATCTGAAAGTAGAAACTCGCCCGATTACAACGGTATGTGTAGTTTTCCCCAGGCCGTTCTAGTTATTCGTGTCGAGCATCAGAACTGCGAAAATTTTGAGTTTCTCAAGCGTTTCTTACCTCCAAACTGCCATATCTCGCGAACGGATTGACCAATCCGCAAAATTTCTGTTGCATTTGAAAGTAGAAACTCGCCCGATTACAACGCTATGCGCACTTTTCCCCTAGGCGGTTCTAGTTATTCGTTTCGAGCATCAGAACTGCGAAAATTTTGAGTTTCTCAAGCGTTTCTTACCTCCAAACTGCCATATCTCGCGAACGGATTGACCAATCCGCAAAATTTCTGTTGCATCTGAAAGTAGAAACTCGCCCGATTACAACGGCATGTGTAGTTCTCCCCTAGGCCGTTCTAGTTATTCGTTTCGAGCATCAGAACTGCGAAAATTTTGAGTTTTTCAAGCGTTTCTTAATTCCAAACTGCCACATCTCGCGAACGGATCGACCAATCCGCAAAATTTCTGTTGCATCTGAAAGTAGAAACTCGCCCGATTACAACGGTATGCGTACTTCTCCCCTAGGCCATTCTAGTCATTCGTTTCGAGCATCAGAACTGCGAAAATTTTGAGTTTCTCAAGCGTTTCTTATCTCCAAACTGCCATATCTCGCGAACGGATTGACCAATCCGCAAAATTTCTGTTGCATCTGAAAGTAGAAACTCGCCCGATTACAACGGTATGTGTAGTTTTCCCCAGGCCGTTCTAGTTATTCGTGTCGAGCATCAGAACTGCGAAAATTTTGAGTTTCTCAAGCGTTTCTTACTTCCAAACTGTCACATCTCGCGAACGGATCGACCAATCCGCAAAATTTCTGTTGCATCTGAAAGTAGAAACTCGCCCGATTACAACGGTATGTGTAGTTCTCCCCTAGGCCGTTCTAGTTATTCGTTTCGAGCATCAGAACTGCGAAACTTTTGAGTTTCTCAAGCGTTTCTTAATTCCAAACTGCCACATCTCGCGAACGGATCGACCAATCCGCAAAATTTCTGTTGCATCTGAAAGTAGAAACTCGCCCGATTACAACGGTATGTGTAGTTTTCCCCTAGGCCGTTCCAGTTATCCGTTTCGAGCATCAGAACTGCGAAAATTTTGAGTTTCTCAAGCGTTTCTTACTTCCAAACTGTCACATCTCGCGAACGGATCGACCAATCCGCAAAATTTCTGTTGCATCTGAAAGTAGAAACTCGCCCGATTACAACGGTATGCGCTCTTTGCCTCTAGGCCGTTCTAGTTATTCGTGACGAGCATCAGAACTGCGAAAATTTTGAGTTTCTCAAGCGTTTCTTACCTCCAAACTGCCATATCTCGCGAACGGATTGACCAATCCGCAAAATTTCTGTTGCATCTGAAAGTAGAAACTCGCCCGATTACAACGGTATGTGTAGTTTTCCCCTAGACCGTTCCAGTTATTCGTTTCGAGCATCAGAACTGCGAAAATTTTGAGTTTCTAAAGCGTTCCTTATATCCAAACTGCCATATCTCGCGAACGGATTGACCAATCCGCAAAATTTCTGTTGCATCTGAAAGTAGAAACTCGCCCGATTACAACGGTATGTGTAGTTTTCCCCTAGGCCGTTCTAGTTATTCGTGTCGAGCATCAGAACTGCGAAAATTTTGAGTTTCTCAAGCGTTTCTTACCTCCAAACTGCCATATCTCGCGAACGGATTGACCAATCCGCAAAATTTCTGTTGCATTTGAAAGTAGAAACTCGCCCGATTACAACGGTATGCGCACTTTTCCCCTAGGCGGTTCTAGTTATTCGTTTCGAGCATCAGAACTGCGAAAATTTTGAGTTTCTCAAGCGTTTCTTACCTTCAAACTGCCATATCTCGCGAACGGATTGACCAATCCGCAAAATTTCTATTGCATCTGAAAGTAGAAACTCGCCCGATTACAACGGTATGCGCACTTTTCCCCTAGGCGGTTCTAGTTATTCGTTTCGAGCATCAGAACTGCGAAAATTTTGAGTTTCTCAAGCGTTTCTTACCTCCAAACTGCCATATCTCGCGAACGGATTGACCAATCCGCAAAATTTCTGTTGCATCTGAAAGTAGAAACTCGCCCGATTACAACGGCATGTGTAGTTCTCCCCTAGGCCGTTCTAGTTATTCGTTTCGAGCATCAGAACTGCGAAAATTTTGAGTTTTTCAAGCGTTTCTTAACTCCAAACTGCCACATCTCGCGAACGGATCGACCAATCCGCAAAATTTCTGTTGCATCTGAAAGTAGAAACTCGCCCGATTACAACGGTATGCGTACTTCTCCCCTAGGCCGTTCTAGTCATTCGTTTCGAGCATCAGAACTGCGAAAATTTTGAGTTTCTCAAGCGTTTCTTATCTCCAAACTGCCATATCTCGCGAACGGATTGACCAATCCGCAAAATTTCTGTTGCATCTGAAAGTAGAAACTCGCCCGATTACAACGGTATGTGTAGTTTTCCCCTAGGCCGTTCTAGTTATTCGTGTCGAGCATCAGAACTGCGAAAATTTTGAGTTTCTCAAGCGTTTCTTACCTCCAAACTGCCATATCTCGCGAACGGATTGACCAATCCGCAAAATTTCTGTTGCATTTGAAAGTAGAAACTCGCCCGATTACAACGGTATGCGCACTTTTCCCCTAGGCGGTTCTAGTTATTCGTTTCGAGCATCAGAACTGCGAAAATTTTGAGTTTCTCAAGCGTTTCTTACCTCCAAACTGCCATATCTCGCGAACGGATTGACCAATCCGCAAAATTTCTGTTGCATCTGAAAGTAGAAACTCGCCCGATTACAACGGTATGCGCACTTTTCCCCTAGGCGGTTCTAGTTATCGTTTCGAGCATCAGAACTGCAAAAATTTTGAGTTTCTCAAGCGTTTCTTACCTCCAAACTGCCATATCTCGCGAACGGATTGACCAATCCGCAAAATGTCTGTTGCATCTGAAAGTAGAAACTCGCCCGATTACAACGGTATGTGTAGTTCTCCCCTAGGCCGTTCTAGTTATTCGTTTCGAGCATCAGAACTGCGAAACTTTTGAGTTTCTCAAGCGTTTCTTAATTCCAAACTGCCACATCTCGCGAACGGATCGACCAATCCGCAAAATTTCTGTTGCATCTGAAAGTAGAAACTCGCCCGATTACAACGGTATGTGTAGTTTTCCCCTAGGCCGTTCCAGTTATTCGTTTCGAGCATCAGAACTGCGAAAATTTTGAGTTTTTCAAGCGTTTCTTACTTCCAAACTGTCACATCTCGCGAACGGATCGACCAATCCGCAAAATTTCTGTTGCATCTGAAAGTAGAAACTCGCCCGATTACAACGGTATGCGCTCTTTGCCTCTAGGCCGTTCTAGTTATTCGTGACGAGCATCAGAACTGCGAAAATTTTGAGTTTCTCAAGCGTTTCTTACCTCCAAACTGCCATATCTCGCGAACGGATTGACCAATCCGCAAAATTTCTGTTGCATCTGAAAGTAGAAACTCGCCCGATTACAACGGTATGTGTAGTTTTCCCCTAGACCGTTCCAGTTATTCGTTTCAAGCATCAGAACTGCGAAAATTTTGAGTTTCTAAAGCGTTCCTTATATCCAAACTGCCATATCTCGCGAACGGATTGATCAATCCGCAAAATTTCTGTTGCATCTGAAAGTAGAAACTCGCCCGATTACAACGGTATGTGTAGTTTTCCCCTAGGCCGTTCTAGTTATTCGTGTCGAGCATCAGAACTGCGAAAATTTTGAGTTTCTCAAGCGTTTCTTACCTCCAAACTGCCATATCTCGCGAACGGATTGACCAATCCGCAAAATTTCTGTTGCATTTGAAAGTAGAAACTCGCCCGATTACAACGGTATGCGCACTTTTCCCCTAGGCGGTTCTAGTTATTCGTTTCGAGCATCAGAACTGCGAAAATTTTGAGTTTCTCAAGCGTTTCTTACCTTCAAACTGCCATATCTCGCGAACGGATTGACCAATCCGCAAAATTTCTATTGCATCTGAAAGTAGAAACTCGCCCGATTACAACGGTATGCGCACTTTTCCCCTAGGCGGTTCTAGTTATTCGTTTCGAGCATCAGAACTGCGAAAATTTTGAGTTTCTCAAGCGTTTCTTACCTCCAAACTGCCATATCTCGCGAACGGATTGACCAATCCGCAAAATTTCTGTTGCATCTGAAAGTAGAAACTCGCCCGATTACAACGGCATGTGTAGTTCTCCCCTAGGCCGTTCTAGTTATTCGTTTCGAGCATCAGAACTGCGAAAATTTTGAGTTTTTCAAGCGTTTCTTAATTCCAAACTGCCACATCTCGCGAACGGATCGACCAATCCGCAAAATTTCTGTTGCATCTGAAAGTAGAAACTCGCCCGATTACAACGGTATGCGTACTTCTCCCCTAGGCCATTCTAGTCATTCGTTTCGAGCATCAGAACTGCGAAAATTTTGAGTTTCTCAAGCGTTTCTTATCTCCAAACTGCCATATCTCGCGAACGGATTGAACAATCCGCAAAATTTCTGTTGCATCTGAAAGTAGAAACTCGCCCGATTACAACGGTATGTGTAGTTTTCCCCAGGCCGTTCTAGTTATTCGTGTCGAGCATCAGAACTGCGAAAATTTTGAGTTTCTCAAGCGTTTCTTACCTCCAAACTGCCATATCTCGCGAACGGATTGACCAATCCGCAAAATTTCTGTTGCATTTGAAAGTAGAAGCTCGCCCGATTACAACGCTATGCGCACTTTTCCCCTAGGCGGTTCTAGTTATTCGTTTCGAGCATCAGAACTGCGAAAATTTTGAGTTTCTCAAGCGTTTCTTACCTCCAAACTGCCATATCTCGCGAACGGATTGACCAATCCGCAAAATTTCTGTTGCATCTGAAAGTAGAAACTCGCCCGATTACAACGGCATGTGTAGTTCTCCCCTAGGCCGTTCTAGTTATTCGTTTCGAGCATCAGAAATGCGAAAATTTTGAGTTTTTCAAGCGTTTCTTAATTCCAAACCGCCACATCTCGCGAACGGATCGACCAATCCGCAAAATTTCTGTTGCATCTGAAAGTAGAAACTCGCCCGATTACAACGGTATGCGTACTTCTCCCCTAGGCCATTCTAGTCATTCGTTTCGAGCATCAGAACTGCGAAAATTTTGAGTTTCTCAAGCGTTTCTTATCTCCAAACTGCCATATCTCGCGAACGGATTGACCAATCCGCAAAATTTCTGTTGCATCTGAAAGTAGAAACTCGCCCGATTACAACGGTATGTGTAGTTTTCCCCTAGGCCGTTCTAGTTATTCGTGTCGAGCATCAGAACTGCGAAAATTTTGAGTTTCTCAAGCGTTTCTTACCTCCAAACTGCCATATCTCGCGAACGGATTGACCAATCCGCAAAATTTCTGTTGCATTTGAAAGTAGAAACTCGCCCGATTACAACGCTATGCGCACTTTTCCCCTAGGCGGTTCTAGTTATTCGTTTCGAGCACCAGAACTGCGAAAATTTTGAGTTTCTCAAGCGTTTCTTACCTCCAAACTGCCATATCTCGCGAACGGATTGACCAATCCGCAAAATTTCTGTTGCATCTGAAAGTAGAAACTCGCCCGATTACAACGGTATGCGCACTTTTCCCCTAGGCGGTTCTAGTTATTCGTTTCGAGCATCAGAACTGCAAAAATTTTGAGTTTCTCAAGCGTTTCTTACCTCCAAACTGCCATATCTCGCGAACGGATTGACCAATCCGCAAAATTTCTGTTGCATCTGAAAGTAGAAACTCGCCCGATTACAACGGCATGTGTAGTTCTCCCCTAGGCCGTTCTAGTTATTCGTTTCGAGCATCAGAAATGCGAAAATTTTGAGTTTTTCAAGCGTTTCTTAACTCCAAACTGCCACATCTCGCGAACGGATCGACCAATCCGCAAAATTTCTGTTGCATCTGAAAGTAGAAACTCGCCCGATTACAACGGTATGCGTACTTCTCCCCTAGGCCGTTCTAGTCATTCGTTTCGAGCATCAGAACTGCGAAAATTTTGAGTTTCTCAAGCGTTTCTTATCTCCAAACTGCCATATCTCGCGAACGGATTGACCAATCCGCAAAATTTCTGTTGCATCTGAAAGTAGAAACTCGCCCGATTACAACGGTATGTGTAGTTTTCCCCTAGGCCGTTCTAGTTATTCGTGTCGAGCATCAGAACTGCGAAAATTTTGAGTTTCTCAAGCGTTTCTTACCTCCAAACTGCCATATCTCGCGAACGGATTGACCAATCCGCAAAATTTCTGTTGCATTTGAAAGTAGAAACTCGCCCGATTACAACGGTATGCGCACTTTTCCCCTAGGCGGTTCTAGTTATTCGTTTCGAGCATCAGAACTGCGAAAATTTTGAGTTTCTCAAGCGTTTCTTACCTCCAAACTGCCATATCTCGCGAACGGATTGACCAATCCGCAAAATTTCTGTTGCATCTGAAAGTAGAAACTCGCCCGATTACAACGGTATGCGCACTTTTCCCCTAGGCGGTTCTAGTTATTCGTTTCGAGCATCAGAACTGCAAAAATTTTGAGTTTCTCAAGCGTTTCTTACCTCCAAACTGCCATATCTCGCGAACGGATTGACCAATCCGCAAAATGTCTGTTGCATCTGAAAGTAGAAACTCGCCCGATTACAACGGTATGTGTAGTTCTCCCCTAGGCCGTTCTAGTTATTCGTTTCGAGCATCAGAACTGCGAAACTTTTGAGTTTCTCAAGCGTTTCTTAATTCCAAACTGCCACATCTCGCGAACGGATCGACCAATCCGCAAAATTTCTGTTGCATCTGAAAGTAGAAACTCGCCCGATTACAACGGTATGTGTAGTTTTCCCCTAGGCCGTTCCAGTTATTCGTTTCGAGCATCAGAACTGCGAAAATTTTGAGTTTTTCAAGCGTTTCTTACTTCCAAACTGTCACATCTCGCGAACGGATCGACCAATCCGCAAAATTTCTGTTGCATCTGAAAGTAGAAACTCGCCCGATTACAACGGTATGCGCTCTTTGCCTCTAGGCCGTTCTAGTTATTCGTGACGAGCATCAGAACTGCGAAAATTTTGAGTTTCTCAAGCGTTTCTTACCTCCAAACTGCCATATCTCGCGAACGGATTGACCAATCCGCAAAATTTCTGTTGCATCTGAAAGTAGAAACTCGCCCGATTACAACGGTATGTGTAGTTTTCCCCTAGACCGTTCCAGTTATTCGTTTCAAGCATCAGAACTGCGAAAATTTTGAGTTTCTAAAGCGTTCCTTATATCCAAACTGCCATATCTCGCGAACGGATTGATCAATCCGCAAAATTTCTGTTGCATCTGAAAGTAGAAACTCGCCCGATTACAACGGTATGTGTAGTTTTCCCCTAGGCCGTTCTAGTTATTCGTGTCGAGCATCAGAACTGCGAAAATTTTGAGTTTCTCAAGCGTTTCTTACCTCCAAACTGCCATATCTCGCGAACGGATTGACCAATCCGCAAAATTTCTGTTGCATTTGAAAGTAGAAACTCGCCCGATTACAACGGTATGCGCACTTTTCCCCTAGGCGGTTCTAGTTATTCGTTTCGAGCATCAGAACTGCGAAAATTTTGAGTTTCTCAAGCGTTTCTTACCTTCAAACTGCCATATCTCGCGAACGGATTGACCAATCCGCAAAATTTCTATTGCATCTGAAAGTAGAAACTCGCCCGATTACAACGGTATGCGCACTTTTCCCCTAGGCGGTTCTAGTTATTCGTTTCGAGCATCAGAACTGCGAAAATTTTGAGTTTCTCAAGCGTTTCTTACCTCCAAACTGCCATATCTCGCGAACGGATTGACCAATCCGCAAAATTTCTGTTGCATCTGAAAGTAGAAACTCGCCCGATTACAACGGCATGTGTAGTTCTCCCCTAGGCCGTTCTAGTTATTCGTTTCGAGCATCAGAACTGCGAAAATTTTGAGTTTTTCAAGCGTTTCTTAATTCCAAACTGCCACATCTCGCGAACGGATCGACCAATCCGCAAAATTTCTGTTGCATCTGAAAGTAGAAACTCGCCCGATTACAACGGTATGCGTACTTCTCCCCTAGGCCATTCTAGTCATTCGTTTCGAGCATCAGAACTGCGAAAATTTTGAGTTTCTCAAGCGTTTCTTATCTCCAAACTGCCATATCTCGCGAACGGATTGAACAATCCGCAAAATTTCTGTTGCATCTGAAAGTAGAAACTCGCCCGATTACAACGGTATGTGTAGTTTTCCCCAGGCCGTTCTAGTTATTCGTGTCGAGCATCAGAACTGCGAAAATTTTGAGTTTCTCAAGCGTTTCTTACCTCCAAACTGCCATATCTCGCGAACGGATTGACCAATCCGCAAAATTTCTGTTGCATTTGAAAGTAGAAGCTCGCCCGATTACAACGCTATGCGCACTTTTCCCCTAGGCGGTTCTAGTTATTCGTTTCGAGCATCAGAACTGCGAAAATTTTGAGTTTCTCAAGCGTTTCTTACCTCCAAACTGCCATATCTCGCGAACGGATTGACCAATCCGCAAAATTTCTGTTGCATCTGAAAGTAGAAACTCGCCCGATTACAACGGCATGTGTAGTTCTCCCCTAGGCCGTTCTAGTTATTCGTTTCGAGCATCAGAAATGCGAAAATTTTGAGTTTTTCAAGCGTTTCTTAATTCCAAACCGCCACATCTCGCGAACGGATCGACCAATCCGCAAAATTTCTGTTGCATCTGAAAGTAGAAACTCGCCCGATTACAACGGTATGCGTACTTCTCCCCTAGGCCATTCTAGTCATTCGTTTCGAGCATCAGAACTGCGAAAATTTTGAGTTTCTCAAGCGTTTCTTATCTCCAAACTGCCATATCTCGCGAACGGATTGACCAATCCGCAAAATTTCTGTTGCATCTGAAAGTAGAAACTCGCCCGATTACAACGGTATGTGTAGTTTTCCCCTAGGCCGTTCTAGTTATTCGTGTCGAGCATCAGAACTGCGAAAATTTTGAGTTTCTCAAGCGTTTCTTACCTCCAAACTGCCATATCTCGCGAACGGATTGACCAATCCGCAAAATTTCTGTTGCATTTGAAAGTAGAAACTCGCCCGATTACAACGCTATGCGCACTTTTCCCCTAGGCGGTTCTAGTTATTCGTTTCGAGCACCAGAACTGCGAAAATTTTGAGTTTCTCAAGCGTTTCTTACCTCCAAACTGCCATATCTCGCGAACGGATTGACCAATCCGCAAAATTTCTGTTGCATCTGAAAGTAGAAACTCGCCCGATTACAACGGTATGCGCACTTTTCCCCTAGGCGGTTCTAGTTATTCGTTTCGAGCATCAGAACTGCAAAAATTTTGAGTTTCTCAAGCGTTTCTTACCTCCAAACTGCCATATCTCGCGAACGGATTGACCAATCCGCAAAATTTCTGTTGCATCTGAAAGTAGAAACCCGCCCGATTACAACGGTATGTGTAGTTTTCCCCTAGGCCGTTCCAGTTATTCGTTTCGAGCATCAGAACTGCGAAGATTTTGAGTTTCTCAAGCGTTTCTTACATCCAAACTGCCATATCTCGCGAACGGATTGACCAATCCGCAAAATTTCTGTTGCATTTGAAAGTAGAAACTCGCCCGATTACAACGGTATGCGCACTTTTCCCCTAGGCGGTTCTAGTTATTCGTTTCGAGCATCAGAACTGCGAAAATTTTGAGTTTCTCAAGCGTTTCTTACCTCCAAACTGCCATATCTCGCGAACGGATTGACCAATCCGCAAAATTTCTGTTGCATCTGAAAGTAGAAACTCGCCCGATTACAACGGTACGTGTTGTTTTCCCCTAGGCCGTTCCAGTTATTCGTTTCGAGCATCAGAACTGCGAAAATTTTGAGTTTCTCAAGCGTTTCTTACATCCAAATTGCCATATCTCGCGAACGGATTGACCAATCCGCAAAATTTCTGTTGCATTTGAAAGTAGAAACTCGCCCGATTACAACGGTATGCGCACTTTTCCCCTAGGCGGTTCTAGTTATTCGTTTCGAGCATCAGAACTGCGAAAATTTTGAGTTTCTCAAGCGTTTCTTATCTCCAAACTGCCATATCTCGCGAACGGATTGATCCATCCGCAAAATTTCTGTTGCATCTGAAAGTAGAAACTCGCCCGATTACAACGGTATGCGCACTTTTCCACTAGGCCGTTCTAGTTATTCGTTTCGAGCATCAGAACTGCGAAAATTTTGAGTTTCTCAAGCGTTTCTTACATCCAAACGGCCATATCTCGCGAACGGATTGACCAATTCGCATAATTTCCGTTGCATCTGAAAGTAGAAACTCGCCCGATTACAACGGTATGCGCACTTTTCCCCTAGGCCGTTCTAGTTATTCGTTTCGAGCATCAGAACTGCGAAAATTTTGAGTTTCTCAAGCGTTTCTTACATCCAAACGGCCATATCTCGCGAACGGATTGACCAATCCGCATAATTTCGGTTGCATGTGAAAGTAGAAACTCGCCCGATTACAACGGTATGCGTACTTCTCCCCAAGGCCGTTCTAGTCATTCGTTTCGAGCATCAGAACTGCGAAAATTTTGAGTTTCTCAAGCGTTTCTTACTTCCAAACTGCCACATCTCGCGAACAGATTGACCAATCAGGCAAAATTTCTGTTGCGTCTGAAAGTAGAAACTCGCCCGATTACAACGGTATGCGCACTTTTCCCCTAGGCCGTTCTAGTTATTCGTGTGGAGCATCAGAACTGCGAAAATTTTGAGTTTCTCAAGCGTTTCTTACCTCCAAACTGCCATATCTCGCGAACGGATTGACCAATCCGCAAAATTTCTGTTGCATCTGAAAGTAGAAACTCGCCCGATTACAACGGTATGTGTAGTTTTCCCCTAGGCCGTTCCAGTTATTCGTTTCGAGCATCAGAACTGCGAAAATTTTGAGTTTCTCAAGCGTTTCTTTTCTCCAAACTGCCATATCTCGCGAACGGATTGACCAATCCGCAAAATTTCTTTTGCATCTGAAAGTAGAAACTCGCCCGATTACAACGGTATCTGTAGTTTTCTCCTAGGCCGTTCTAGTTATTCGTTTCGAGCATCAGAACTGCGAAAATTTTGAGTTTCTCAAGCGTTTCTTATCTCCAAACTGCCATATCTCGCGAACGGATTGACCAATCCGCATAATTTCTGTTGCATCTGAAAGTAGAAACTCGCCCGATTACAACGGTATGCGCACTTTTCCCCTAGGCCGTTCTAGTTATTCGTTTCGAGCATCAGAACTGCGAAAATTTTGAGTTTCTCAAGCGTTTCTTACATCCAAACGGCCATATCTCGCGAACGGATTGACCAATCCGCATAATTTCGGTTGCATCTGAAAGTAGAAACTCGCCCGATTACAACGGTATGCGTACTTCTCCCCAAGGCCGTTCTAGTCATTCGTTTCGAGCATCAGAACTGCGAAAATTTTGAGTTTCTCAAGCGTTTCTTACTTCCAAACTGCCACATCTCGCGAACGGATTGACCAATCAGGCAAAATTTCTGTTGCGTCTGAAAGTAGAAACTCGCCCGATTACAACGGTATGCGCACTTTTCCCCTAGGCCGTTCTAGTTATTCGTGTGGAGCATCAGAACTGCGAAAATTTTGAGTTTCTCAAGCGTTTCTTACCTCCAAACTGCCATATCTCGCGAACGGATTGACCAATCCGCAAAATTTCTGTTGCATCTGAAAGTAGAAACTCGCCCGATTACAACGGTATGTGTAGTTTTCCCCTAGGCCGTTCCAGTTATTCGTTTCGAGCATCAGAACTGCGAAAATTTTGAGTTTCTCAAGCGTTTCTTTTCTCCAAACTGCCACATCTCGCGAACGGATTGACCAATCCGCAAAATTTCTTTTGCATCTGAAAGTAGAAACTCGCCCGATTACAACGGTATCTGTAGTTTTCTCCTAGGCCGTTCTAGTTATTCGTTTCGAGCATCAGAACTGCGAAAATTTTGAGTTTCTCAAGCGTTTCTTATCTCCAAACTGCCATATCTCGCGAACGGATTGACCAATCCGCATAATTTCTGTTGCATCTGAAAGTAGAAACTCGCCCGATTACAACGGTATGTGTAGTTTTCCCCTAGGCCGTTCCAGTTATTCGTTTCGAGTATCAGAACTGCGAAAATTTTGAGTTTCTCAAGCGTTTCTTACCTCCAAACTGCCATATCTCGCGAACGGATTGACCAATCCGCAAAATTTCTGTTGCATTTGAAAGTAGAAACTCGCCCGATTACAACGATATGCGCACTTTTCCCCTAGGCGGTTCTAGTTATTCGTTTCGAGCATCAGAACTGCGAAAATTTTGAGTTTCTCAAGCGTTTCTTACCTACAAACTGCCATATCTCGCGAACGGATTGACCAATCCGCAAAATTTCTGTTGCATCTGAAAATAGAAACTCGCCCGATTACAACGGTATGCGCACTTTTCCCCTAGGCGGTTCCAGTTATTCGTTTCGAGCATCAGAACTGCGAAAATTTTGAGTTTCTCAAGCGTTTCTTACATCCAAACTGCCATATCTCGCGAACGGATTGACCAATCCGCAAAATTTCTGTTGCATCTGAAAGTAGAAGCTCGCCCGATTACAACGGTATGCGTACTTCTCCCCTAGGCCGTTCTAGTCATTCGTTTCGAGCATCAGAACTGCGAAAATTTTGAGTTTCTCAAGCGCTTCTTACTTCCAAACTGCCACATCTCGCGAACGGATCGACCAATCCGCAAAATTTTTGTTGCGTCTGAAAGTAGAAACTCGCCCGATTACAACGGTATGCGCACTTTGTCCCTAGGCCGTTCTAATTATTCGTGTCGAGCATCAGAACTGCGAAAATTTTGAGTCTCTCAAGCGTTTCTTACCTCCAAACTGCCATATCTCGCGAACGGATTGACCAATCCGCAAAATTTCTGTTGCATTTGAAAGTAGAAACTCGCCCGATTACAACGGTATGCGCACTTTTCCCCTAGGCGGTTCTAGTTATTCGTTTCGAGCATCAGAACTGCGAAAATTTTGAGTTTCTCAAGCGTTTCTTACCACCAAACTGCCATATATCGGGAACGGACTGACCAATCCGCAAAATTTCTGTTGCATCTGAAAGTAGAAACTCGCCCGATTACAACGGTATGTGTAGTTTTCCCCTAGGCCGCTCCAGTTATTCGTTTCGAGTATCAGAACTGCGAAAATTTTGAGTTTCTCAAGCGTTTCTTACCTCCAAACTGCCATATCTCGCGAACGGATTGACCAATCCGCAAAATTTCTGTTGCATTTGAAAGTAGAAACTCGCCCGATTACAACGGTATGCGCACTATTCCCCTAGGCGGTTCTAGTTATTCGTTTCGAGCATCAGAACTGCGAAAATTTTGAGTTTCTCAAGCGTTTCTTACCTTCAAACTGCCATATCTCGCGAACGGATTGACCAATCCGCAAAATTTCTGTTGCATCTGAAAGTAGAAACTCGCCCGATTACAACGGTATGCGCACTTTTCCCTTAGGCGGTTCTAGTTATTCGTTTCGAGCATCAGAACTGCGAAAATTTTGAGTTTCTCAAGCGTTTCTTACCTCCAAACTGCCATATCTCGCGAACGGATTGACCAATCCGCAAAATTTCTGTTGCATCTGAAAGTAGAAACTCGCCCGATTACAACGGTATGTGTAGTTTTCCCCTAGGCCGTTCCAGTTATTCGTTTCGAGCATCAGAACTGCGAAAATTTTGAGTTTCTCAAGCGTTTCTTTTCTCCAAACTGCCATATCTCGCGAACGGATTGACCAATCCGCAAAATTTCTTTTGCATCTGAAAGTAGAAACTCGCCCGATTACAACGGTATCTGTAGTTTTCTCCTAGGCCGTTCTAGTTATTCGTTTCGAGCATCAGAACTGCGAAAATTTTGAGTTTCTCAAGCGTTTCTTATCTCCAAACTGCCATATCTCGCGAACGGATTGACCAATCCGCATAATTTCTGTTGCATCTGAAAGTAGAAACTCGCCCGATTACAACGGTATGTGTAGTTTTCCCCTAGGCCGTTCCAGTTATTCGTTTCGAGTATCAGAACTGCGAAAATTTTGAGTTTCTCAAGCGTTTCTTACCTCCAAACTGCCATATCTCGCGAACGGATTGACCAATCCGCAAAATTTCTGTTGCATTTGAAAGTAGAAACTCGCCCGATTACAACGATATGCGCACTTTTCCCCTAGGCGGTTCTAGTTATTCGTTTCGAGCATCAGAACTGCGAAAATTTTGAGTTTCTCAAGCGTTTCTTACCTACAAACTGCCATATCTCGCGAACGGATTGACCAATCCGCAAAATTTCTGTTGCATCTGAAAATAGAAACTCGCCCGATTACAACGGTATGCGCACTTTTCCCCTAGGCGGTTCCAGTTATTCGTTTCGAGCATCAGAACTGCGAAAATTTTGAGTTTCTCAAGCGTTTCTTACATCCAAACTGCCATATCTCGCGAACGGATTGACCAATCCGCAAAATTTCTGTTGCATCTGAAAGTAGAAGCTCGCCCGATTACAACGGTATGCGTACTTCTCCCCTAGGCCGTTCTAGTCATTCGTTTCGAGCATCAGAACTGCGAAAATTTTGAGTTTCTCAAGCGCTTCTTACTTCCAAACTGCCACATCTCGCGAACGGATCGACCAATCCGCAAAATTTTTGTTGCGTCTGAAAGTAGAAACTCGCCCGATTACAACGGTATGCGCACTTTGTCCCTAGGCCGTTCTAATTATTCGTGTCGAGCATCAGAACTGCGAAAATTTTGAGTCTCTCAAGCGTTTCTTACCTCCAAACTGCCATATCTCGCGAACGGATTGACCAATCCGCAAAATTTCTGTTGCATTTGAAAGTAGAAACTCGCCCGATTACAACGGTATGCGCACTTTTCCCCTAGGCGGTTCTAGTTATTCGTTTCGAGCATCAGAACTGCGAAAATTTTGAGTTTCTCAAGCGTTTCTTACCACCAAACTGCCATATATCGGGAACGGACTGACCAATCCGCAAAATTTCTGTTGCATCTGAAAGTAGAAACTCGCCCGATTACAACGGTATGTGTAGTTTTCCCCTAGGCCGCTCCAGTTATTCGTTTCGAGTATCAGAACTGCGAAAATTTTGAGTTTCTCAAGCGTTTCTTACCTCCAAACTGCCATATCTCGCGAACGGATTGACCAATCCGCAAAATTTCTGTTGCATTTGAAAGTAGAAACTCGCCCGATTACAACGGTATGCGCACTATTCCCCTAGGCGGTTCTAGTTATTCGTTTCGAGCATCAGAACTGCGAAAATTTTGAGTTTCTCAAGCGTTTCTTACCTTCAAACTGCCATATCTCGCGAACGGATTGACCAATCCGCAAAATTTCTGTTGCATCTGAAAGTAGAAACTCGCCCGATTACAACGGTATGCGCACTTTTCCCTTAGGCGGTTCTAGTTATTCGTTTCGAGCATCAGAACTGCGAAAATTTTGAGTTTCTCAAGCGTTTCTTACCTCCAAACTGCCATATCTCGCGAACGGATTGACCAATCCGCAAAATTTCTGTTGCATCTGAAAGTAGAAACTCGCCCGATTACAACGGTATGTGTAGTTCTCCCCTAGGCCGTTCTAGTTATTCGTTTCGAGCATCAGAACTGCGAAACTTTTGAGTTTCTCAAGCGTTTCTTAATTCCAAACTGCCACATCTCGCGAACGGATCGACCAATCCGCAAAATTTCTGTTGCATCTGAAAGTAGAAACTCGCCCGATTACAACGGTATGTGTAGTTTTCCCCTATGCCGTTCCAGTTATTCGTTTCGAGCATCAGAACTGCGAAAATTTTGAGTTTTTCAAGCGTTTCTTACTTCCAAACTGTCACATCTCGCGAACGGATTGACCAATCCGCAAAATTTCTGTTGCATCTGAAAGTAGAAACTCGCCCGATTACAACGGTATGCGCTCTTTGCCTCTAGGCCGTTCTAGTTATTCGTGACGAGCATCAGAACTGCGAAAATTTTGAGTTTCTCAAGCGTTTCTTACCTCCAAACTGCCATATCTCGCGAACGGATTGACCAATCCGCAAAATTTCTGTTGCATCTGAAAGTAGAAACTCGCCCGATTACAACGGTATGTGTAGTTTTCCCCTAGGCGGTTCTAGTTATTCGTTTCGAGCATTAGAACTGCGAAAATTTTGAGTTTCTCAAGCGTTTCTTACCTCCAAACTGCCATATCTCGCGAACGGATTGACCAATCCGCAAAATTTCTGTTGCATCTGAAAGTAGAATCTCGCCCGATTACAACGGTATGCGCCCTTTTCCCCTAGGCGGTTCTAGTTATTCGTTTCGAGCATCAGAACTGCGAAAATTTTGAGTTTCTCAAGCGTTTCTTACATCCAAACGGCTATATCTCGCGAACGGATTGACCAATTCGCATAATTTCCGTTGCATCTGAAAGTAGAAACTCGCCCGATTACAACGGTATGCGCACTTTTCCCCTAGGCCGTTCTAGTTATTCGTTTCGAGCATCAGAACTGCGAAAATTTTGAGTTTCTCAAGCGTTTCTTACATCCAAACGGCCATATCTCGCGAACGGATTGACCAATCCGCATAATTTCGGTTGCATCTGAAAGTAGAAACTCGCCCGATTACAACGGTATGCGCACTTTTCCCCTAGGCCGTTGTAGTTATTCGTGTGGAGCATCAGAACTGCGAAAATTTTGATTTTCTCAAGCGTTTCTTACATCCAAACTGCCATATCTCGCGAACGGATTGACCAATCCGCAAAATTTCTGTTGCATCTGAAAGTAGAAACTCGCCCGATTACAACGGTATGCGTACTTCTCCCCAAGGCCGTTCTAGTCATTCGTTTCGAGCATCAGAACTGCGAAAATTTTGAGTTTCTCAAGGGTTTCTTACCACCAAACTGCCATATATCGGGAACGGACTGACCAATCCGCAAAATTTCTGTTGCATCTGAAAGTAGAAACTCGCCCGATTACAACGGTATGTGTAGTTTTCCCCTAGGCCGTTCCAGTTATTCGTTTCGAGTATCAGAACTGCGAAAATTTTGAGTTTCTCAAGCGTTTCTTACCTCCAAACTGCCATATCTCGCGAACGGATTGACCAATCCGCAAAATTTCTGTTGCATTTGAAAGTAGAAACTCGCCCGATTACAACGGTATGCGCACTTTTCCCCTAGGCGGTTCTAGTTATTCGTTTCGAGCATCAGAACTGCGAAAATTTTGAGTTTCTCAAGCGTTTCTTACCTTCAAACTGCCATATCTCGCGAACGGATTGACCAATCCGCAAAATTTCTGTTGCATCTGAAAGTAGAAACTCGCCCGATTACAACGGTATGCGCACTTTTCCCTTAGGCGGTTCTAGTTATTCGTTTCGAGCATCAGAACTGCGAAAATTTTGAGTTTCTCAAGCGTTTCTTACCTCCAAACTGCCATATCTCGCGAACGGATTGACCAATCCGCAAAATTTCTGTTGCATCTGAAAGTAGAAACTCGCCCGATTACAACGGTATGTGTAGTTCTCCCCTAGGCCGTTCTAGTTATTCGTTTCGAGCATCAGAACTGCGAAACTTTTGAGTTTCTCAAGCGTTTCTTAATTCCAAACTGCCACATCTCGCGAACGGATCGACCAATCCGCAAAATTTCTGTTGCATCTGAAAGTAGAAACTCGCCCGATTACAACGGTATGTGTAGTTTTCCCCTATGCCGTTCCAGTTATTCGTTTCGAGCATCAGAACTGCGAAAATTTTGAGTTTTTCAAGCGTTTCTTACTTCCAAACTGTCACATCTCGCGAACGGATCGACCAATCCGCAAAATATCTGTTGCATCTGAAAGTAGAAACTCGCCCGATTACAACGGTATGCGCTCTTTGCCTCTAGGCCGTTCTAGTTATTCGTGACGAGCATCAGAACTGCGAAAATTTTGAGTTTCTCAAGCGTTTCTTACCTCCAAACTGCCATATCTCGCGAACGGATTGACCAATCCGCAAAATTTCTGTTGCATCTGAAAGTAGAAACTCGCCCGATTACAACGGTATGTGTAGTTTTCCCCTAGGCGGTTCTAGTTATTCGTTTCGAGCATTAGAACTGCGAAAATTTTGAGTTTCTCAAGCGTTTCTTACCTCCAAACTGCCATATCTCGCGAACGGATTGACCAATCCGCAAAATTTCTGTTGCATCTGAAAGTAGAGTCTCGCCCGATTACAACGGTGTGCGCCCTTTTCCCCTAGGCGGTTCTAGTTATTCGTTTCGAGCATCAGAACTGCGAAAATTTTGAGTTTCTCAAGCGTTTCTTACATCCAAACGGCTATATCTCGCGAACGGATTGACCAATTCGCATAATTTCCGTTGCATCTGAAAGTAGAAACTCGCCCGATTACAACGGTATGCGCACTTTTCCCCTAGGCCGTTCTAGTTATTCGTTTCGAGCATCAGAACTGCGAAAATTTTGAGTTTCTCAAGCGATTCTTACATCCAAACGGCCATATCTCGCGAACGGATTGACCAATCCGCATAATTTCGGTTGCATCTGAAAGTAGAAACTCGCCCGATTACAACGGTATGCGCACTTTTCCCCTAGGCCGTTGTAGTTATTCGTGTGGAGCATCAGAACTGCGAAAATTTTGATTTTCTCAAGCGTTTCTTACATCCAAACTGCCATATCTCGCGAACGGATTGACCAATCCGCAAAATTTCTGTTGCATCTGAAAGTAGAAACTCGCCCGATTACAACGGTATGCGTACTTCTCCCCAAGGCCGTTCTAGTCATTCGTTTCGAGCATCAGAACTGCGAAAATTTTGAGTTTCTCAAGGGTTTCTTACCACCAAACTGCCATATATCGGGAACGGACTGACCAATCCGCAAAATTTCTGTTGCATCTGAAAGTAGAAACTCGCCCGATTACAACGGTATGTGTAGTTTTCCCCTAGGCCGTTCCAGTTATTCGTTTCGAGTATCAGAACTGCGAAAATTTTGAGTTTCTCAAGCGTTTCTTACCTCCAAACTGCCATATCTCGCGAACGGATTGACCAATCCGCAAAATTTCTGTTGCATCTGAAAGTAGAAACTCGCCCGATTACAACGGTATGCGCACTTTTCCCTTAGGCGGTTCTAGTTATTCGTTTCGAGCATCAGAACTGCGAAAATTTTGAGTTTCTCAAGCGTTTCTTACCTCCAAACTGCCATATCTCGCGAACGGATTGACCAATCCGCAAAATTTCTGTTGCATCTGAAAGTAGAAACTCGCCCGATTACAACGGTATGTGTAGTTCTCCCCTAGGCCGTTCTAGTTATTCGTTTCGAGCATCAGAACTGCGAAACTTTTGAGTTTCTCAAGCGTTTCTTAATTCCAAACTGCCACATCTCGCGAACGGATCGACCAATCCGCAAAATTTCTGTTGCATCTGAAAGTAGAAACTCGCCCGATTACAACGGTATGTGTAGTTTTCCCCTATGCCGTTCCAGTTATTCGTTTCGAGCATCAGAACTGCGAAAATTTTGAGTTTTTCAAGCGTTTCTTACTTCCAAACTGTCACATCTCGCGAACGGATCGACCAATCCGCAAAATTTCTGTTGCATCTGAAAGTAGAAACTCGCCCGATTACAACGGTATGCGCTCTTTGCCTCTAGGCCGTTCTAGTTATTCGTGACGAGCATCAGAACTGCGAAAATTTTGAGTTTCTCAAGCGTTTCTTACCTCCAAACTGCCGTATCTTGCGAACGGATTGACCAATCCGCAAAATTTCTGTTGCATCTGAAAGTAGAAACTCGCCCGATTACAACGGTATGTGTAGTTTTCCCCTAGACCGTTCCAGTTATTCGTTTCGAGCATCAGAACTGCGAAAATTTTGAGTTTCTAAAGCGTTCCTTATATCCAAACTGCCATATCTCGCGAACGGATTGATCAATCCGCAAAATTTCTGTTGCATCTGAAAGTAGAAACTCGCCCGATTACAACGGTATGTGTAGTTTTCCCCTAGGCCGTTCTATTTATTCGTGTCGAGCTTCAGAACTGCGAAAATTTTGAGTTTCTCAAGCGTTTCTTACCTCCAAACTGCCATATCTCGCGAACGGATTGACCAATCCGCAAAATTTCTGTTGCATCTGAAAGTAGAAACTCGCCCGATTACAACGGTATGCGCACTTTTCCCTTAGGCGGTTCTAGTTATTCGTTTCGAGCATCAGAACTGCGAAAATTTTGAGTTTCTCAAGCGTTTCTTACCTCCAAACTGCCATATCTCGCGAACGGATTGACCAATCCGCAAAATTTCTGTTGCATCTGAAAGTAGAAACTCGCCCGATTACAACGG
This sequence comes from Ptiloglossa arizonensis, assembly GCF_051014685.1. Classification (NCBI taxonomy): domain Eukaryota; kingdom Metazoa; phylum Arthropoda; class Insecta; order Hymenoptera; family Colletidae; genus Ptiloglossa; species Ptiloglossa arizonensis. The sequence goes on along the minus strand of NW_027478446.1, from coordinate 4,162 downwards.
TATGTGTAGTTTTCCCCTAGGCCGTTCCAGTTATTCGTTTCGAGCATCAGAACTGCGAAAATTTTGAGTTTCTCAAGCGTTTCTTTTCTCCAAACTGCCATATCTCGCGAACGGATTGACCAATCCGCAAAATTTCTTTTGCATCTGAAAGTAGAAACTCGCCCGATTACAACGGTATCTGTAGTTTTCTCCTAGGCCGTTCTAGTTATTCGTTTCGAGCATCAGAACTGCGAAAATTTTGAGTTTCTCAAGCGTTTCTTATCTCCAAACTGCCATATCTCGCGAACGGATTGACCAATCCGCATAATTTCTGTTGCATCTGAAAGTAGAAACTCGCCCGATTACAACGGTATGTGTAGTTTTCCCCTAGGCCGTTCCAGTTATTCGTTTCGAGTATCAGAACTGCGAAAATTTTGAGTTTCTCAAGCGTTTCTTACCTCCAAACTGCCATATCTCGCGAACGGATTGACCAATCCGCAAAATTTTTGTTGCATTTGAAAGTAGAAACTCGCCCGATTACAACGATATGCGCACTTTTCCCCTAGGCGGTTCTAGTTATTCGTTTCGAGCATCAGAACTGCGAAAATTTTGAGTTTCTCAAGCGTTTCTTACCTACAAACTGCCATATCTCGCGAACGGATTGACCAATCCGCAAAATTTCTGTTGCATCTGAAAATAGAAACTCGCCCGATTACAACGGTATGCGCACTTTTCCCGTAGGCGGTTCCAGTTATTCGTTTCGAGCATCAGAACTGCGAAAATTTTGAGTTTCTCAAGCGTTTCTTACATCCAAACTGCCATATCTCGCGAACGGATTGACCAATCCGCAAAATTTCTGTTGCATCTGAAAGTAGAAGCTCGCCCGATTACAACGGTATGCGTACTTCTCCCCTAGGCCGTTCTAGTCATTCGTTTCGAGCATCAGAACTGCGAAAATTTTGAGTTTCTCAAGCGCTTCTTACTTCCAAACTGCCACATCTCGCGAACGGATCGACCAATCCGCAAAATTTTTGTTGCGTCTGAAAGTAGAAACTCGCCCGATTACAACGGTATGCGCACTTTGTCCCTAGGCCGTTCTAATTATTCGTGTCGAGCATCAGAACTGCGAAAATTTTGAGTCTCTCAAGCGTTTCTTACCTCCAAACTGCCATATCTCGCGAACGGATTGACCAATCCGCAAAATTTCTGTTGCATTTGAAAGTAGAAACTCGCCCGATTACAACGGTATGCGCACTTTTCCCCTAGGCGGTTCTAGTTATTCGTTTCGAGCATCAGAACTGCGAAAATTTTGAGTTTCTCAAGCGTTTCTTACCACCAAACTGCCATATATCGGGAACGGACTGACCAATCCGCAAAATTTCTGTTGCATCTGAAAGTAGAAACTCGCCCGATTACAACGGTATGTGTAGTTTTCCCCTAGGCCGCTCCAGTTATTCGTTTCGAGTATCAGAACTGCGAAAATTTTGAGTTTCTCAAGCGTTTCTTACCTCCAAACTGCCATATCTCGCGAACGGATTGACCAATCCGCAAAATTTCTGTTGCATTTGAAAGTAGAAACTCGCCCGATTACAACGGTATGCGCACTATTCCCCTAGGCGGTTCTAGTTATTCGTTTCGAGCATCAGAACTGCGAAAATTTTGAGTTTCTCAAGCGTTTCTTACCTTCAAACTGCCATATCTCGCGAACGGATTGACCAATCCGCAAAATTTCTGTTGCATCTGAAAGTAGAAACTCGCCCGATTACAACGGTATGCGCACTTTTCCCTTAGGCGGTTCTAGTTATTCGTTTCGAGCATCAGAACTGCGAAAATTTTGAGTTTCTCAAGCGTTTCTTACCTCCAAACTGCCATATCTCGCGAACGGATTGACCAATCCGCAAAATTTCTGTTGCATCTGAAAGTAGAAACTCGCCCGATTACAACGGTATGCGTACTTCTCCCCTAGGCCGTTCTAGTCATTCGTTTCGAGCATCAGAACTGCGAAAATTTTGAGTTTCTCAAGCGCTTCTTACTTCCAAACTGCCACATCTCGCGAACGGATCGACCAATCCGCAAAATTTTTGTTGCGTCTGAAAGTAGAAACTCGCCCGATTACAACGGTATGCGCACTTTGTCCCTAGGCCGTTCTAATTATTCGTGTCGAGCATCAGAACTGCGAAAATTTTGAGTCTCTCAAGCGTTTCTTACCTCCAAACTGCCATATCTCGCGAACGGATTGACCAATCCGCAAAATTTCTGTTGCATTTGAAAGTAGAAACTCGCCCGATTACAACGGTATGCGCACTTTTCCCCTAGGCGGTTCTAGTTATTCGTTTCGAGCATCAGAACTGCGAAAATTTTGAGTTTCTCAAGCGTTTCTTACCACCAAACTGCCATATATCGGGAACGGACTGACCAATCCGCAAAATTTCTGTTGCATCTGAAAGTAGAAACTCGCCCGATTACAACGGTATGTGTAGTTTTCCCCTAGGCCGCTCCAGTTATTCGTTTCGAGTATCAGAACTGCGAAAATTTTGAGTTTCTCAAGCGTTTCTTACCTCCAAACTGCCATATCTCGCGAACGGATTGACCAATCCGCAAAATTTCTGTTGCATTTGAAAGTAGAAACTCGCCCGATTACAACGGTATGCGCACTATTCCCCTAGGCGGTTCTAGTTATTCGTTTCGAGCATCAGAACTGCGAAAATTTTGAGTTTCTCAAGCGTTTCTTACCTTCAAACTGCCATATCTCGCGAACGGATTGACCAATCCGCAAAATTTCTGTTGCATCTGAAAGTAGAAACTCGCCCGATTACAACGGTATGCGCACTTTTCCCTTAGGCGGTTCTAGTTATTCGTTTCGAGCATCAGAACTGCGAAAATTTTGAGTTTCTCAAGCGTTTCTTACCTCCAAACTGCCATATCTCGCGAACGGATTGACCAATCCGCAAAATTTCTGTTGCATCTGAAAGTAGAAACTCGCCCGATTACAACGGTATGTGTAGTTCTCCCCTAGGCCGTTCTAGTTATTCGTTTCGAGCATCAGAACTGCGAAACTTTTGAGTTTCTCAAGCGTTTCTTAATTCCAAACTGCCACATCTCGCGAACGGATCGACCAATCCGCAAAATTTCTGTTGCATCTGAAAGTAGAAACTCGCCCGATTACAACGGTATGTGTAGTTTTCCCCTATGCCGTTCCAGTTATTCGTTTCGAGCATCAGAACTGCGAAAATTTTGAGTTTTTCAAGCGTTTCTTACTTCCAAACTGTCACATCTCGCGAACGGATTGACCAATCCGCAAAATTTCTGTTGCATCTGAAAGTAGAAACTCGCCCGATTACAACGGTATGCGCTCTTTGCCTCTAGGCCGTTCTAGTTATTCGTGACGAGCATCAGAACTGCGAAAATTTTGAGTTTCTCAAGCGTTTCTTACCTCCAAACTGCCATATCTCGCGAACGGATTGACCAATCCGCAAAATTTCTGTTGCATCTGAAAGTAGAAACTCGCCCGATTACAACGGTATGTGTAGTTTTCCCCTAGGCGGTTCTAGTTATTCGTTTCGAGCATTAGAACTGCGAAAATTTTGAGTTTCTCAAGCGTTTCTTACCTCCAAACTGCCATATCTCGCGAACGGATTGACCAATCCGCAAAATTTCTGTTGCATCTGAAAGTAGAATCTCGCCCGATTACAACGGTATGCGCCCTTTTCCCCTAGGCGGTTCTAGTTATTCGTTTCGAGCATCAGAACTGCGAAAATTTGAGTTTCTCAAGCGTTTCTTACATCCAAACGGCTATATCTCGCGAACGGATTGACCAATTCGCATAATTTCCGTTGCATCTGAAAGTAGAAACTCGCCCGATTACAACGGTATGCGCACTTTTCCCCTAGGCCGTTCTAGTTATTCGTTTCGAGCATCAGAACTGCGAAAATTTTGAGTTTCTCAAGCGTTTCTTACATCCAAACGGCCATATCTCGCGAACGGATTGACCAATCCGCATAATTTCGGTTGCATCTGAAAGTAGAAACTCGCCCGATTACAACGGTATGCGCACTTTTCCCCTAGGCCGTTGTAGTTATTCGTGTGGAGCATCAGAACTGCGAAAATTTTGATTTTCTCAAGCGTTTCTTACATCCAAACTGCCATATCTCGCGAACGGATTGACCAATCCGCAAAATTTCTG